>NC_134408.1:59863704-60532037 GCF_038048845.1 Mixophyes fleayi
ACAGGGATTGCGGTATCTCATTCTTGTGCCTCTTCTTTTTGTGTAACGTTTCTCTGACGGGAGATAGTTTGTGCTCTGGTTCGCACAGTTCCTGTTTAGGAATTTAATGCCCCTTTAGTCTCTCTAGCACTAAAGAGCGTAGGGTGGGTGGGGGGCAGGGTCCAGGTGGTCTCTTGCCACTGCATCACGACCAACATTCTGTCTGTACCCCTCTGCAGATTCCAGTGACTTTACAGTGCACTCTCCAGGAGGGTTGCAGCTTCTTCGACGGCACAACAGCGTCATTCGATGGCGCAGTTGTACAGCATGGCAGCGTCTGTTTCTGCTGCATGTTGTTTTCTTTGTTGCATTCACTAATGCAGGGTTTTGGCCACAAAATATTGCACACAGCCGTTACAGAGCATTCTCGCCCTTGGACTCAGCTTTGGTAGCTCCCCATTGTATCGCAGTGTCCCCCAGTGGTAGGACAGAGAAAAGAGGATTTTTACTCACCATAAAATCAATTTCTCTTACTACACTGGGGGACACTGCGCACCCTCCCTTGCTCTGAAAGTAGTGTGCTGTTTTTGGTGTTGCTTTCTGAATTGCTTTTCCTTTCTTCCTGGCTTGGTTATATAAAACTGAAGTCAGCTACAAAGGAGGGGCATAGTGGGGGAGGAGTCAGGGGAACAAACAAGTTTTATAAGTGCCTAACTCCAGTCCCACCTACTATACCCAATGTATTGCAGTGTCCCACAGTGTAGTAAGAGAAATTGATTTTACGGTGAGTAAAAATCCTCTTTTTTTTTTGTGTAGTTGCTCTACTGTCTCTTTCTAAGACACGCAGGTCCTAAACTACGATAAAGCTAAACTAATTGATAATTTATAAGCCTAGAATTGTACGGCTGTTAAGAATAACTTGGCCCATCTAATTTCCACTATTTTTCTTAATCCCTAAAAAACAAGCGTCTTAATATTGCTCTATTATACTAACCTCTACCACTTCTGTTGGATGACTATCCCACCTATCCACTACCATTTTGATAAAGTAATTTCTCCTAATATTTCCTCTAAACCTAGCATCCTTCATTTCCAGTGCATGGCTTTCTCTCACTCATACCCCAATGCCCACCAGCTTTGTGATCGCATGCACACATGCCATCGCCAAGTGCACCAGCTTTATTCTCATGTCACCCCCTGTGCACTAGCCTTTCTCTCACTTGTCACTGCCTCTGCACCAGATTTTATTTTGCATCACCACTTATGCACCAGCTTTTATTTCACATATCATCCCTTGCGCACCACCTTTTCTTTCATGTCACCTCTGTGCACCAAATTTTCTCTCATGTCACTCCTATGTGCTCAAGATTTTTTTTATCACATCACATCCTGTGCCCCTGCTTTTCTCTCAATTGTCACCCCCTGCACACAAGCTTTTCTTTCTTATGTCACACCATACCCCAGCTTTTCTTTCATGTTACCCCTTGCGTACCAGCTTTGCTTTCACATGTCACCCCTTGCGTACCAGCTTTTCTTTCAATTGATACAGCCTGTGCAGCAGTATAATTTTCTTTTACATTACTCCTATGTGTCCATGATTTTTTTTCACGTCACACCTTGTGCCCCAGCTTTTGTCACACATCACCCCCTGCGCACCAGCTTTTCTCTCAATTGTCACAGCGTATGCACCAGCATCCTGGATTACAACTATAAAGAAAACAAATTAGCTCTACACTCTCTGTGTTTGGTAAGAAATCCAGAGAGATATTCAGTCCTGTGTCTGAGGGGAGTTGGTAAATATAGACCATATGTGTATTAATAAGTGTACACAAATGTAAGTGAATAATGTCACTATGTTCGCTTTTACCTAGGGGGTATAGTAATAACAGTACAAACAAGTGCCACTCACCTATGGACACAAATTATTATCCCAAAGGTAGAAAGTTCTTGTCAATATGAACAATCTGAATAGAATCATCTCGGAGACTCTCCATCGAAACAATAAGAGAATAAATGGATCTGTATCATACAAGCTGACTTCTATTAGTCATCATCATCATCATCATCAGTTATTTATATAGCGCCAACATATTCCGTAGCGCTTTACAATTGGGGACAAATGTAATAAACTAATAAACAAACTGGGTAAAACAGACAAAGAGGTGAGAAGGCCCTGCTCGCAAGCTTACAATCTATAGTCCCTTAAATTGTAAACGTAAATTGTGCTGTCTTACCCAAAAGTCCAGCTATTGGTGGTTTTCCTACTGACAAAAGCTTATCTCGTGGTTTCCAATGGAGATCTCCCATGAGTGTTCTCTGTGTGCACACGCTGCCATGTTTGTTTCCATTATCAGATGATCACAGTCAGCTTGTTGTCTCTCCCTCATATGCGTGTTGCAGCTTACTTATGAATGTCTCTGGCAGTGTGAATCTCTATATCCTATGCATTCCACTGACAATCATTACTTCCAGATACTGCAGTGAATGAGATGGGCACTTGGCTAGATATACATGCGCTCTGCAGTTATATAGTGCAATGCACTGAGATTGCCAGTACTTTAGAAGAAATTTATCCGCAGTGCAGTGGACTTGATAGAGATTTATACTGCTCGTTGTATTATACTGCACACTATCTGACACATCGCTCCAGAGTACAGCCAGTGTGACAACTTGAAGTGTGTGTCCATCAATAGCAACCAGACTTTCCCATCTCCTAGCAGAGATAAACGTAACTCAGCTCAGGAACGCAAGAAACCCCAGCACATAGAGCCATACAACTCAAACAAAAGCATCATATCTTTGCAATAACAAAGGCAAAATCAAGCACACATGCTTCGATTCTTTTCAACCCAAGTCCACCCACGAAGACAAAATAGATATACTACCACTGATCCTTTTATATCTCGCAGACACAGCAAGACGTTTTGTGAATTTAATAAACGAGAGACAGGATATAGTAAATATATGTAAACATGTCTACACCTGTGCATCTATTGGCCTACAGTTAAACGAGGTCCGAAATGAAAAAGAATATTATGTTATTATCATATTTGTAATTTCCAGATAGTGCAGTATGAGGACAGCGAGTGTGTGACATGTTAGTAAGCCACGCAATGGCATACACCAAGGGGTAAATGTTTCAAGGTGTATAAAGTGTGTGTGATGGGCAGCATGTCAGTAAAGTGTGTGTGATGGGTTGCATGTCAGTAAAATGTGTGTGTGATGGGTTGCATGTCAGTAAAATGTGTGTTTGATGGGTTGCATGTCAGTAAAATGTGTGTGTGTGATGGGCTGCATGTCAGTAAAATGTGTGTGTGATGGGCAGCATGTAAGTAAAGTATGTGTGTGATGGGCAGCATTTCAGTAAACAAAATTTATTTGTACACAATGATAGTATTCCAAAGTGTATTTCTAGGCATCAGAGAACCTTCATAGGTTAAATATTGCAAACATAAGGGTAATCTAAATCAAATCTAATCAAAAATCAAAGTCCATATAAATAGGAACAGACCACTGGCAATTGTAGTATAACAGTGTCCAACTGAAGCAGAGCGCCAGATAAAGCCACCAAAAATCAGAGATGTGATCCAATAGTGATTAAATGATGCTAGTTCATATGAATTCAGTCTCTGAGGATATCAAGAATGTAACACGATAAAGTAGGTAGACACAGAAAGTTCCATCTGTAAAGACCGTATGGGGACAAACATTGTGCCAAAATACTATCCATTCGTTCTGGTGGAGCTGGTGAGCTCAAAGCCGGAGAGGCAATTCCGTAGAACAGTAACACAGGACTTACCCTTTGCAGGGGAAGATGATCGTCCTTCTATAACGTCTGCTAGGTCCGGCGGCATGGAGCTCAGATAACACAGGGGTCGCGACCGCGACAACACCAATCTGCGGAGCTTCTACTGTGTAGAAGCTCCGATGCACAATGAGATTAGCTGATTTTTTTTTTTTCCAGTCATTGATAAAATCGTTGTAGATAACACATTGGTTGGAAAATTCTGTAGTGTGTACCTAGCCTTATTCTGTATTGTTCAGTCACTGTTAACTTTGGGTTCAACTGCCTATAGGAACAAACTACCAAGCATATCATTTGAACAAAATATAGACATTTAGGAAGTCATGGTCACATGTCATATCTTGTATTATAATATATCTTGCACATTATAAAGAACAGTGTTCCTTTTAAATGAAACATTACATATAAGACAGATCTCGTTATCGCTCTGTACAGCGCTGTGGTACTAGTGGTGCTATATAAATAGTTGAGGATGATGATGAAAAGGTGATGTGATGCAGGAGACCTCAAACACAGCACATTCAACCACTCTGGATATCAGTGAATGCAGACACCTGTGGCTGATGTCATTAGAGTGGATAAGAAGAGCATGCCAGGAGCTCAGTCGCCACCACCACAATAAAATATTTGGAGGGCTGAATTTGGCTTGAACACTTCTTTGTATTTAGATGTAGAGGAGAATTTCCTGTGGAACTACTTATCCATTTTTAGGATGTATTAATGAAGTAAATGAAGATCTTGTGCCCTGAGTTGTCTGTCATATGAAGAAAGATTTATTTATATCAGTTGAGTGAGGAAGGAATGAAAGTCTAGAAAAATATATACCTTCTGTTGAGCGGTGGTAGTCATCATATCGATGCTGGCCACCCCGACAACACTTACCCCAACATCTTGACTCCGAACGTCTCCTCCCCAACGCAGTATCAATGACGACTGTTCAGCAATGCGGGTTGTACCAATCCCGCTGTAGGGAGAAGCAGGCTCCACTTAGTGATGTCAGTGACAAAGGCGACGGTATTATCGCTGCTGTGAAGGGGGTAATGTAAGTATGCGCCCATGTACAACGTAGTTTACAAAGGCTTCTACATTGTACATCACTGCATACTTGCATTACTCCCTTCACAGTATCGATAATACTCGCCTTTGTCACTGACCGCATTAAGTGGCGATGGCTTCTTCCTACATCGGGATTGGTTCAAGTTGCATTGCAGAACAGTCGTCATTGATACTGCGTTGGGGAGGAGACATTCGGAGTCAAGATGTCTGGGTACTCAGCATTGATATACTATACCCAACCCCTGTGGAGAAGCAGCTATGTTCTTTATTTGGAAATTGGAAAATTGTAACCATAGAATACTAAGTACCAACAATATTCTTGAAGAACTTTATGGAAAGATACATTTATTACAGAACAACATGTGTGTTTGTTTATTGCTTCTGCTTATAGAATAACTCTGCAGAGCTTTCTGTGTTGCAGGATACAGTTATACTTTAGTTTTACCCATTTATCCATCTTGTTATCTTGTTTTTTCAGTGCTTGGTGTTTTTGGTTTTAGTCGTATTTCAAAGATACAAAACTACTTATCTTCTGGTGCTAAAGATATGTCAGTCATTGCAGTCTGTGTATCAGTCTACATGTCCTAAAACAACACTTCTATATACATAATGAGAAACATTAGAAGCATCTGAGGCTCTGTCCAACATCATTATTTGACAGTGTATTGTACATTTGGGTGTTGGCATCCCCTCTTAGAGGAAAAATGTACTAAGAGCAGGAAAGTAAAAAAAATAAAAACAGGTCCTTGGGGAAATAAAACTGTATTGGAAAAAAAAATACTAATTCTGTTACGTGTACACTTGTATTTTGTTCCATTAGACAATAGCTAATCAAAGAGGACAGCTAGCTATACTAAGGGTGAAGTTTTCTTATATACCATTACCAACCTTATCTGTTCCCACATGCAGATATATTGCTGTTACAAATTGGTCTAATATTGCCACATGTGTGCTCCCAAATCTGAATTATAAAGTGTACAGATGAGTATTATAAAATTAAACTGTTGTATTATATGGCTGTATCCAATTTAAGTGTAGAAAAGTATTCCTGGTCTACAAGGTGAGTAGGAAAAAGATCACATGTCCCACTGTATAGAAGGTGCATTGGATGTGGTCACAAAGCAAGGTGATGCTCTTGGTTCCAAATTCCACAATAATTAGGTTTATAGGACAATCTTTCAGAGAATACAGGTATTCTTTTTTAGCACAGATCATTCAGCTCTTACCAAACAAAAGCTTTTCTTAATTGGATTATTGTTTTGTTAATCGATTGTGTGCAAATATATTTTGTTTACTCTATTTTGGGAGTAAAATAGTGCAATTTTATATTTTACAATTGTAAATCAAATAGCATTTAATTGTGTGTTCTAGCAAGATACAAATTGACTGTTGGCAGAGAGGAAGCAAAGCAGATTTAAAAGAGCAGCAGGCGATTTACATGAATCTCCAGGAACAGATAAAGAGATTACTACTGTCCTAGGGAGAACATACTTCAGTATGCCAGAGATTGCAAGCTTCACTGCAGAGGGTGACATCTGAAGACCATGTGAAAATTCTTTTTTTATTTCTACATTTGAGAGAATTAAGTTTTGGCTCCTGGCACTTTATTGTATTCAATGTTCATTTCCTACTTATCTGTAATGCCCTCAGTTTATTAGTCAATCAGATCATCAGAATGTTCACAGTGGCACAGATTATTTCAGGAGAAGTGTGTGGTGACCTTGGAGGGAGGCAGTGAGCCTTCCACTTCTGTGACTGTTTGAGGGCATAAACCCTTAAAAACACTTACAGCATATTAGGCAAAACATGAACTTTGTTAGGAAAAATAACTATTCAGTAGTACTTTCTAGCATTATATTTGAAATTTACCCTTTACCACAGATTTGCTTTTGTTTATGTTATCCTGTTCCATTCTGCTGTATAAAAGTCAAAGTAAAAATGCCAATCCCGCAGTCCCATACTCGCCGTCCCATACTCGCCACCACCTCAGGATTTGTGTTGTCAATGACAGCTTATATGTTTCCTGCTCTTCCATTACATATTTTCTTGCATGGGTGGCCTCAATAATGCTTCTTAACGAGGCAGAGCTAATAGATCCATGTCACCTAGATCTAATAATAACAGCTATACTAGTTAGTATTGTATCAAAATGAGATATTTTAGTGCTGAAAATAGGGAACACCTTTTTGAAGTGACTATTTAAAATTAAAAGTGACTATTTTTGAAGTGACTATTATGACTATCCATTCACTATTGGTAAAAGAAAGAAAAGTGCAAATAAAAATCCATCTCTGGATCACTGGCCTCGTAACTGTCTCAGACCTTGAGTAGATTACAAATACCAAACCAAAGAAAAATAAAAAATCACTAGAATGTCTAGTTTATAGAAATGACAGTCAAAACCTCAACGAAAATGAAAAGCACAAAAATATGGTCTGTGAATCATGAATGCAAAATATCAATCTTTATTATAATCACTTTAAAAGTATATTACATATAAATACAACCAGTGGTCCAAGTGGACATTTAGAAGTGAAGGTATGAAAAATGTAATGGGAATGTAAGTGAGCGGAATTTGATAGTGTTACAGTGAAGGCAGTAGGATGACTGGCGGTATGGAATAGCACCGTATATACCCTCACTTCGACCATTGAATACAACTATAAAATCAGAAATCGCCACAATATTAAAATGTTAGACAACTTTCTGCTAATATATTAAATCCTGCAGGTGCTGTACAGATAATTGTTTTCTAATTATCCCAGCCTGATTTCGTAGATTTCTGTAGATATACAGTATTTTATAAAGTAAATCCGGAACCGGAGAAGACTGAACAAACACATTCTTGCATGATGTTATCTATATTCATAAGCTCTATCATAAGTTTTCTTAGTACAGTAGTCAGCAGCTAATGTTTGTAAAAAAAATGCACATTCTATTGGGAACACATAGCCAGTCCCCTAATAATCCTGTGAGTCAAAGGCAAGATCATTGCATCAAATAAATCATTACTCGTTTTGTTGTTATGACAAATTCTTCAAAAGAGTGAAGGATCCCATGCGATCACCTCAGAATCCGTGCGTCAGTGACAGCTTCATTCATTACACTTATTGATGCATGGGAGACCTCAATCGGGCCTCTTAACAGGGCACAACTAGTAGATCCATGCCAATTGGATCTAAAAATATTTGCTATATTCATTACCATTATATCCAATCTAAATTGGATAATTTAGTGCTCTATTGTTAAAAGAAAGAAAAATGAAAAGAAAAAAAAACTCTGTCTTTATTTCTGGTCTCATACCTTAAGAAAATTATATGTTGGGCATCTTATACTAGAAATAGACTAAAACATTCTGGGTCATTTTTTGGGGTTATGCTATCTGTGTAAAAGTAGTTACGTGAAGAATCACACAATGCAATGTGTATTCTTAAAGAATCTCAATGCACGTTGCATGAATGAATTTGTGCTGTGCTAAATGTTTAATGCTTGTTACATCTGTATTCCCTACAAAGATTAGTATTATCTTTGTACTTTGAAGTTTACTGTCATACAGATTTAAAAAAGATATAACATTAATAGTAAAGCCTAATTCCAGTTAACACACACCTTTCCAGAGAAATACAACCGCAAATACAATCCCGTCACTACCAGTCTTCTACTTCCTGCTATTTTGTCTTATGCAACAGGAAAAGTAGCTCTTGATGGGGCTGTCCTGAGAGTTGTTTAGATCCTTAAGAGTAACGTGAGATTCTCTGATCTAAATCCATGTATATTTTTTTCTATAACCGACTGTCCTTTAAAGAACTTTTTTTATTTTATAGAATGAGTTTTTTAACTTAGGTTTTCTTTTGCCGACCTCTTTTAAATTCCGATAAACATAATAAAACTTTTAGTCATATAATCTTTGTTCTCCAGTGTAGGCTGGGTGGGGAGGGGTGTAAATAAACTAAAATGTTAAGGTCATCCTTAGCTGTAGGCAATAACTGTGTACTGTTAGTTTCATAAAGCAGTCGTTGGTAGACATCTGTTATAACCTTGGGATATGGAAAATCCCATAAGATAAAGCCCTGAATTAATTATTCTTTAAACAATCATATTCCCCTGAGGATGGATGCTGGCAGATGATCCTAAATTAAAAGCAAAGCAAACATTACTTTTCCCAAAACAATGTTTCCACCCAGTAATTATGAATATGCAGTGGTTTTGGCTGCTAAAAAATATGCTGTACTGAGTGTAGTAAGAGTGTTCACAGCTGCAAATGGCACAAATAGTATCATTTAAGTCAACATCTGTAGTATTGCTATCATTCGGGTAATAAAGACTTATTTATGATAACATCAAAATTAAAATGCCTACATTACAGAGCACTAAAAGGGATCCCCCATATATACATGCCTAGAAATCATATTCATTCATAGTGGTGTAAATGGAAAGTGCAGGATATCTGCTTTGTATAAGTAGAATAGTACAAAAAAGTGGTCCTTGATTGAGCGATACAAACGTGATGGTTGTCATTTGTTGCCATCTTCTTTTATATGCCTAATAATAATATAAATAAATGAACAATCTACTCTGATAATTCTGGTATTTATTGTGTCTTGTCTTGTGCTTTGAATTAGATCTTGGAGATTATCCATTGTAATTGTGCTAATTATCCCCTGTCTCATTACAGAAACAAGAAGTGTAGGTCTTAAAGGATCTATATGTACATTATAGTATACACACAGTCGTGTGTCTGTCCTAAAGAACCAACTTGAACATAACTAGCTTGAGTTTGTGATTTCTATTGGATACATTTTATATATTCATCAGTCGCTGTACAACTGTACATACTGGTTTTATTGAAGAATTTGTTGATATATTTTTTATCATAGTGTATTTTGCTTTCCCACTTCTGAGTTTCTTATTTTTCTTTTGTAGGGAATTTTTATGCAAGGCAGACTCAATAAATGCACTTTGTTAATAACATTCCAAGAATATATATCCATCTCAACACTGTATACTATGTGTTCATTGAAATATGAAGCAAATGTTCTTATACTTAAATATAGTGCATATTACATGAAAGCAAAACATACCTCACACAATTTAGTTTGCAATTACACTGTGTTCTGATTCGTCTCGTTACTGTTGTATTTGAGGGCTGTTGGTAGAAACTTTGAAATGAGACTGGTGTGGTTTAGAAACCTCTTCTGTAACACAGGTTCTGAAGATACAATACAATACATTTGTATGTGTTATGTTGTGGTGCTTTTGTAACTCAATACTGATATCTATGGAAAATGTTTAGTTGACAACTAATCGTCTCTGCATTTCCAACATACTGAATAGAGGTAAGCACTAAAATGTATTGAAAACTCTATTTTTTTAAATAGTTTTTCACAAGATTTATTTCACACAGATTTTGATGGTATTTTCTTTCATTTAATTATTCTCTGCTACAGGACAAACGATAATGAATCAATCTCTTATTTATACTGTCTCTGGAGTGCAGAAATTGTGCAGCCAGACTTTAGTTATTTAGTGTTTATAATGATACAAGTATTTATGCCTGTTTATTTTTACTTAGGCTTCTACACTATTTCCGTGGTCGACATCATCTTGAAGAGATCATGTACAACGAAAACATGCGACGATCACAGCTCTTGATGCTGTTTGATAAATTCCGAAGTGTACTTGTAGTAACAAACCATGAAGATCCAGTTATATCTGTTTTTCAATCGGTCTTTCCTTGATTCATTTTTCAAAATGCTGCCAAAGTTTTACAGTTGTAAATATTTTTATTTATTAAAGCACTGGTATGAAAAACTGACTTGCTCTGTGGTTATTTAGCCATTTTACTCAGCATTTGGCTATTTTACACACTGTATTTAGAGTTAGAGATGGATAGTGGGTGTTTTTATATATTTTAAAGGAAAGCCATGGTATGTCAACCATGTTTACAACTGTGTAAGTTTATAAAAATGATGTTTTACGCTGCTATTATATGAAATGCATTGCAGTCATAAACAATTACCTGATTGTCTTGGCCGGATGTAGTGTCAGAAAAAATGAATAAGTAAAACAAACAAATTTAAGGGTCCTTTTCCAGCCACATCTTTTATTCTACCTATGTTTCAGACCAAGGGTGCAATTTGTCCTCCTCTAGTGTGTTTAAAGGCGGAACGGTACGTCATTGGCTTACTGTCACAGATACTTTAAGTACGGTGGCCTTGAGATAATTGAGTGGGGTTGGGTACTAATTTCAGATGGAAATAAAACTGACACGAAAATACTGACTTTGTAAATACTGACAAGGAGAAAATACCTATAGTGTAAATCAGGTTCCCATAGTGTGCGCCGCGGCTCCCAGGGGTGCCGCGGGGCTGACACAGGTGGCGTTTCAAGGAGAAAAAAAAACCAAAACTTACCAATCTGGCGGCACCCGGCACCCAGCATCCTCCTCCCTTCTCACTGAATGTCGGGCGTGACGTCATCACGCTCAACATTCAGTGAGAAGCGTCGGGAGAGAGGATGCTGGGTCCCGGGTACCACCGAATTGGTAAGACAGAAGAAATAGAAGAAAGAAGGTAAAGTATGATAAGTAAAGAAACGGAGGGGAAGGTGAAATGAAACAGCAGTGGAGGGGCAAAAGAATGAAGGAGGATGCAGAGGGGGCACAGAGTGTGTGGAGATGCAGAGGGGGCACAGAGTGTGTGGAGATGCAGAGGGTGTTAGCTGTAAATTATTCTTTGACAGAAATATAATTGAAAAAAATATCTAAAAATATTATTTTTCCTTGGATTTATGTGTATTTTCTTGCATACAACTAAATAAGTATTTCTGTCCTGACCTAAATACTTATTACGTTTTTTTGACCCAACTGCATATTGTTATGTGCGTATTTGTCGCTAACCAATAACGATTGTCAAACCTCGATTTGTGTTTCCAAAGCACAAAGATTTATTCGCAAATAGTAGAATAATTATGCTCAAGCGAAGTAATAGTAAATACAGCCGTTACTTATCGCAGGCGCTCTGGATCCAGTGCAGTCATTCAATCCTGAAGTCTGGGGACAAGATGTCTGCACTCTGGATCACAAGCTGCTGCTTATATACACAATCACATACAGTAATACAATGAAGATGGAATAGCTTGTATCTATTGGTGCAGGTCTCAGGAAGGTCCAAGGGGTCGTCATCATTGGCCAGTTCATACAAAGGAATCCAAAGGAGGGGGTCATCTCAGCAGGGGGTATGCTCTGCTCTTCCCGCCAAGATTCCTTAGTCTTAAGTAGTTCATAATTCCCTATCATTCATAATTTGTGTATGCACTCTGCGATTCCCTCGCAGAGTGAACCAAACAGTAGAATATGTAACAAGGTTCAGTATGATACCACTCATGATGTTATTCCTTCAACCCATTCCGTATATTTCACTAATATGCATGTAACTCTGATATAACATATAAATACTACTATATTTCGATATAACTGACTATGTGTTGCAACTACCATTAATGTGTACTATTTTATAAGTATGCGTGTCTGTGCGAATGTATGGTAAAAGACCGATTACTGTTGCTGCCACGTGTAGTGGATGCGCACGCCCTTTGACGCCGTAGCGTGCCCTTGTACGCCGTAGCGTACCGTACGCATCTTTTCAGACAAAGACAACCAAGTTTGCTAGACTTTAATTGAAATTACTTTATCCAATTTACTGACTTCGACAATATAAAACAGGACTGCTCGGTAATTATTTTGGAGGTGTGCCTTGAAAAAATTATGGAGACTCTAAGGGTGCTGCGAACTGCAAAAGTTTGGGAACCACTGGTGTAAATACTGACAAGAAGAAAATACCTACAGTAAGAATGGACAAGAAGAAAATATCTACAGTGTGATTGATGACAGTGAAAATGCCGAGAGTCACTCTGCCTGCATGTGGTTTTATTGAGGGTGTCATTTATTTATATTTTACATTGGTGCTTAACAGGACACAGCAGGCCCTGGGTGTCAGGGCATGCTGGCACTTGTCGTTCCCATGTCAGTATTTACTCAGTATTTTGTCCATGTCAGTATTTACACTGTCTGGATTCATTTACGACAGTATTATTTCCGTCTGAAATATGTTTACTTTTAAACTAGTGAATGTAAGTGTACATCTCTTTTTCTATCCAAGTATGGCAATGATTGACTGTAGTGAAAAATTAGCCTGTTACCATGCACAGTTTAGGGTCCTCTGCAGATAAATAGATATAGCTTACATTCTAGGCCAACTTCACCATCAATATTAAAATGATTGAGAAATATAATGCCCATTACTGATCCATGTGCCCTTTAACAACTTTAGCCAAATTTGATTATGTTGATTTATAATGTTCCTCTCTTTTCTTTCCTTTTAGCCAGTTATCTACACATGTACGTATATTTGGTTCATACGAAGACTATGCTAGGACTAGAGGAAATCTGTTATGTGGAACAGTATTAAAAGCTTACATAAGTATATAAGTAGGAGTTTGTTTTATAGTGAACTAAACTTGTGGGAGGAAACAAAGTGAATAACTTACCATGTGTGTCTAGCAGAGTAGGCTCTGGGTTGGGGTTGTGTGAGGCAGTTCAGACAGGGAAAACCGAGTTGAACTGTGCTATATCAGTGCTTGATTGTAGAGATTGCCAAGGATTTTGACTTCTGTTTGAATATTATTGCTATCCGGAAAAACAAATTATATACCAGAAATATGTTGTGAGTGTTGTTTTGGAACTGTCAATGTCACAAATGGTGTCATTGTGGAATCTTATAGAAGCCATATTCTGCTTCCCATCCAACCAGACAAAATGAAGGAGACGTTAAAGGTCCTGTTGCAGGTTACTGCTGCACAACAAGCACAAGTGTTTCAAGTGGATAGTACTCAGGAGGAGACTACTAGGTTGTTGCAAGCCCAGCTGAATCTTTAAATAGGAACAGCAGGACAAGGCAGTACAGCCCACTCATGCTTTTCAGAAAATGATACCAGCAGACTATGTTGAGGCATACTTGATAGAATGTGAACGGGCTGCTAACTGTGCAAAATGGCTGCAGAAGTAAATTCTAGTGCCTTATGTTTAGTGTGGAGAGGCCCAACAAGCCTACATGGATTTAGAAAAAATGGATTATTGAAACTTGGATGTGAGAGATTCTGGCTTAAAATTGAGTTACGGCTCAACAATTTCAGGACGGGCGGTGGTAATTACCCTTCCCGAAACAAATAACACACACTGAAATAACACAAACACTGACTATACATAAAAATTGCGACTACTATGAGAGCGACATTAAAAAAAATATAGACTTACCAACAAATAGACACCGAACATTTCCGAATCGGCTTTGACTCTGCTCTGCTTTGATTCTGCTCTAGTCATTTGCGACCAAAGAAAATTCCTGCACTTGGGATTGACATTAGTTAAAGCGACACTAACATTTTCTGTTTTAAAGCGGCAATGCCAGGACCCGCCACCTCAATAATCCAAACTAAGGGTTAGGGTTAGCATTACAGTTAGCGTTAAGGATAGGACTAGGGTTAATATTAGCATAAGGTGCCGGGTCCTGGCATTGCTGCTTTAAAACAGGAAATGTTAGTGTCGCTTTAACTAATGTCAATCCCAAGTGCAGGAATTTTCTTTTTTTTTTTTTTTTTTAAAAAAAAAAAGTTTTATTTTACTAAGTCACATATACCACAAAAATTACAGCTGACATCGTGAATACACAAGTAGAAGATAACAAGAAAATCACACAGGGTCTGCGTCCAGCGCAGATCATGAAATACTACATGTCAACCGGAATTTTAAATAAAAAGTGAATGAGTGACCCAAAGTTTTTGTTCTGAGAAAAGGAAGAGAGAGAAAAAGGGAAGGGCAAGGAAAAGGAAGAGGAAAGAAGAAGGGAAGAAGTGACTAGATCCATTGTTAGACATGGGAAATGCTCTAGAAAGGGAAAGAAATAATATTTTAATAGTACTAAGTTATGTGAAGGGTGGACTCGCCTGGAAAAAGGATAGCCATGGGACCCAGACCCTGGTGAAGGCTCTCGAGGAGTTGCGGATAATATTGGTCATAAATTCCATCCGCTGGGTCTGCCAAACTCTATTGATTATGGACTGAAGGGAAGGAAGGGATTGTTGCCGCCAATCTGCCGCTATTTGGCAAGTAGCTTTCCTAATTAGTTTATTCTGATGGCGGGATGCCGAGGAAACTCCCATGGAAGGAAGAAAGAATTTAGGCTCCAGGGGAATGTCCACTTGCAAAATTTGAGTGAATCAAACGCTTAATCTCCATCCAGAAACTTGACAATCTTGGGCATGATCACCATCATGTGGAGGAACGTGCCCTCATGGGAGCAACCCAGCCAACACGGATCAGACGAGTCAGGAAGGATTTTACGGAGACGTGAGGGCACACAGTACCAACGGTATAGTACCTTATAGGTGTTCTCTTTAATTCTGACACAGATGAAACTGGAGGCAGCATTCTCGTAAATCTCGGACACTCCTCATTAATAAATTCAAGGTCCCGCTCCCAGGCTGAATCATGTAGGCCTCTAAAATTCAAGGTGGAGGAAGCTAACTTGAAATAAAGAGTGGAGATGAGACCTTTTGTTGATTGGCGTAAGCAGAGGGCTTCAAAGGTAGAGAGAAGTCGAGCTAAGAGGCGGCTTTTAACTCCACTATGAAAATGACGTAGTTGCAGAAACTAGTAAAAGTGCTTTGAGTGAATATGAAAACGAGATTGGATGTCGGAGAATTGAGGGAAGGTCGCGGAGGAGGTTAGATGATTGAGATATCTGACTCCCCGTGAGTACCATGGCTGAAATGAGCTAGGATGAAATCCTGGGAGAATATCCGGGGAGTTAAATAACGGAATTACCGGGGAAGGATGTGGCGACAGGCCATATTTTTGAGAACAAGTCAGAGAGCTCATCATAGTCACTAGAGAAGGGAAGAGGAGGAGAAAAGAAGCCCAATTGGGCGGGAACCCTGAATGAAGGAATCCTGAAAGGATTCAGAAACAATTTCAAAATCCACAACACAACAAAATAAACAATGTCTGAGGGTGGTCCTAGGTCTTGTACAGCGTAAAAAAGCCGCCATGACCTGAGGAGACCCAGAGAAAAGACTTATTATATAAAATATTCAATTCTAGACATAGAACAGTGCGCAGAGGAAATAAAACATAAACATTATTCACTTAGAACCATATAGAGAGTGGAAGAAAGGGAAGGGGTGGAGGGAACTGGGGATCCCCATCCCGTTAGAGGGTAGGGTGAATAGGCAAGTAGAGAGTTCCACCTAGCGTTAAGAGACCACCTGAAAAAAAAAGTTAAGGAGAAAAAACTTTGAAACTTTGCACTAACAATGTCATATCAGGGTGGATCTGTGTCCCAAGGACGTCGTCTGGAGGACCGTGACCACTCGGGCTAGGTGTTAACCCTGAGGGGGTGGAGAATGAGGAGCCGAGGCCACAACAAGGACGCCCAGCTTGGCCAGGAGCTTTTGTCCTTGTTCCAACATTTTGACTAAATGAGAGGAGTTGGCAGCTGAGACTTGAAGCTGGAATGGAAACCACCAACGGACGGAGCAAGGTCCTGGAATAACTGAATATCCATGTTCCGAAAAGAGACCACAGATTGGTCCCTGGTAGCAAAGCGGAAGCAGTCTCTGGTGCAATAGTAATGTAGTCCACTGGCAGGCTTAGCTCCCAGGGCACGATGTGCCGGTCTATAAGACAGTCACCCTCGGAGATATCTGGAAGGAGGTGGAGAAAAAATGACTTGAGGAAAGGCTGGATATCCGTAGCACCTATTTCTTCCCACACATTTCTGATGTGGATATTTCGGCGGGGTCGATTTTTAGAATCCTCCTGTCTTTCAAGCTTTCAACTTCGTCGCAAAGATGGTAGAGTTCCTTGTCAAAAGCAGTGTTGGAACGCACATATCATCCGTTTTTTATTCCAGTACATCCGCCCTGTTGCCCAGTGTGTTTAGCTCAGTTTTGAACTCACTGACCACTTTTGTCAGCTCTTGATAGAAAGTTGTCTTCACCCCAACCAGGAGACTAGTCATTACCGCTTGAATCTGGGGGTCAAGCTCAACATCAGAAGACGATGACCCCTAGCAATCAGCCTTGGGGGAGTAGGGTTTAGATTTTGAACCAATGAAATTTGCTGACGTTCCTGATTTTACTTTCTTAGGTTTGGTAGACATGGTTAAGACTAACCAATAGGCAGGTGGGATGAAGTGAGGAAAGGGAGGAGATCGCACACTGATCTCAGCTTAGATGAAAGGGGTCTTACCCAGGATGGGCAGCATAGTAAAATTCCCATAGTGGCCGAAAACTTTATGTTGGACGGCAGTATTAGATCACATGGAGAGACAGTATCTGGCAATGAATGATTGCCCCCCCAGTGATAGTAATGAAGAACGTTTCACTCTTATAGTAATGGACACCTCGAAGGTCAGCACTGGGTACCCCAAACTTTCACTGTGTCCACTGCGCACCAAACACCCAGATAATACTAAAGAAGGGGAGTGCAGGGACTCTATAATCCAAATGGATCAACAGCTTATAGACCAAAGCTATTGGATTCAGTTAAGTTAAGCTAGCTGACCATAAAGGGGAGAAGTTCAAGGACCCACTTCTCTGTTGTGGGCTACTGAGAGACGCTGTGATCGCGCCTACCGGAAGTGAGTCTTCGAAACCAAAAGTTCGGGGAGCGGGGCGTCTGCAGCACTCCAGGCTCAGCAGGCCGCATGTTGCGCTCTAACAGGCCAGATGGCAATCCGCTCCAGGGACTAAGTGACCCTCCTGGGACTTCTCCGAACAGAGTCTCCACTCCACGCAGGGCAGCAGGTCGAGCGGCACTCGCTCAGGGGATGCACCTCTAGGTCCGTTGAACAGGTGACCATGCTCACCGCCTGGTAAATATGGTGGCCTGTCTTGGGTATAAGGAGCCTCCAGGGCACAGTTTGTGTGCCTGATTTCTTCAGCTACTGTTGTGGGTGGATGGTAGCCACAATGGGAGCAACAATCAGGCAGAAAAACAGTCTACGCAGCGGAGTTCTGCTGGCAAACGTCTCTCTGAGATGGCGCCCAAGTGCAGGAAATTTCTTTGGTCGCAATTGATAAGAGCCGAGTCAAACCCGGCTTGGAAATGCTCTTTGTCTATTTGTTGGTAAGTCTATATTTTTTTTAATGTCGCTCTCATAGTGTTTGCAATTTCTATGTAGATATAGTCAGTTACTGTATTTTTCATAATTGTTACAATGTACCACACCCGTTTGAGTGTGAAACCAATTAGCTGCAGATTTGTGGTTTCACTGAACTCCTTAATGAATTGCTCCAAATCAACAATCCAAATCATCAAGTTCATTGCTATAGATTGCTTCACCAGAGGTCTTGATGAGGCTCTTCAGAGACTGTTAAGTGAAGGGAGCCACAAACGCTTAATTAACTTGCCACATTTGAAGCTATGCAGCAGATGACAAAACCACTGGGGTTCCTGACTAAGCCCAAACCACACACAAAAGGAGTAGTATCGGCTTTAGTTGATTTGGGAAGTGAAGTTACCCTTGTCTTTAATACTCTGTTGCCCAACGCTGCAACCAATTAACTTCCCAAGGTTCAGGTTTTCTGTATACATGAAATAACCGAGAACTAGGACAAAATGCTGTTGCTAATCACGGTCAAGGTTCAGACCCTGTCATGCCACTGTAGTAACTGCCATAGTCCCAAAATTGCCATGCCCCTTTAATTTAGGATGGGATTTTCCATTCTTGAGGAGTTACTGTGGGAGCAAGTAACGGAAGAGAAAGTCTTCCTAGAGGAACTACAGTGGGAGATGGGGCAATAAAGCCTTGGACAACCCATTAAGAAACGTTATTTTGGCCTGGGATATAAGGCAGCACGGTGGCTTAGTGGTTAGCACTTCTGCCTCAGCACTGGGGTCATGAGTTCGATTCCCTACCATGGCTTTGTCTGGAGTTTGTATGTTCTGTGTTTGCGTGGGATACCTCTGGGTGCTACGGGTTCCTCCCACACTCCAAATCATGTTAGCAGGTTAATTGACTGCTATTAAATTGACCTTAGTCTCTCTCAGTGTGTGTGTGTGTGTGTTCTCTGTACAGTGCTGCAGAATTGTTGGCGCTGTATAGATGCTGATGGTGATGAGGTAGTTAAGAGATATTGCCGTTCATGCCCGGTCTGTCAGAGAACCTGTCCTAAACCTGCTTCCTGATAACTATACCTGTTGTGCAGGACTCTTTTCAGTGCATTGCCATGGGCCTTGTGGGTCCACTGGAAAAGTCCTTCACTGGACATCAGTATATTCTAGTAGTGATAGACTATGCCATCCGCTATCCAGAGCCAGAAATTTTAAAAAAGATATATGCTCTAGTACCATAGCTAAAAAAATGGGACTAATCTCCACACATAAGGAGATTCTGACAGCCCAAAATAACTTAGGGGTAAAAGCTACTCGTACCTCGCTATACCATCCCCAGGTGGATGGCTTGGTACTCTAAAAATCATATTAAGGAGGATACAGCACAGGAAAAATGAAATTGGGATCCACTCCTACCATGCCTAATGTTTATATATAGGTGCCAGAAGCTTCTACAGGTTCAGCTATTTTTAGTTGCTGTATGGTAGACAGCAGAGAGGAGTCTTGGATGTGTTAGAGAGGGACAGAGGGAACCAAACATAGGACATAGATCGGCCAGAATACTCATGCTGACCCATATCCACTGCCAAAAGCACCTGCAATAGGCAGATGAGCGCCAGAACTGGACCATGGAGCAATGGAAGAATGTGGTCTGGTCTGATGAATCACGTTATCTTTCACATCATGTGGACGCATAAATAGATAGATGGATATATATATATATATATATATATATATAGAGAGAGAGAGAGAGAGAGAGATCTATGTATGCTGATTTATTTTACAGTATATCCTGATTTGACAATAAGGATATGATACAATGAAAATAAAACAATGTGACGTATTTGTTAGATGCAATAACTTTTGTGTTATTAATCATCATTGTGTGCTTACACTAGTTTTTTCAATGCATAGAATTGTTTCACTTATCCTTGAGGTGTGATTGTGTATTTCCATAAAAATAGTAACATTGAATAATAGTGCTAATTGTCACTGACAGAGGAATCTGAACAGCATTGCAATGTCAGTTGACGTATTGTAAATATTACAGTCTGTATTTCATTCAGTAATTTACAGGGCCTGCAGCTAGATCAGTCCTGTTAAACTTTTACAAGTGGAAGGATAGATTAACATAATTAATAAATTATACCAGCCATTACTCACAAGGCAGTTAAGAGCAACTGAAAATATTTGAAGGTGGTACCTAGTCCAGGTTGTCCAAATTATACAGCTCTGTTCTCTGTGATGTGTACTGTGTTATGATACCTATAGTGACCTCACCGGTGGTCTGGTATATAGTGGTATGAAGTACCACCACTTTTCCTTCATTGTAAAACTATCACATTCCATTCACTTAAATTTTCCATATCGCCACTTCTAAATTTCCACTTTATCCACTGAACGTCTGTTTCGAACACACCTTTCCTCACTCCAGCGCTGTCCCCAGTCCCCATCACTGGCGACGCTCCCAGGTATTGGCAGTCCACATAACTGCATGTTGGGGTGGGAGATTTGAATTCAGTGTATATAAACTTCACTATGACACCCGCTCAGTGTCAGAGCAATGCATATGCATCCTGACTCCTGCTCCAGTGACCTGAGCCCTTGTGCCTTCCTGTATCTTCTATTGTTCACTGTGCAGTAGACACTTGTTCAGCTTACTACCCTCAGTTTTCCATCCTCTGCATACCAACTCCTGGCTTGTTTTACTATTCTCTGCCATGTGTCTGCACTTTTATACCAGACCCGGCTTCCCCTGACCCAGATTCTGTCTCTTGATTCTGCACTTCACTGCCAGATTGTGTACAATTGACCAGATCCGTTTTGACTCTGTTTTCCGCCTCCTGATTCTGTGCCTCACTGCCTGATTGTGTATCGGACCAACCTGCCTGACTTCTGCACTTCCTGCATATCATCTCTACCTCCATCCGCAGTGCTATATCTTGGTGCAGACCAGTGGACCGCGACCTGCAAGCTCTTGGCAGCTAAGGCCATCCCACATTGCGGTGATTCTTGGTGAATACCAGGGGGCTAATTAGACTCCGCATCCCTAGCTGGTCAGCACCAATCTTAATTAGCACTCAATGCAGAACCTGATTCATTACAGTTTATTCTGACCATGGATTCCACAGATAATCCCTTATTATTATTATTAACACCTTGTAGGACGAGTAGAGAAGCAGGAAGCTAACCAAGAGCATCTCATGAAGTTTCTTCAAGATCTGTCTGTCTGCATTGATACCCTGCAGAATACACTTGTGTCTGGATCATTGGCACTGTCAGGAATAGCCACCTCTAGCCACTACCTGATCTATTATCTTATATATTTACACAGTCAAACAATAGATTACCTTGCAGTGTTACATCTTGGGGAAGACCTTGACCTGCGAGATCTCGTCAGCTAAGCCCATCCTGCTTTGCGGTGGTTTTTGGTGAACACCGAGGGGCTCGTTAGACTCCGCACCACTGGCCCGGCCATCACCAATCTTGATTAGCCCTGAATCCGGAACCTGATTTGTTACAACACCACTGTTGACAAAGGTCTCATGCCACCACAGAACTCAATATTTAGATTCAAGGATCTGCTACATTCTCTCTCTCTAATTATCAATTTTATTGTACACATCTGGACAAATAATTTAGCATTACTGCACTATTATTATGTGATGGAAGCAGTATAAATACAAAGCACTGTTCCTGTGGCTCACGGATTCCCAGTTAAAGAACTGTTGGGCTCTAATAAAAGTCTGATACAAGAGCAGTTAACTAGAAAGCTGAAATTTTGAATTTCTGCCATGAGACGACCCATATGTCTATCCTCAGGTGGAAGGTTATTGTGTTGTTGTTGTTATTATTATTATTATTAGTAGTAGTATTTTTTTTTATTTTTTTTTAAAAAACTTCAGTTTTTGTCTGGGACACAACTGTGTGACTGTAACAGATTCTGGATACTTCTACTACTAATATTGATTAGCACTGGCTTACCTGAGGTGCGGAGTCTAACGATCTCCCCGGTGTTCACCAAGAACCGCCGCAAGGCGGGGTGGGCTTTGCTGCCAGGAGTCGCAGGTCGCGGTCCCCAGGTTCGCCCCAAGATGTAGTACAGCAGAGTGGAGCGGAGGTAGCGGAGTCAAACAAGCCGGTTCGGTACACAGGAATGGAGTCAGGCAGAATCAGAAGGCAACTCGGAGTCAACAAGCCAGGATCAGTACACGGGTCACAAGAATAGGAGAATGGTCAGCAAGCCGGGTCGGTACACAGGGAAAGGGGAGAGCCAGGGAAGTCAAACAGGCAGAGATCAGCACACAGGAAGACACTGGAAACTGGAAGACACTGCAATCCACGAAGAACAGGAGCCAGGAACAGGTAAGTGTTGCTCTGACACTCAGCGAGTGTCAGAGTGAAGTTTTTATGCTGACGGGGATTCAAAATCCCTGCCTCTGGGTTGCGGTCATGTGACCGCCGAACCCGGAAGTGCGGCATCCGGACGGAGCGCCGGGGATCAGGTAAGTCCGTTACAGTGACCTGGCCTTAAACCTGTGCACTTAGGAGTCTCCCTCCACACCTTGAGCCCTGCCTGTGAACGGTGCTTCTTAGTAGAGGGAGGGTATACAGATTGGTCATACATTAATGCATGAGGAAAACTCAGATGAGGGTGGAAATAGAGGTATTGGGGAAGAAGTACAACTGCTAAGTAGCTCCCTTTGCCTACTGGGGGTTCCCAGCAGCTTTATTATCAGGAGAGCAGTGAGGCAGGTAGGGGATATTTTCAACAGGAACATCTCCTGAAGCATAAACATTGTGGTAAATAATAGGCTTATTCCAACTAGAAATAGTACCCCCAATATCAGAACTGTAAGGGACTTATGCCAGGGAGCCATACAGGTTATGGGAACTCCCCCACCAATGTTCCAACACTGCGTCTTCCCCTCATTGTCAACCAAAATGGAGACTTAAAGCTGCACAAAGTCAGTTTCCTCCCTGCTCTGTCCAATCAGTGCTTATGTTAGAAACCGCATGGGTTTTGTTTAAACTGTCATAGTTGTTAACACAGGAACAAGGAAGTTATTGCTGTGGCAATAGGGATTAATTCTCTCAAACTGTGAGGGGCCCTGGCACATGTTAGTTTCTTGAAAAGAGAGTAAATATCACCCTTTAGGTGGAATTAACCATTAAGAAGAGATTTCTTTAAAATCTGTGTCTGACACTAATGATTAATACTGTTGTAAACTATATCCTAGGTCAGGTTTCTGCAGACTTTGTGTGGTGAGCACTGTGAATGGCAAAGGGTGCATTTGGGGCTCCTGAGCAAGCAGAGCAGGTGCCTCTCCCAAAGTTTGCTGTGCGGCCTGGGGATGCCTGGGATTCCCTTTGTCATTTACCAAGGGATAGTATGTGTCCAATTACTTTGTACGGGGATTTGCTTCAGTGTGGGATGATCCCCTTTACTGCCATGAGGATTATGCTCCTTTAATCAGTTTTATATATTTTTGCATAAATATGCTATGTGTTTGGGTTTGGACCCCACTTACTACTGGAGCCAAATTGTTGAGTAAGCAGTGGCTTCATTGTTGGCTTTTAGTGAACAGGTGATTACAGCTATTGAGAGTTGTCGTAAGTTACAAGATATCCATTTCCTAGCCCACCTGTTTTCTTTATTTTAGGGGCAGCCTTAAATACTGTTTGAATTCTAGGAAAATTCTGTGTGTGCTGAGATGAGGGGGTGCATTTGACTGAAATCAGATTGCACTTATTCAACCTTTCCCTTAAAGGAGCTTTGGAAGTAGAAAAGGCAATTAATTGCAGTGTTGGCTGAGGAGGTTTGGAAGTTTGACGAGGTTAAGGGAGGTGGCTCATGCTCCAGGCTACCACCAGCTGGGGTGGTGGTCTTCCCGGTTTGAGTGGGGAACATCATTTTAATTATTTTAATTTAGAATGCGTGCAGCCATGACTATTATGGAAATCCTGTAGGTGGAAGTGACAACCGGGCTGGTTACTTTTCTGGTGTTTTAGGTACAGTATTCTGCTTGCTTGCAGCCAGTAAATGCTAAGTTTTGATTTATCTTATTTATGATTATGGCTTATAATTTAATAAAGTAATTTATGAAAAAGTAGCCTGTTATGTCTTCATGTAAGGGGAAGGATGTGGGTTGGTCCAGTATTAAATGGTCAAGTTGGAAGCAGAAATGTAGCAGTTTTTCTAAATCTGAGACCCAGATTTTTGGTTATGATAATTTGATTGTTGGAAATACTACTTGGTAACATTGGGCAGATATAGTATAGGTTGGATATATAATTAGATATCTTAAAAGCAGATATGTGATAGCAGATAAAAAATGTGTTAAAGTTTTTAAACTACCGTATATACTCGAGTATAAGTCGACCCGAATATAAGCCGAGGCACTTAATTTTACCACAAAAAACTGGGAAAACTTATTGACTCGAGTATAAGCCTAGGGTGGGAAATGCAGCAGCTAATGGTAAGTTTTTAAAAATAAAAACAGTGCTGGATATCGTTAACACTGGGCTCCCAATAATACAAACGTGAGGTTGTAAATGAATATATCAAAATTTATTGGTATTAAACATCAATAAAATTTTATAAGTACATAATATATACCCATATCCTAATAAATTGTACACAAATGGTTAAACTAAATCCTCTGCACTTGGTATCAAGCTCAAACTCAGATCATTAATATATAAATCAATGAGACAGTCTGTGGATACTAAATACATGTGCCAGTTAAGTTTATTCGCCTTTAGAAGGTGATGAGCAGTTACTCCTAAGTGTTCAGAACAGTATAGTAATTTAGGCTTTAGTAATGCAAAAGATGCTGCACATACACTAAATAGAATTTGATATAATAGCTCAGATAAAGATAAGTTTGATTTTGTTTGCTGGAAGAAACATTTTAACAGAACAATACAATTTGCTTTGTGTGATTTAACCCTTATTATACTTGAAGTTTGGGATGTTTTTAGACTTTTCAATGATTTCACAGTTATGCAAAAGAATCTTCAGACACTTATTAATAGGTGACAAAAAATGAAAATATTGGACTTTATAAAACTGCTGCAAATAATTGCAGTGGACAAGTCAGGGTACTCACATGTGTCTCTGACCAGCGGGGCTAGATGGAAATGTCCCGGTCTTTAGCTTTGACTGACAGGCTTCTTTTCATTTAACTTTATTGTTCCATGTGCAATGAACACACAAAAACGGGCTACAATAAAATGGTGGCTGACAGTGATCCACAGAGGCTGCAGATGCCTGCAGATGAGCGGGGGAGACTGGAAAACGGAGACCAGGTAAGTGGGACTCGAGTATAAGCCGAGGGGGGCTTTTTTCAGCACAAAAAATGTGCTGAAAAACTCGGCTTATACACGAGTATATACGGTAAATATATTTGCTTGCAAAGTACAGAACCATGAGCACATTTTAGTAGGTTGTAAAAGAGAGAAACTAGACATAAGTGCTGGAAAACAGTTGTAATGGGTTGGCCGAGGGAGACAAAACTTGGAGCAAAGCAGTACATCAACAATAATTATACAGTAGAATTAATATGGAATTAATGAATTATGCGTGAAGCATCCAAAATACAGAAAAACAAGAGGTCTGGGAAGAATTCCTTTAACAGCACGCCCTATAAATGCTGGAATCCATTTCCATTCTGTGAACATTATTCTATACTCATATTTTTTGCCGTTTAATTTCACGGTCAATTTAAATCACAAGATGGACATCTGTCTGCCTTTCTCTAACCTCTAATAGCTCAGTAGATTGCAACAACATAAAATGGAGAATTGTATTTGGTGTTCACTGTTAATATGGTCATCTTATGACCAACTTAAAGGTTTTGTAAAACTTAATATGATTTTTACGTCTTTCATCACTGAAGTTTACGATTATTAAAAAAACAACAGCTGCAGAGAAAACCAACCTTGCTGCCAAAAATGCAACTATGTCCTTTAGTCCCCCTGCCAGATTCCCTGCCAATTTGCTCATTCAAAACATGTGGGTGTGTAATCAATGACTGCATGCAGAAAATACATGACATCATATAAATGATATCAATAATCGTGAGGGGGACAAAACATGTAAGGTTAAAAATAGATGTGTATATCTGAGCAGAAGCAATATAATAACTAGGTCTTGCAGGCTAAATTAAAGCATACAACTGTTTGTACAGCCAGTTAACACAGGGTTACATGAGTTCTGTTCTCTGTCACTCTCACACACCCTTTTTAGCAATTTGTGGACAGGGTGAAACGGGAGGCCAGAATATTAGGGTGTGACAGAATGGCTCAGAATGACTAGCATTAGGGGTGTGATTTTGACAGGTGCCAAGAATTTTAAGGGTTTTGAATAATATGAGACCTAGCTTGTTTGATTTTAATAAATTCAGTCTTTTCACTGGGATTGAGAGAATGGAGAAAGCATTGTAGTAAATAGTGAAAAATACCTGATTAATCTAAATATATCATTGGTGTAGTGCAGTGATGGCTAACCTGTGACACTCCAGGTGTTGTGAAACTACAAGCCCCAGCATGCTTTGCCAGCTATCAGCGAGTTATCTACTGGCAAAGCATGCTGGGGCTTGTAGTTTCACAACACCTGGAGTGTCACAGGTTAGCCATCACTGGTGTAGTGGAACAAGACTCAACAAATAAAACAATGTATACATTTTGTTAACTTGAATATTGAATTGTTGAATTTAACATTTTAATGGAGGTAGAACAATGCATCACCAGGCCCCATAGCAAAAGGATGTCACTCTAGCCTTCCAAGTGAGTGGAGGAAATTTCAGAGCATGCTTTGGCCCAATCATTTGCATTAAAGTCATTTCAAAACAAGGGAGAGAAAGGAAAATGTGTATTACTGAGGCACTCATGATATTTTTAATTTTATTTGTAATAACCAATGAGTGCCTCAGTAATACACACTTTCCTTTTTCTCCCTTGTTTTGAATTGACTATGTTGTTGGTGTGTGAGTGCACCCCCTCCAATTATATATAAATACCTAAACATATCCAATTTATGGAGGATTTTTGGATTACTCTGTGCGGTGTAAATTATTCATGTACTATTTGCATTAAAGCACCTACCACGGCTTCACTTTGCTTGTGCCGTCCTGTGCGTGCTCAGAAGAGACCTCCACTGTGCTCTTTTGATATTTAAAGGGAACGGGGACCTTGGGGGTTTGGGCACTCGTGGCCAGGCCCACCTCACCTCTGGACTTCACAGTGACTGCACCCACTGCAGTGGTGGTAGCTCTGCCACTGACTACAGCCAATCACAAGTACTCTGAACTGAGCTGGCATTTCTATGTTTAATATGCTAAAAGCCTTTTGGTTTAGTGCAGAATTGGTGGTGCAGTTGAGTTGTAAGTGAAGATGCAAACAGTCTTATGTAAGTGATTTAAATAAAACACCTCAAAATGACAAGTGAGATTCACCCCATGCAAGGTTGTTAAATGTCACTTGTCGTAGTCAACAACAAATCAATGACTTAAGTACCTGTGAACAATAAAATGGAGGTTGGCCTAAATAAATTTTAGCGATAGTCGGCCTGATTCATTAAGGTAAGTAATGTCAAAAAAAGGAGTAACTTTGCACCTTGGCAAAACCATGTTGCATTGGAGGAGAAGGTAAATGTAAAATGTGATGGCAGATTTATAGTTGGGGTAGGGCATGTCCTAGATCAACTTTAAATTTCAGTGTAAAAATAAAGCTATCAAGTATTTGTGTGCTACATGAAAAAACAGCTAGTATTTAACTTATGTGCAAAACAATAAACTTTGCATCCCTTGCATTGTAACATGGTTTGTCCATGAGAAAACTTACATCTTTTTTCTTGCCTTACTATCCTTAATGAATCAGGCCCAGTATCTTTGTCCTATCTATGCATACTAATGTTGTGAGCAATGCCTGTTTTGGCCTGAATTATAAGTATGTGGTCTAAAAAGGGGAAACACCCTAGTACAGGGGTGAGATACTTGTGGCTTTCTAGGTCCTTAAGTGCGAACTCTTGACTGAATCCAAATTTTACAGAACAAATACTTTTATTTATATGAATACATTTTTGTTTGTCTTTTAAATGTTATTTATTCTTAAAATATTAAATTAACATTTTCAATAACCAAAGAGTAAAATAAGTTTCAACAAAATAATCCACCTAGATTGACCACCACAATTAGAATATTAGTAAGTCATAAGGGCTAAATTAACACCTGCTACGCTCATGATTTAGTTCTAATATGACTCTAAAATGTCTGCTAACTTCCCCACCTTACTGGCGTCACTGCCGATGAGGCTTGTTGGCGTAAGTCTTGTCACGGATTCAGAGTAAGGATGGCCCTCGAAGTCTGCTCAGATGGATACTACCCCCAGAGAAACATGGAGTCTAACGGAAGAGAGGTTTTCACCAGAGATCCCCGCAAGGTCATCACCTAATCCAGGTCCCCCACACTCCTCACACACACATAGATCAGAGCACTACCGCTCTATAGCAAACCTCAAACACATTACCTGCCTCCCCTCTCTTCCAAAGTCCTTTAAATGTGCCCTTTGGAATGCACGCTCTGTTTGTAACAAACTTACCTCCATTCATGATCTCTTCCTCTCAAGAAACCTCAACCTTCTGGCAATAACAGAAACATGGCTCATGCAATCAGACACTGCCTCACCTGCAGCACTTTCACATGGTGGCCTCCATCTCACCCACACCCCAGACCTGAAGGCAGACAAGGAGGTGGGGTTGGACTACTTCTCTCCCCACAGTGCATGTTTACAGTTCTACCAAATGTCCCATCACTCACGTTCACATCTTTTGAAGTACATGCTATTCACATTTGTAAACCATCCTCTCTACGTGTTGCGGTGATCTATCGTCCCCCTGGAGCACACCAACAATTTATTGAGGATTTCTCTGCATGGCTCCCTCACTTCTTATCTTCAGACATCCCCACCATCATCATGGGTGATTTCAACATCCCCATTGATAACCCACCTTCCAAAGTAGCTTCCAAACTACTCTCTCTAACCTCCTCACTTGACCTTTCCCAGTGGATGGAATTGAATCATCTACTCATAAGGATGGCCACTGCCTTGATCTTGTTTTCTCTAGACTATGCTCAGTTTCTAATTTTCTTAACACACCCTTCCTCCTCTCGGATCATCACCTTATCAGCTACATGCTCACCCCCACTGCTCTAACCTTTCTACTGTCTAACTCTACCAAGCCTCCTCATACCCGCAGAAATCTTAATTCTATTAATCTTCAACAATTTTCCACCTCTCTCCAACACCTTCTCTCCCCGATCTCTAAATTCTCATCCCCTGAGATGGCAGTACCTCATTTTCACCAAACCTTAGCAACGGCCCTTGATCAAGTGGCTCAAGCGACACTACATACTACACGTCGACTTCGATGTCAACCATGGACCACTAAAGCAGCGCGAAATCTTCAAAAAGTGTCCCGTATTGCAAAACGTCAGTGGCGTAAATCTCACACCTCTAATGACTTCTTCACATATACTTCTGTCTACCACTCCTATCGAAATGCTCTGGACACTGCAAAACAAACATACTTCCAATCTCTTATCTATGCTCAGGCTTCTTACCCCAAACGCCTTTTCAATACATTTAAATCTCTTCTCAATCCAACCACCCCGAACCCTCCATCTACTATCAGTGCTCAGGATCTTGCTTCCTACTTCAAGGACAAGATTGACAAGATCAGACTAGAAATGACTTCCTCGACAAGCAATCAGCTCAATTCCTTCTCACTACCCTCTGACACCCTCTCTTCATTTGACCCCACAAATGAAGAGGACATTTCTACTCTCTTCTTATCTTCCTACTCTACCTCCTGTCCTCTTGATCCTATTCCCTCGCAAATTGGTAGATCCCTGTCTCCTGTGCTCATTTCACCTCTAACTCAAATCTATAATCTCTCACTCACTACTACTGGCATCTTTCCATCACTATACAAGCACGCAGTGATTACTCCTTTTCTAAAAAAACAAAATTCCGACCCAAACTCTCTCTCAAATTACCGTCCCATCACTCAGCTCCCTTGCCCCTCCAAGCTTCTAGAGAGACTTGCCTACAGTCGCCTCACATGCTTTCTTTCGGCAAACAACCTGTTGGATCCTCTTCAGTCTGGCTTTCGTTCTCAACACTCCACAGAGACTGCGTTGACTAAGGTTGTCAATGATCTGATCACTGCTAAAACTAAACACCATTACTCTCTCCTAATTCTCCTGCATCTCTCGGCTGCATTTGACACCGTTGACCACTCTCTTCTCATACCAACGCTGCAATCCCTAGGTCTTCAAGACACTGTTCTATCCTGGTTCTCATCCTACCTCTCTAATCGCTCTTTCACTGTTAATTTCTCTGGAGCAACTTCTGCTCTGCTTCCTCTATCAGTTGGAGTACCACAAGGCTCAGTGCTAGGTCCTCTGCTGTTCTCTATCTATACCGCTTTTCTTGGAAATCTAATAAGTTCCTTTGGCTTTCAGTATCATCTCTATGCGGATGATACCCAAATCTATCTATCCTCTCCTGATATCTCGACATCTGTGTTGTCCCGTGTAACTGTCTTTCTGCCATATCATCTTGGATGTCCTCTTGCCAACTCAAACTTAATCTTTCTAAAACAGAGTTAATAATATTCCCACCCACCAACAAGAGCATACCTGACATTTCTATCTCTGTTGATAACATGACCATAAATCTCACCCCACAAGCTCGCTGCTTAGGTGTAATTCTTGACTCGCACCTATCCTTTGTTCCCCACATTGACTCTCTATCTAAATCATACTACATAAATCTAAAGAACATTTACAGAATTCGCACATATCTCACGCAAGACAATGCAAAAACCTTAATTCATGCACTTATCATCTCCCACATTGACTATTGCAATTCCCTCCTTACTGGTCTTCCCAAAAACAGACTCAAACCCCTACAATCTACTTTGCATGCTGCGGCAAGACTGGTTTTCCTTGCAAATCGTTATTCCTCTGTTGAATCACTCTGTATGTCTCTACACTGGCTGCCTGTTTTCTACCGAATCCAATATAAAATACTTTTACTAACCTACAAGGCCATCAACAAAGCTGCAACAACATACATCTCCTCTCTTGTCTCAAAGTATCTCCCAACTCGGCAACTCCGTTCTACACAAGATTTGCGTCTCTCATCCACCCTCATTACATCCTCCCATTCCCGATTACAGGACTTTTTTCGGGCTGCACCCACTCTATGGAATGCTCTCCCTTGCACAATAAGACTCTCCTCTGGTCTACAAACTTTCAAGCATTCTCTGAAAACCTACCTCTTCAGACAAGCTTATAATATTCCTCAACCACCCTCTTACCCTCACTACCTTAGCCTATTACCACCTGTTACACAATTTCACACAAGACAACTACCCCCTGACCGACATTGTTGTGTGACAGCATCATTTAGCCTATAAGTCACTTTTACCTTTGCAGCCTGGTTGGGCCAAAATGCAAAATGTAGACTTAACCTCATGTGTCAACTCCCATTGTCCAATAGATTGTAAGCTTGCGAGCAGGGCCTTCTCACCTCTTTGTCTGTTTTACCCAGATTGTTTATTAGTTTACTATGTCTGTTCCAATTGTAAAGCGCTACGGAATATGTTGGCGCTATATAAATAAATGATGATGATGATGAAGAGAGAGCAAAAGTCTATGGGGTGCTGCTGCACCAAGGATCTGGTTAACAGGATGGCCCTGGTATAGAATATGAGGAGAGGCACAACGGTCTGCAGAGAGCAGTGTCTAGACTGCGGAGAAGGTGAGTCAGGTAGGCATAAAAGAGCAATGCTGCAGGATGATAAAGCCCTTAGGTCCTGATGAGCTGGGAACCCTGGAGCAGAATCAGAGGAGATGTGCAATAATCTACAGAGTAGCGGCAGAGTCGTGGCTGTGGAGGAGATACAGATATACACAGGAGAGTAACAGAATGCAGGATGTTGAAGTGCTGAGGTATTAATGAGATGGAAGCACTGAAGCAGGATCAGAGTTGATGCGCAACAATCTGCAGAGTAGCAGCAGTGTTTTAGCTGTGGAGGTGATATAGAAGTACACAGGAGAGCCGCAGGATGGTGAAGAGCTGAAGTCCTGATGATCTGTAATCCCTGGAGCAGGATCAGAGCTGATGCGCTACGATCTGCAGCGTGGTTACTTAATCCAATGAATAACGAGATGGAAGCAATAAATAGGAGCCAGAGGAGGAGATGTCCTAACACATAACACGACCTAAAGATCTGGCACCTTAGTAGGGAGGCAGGTGCTTTAAATAGACAGAGCAGACAGGCAATTAGCCAATCAAGTGAATGCAGGAAGTTTTGAAAAGACCATGCTCAGTTCAGACCAGCAAGTGAATGCAGAGTGAAAACCAAGGGAAACTGTTTTGAACATAGATCAGAATAAATGATCAAGTGGTGAAATGTGTGGCAAGTCTATTTTGGGTTGAGTACGGCAGTTCCAGGCAAAAATTACTCATAATTTTGCATTTTGTGTGCATAATCGGTTGGAAGCTGACAACAAAATAGTATATGGATAGTAAAATAAGGCATAAAGTAAAACTACTGATATTTCATACGCATGTGAATGATTTTGGCGCATCATTGGTGTGATCCTTTTAAAATACTTTCAACAACTGTAATCGACAGTATAACTGTTTTTCATATCAAACTGTCAAATTACGAGATTTTGGTTGAATACGATGCTGTGGGAGAAGGGGTTCATGACGTCAGGTCAATATTGACATTTTAAACCTTGTTTATGAATGTGTGTATTTTTTTTATTTAAAAAAACTAAATATTAACAAGTGTTTATTTACCTCCTATCTGCATATGTATATATACAATTTGTCTAAAAAATTTATTCCCCCCTCCTTTCCCTCCTCTGATATACGACTTGAGTTCACTGCTCAGATGGTATATATCGCTGCATCAATGGCTGGCAGTAATGGCCGCAGACCGAAATTCATGAATGCTTGCCGGATGCAAAATGGCAACAGCTTTAAACCATAAATGGAACAGAGCTAGGGACTACACTTAATTTTCGGCCCCTCATCTGGTATACTCCCGTATTGATATGCTTCATGTCTCTCACTCTCTCACGTCCCATATAACCCAAGCAGGCATCAGTCCATTTTTATGGACTGATCATGCGGGAGTTTACATCTTTTTGGATCTTTTCTACCAACCTCCTTGCTCTCGGCGATGGCATTTGGATAATTCAATTCTTCTGAATGATTCTGCAGCATTACCCATCCACACGGCTATCACAAATTATTTTTTAGAGAACTTGTCCCCTTCCATGGCGCCAGGAGTCGTCTGGGAAGCCCACAAGGCCACTATTTGTGGACAACTGATTAGTACACCCGCTGCAGCCTGAAAGAAATCTACAGTGGAGATCTCCTCGCTTGAACAGCGAATCTCCATCTTGCTCACCCAGCACAAACTCCACCCTGATCCTAGCCTATTAACACAAATAGATTCTCTGAAAGGCCAATTGAACACTCGTCTCTCTTGGAAGGCCGCTCATATAATGCAAAAACTTCAGAAATCCTTCTATAATAAGGCAGATAAAGCGGATTCTGTGCTGGCTGTGAAATTACGGGAAAAACGAGCATCAGGTCTTATCGATAGACTTTGTAAGAGAGCCCTGGACCCTATTACATATGACCCCTCTACTATTGTTTGTATTTTCAGAGAATATTATTCTTCCCTCTATAACCTTCCTGCTTCTCTACCACGTGGGGACCTCTCGGAACAGAACTTGAACGCATACCTAGCCAATACTCCCATCCCCAAGCTCTCTATAGCCCAGCTTTCTGCCCCAGGTCGAGGCGGTTTAACCGCACAATATTATATAAAGTTTGCGCAGGTTCTTGAACCCCACTTGACTATTCTTTTTAATCACATTTTAGAAGGTGCTGCCTTTGACCCTTTTACCACCCAAGCTAACATTATAGTGATACCAAAACCAGGGAAAGACCATACTTTATGCACCAGCTATACTCCGATACCGCTTTTGAACGTTGACTTGAAGCTTTACGCAAAAATACTGGCCAATAGATTAAACCTGGTACTGCCATCCATCATTCATCTCGGCCAGGTCAGTTTCATCCCGGGAAGGCCGGCCCCGGACAACACCAGGAGGACCATCAACTTGATCCACTCTATCCACACTGGGAAAATATCCTTCCTGATTATGGCTTTAGATGCTGAAAAAGCGGTTGACTGCATCTCTTTGTCATTTATGGGTGGAGTCCTTGAATCGATGGGCTTCTCTGGTAGATTTTTGAGAAACATACTGGTCTTATATAGATGCTAATGGCACCACTTCAACACCATTTGGGATTTCAAACGGCACGAGACAGGGGTGTCCACCTCTCACTGCTCATTTTTGCCCTCATGAAGAAACCACTGGCTGCCAGGATTTGTGCTAATCAACAGATCTCGGGCATTAAAGTGGGTTCTATGGAGCACAAATTGTCGCTCTACGCTGATGACGGTCTACTCACTGTGGCCAACCCGAGCACTTCTCTCCCCTCCCTTTTGTCTGAACTTGACTCATATGGCTTTTTTTCTGGCTATAGGATCAACACAGACAAAACTGAGGTTCTGGATTTTTATATTTCCGGACCTGATAAGTCACTTAGAGCAAATTTTTCCTTTTAAATGGCATCTCCAAAAAATAAAATATCTTGGAGTTTTTATTGCTAAACGATACCATCAACTCTTTCAAGCTAATTTCCACCGCCTGCTTTCTCAAGTCTTATCTCGTGGATAGGTTGCGTTAACACAATCAAAATGAATATTCTCCCTAGGTTCCTCTACCTATTTCAGCCCCCTCCCCAATTTTTTTCCTTTCCTATGTGTTTAAATTTCTTCAATTCACAACCTCCCGATTTATTTGGTTGGGTAAACGTCCCCGAGTTTGCCTAAAAGTTCTGCAGAGGTCCTCGCGGGGTGGCGGCCTAGGCATTCCCATCTGCAAACGCTACTATCTCTCTGCTCATCTTGCTCAGTGTGTCCTGTGGTATTGCTCCAACTGCCCTAAAATAAGGATTCATATTGAGGCCAAGGCTTTGGGTTTATTGTCCCCTGCATCTCTCCTATGGCTCCCACGACTCCGCCGCCCAAAGCAAGTTTTGCTCCATCTTATTTTTTCTCACTCCCTGGCAATCTGGGACTTGATCTCTTAGAAGTATGCTCTACCTCCTCAACCCTCCCAGGTTATACCATTATTCAATTCCCCAGATTTCCCCCCTGGCCTCAAGACTGCTGTATTCTCCTCATGGCATTCTTAAGGTGTTAGATTTCTGAATGACCTCACCTGTACTGACATCTTCCCTCAATTCTCTGGTAGTCAGCAAACCCTTACGGTCCCTACAAATCCTTCTATCAATACCTACAAATCCGTAACTTTCACAACACAATCAAGCACCCGCTCACTGCCTGCCCACTTACCTCTTTTGAGTACCTATGCCTCCGTCAATCCTCCACGGCAGGCCTAATATCTACCCTTTATTCTGAACTCTCCATGGCTACACTGAACCAAAGAGACCCCCATGAATTGGGGAGGCTCTCAATCCCGATGATTGGAGCAAAATTCGTGAGAATGCTGCCTCTAGTTCCATATGTGTAAAAATCAAAGAAAATGTTTAGAAAATTTTATATCGATGGTACTATGTGCTTACACGCCTTAAAGAAATGTGACCCGATACCTCTAACCGTTGCTGGAGAAACTGCTCCGCGGAAGGGACGTTCATCCATATATGGTGGAGTTGTCCGAAGCTCACTAGCTTCTGACTCAACATGAATAACCTAATAACTGCAAAAATTCAGATCACTGTCCCTATGGAACCTAAATTTTTCCAGCTTCCACTAGGGATCCCTGGGGCTACACACCACCAAAACAAACTCATTCGATACATCCTTACAGCGGCCACATGCCAACTTACAGCCGATTGGAAACAGCAGAACCCTCCCTCTATTCAATCTATAATTAATCGAGTCTGGCATATTCAGCGTATGGATTTTATGACCAGCATTCTCAACAATTCCTCCAAATCTTTTAACAAAATCTGGTCCCCGTGGTTATCCTTTTTCAATAACTGTTTCCCCTTTTAACTGTCTACGAATTTCTCATTCTCTTTCTTTGATATTTTGATAAACATAATCTTTCCGGTTAAAGTCCTTCCTCTTTCATTTTCCTTCTTTCTTCTCACTGCTCTAGCCACACCGTTTCTATTCCCTCTCCCCCTCCACCCTCTTCTCCATTCTCATGAAAAAACCGGAGTCACTCAATACTGTTATATTAATATTATCGTCCCTTCTCTTTCTGCTGACATACTGTATATTTCAGGTTGATGATATGTATTGTAACAGTGCTATATTTGACCTCCTTTGCTTGTTTGTATCGTTTTGATTCTCCAAAAATAAACTTTCTACAAAAAAAAAAAAAATAATCTTTGGCCAGTTATTTATCAGCTTTTGACAATGGTGCACTGTGTTTCTGTTTTAAGTGGATTTCGTGAATATTTGCACAGTCTGACAGTATTTTTTATTCTGTCTGCTTAACAGCCCATCATGTCAAAGAAGACCAAGAGAACGCTGAAGGAAAAAAAAGATTTTTTAGTGAGGATTGTGAATTGCAATATTATCTTGTTTCTGCTAAAGATAAGATCATTTGTTTGTGTTGTGATACTGCAATATCAACACTGAAGAAATTCAATGCTTATCAGCATTATAACACTCATAAGGACCACAAATATTGCAAATTAGAAAAAGAGGCGCAAAAGGTTGTACTGCAGAAATTAAAAAATGAAAAGCAAAAGCAAAGACAATTCTTTCAAGCAGCAACAAGACCAGGAAATAATGCCACTGAAGCAACTTATAAAATAGCTTATAAACTCTGTGAAAAAATGGAAGCCATTCAGTGATGTAGAAATCATGAAAGACTGCATTGTCGAAGTTGTAGGATGCTTAGACCTCGATTAACGTTTCAAAGTACAAACAACTGCCTCTTTCAAGGAGAACCATAACTGATTAGCAGCATGAATTAGCCTTCAACGTAACAGAATAAATTCATGCAATACTCAAAAAGGAAAATATGTTGTTCAATCTTTTGGATGAATCAACTGATACTACTGACTCGGCAGTGGTTTTATTCTTCATTCAGGCCATAACAGAAGATTTTCTTTGCTGTGAAGAGCTACTTGCATTAGTCACTCTTGCGAGCAGGACACAGGGAATAGATATCTTCAACAACTGTCAGATAAATGTCAGGAAGTAGGACTGAATTTGGTAAATTTAGTGAGTGTATGTACAGACGGTGTACCTTGCAGGAAAACATGAAGGGTTTATTACACAGATAAAAAAGTAATAATATATCCAGATGCTCTCATTTCTTTTCATTGTATCTTGCATCAGCAAAATCTCTGTGCTAAAGCTACAATTTTAAGTGACATTTTGCAACAGTTATAAAAATTGATAACTATATTCGTGCAAATGCAACACGGCATCGTCAGTTTTGTAACATGCTAAAGTTGGACAATGAGGTATTCAGGGTGGATCTGCTGTATCATCCTAAATTGCGTTGGCTATCGCAGGAACAGGTATTAGAAAAAGTGTTATCTCTGTGAGAACAGAGTTAAATTTTATGAAGGACAGAATCATTAATGTGAATTATTGAAAGAAGATTTCTATAGAAATGCTACATTTCTGTGTGATATCATATCAAATCTAAACAACCTGAATATTTCTTTGCAAGGTAAAACTAAGTTTTTAAGTAATGTGTCAAATAATCCTAGCATTTCAAAACACTACTTCTTCAAAAGGAAATTTAGAATGAACATTTTCCCCAGTTAGCAAAAGTCGTTGACGAGCAGGATGATATATGCGAATCATTTGAAGAATATGCAGCTGTTATAGACTTATTAATTGGAGAACATAATGAAAGATTCACTGACTTTGAGAATCATGACATCACACTCAAACTAGCATTTCAGCCTCACCTAGTTGATGTCACCAAGGCAACAAAAAAACTACAGATGGAATTGATTGAGCTCTAAGTAGATGACATTCTAAATTCATTATCTGATGCTAAGAAAGATCCAATTGAAATAAGGAAAAATGCAGAAGAATATCCACGACTTCGGCAACATGCCTGAAAATTGCTTGCTTGCCTTACAACCACTTAATGCTGCGATCTACATTCTCCTACCTAACCCAAATCAAGACGCACTTAATATCACAAATGACAGTTACCCATCTAGAGGATCAGCTGAAACTGTGGACTTCCATACTGCGCCCAAATATTCAAATGCTTTTCAACAAAAAGCAGACACAACAAAGTCATTGAAAAATTAGTTAGCTTTAGAATTAACATTTTGTTTTACATTTTTTGAAGTTTGTAAGTACATAGTAATTAGATTTTTACAAAATAATGTACTTTTTTAGGTATATCTAAATTAAGTTTCTTGAATGCAGCCTTATTTGATTACAGCTAAATTGAGGCAATCCAACATGAAACTGTTCCACACTCTTCGCCTAGTACTACAAGAACAGAATAGTAATTTAACCATCTAACTGGTAATGCTGCGCATGTGACCAGCAGAGGTGATGGAGATCTTTTATATGCTTACATTTTTTGAGGGTTTTCATAATTATCTCTCCTTATATGTTGTGTGTTTGTACTCAACTGTTAAAAATTACAATGTATCTGTTATCTCAATGTCCAAAGGCTTTGTATTTTCCTTGTTTAAAACAAGAAAGGTATTTTTGTAACTAAAATGCTGTAATTAATAAATAAATAAAAATGATCATCAAAATCCATAACCAGAACTGCAAGACAGGTTGAGCTGGTCACCTACAGCATTTAGTTCACCTGTCAGCATGTGATCCAGTTCCAGTGCATTCAATCAAGGGCTACAGCCTCTGGGGAGGGGCACACCCAAAAAAACAACATGGCACCCCCTCCAAGAGGCTAGCAGCACCATGCTGAAAAGCTATGTGGCTCTCCCTGGCACCCTGGGCTTTGGAAACCAGGGGAATAGATTGATAAATGGGATGGCTACTTTGCCACCCACCAGATCCAAGGAGCGTGAATCAGGTTTACTAAGACCCCTCCACCACGTTAACTCTTGTGTCAGAGTTTCATTTAGTTATTTATTCTATATTAGTAAACATGGGGACAGATATTAGTGTAGACTTAGTGCTTCCCCTATTCATTTCAATGGAGGTTTCTGCAGGTAGCACACACATTGGAAACCCCATTGCGACGAGTGAACAATAAATGTTTTTTATTACATGTGAATACTGCTAGCTATAATTCCATAATATCTGTCTTTCCTTCTCATACTCTATGGCTGCTATTACAATGGGTTAACTCTTTAGTCAGCTGAGTAGATATAGGAAAAGAAAAACACCCCAAGGAGTTATATAATGTAGCTCCTCCTTCCTCCTGGTGTTTTTTCCTGAGCAGGTTTCCATAATAGCCATGGCTGCACTCGTTCAAAATGAAAAAGGTAGTGTTTTGTTTTTAGCTTCTACTGCGGGCTTACCTTGTTTCCCAGAGTTCTGGAGGGTTACTGCGATGCACTCATTCTAGTGCAAGCTGGGCTGAGCTATGGTTCCCCTGGGGGTGTTTCTTGTCTACTGTTGGATAGCCAAATAAGTAGTTTGTGAAGCTGGATAGCAGCTGAGAGCTCTGCTCCCTCCTCTCGGTTTCTGGATACCAGCTCGAGACTGCACTCCTGCTAATGGTAGCTCTACAGAAGGTATTGGCCACTGAGGGCACGCATGTCATGCCATTACTGGGTTACCAAAGGGCAGATGCAGCAACTGTTTGCTGGTTCTACATGGAAGTTTGGACCTGCATTGTTTGCATTTATGCATTACTTTGGAGAACCACTGGTGGATCAGATATGGCACTATGGATCCTGAGCATGCCCCCAAACAACTGAGACACCCATCCCAGGTAAGACCGCAGTTAGGGGTGTTTTTTCCATTGTTTACAATAGCGGGTATTGCTTAGTTAATAAATGTTCTTTCTTCCCACTACTCCATAGGAGCCTGTGCAAGGAAAGAAAAGCTGCAAATCCCATAGCAGTGTTTGTGAAGCATGTGATAGTCATTTGCCAAATGATTATGGTGGAGTCTTTTGTACAGGCTAAAATGGATACTGGTCAACTGCCTGAACAGTTATAATTAACTAGATGATGAAGTTAATGCTGGACAATTTTTTTTCAATAGTGAAGACAATCAATGGAACAAAAAGAGACCGATCACATATTAGTGGCGATCTGGATGATGTAAGGTCCTTATACCTGTGACTGGCTCCTTTCATTGACATTGATTTATCTTCTGGGAGCATATCAGGAGAAATTAAATGAAGTGCCGGTGAACATGATGGCCTGGACACATGCAGTAATGTCAGGGATTGATAAAGCTCTGCTCTCTGTGAACAAGGGAGCGAGGGAAAAGTGACAGGTGTGAGAGGAATGACTTTAATATGGCAGTTGATGTGTAGCAGTTGGAAGAGGAGAAGGAGTATGGAGGAGAGAAAAGGAAACAGTATTGAACAAGGGATGCAGTGGTGATGAGGGAGTCCAGTGCTGTATAGAAAGAGAGAGTGCCATAACAGAAGACATTATAAGCTGGACTGCTGTGAGAGATATGAACAGAGAAGCAAAGAGGGAAAGAGAGATGCTGATAAGTACCCATGTTTCTTATGTTATTCAAGTGATTGGACTGAGCCATATTCGTTAGCTAGATAGGGATAGTTAGTTAGAGTGATTGGACTTAAGCAAATCAAGAGAGCAGCAAAACTGTTCTGTTATACAAGTAATATTTACACAGAGGACATTGTCTTGCACTCCAGGCTGCCATCTGCTTTATATTGGAACTGAAAGAAGAAGGGGCCTATATTCCAACTGCCTTGTGATAAAGCTGCATATCCATATAGATATATATGTATTTGCGTAATGAGAACTGTATTGCTATTTTAAATGTTTATAGAGGTTTAAAGTCATTTAGATATCAGATATAGATTTCTATCAATATTTTAGTATAGGAAGTATTATGTAAGTGGTAATATAGGTACCTCTAATTTATAATATACTAGAGAGATCTGTTTTAGGTGCTATGCACAAAATGTTGTAGTGTATTTTTTTTGTTATGCTTATACTATTGTATTGTTCACACTATAGTAGTATAATTTTATATACAATTATAGACCAATTTGGTGTGAAAATATTTTCTGTGTGTGCGCTTGTGGTCCAGTGTAGGGGGGCAGAGGGTACCTTGGTCTCTCTCTGGTGTTGCTAACTCCAGAACACTACCCCATGAAGAGCAAACAGGACTTAGACCAAGCTGGCTGCACTGCGCAAAACTGAGCACAAGGTAAAGAGTCCATTTGCAGACAGGACACACCCTATCCGAGGAATTGACTCCAGAGAGTAAATGTATCAAATCTTCTAAAAAATTAAAAGTAGAGGTGTTCCCCATAGCAACCAATTAGATTCTAGCTATCATTTATCCAGCGCATTCTACAGAATGATACCAAGGATCTGATTGGTTGCTATGGGCAACACCTCCACTTTTCCTTTTTAGAAGGTTTGATACATTTACCCCCAGATTGTTTAACCTAGATATTGTGATTATAATTCTTAAACATATTAATAATTACATGGGAATTGACAATACACCAGCTTCTGTTTCCCTTCACGTTGCCCATTGTCAAAAGAAAAATGTATTTCATATATCTCAAATTTTTAAGGATCTTGTTTATAAAGAATCAAAACTGTTAGATTAATGATAGCCTAATATGAAATTACTTGCCCGTATGTATCCTTTCCAGAATGAGGATGAGAAGTGCCAAAAGTAGATTCTACTATAGTCCGTCTTTCAACCAGAACCGCTATTCTGTTTGAAAAAGGAGTTCCATTTAAAGATTCTATGGCTAGGAAAGCGGTTTCAAGAAATTGCATATTTTTTTTCGTGTGGCTGTGGCTTCAGTATCAAGGGCACTCACATTTTGGCTAATACCCTGCATATGTATATAGAATAGAAAATTAGTAGACAATATCTAATTAAATCAATGAAGTTATGCAAAAAAAGTATTGCTTTTCTTTGTGAGACATCTCTAGATATAATTACATTTTCAAGGCAACACTTCAAGGAAGCACATAGTTATCGGCCTGTTAAGCAGTATTATAGACAGTTAAGCCCTTTGTTGCTGTGACCTTCCGCTTTAAGCCTTAAACATCTCAATGAGTCTCTCTAGACTCAAGATGTTTGTTGTACAAAAAGCAGTGGGCAGTTTCAGAACAATTCCTCAAATTTTGGCTGAATCAGGTTGTCCATGGAAGATGTGACACGAGTGTGATAACACTGCAACCATCCTGTTCCTCGATTATACCAAGTACTTTCTTAGCCCTTGCTTTTGTTCCCCAGCTCAACAGACTACAACTGCAGTCTCTATTTACAAGTGGATAAGGGAACATTGTAGCTCATTGTAAATATGTATATTGTTTATTATATATTGGTGATGTGACAGTGAGGTTGTAATTCATTGTCCTTAAAGTGAAGCCAGGGGGTTATGGGTAGGGATCAGGTTGCAATATACTGGAGGAAAACTAATTAGTGTCCATAGTTCTCATAAGACTAGTCCAGACAGGCCATCTAGCAGGGAAGGTTCTGTGGTAGGACAGCTCATCTTCACTCCCCTCTCCAGCACTGACCAATGTTTGACAAGGGGAGGCCCAGGAGTTTGCCAAGAGGGGGGAAAGCTCTGTGACAATTAGACCGTAGATATAAGAAGCGACTCCAGGGGGGGAGGAGATCCATTCTGGGACTGGAAGCTGCAGGGTGGCTGGTTTTAAGAGTTGTTGTTCTCTACCAGTGAAATACATCGGCAGATCCACGGGTCGTCAAGTCCAGATAGCCAGGTGACTGTAAATACTTAAGCTAGTGGGGTAGGGGACAGATGATGTGGTAAACCTTCCTGGCATTTATTTACTGTGTGTACATAATAATCTAGTGTTGTTTTTATTACAATAAATGTACTGTTGTACTTTTCTAACTGCATTTGCCTGAGTGACTGAGAACTCTAGAAGGTACTGGGTAGACTTCCCTGGCATAGTAAGGCACTCGTGGGTGGCTAGCCAGAAAACCCGGTATCTTCACAGAAGAAGTATCCCCATGGAGTCTGTCAATTGCTTTCTCATTGTGATTCTCAATGTGATAGGAAGGGCAGATTTTCCTTTTCTCAATAGATTTACAGGACGCTTATACCTGTAGAAGCACACCATCATCAATGCTCAGGTTCTTTGACTTTTCCAGTTCACCTGTCTTCCAATCAAGCTCTCTACATCTCCAAATATCTTTAACAATGTGTTGGTGGTAATTATGGCTGTTCTCAGAAAATGTGGAGTAGCCCTTTGGCCGTATCTGAATGACATTGTGGTCATTGGAAAGTTGGAGCACATTGCCAAAAAATGTGATAATGCAAGTAATCTGGTTTCTACCACAAGATGGCTAATTCATCAATGTGGCAAAAATTCATCTGTTGCCCCCTCAACAACTGCATGTCTTACGAATTCACATAGTCACTGCAAGAGACATGGTCCTATCTTTCAATATTAACAACTAACTTTTATATGGACTTGTCTCCATCACTTCGGAATGCTCTCATAAGCCATCTGCATTCTTCCATTGCCAAGGTGGCATATCTGGGATTGTCAGCTGGATTTACTCATTCAGTGGGATCTCAATTTGGATTCTCTAGCTCATGTCATCAGACTTCCAAAAGTCACCAGAGAGAGTCTCATCTGGTAGCAAGATTCAAAGTGTATAAAAAAAAAAAAAAGTTATGTGTTTTTTCAGAACCAGAATGGAGTGTTCTTACAACAGATTCCAGATCCATAGGTTTGGGCCCCCATCTACTTGCAGAGATGACACAATGAACATGGCTAAAGAGTGAAAGACATCTGAAAGTCAACATTATGGAAATGAGAGTAGTTTGGCATGAAATTCAGCATTTTCAATCTTTCCTATAACACAAACATCTCAAAATATTGTCCGACAGCAGACTAGTAGTTCCTTTTATAAAAACACAAGGAGGCACCAGAAGCAAGACAATGCTGTCAGGAGTGACAGCAATTATGTCAGGAGCACCAAAAAACATAAAGGGCTAGATTTACTAAGCTGCGGGTTTGAAAAAGTGGGGATGTTGCCTATAGCAACCAATCAGATTCTACCTGTCATTTTGTAGAAGGTACTAAATAAATGAAAACTAGAATCTGATTGGTTGCTATAGGCAACATCCCCACTTTTTCAAACCCGCAGCTTAGTAAATCTAGCCCAAAGTCTCTTTCTGCTCTTCATGTAGCAGGCAAGAACAATACCATAGCAGATTAACTCAGCAGATGTTAAATCCATCCAGGAGAATGGGCTTTACGTAAAGAGGTATTCTAATTATCAATACAGGAACTCAGTCCTCCCATGATGGATATGATAACTCAGAACACCAAGATAGTTCGATTCTACTCCCATTGTAGGGGACAACAAGGCAGTTGGAGTAGAGGCTCTGTCAATGCCAACTTGGTTATTTGTTCTCTTTCTCTTTCATTGCCTGTACCTTACGGAAAATCAAAAAAGAAGCAAAGAAGTTCAAAGCGATTCTTCCATTTTGGCCTGTCACCTATGGCTGGGAGAAATTTTGCTTTTTTACCTATGTTTTTTTTTCTAGATCCACATAAATCGATTATACTATAGTCTCTTTATCCATAACCAGCTACTAAAAAGGAAAACCGATTACATACTCTAAAGTGTTAGATCAATCTCTGTTTACCTTTCCAGAACGAAAGAATTCAGAAAGATGGAGCAACTGTTAGTCTTTCTCGGGGGTTCCCTTAAGCCAAACCTACTCTTGCAAGATGGTTTAGAAATGTCATTACACAGGCTTACAAGGGGAATTTAAGTGAAATGCACAAGGGCAGCAGCGGCGGCAACATCCTGGGCACACAAAGCTCATGCCTCAGCAGACGATCTCTGTAAATTAGATGGATGGTTATCTCCTCACACCTGTACCAGACATTATCTTATGGAGATCACATCTTCTGCTGATACGCAGTTTGGAAATAAAATCCTTCAAGAAGTTGTCCAATAAAAGTTCAACTATGCATTATCATTGTGTTATTCTTAAGCCCACCCTATTTGATTTATACTGCTTGGGTACATCCCAATATAATTGCTATCGAGCATCATCATCATTAACATTTATTTATATAGCACCAGCAAATTCTGTAGCGCTTTACAATTTGGAGCAAACATTAATAAAACAATACTGTATAATACATACAGACAGAGAGGTAAGAGGGTCCTATTTGCAAGCTTACAATCAATGGGACAATGACCTAGTGAGATTAAGTTGCTGGTTGGAGTACATCATAAGCTTGTCTGAAGAGATGGGATTTCAGAGAATGCTTGAAGGTTTCAAGACTAAAGGAAAGTCTTATTGTGCAAGGGAGGGAATTCCACAAGGTGGGTAGATCCCAAAAAAAGTCCTTAAACCGGGAATGGGAGGAAGTGATGAGTGTGGAAGAGAGATGCAAATCTTATGCATAATGGAGGTGTCGAATTGTAAGATATTTTGAGACAAGTGAGAAAATGTATGTTGGTGCAATTTTGTTGGTAGCCTTGTATGTTAGTAGAACAATTTTGTATTGGATTCATTGAAAAACAGGCAACCAATGTAGAGACTGACAGAGTGGCTCAGCAGAGAAAGAACAGTTTGCAAGGAAAATCGATATAGCTGCTGCATGCAAAATAGATTGCAGAGGTTCAAGTCTGATTTTGGGAAGACCAGTAAGGAGGGAATTGCAATAGTCGATGTGGGAGGTAATGAGTACACGAATTAAGGTTTTTGCAGTGTCTTGTGTGAGATATGTGCGTATTCTGGAAATGTTGTTTAGATGTATGTAACATGATTTATATAGTGTCGATGTGGGGAACAAAGGCTAGTTGTGAGTCAAGGATTACACCTAGGCAGCGAGCTTGCGGGGTGGGATTTATGGGTCATGTTATCAATAGAAATGTCAGACAGGAAGCTTCTGTTTTTGGGCGGGAATATTATTAATTCTGTTTTGGAAGGATTGAGTTTGAGTTGGCAAGAAGACATCCAAGATGAAATGGCAGAAAGACAGTCAGTAACGCGAGACAACACAGATGGTGAAAGATCAGGAGAGGATAGATAAAGCTGGGTATCATTCACATAGAGATGATACTGAAATCCAAAGGAGCTTATTAGTTTTCCAAGATAAGTGGTGTAGATAGAGAATAGCAGAGGACCTAGGACTGAGCCTTGTGGTACTCCAACTGATAAAAGAAGCGGAGCAAAGGTGGATCCAAAAAAATGAACACTGATAGAGCGATTAGATAGGTAGGATGAGAACCAGGATAGAACAGTGCCTACAGGAATTGTAGTGTTTGTATGAGGAGAGAGTGGTCAATAGTGTCAAATGCAGCAGAGAGATCCAGGAGAATTACATCTCCAACCTCCTTACCATTCATACTCTCGCCCGCTCCCTGCGCTCGGCAAATGACCGTCACCACTTCTCCACTCTTATTACCTCTTCCCACTCCCGAGTCCAAGACTTCTCCCGAGCTGCCCCCCTGCACTGGAATGACCTCCCTCGCTCCATCCGTCTCGCTCCCAATCTGTACTCCTTCAAACGGGCACTCAAAACTCACCTGTTCCTGAAAGCCTACCATCCATCCACTTAACCCCTCATCCACTTTGCTACTTGCGTAAGCTGTAATACAGTAAATACAGCTTACGCAAGTAGCGTTGCGCATGCGCAATGAGCTACGTTACTTGCGTAAGCTCCGGGTACAGTATTAGGTGATTCCCCCACTAGCGTGGGAAAATCACATAATACTGTAGTTATAGCTTACGCAATGAACGTAAGTTCATTGCGGTTAGGACCTCCAACCTAGTAGGAGGTGTTTGCGTCGGGTAAAGACTTTTTTTATTTTTCTACAATCAAGAACAAAGATTCGGGATCTTACAAATATGGGGCCCTCCTGGCCAAGCCATCATTTTTGGAAGTATAATTTGCTGGGACTGGGGCAAGCACAGACTATTGGAAGAAGAAAGAAGACATTTTTGGTGAGTATCTGGGGTGTTTTTATTTTTAATAAATAGATGTGGTTTTAATGAGGGTGGTTAGTGTATTTATTGTGGGGTTTTTATTTTTAATAAATATGTGTGGTATTTACAAGGGTGTTGTTATTTATTTAACTTTTTTTTTTGTGGTACTACAGGTCCCAGCAAGCCAGGGATGTCAGGGCATGTTGGCACTTGTGGTTCTCCAAGTGCCAACATGCCCTGGCTGCCGTGGGTATGCTGGTGCTTGTAGTTATACTGGGCTGGTTCTTTCTAGGGGGGGGGGGGGCGCTCGTTTTTTTCGGCGGACCCCACTCCCTAGGGAATCCAGCCAGCGCTGAAGAGTCTAGGGTTGGTTAGTCATTATGGCAGGGGGACCCCTGCCGCGTGTCCCCCTGCTATAGTGCCGCCATCCCTGACTGGTTTGCCTAGTGCTGGTAAAGTGAAAATCGGGGGACTCCACGCAAAATTTTTCCCCGATTTTCACGGGACCAGCACTAGTCAGGCAGCACTAGGGTTAAGCATGAATAGTGGGGGGACCTCACGCTTTTTTTTTTTTTCAACTTTTATCTGTTCTTTACCATTTTAACACTGCCAGGGCAGTGTAACAGTGATGTTTGTACAACACGCTGCAATCAAGCAGCAGTGTTGTAATTAAATAACAGATGATTCAGTCTCTACTTGAATCAGCCTTTCTACACTCTTTTCATCATGACAATACACAACGTGCTCCCACAACCCTATTCCTTCTCAACTTCTCAAACACTGTATGCCAAATTTAGCTCACTTTTTAAACTGTCTCTATCAATTGGCTCACAGCCACCCATCTTTAAACATGCTCTCATCTTCCGGGTTGTCCCGGCCGTTGCCAAGGCAACGGTCGGGACACTTTCTTTGTGCACGCCGCGCTCCGGCATTTAGGACAGCCGGGCGCGTGCGCAATATTACAATAGGGGCCAGCTGGACAATTACCTTTCCGGGGACTGCATCTCTCCCATTGGGCCATGCTGCTATTTAAGGCAGGAAGGGGCAAAGCCTTCCTGCTGGTTATAGTTCCTGCTTGCTGCATGCTAAGCCTGCTGTGTCCCTTGCTTTCTGTTTAGTCTTGTTTCTGATAATTGTTGCCGACCCTTGCCTTGTTTACTGACTACGATTGATTGCCTGTGCTCCCTGACCTTCTGTGTGTACTCTTACGCTGCTGTTCTGCCTGTGACCTCTGACCCTGGCTCGTCTATTGGATACTCTGTCTGCTGCTGTCCCTCGACCCTTGCCTAGACTTCATTCTGCCTTCCTGGGTTCCCCCAGCCGGTACGCATCTCACGACCCTCTGTGAGTCTGCAGCCAAGTCTGTCCCCACCACTAGGGGCAACAACGAAAACCAGACTCCCGAGCAGACTCCGGGTTTTGCCATACCGGTTTGAGGGGTTCCTAACATTATAACCGGCCCAAAAAAGATTTACTCTTGAAGTGAGTGAACTATCTATTTGGTCCTATGGAACCTAGTCCGGCTCAAGTACTGGCAGGACAAATCCAGACCTTTTCCCAAATGGTCCAAGAGTTGTCTCAGCGGCAAGCCGCCCAAGAACAAGCGTCAAGAGCCTCACACGCCACTCAGTCTTCTGTGGTGGAACCCAAAATGAACCTACCCGATCGCTTTTCGGGAGACCACAGACTCTTCCGCGATTTTCGTGAAAGCTGCAAGCTTTATTTCAAATTAAGGCCACTTTCGTCCGGATCTCCTCAGCAAAGAGTGGGAATTATTATCTCCCTTCTTCAAGGGGATCCTCAATCTTGGGCATTCAGCTTGGATCCTAACAGTCCTCAGCTGCAATCTGTGGACGCATTCTTTCAAGCTCTTGGTTTGATCTATGATGACCTGGATCGAGTGGCCTCTGCAGAAGCGCAACTGCAGTCCTTAACGCAAGGACGACGTTCTGCAGAAGATTACTGCTCCAACTTCAGGCGTTGGTCCTGACTGTGAATGGAATGTCCCAGCTCTTCGTAGTCAGTTCCGATTTGGTCTGTCCGAACAAATTAAGGACGTGCTTGTCCAGTATCCTACTGCTGGATCGCTAGAGGAACTCATGCAATTGGCCATTCGAATCGACAAAAGATACAGGGAAAGGGAAGCTGAGAAGGAAAATCCTTTCGGCCTTTTCACCTGTGCCTTCTCCAACCTCTCCCATTGATCAAGTGGAACCAATGCAACTGGGAGTATATCGGTTGTCTTCAGAAGAACGCACTCGGAGACGCAATCTGGGCCTCTGCTTATACTGCGGAGAAAAGGGCCATTTGCTCCGTTCTTGCCCCGTCAGACCAAGAAAAGACCAGGCCAAGTGAACATGGAGAGAGTGCACTTAGGCCTACAGGTAATCTCTCAGAAGAATTCCCTACTAATACCTGCCAAATTCTTGTATGGTGGACAGGAAATTTCTATTCCTGCATTTGTGGATAGTGGAGCCGCTGGAAACTTTTTAGATTTGACGCTTGCCCGGTCCCTGGGTTTCTCAGCTGTTCCTCTGGAAACTACTATCGCTGTACAAGGGCTAGATGGGAATAGCTTGAACAAAGGTGAGATCCATCATCGCTCACCTCCTCTTCTGCTGAAGATGGGTGCCCTTCACTCCGAGACCATCTCTCTGTACTTAATTCATTGTCCTTCGGTACCTCTTATCCTGGTTTATCCGTGGTTGGCCCTCCATAATCCCAGTATCGATTGGTCTACAGGTGAGATAACCAAGTGGAGCTCTCTGTGCTCCTCCTCTTGTTTATCCTTGCCCCTTAGGGTTAATCATACTTGCCCTGAGCAGCTACCCTTTCCTTATCGGGAATTTCTCGTTTTTTTCCAAGAAGGAAGCAGATATTCTCCCTCCTCACCGGGAGTACGACTGTGCGATTGATCTTATCCCAGGTGCCAAACTACCCAAGGGAAGGTTATACGCCCTGTCTATTCCAGAGACATTAGCCATGGAATCGTACGTAGAGGAAAATCTGCGGAGAGGCTTTATTAGGCCTTCTAAGTCACCTGCAGGGGCAGGTTTCTTCTTTGTGGCCAGAAGGGACGGCAGCCTGAGGCCCTGTATTGACTACCGGGGGCTGAATAAGATAACCATAAAAAACACATACCCTTTGCCACTCATTTCGGTCATCTTTGACCAGCTTAAGGGAGCCAGGTTCTACTCTAAGATTGACCTTCGAAGAGCATACAACCCGATTCGTATCCGTGAAGGCGACGAGTGGAAAACGGCCTTCAATACCCAAACAGGCCACTACGAATACCTCGTCATGCCTTTCGGCCTCAGTAACGCTTCAGCCATCTTTCAAGACCTAATTAATGACGTCCTTCGTGAATTTCTGGGCTCCTTTGTAGTCGTCTACCTAGATGACATCCTGATCTATTCTCAGTCCCTTAAACAACATTGCGAACACGTACAACTAGTTCTTCGGAAACTTCGCCATCTTCACCCCTACGCTAAATTAGAAAAATGCGAGTTCGAAGTTTCCACAGTTACATTTTTGGGATATGTCATCTCCCCGGAAGGATTCGCCATGGATCCCGTGAAGGTGCAGGCCATTCTCGACTGGGTGCGACCCTTGAATCTTAAAGCAATACAAAGGTTCCTAGGGTTCGCTAACTATTATAGAACTCCTTTTCTACTCTCGTTGCTCCTATCACAGCCTTGACCCGCAAGGGAGCTGACACAAAAAACTGGTCTCCAATTCCTATCTCTGTCTTCGAAGCCTTGAAACAGGCCTTTGTGTCAGCACCTGTGCTTAGACATCCAAATCCTGACCTTCCATTTATCATTGAAGTGGATGCCTCTGATGTAGGTGTGGGAGCAGTGCTATCCCAAAAAGACTTTAAAGACCATCGCCTTCATCCCTGTGCTTACTTGTCTCGAAAATTTTCTTCTGCCGAGGGACATTACGATGTTGGCAATTGGGAGTTGCTGGCCGTCAAGTGGGCATTGGAGGAATGGCGCCACCAGCTTGAAGGTGCTAAATACGTAATCACAGTATATACCGACCATAAGAACCTATCCTACATAGAGTCTGCCAAAAGGTTAAATTCTAGACAGGCGCGGTGGTCTTTCTTCTTCTCCCGTTTTCGCTTCGTTATCACCTACCAAAGAACCTCAGAGCTGATGCCTTGTCTCGCAGTTTTGTCTCTTCTCAAGCTCCAGTCTCTGAACCCTGTTCCATTGTTCCCGCTTCCTCTATTTTGATTGCCTTCACGCAGGAACTTAGTAAGACCCTTCAACAATTTCAACCACAGGCACCTCCTGAAACTCCAGAGGACACTCTTTGTGCCGGTACATCTCAGGAAGTCGGTCCTCTCAGAGTGTCATGACAACAAGACTTCTGGACATCCCGGTGTTACAAAGACCATCAAAATTATTTCTCGTGTTGTCTGGTGACCATCATTATCTGCGGATGTAAGAGAATATATTTTATCTTGCGATCTCTGTTCCAAAAACAAGACTCCTCGGAAATCTCCTACTGGCTTATTGTTGCCTTTATGAAAAAGGATACCACTGCACCAGGTGATCGCTTTAACAGAATCCAGATAATTTTAAGTTATTAGTTACTGATATCGTGCTACTACTGGATGGTGCACTCACACACAAACATTCTGGTATCAAAGGGAAAAAAAGGGGGAAATGTGCTTATAGAGGCACTCTGCGATCTTTATTATTGATAAAATATCCAATTCTTTATTAATATTGTTTAAAATAAGATCCCTCTAATTGTAAATAGCGAAATATAAAAACAACAAAGTGAAACAAATGTGAATTAAAATAGCAAAAATAATTTGCTATGCCCCGCTACTTTGTATATCAATTGTTATGTATATCAATAATTCATACTGTCCAATCTATAATATGATACTATACTCCTTTCTCATACTGACTTTGTTAGTGATTTCTTTACATAATTGATGGAATAATCCTGCTGTTAATAGTATCACTGTGATTGATAACTTCAGTTCATAGGTTACTCTAAATAGTAATTGGTAACCCTACATATAGACTTAATGAGATTAATCGTTGGCAATAAATTAATAGTTGCTTGGTTTAATTATACCTTAACCAAGTAATCTTGTATAATCACTTAATTTGCCAGTGATAAAATACCTAATGTGATATTGTAACAGCTGTTGTGTCTTAGTCCTGTCTTTAATAAGATCTCACACACACACACACGCTATTGTATCTCACTGTTGAGGATTGATCTAAATGTAGCTAATGATATACTGCTAGGCTGTCATGAGATTAATCCCCCGTAATAGTAGGTCACATATAAAGATTAAGCTAGTCAGCTACGTTGGGATTCTTATTGTTAAATGCTGAAGGCTGCTGCCAGACCCCGACCACACATTGTCACGATCTCACACGCACACCATGCATACAGCCTATTAGAGTATGAACGCTATCTATAATCTCTTATTAATAGAGAGGAGTAAGGACATTCAGTAGCGAGGCGGACGCCTGTTCCAGTCAGACCATGGACCCACTTGTCCATGGACTTTTTATGTCGACTTACCTCCATCTTCCGGGTGCAACACCATCTGGGTAACAGTGGATCGGTTCAGTAAAATGGCTCATTTTATCCCTTTGACTAAATTACCTTCTGCACGCACGCTGGCTTCGTTATTCATCAAACATGTGTTTCGTCTCCATGGTCTTCCTGAAAATATAGTGTCGCGGGTCTCAGTTCATTGCAGCTTTCTGGAGATTGTTTTGCTCATTGCTAGGTATTAGTCTAAGCTTATCATCTGCCTACCATCCACAGTCTAACGGACAGAGGGTGAATCAGTCCCTAGAACAATTTTTGCGATTGTATGTATATCAAAAAACCATGACAACTGGGTGGATCTTCTTCAATGGGCTGAGTTTGCCTACCATAATGCATGTCATTCCTCATCCCAGCACTCTCCTTTCTACTGCAACCTTGGGTATCATCCCAGAGACAATTCGTTGTCTTCTTTGTCTGCTGATAAACCATCAGAATATAGGTCTATGGCCAGCCAGCTTAGGAGGATCTGGAAGTTGGTACATCAGTCCTTACTTCGGGCCTGCTTCAGGTCCAAAGTTTTTGCTGACCTGCACCGTTCTGCCTGTTCTTTCAAGGTTGGAGATCTCGTGTGGTTATCTACTCGGAATATCAGACTTCGCCAACCGTGCAAGAAACTTGGACCCAAGTTTATCGGGCCTCTTCCCATCCTGAAACAAGTCAACCCAGTGTCGTTCAGACTGAAACTTCCGGAATCTTTAAGAATGCCCAACACATTCCACTGTTCTCTGTTGAAACCTGCTCTTTCCTCCAAAAAGTTCGGATACCGACGGCCTGCTAAGCCTCCACCTGTATCTATTGACAGACATCAAGAATTTGAGGTCGAGAGAATCCTGAACTCGAAGAAAGTTCAGGGCCAAATTCATTTTCTTGTCCATTGGAAGGGGTACGGCCCCGAAGAACAGTCGTGGGTACCGCAAAGAAATCTACACTCAGATAGCTTACTCACTGAGTTCTTTAGAAGATTTCCCGGAAAACCAGGTTGTCGGGGTCCCTTGACCCCTCCTCAAGGGGGGGGTACTGTCATGAGCCGCGGCGGCTCCGCCGCGACTCTCTGCCCTCGCGTCCAGGCCATCGTCATGACGACCGGGACGTCACTTCCGGGTTGTCCCGGCCATTGCCAAGGCAACGGTCTGGACGCTTTCTTTGTGCAGCGCCGCGCTCCGGCATTTAGGACAGCCGGGCGCGTGCGCAATATTACAATAGGGGCCAGCTGGACAATTACCTTTCCGGGGACTGCATCTCTCCCATTGGGCCATGCTGCTATTTAAGGCAGGAAGGGGCAAAGCCTTCCTGCTGGTTATAGTTCCTGCTTGCTGCATGCTAAGCCTGCTGTGTCCCTTGCTTTCTGTTTAGTCTTGTTTCTGATAATTGTTGCCAACCCTTGCCTTGTTTACTGACGATTGATTGCCTGTGCTCCCTGACCTTCTGTGTGTACTCTTACGCTGCTGTTTTGCCTGTGACCTCTGACCTCGGCTCGTCTATTGGATACTCTGTCTGCTGCTGTCCCTCGACCCTTGCCTGGACTTCATTCTGCCTTCCTGGGTTCCCCCAGCCGGTACGCATCTCACGACCCTCTGTGAGTCTGCAGCCAAGTCTGTCCCCACCACTAAGGGCAACAGCGAAAACCAGACTCTCAGAGCAGACTCCGGGTTTTGCCGTACCGGTTTGAGGGGTTCACTCACACTGTCTGTTATGGTCCCACAAGGCTGTTATCAGTCCAGTGTTTTCCTTACTGTACACCTTTATTTGGTGAACTAATTTTATCATTCGTCCTCCATTGTCACACCTATACAGACAACACCCAAATGTACCTCTCATCTCTTGACATCTCCCTTTTTCTAATATCTTATGTGACCAACTTTCGATCTGTTATTTACACAGGAATGTCCCAACAATAGCTAAATTTCAATATGTTGAAAACATAATCATCCCTACTCTCAGTCACTACCTCTACGCAAATCTTCTATAATGTACCTCACTCTCGTGATTAATTTAAGACAAAAATGAGCATCAACTGAGTAGTATTCCAGGAGAAAAAATAAATAAATGTTTAAGTTAAGAAAGGGATAGTTCTAAAGTGATAGTAGGATGGATTTTGGTGTGATGCTTCTACTGTTCCTGCAGTGACCCTTACACATAAGAATGTAAACTACCATATATAAATATATTACAGAAACTTGTGCATTTTAGCCATATTAATGTCCCTTATCTATTACAGTTTTATAACAAAAGCAATTGTGAAATAAATTTAGCTATTGTCTTTTAGTAGTGTTTTACTATACTATATTTTACAAATGTTAAACTGCAGTATTTGCTCCAATTTTAGTTATGGTGTTAGTTTTTTATGTATTGCTCAAGCAGTTACCAAATAGTTTCAATATACCCAGTGAGCTATAAGAGATGTATAAAAAATGATAAATACAAAAACAAGTAACATTTCATATATTTTAATTAATAGAAAACCAATTTACAATTATTACAATACATACAAAACATTTTTTATAGAAAACATATCAATTACTTATCTGCCTGAATATCTGTGTGTACACTTAAGCAAGTAACTGTAGCCTCTGCACTTTTGTCCCGCACACTGACATATTTGTTGTCTTTAATATAAAATCGCAGAGGCTTGTGTGTCCACTCTCCTGCATTACTAATTCCAATTCGCGCACAAGGCACAATATCCTCCTCCAGTATTTTTGACCCAGCCTCTAGCCATGTGCTCTGGTCAGTTGCAAGATCTCGTCGATCAAAACTCTTTTCAAAAGCAAACGCTTGGCAGAGTTTTGAGGGTCCATTACACAGTTCTTTGTCTTTCAGGGGTTTTGACTGTGCATTTCTTCTAACATTTCTGAACTTTCTCATTGTATCAAGACCTTCTATAGGCTCTATTGAGCGTAAAAGAACTGCAGCTCCATCTCCTGCAGACAGAAGAGAATAGTAATGAACCGACCAAGAACATTTAGGAAAATTATAACTGGTGAAAATAATAAATTTTAAAGAAGTGTTTGAGATAGTGTTGTATTAGTGCTGGCCGGAAAACACTATCTTCACTAATACCAAATGCTAATGAAGCGTTGTAATGGCATATAGTGATTCTTAATCACCATGGAGTGAAGGAAATAAAAGACTATTCCACACCCTGGCCTGTCATATCGGTATCCTTGCTCACACAACTATCGGAGCGAAAGTCAGTTAATATAGTGTATATGCTACATCTGTGGTCAGCACACTGGCTGATACGGATATTTAAATCTTATGAAGCCGAAGTCTACCTACACACCCTCCCTCTGAATAAACTACCTAACGGTAAAGAAATGCGTCTGTGCACAAGCAATAAGGATAAGGACAAATTTGTATTACTCCTGAACTTTTGTTATCACTCTCTTCACCAATTATTGCATATAAGATTTTTTATAATCTATTTAGGGTAGAGGAAGATTTGAAATAAATCAATTTCTGACTAATAACTGGATATTAGACTTTAATATAGTTTCTAATTATGGCCAGGTAGGATAATATGAACTATGCCTATTTATTTCCCGTTGCCAGGATTATTTTTGCACCAGAACTCCCTACACGGCAGTACTCATATTTATAACAGGGGAATTTCCCACTGCTTGAACTCAGCACTGGAGATCAAGCTGTGGGAATCTCCATGTTATAAGTATAAGTACTACAGTAAGACCTAATTTTGTGCCGAAAGCTCCTAGGAGCTAGCCTTGTTTATTATTTTGGCAAGGATCCTTGGATGTGTTAAATATGAAGACCCTGGGTGTAGGTTAGCAATAAAGAGGGTAAATGAGGGTTGTGTAGAGGTGTTTTTTATTTCAATTAAAATATTTTTTTGGTGGGAATCCAGCCCTGTGCTGACTGACCTGGGGCTGGTTTGGCATTATGGCAGGGGGACTCCACGCTGTGGGTTTTGCTGCTATAGTGCCACCAGTCCAAGCCTACTGCTGGTAATAGTAAGATCTGGACCCCGACGCTAGGCTGGCAGCACTAGGGTTGGTTAAGCTGGTTTTTTTTGCTTTTTTTCCTCCCTGTATTGTTAAGTCTAGTGTTTTATGTTGACATTTTGACTGCTGACTTTACAACCTGTATACATTTTACATGTCAACCTTTTAACTGAATTGACCTAATGAGCATGTTGACATTCTGATTTACATTTTGCTGTCTATCTTTTAACTGTGTCGACATTATGACTGTCAACCTTATGGTCGAGAACATTGTGAATGTCGACATTCCAACTACATCCCCATAATCAAACAATCTCCAATAAAAATATTAATAAAATCAAATCACTCACTCTCGTGACTACAAAATTACAACAGCATCAGATAATATCAAAATCAACAGAATCATTATCAACCATGTTAGAAAATATGATCTGAAGGTGACTGCTATAGCACTGTGTATGATGTTTATCTTCTGACCGTATTAATAGACTACAATAAAGCGATGTAACTACTAGATCCGAGATACATAAGTGTGGCCAAATTGAATGATGATCTTGTTACTCAACTGTTAGATTAAAAGGTAAGAAGATCCTTTTGTTTTTGGTTTTAACTCCCACCATATTGTAAAAGTCTAAACATAGCTGACTCACCCTGGCTGGAAATATTCATACAGAAGTATACACCATAAATCTGATAAACATATATGGTTCCAGGCTTCATGTACATTGCTACATTTCTTTCCGTCTGTTTTCCTCCTCTCGAATGTGAAGCTTCATCCTCCCCTCCTAGATAAGACTCTGTCTCCACAATCCTACCACGAAGTTCTGTCCCATCTGGAAGCCTACGAACTAAAATCTGAAAGACACTCCACGCAATCAAGAGACTATAGCTCAGGATACAACTTATATCTTAGATTATAGAATCTACACACAAATTTTCTTCATCATAAAAACACGTGACAAAGGCAGTAGCAGAAGGTCCATGTAGACCGTATTTGTTGAAAAAAAAAGAAAAATAATCTGTTTTTGCTCCAGAGAACAGATTTGACATAAATGTGTGATATAGTAGATTATACCTTAGATTGTACGCTCCTTTGAGCAGGGTATTCTCTCCTCCTGTCTTCACCACTGTTAACTCTGCTCTCCAGCTACTTAGCCCTCCTCCTTGAGGACCCTCTTTCCCGCGTCCCCTCTCGCTCCCTCCTCTCCCCTTGGGGGTCTCCCTGTCATCCGTGCCTTCCCTCTTGGACTCCGTCGTTGGCAGACCTTCCCCTCTCCCCTCTTCCGCCCCTCTAGCTGTGCTTTGAGCTCACTGAGTTACTGTGATTATTGTTTACTGTACTGTGCTGTCTCACCTCATATTGTAATTTCGTTTGTCCCTGTATGGCGCTACGGACACCTAGTGGCGCCCTATAAATAAAAATTAATAATAATAATAATAGTATATCAATTACATGAGAGAGCAGAGTACTTCTGCAATAAAAATAAGTATGTAGTGTATTTCCTGTAGTTTGCACCATAACAAAAATATACATTTTACACTCCTATTTAGAAATCACATCCCACATCCTCGTTAAACTGTTCACACTAGTCCTCACAGAGATTATAGGAGGCATTCAGTGATCATGATTGCATGTATAACATTACAAATCAGTCAACATTACCAACGGGAACATCGGGACAAATCAGGTTGCTGTCCAGAATACCCGCACCCTATCTGTATATACCGGATCATTTTGAATAACATTATCACACAACTGAAACAATTCTTTTTTCTGCTTTCTTGGAAGTTTCTGTATAGCGGGCTTCTGGCTACAATGTAACGTAACTGTAATTACAATTAATACATTAACAGCTAACGATCGTGTAAATCAATTCAAACTTTCAAGGCTGCAAGGCCACTTCCGTGGTAATTTGCCAGAGGGAGTGGTGTTAAGGTGGTGTCACATGGGCTCTTTTAAAGCTAATATTTTTCCATTTCTCAATCACACCCATGTTGACAGGTTGTAATGAGGGAGGAACAGTCCTGTTACATGGGAGTGATTTAAGTTCAGAAACATTGCATGCAGCTTTCAAACTGGAAACGTTCTAGCTTTCAAACCATCCATGTGACTCCACACTTTAAGCTTTGAATGGTTTCCACTTAAGTTAATTATTAAATTAAACAAATGTTTAATTGTTATTTTTATTTGTAGATATAGTCTGCCTTCTCATCTATTTTACAAGTAAAAACATAGTATGTGCCACTGAAAACAGAAACCTAGCCAGTTAATGTTAATCATTATAAACAAATGAATGCAGCTTTATCACAGGATTAACATCTCTTGCATTAGGGATCACTGATCCGTGTGAAGAAAAGGTCACAGTACAAACCAGCGATCACTATAAACTATATTGGGGAAATTAAATTCTTTGCCATGTGCCGCAAAGAACCTCCGGACCAGTTTGTTCAGACACTGCAACGATGTCCAGGCTGGAATCTCCACAAATTTTTACTCCCCTTCTATGGAGGTGAGGGTAAAAATGAGCAGATAGAGTAATATCGTAGTAACTGGTAGTGTGCACAGACGGACACTACTAAGAATTGAATCCCCCCCCCCCATGTACTGTGGTCACTTTTATGAAGATCAATGACCCCTAAAGCAAGAGCTGTTAATGCTATGTGCTCTCATTATGATGGACAGAGTGCAGTGCAGGAAAAAAGAAGGACCTGTAAAACTCTCCAGGTCTGAACCATTAAGGCACACATACTGAGCGCATCATCTGTTGTAAACGCGCGTAAATCGGTTCTTCGTATTCCCGAAGTCAACAAAGAATGGATCTAAAGATATGTGTAGTTTGGACTAAGGGTTGACTCTGCTCTACCAGACCAGACCAGACACTGGAGGATACATACAATACTTATGTAGGATATTAATCTAAAAAGAATGCACAGAAAATTTTTTTTAAGTAATTAATGTTACATGTCAATAATATAGTCATTTATGAATATAAATGGAAATTTAAAAAATATATATATATTTTATATATAATTTTTTTCCTTGGAAAAACATTTATTAGGCAGTCCTTAATGTCTACTATACATAACTGATATTTTTACAGTTGCCCCTGATTACAGACACATTATAGCATGCATATGATACTGACATCCCTAGGACTCAGGACAGATTAGCCCTATAGCTGGTGCAAGAGAAACAGCTGAAAAATAAGTAACTGAGATGCCGAGAGCTTGATTGGGACATGGCTGCGTGCACTTCAGCTTGGCACGTCCTCCCTGTAAACTGACTACACCCAAATGACCCTTCCCCACCCCGTTCACTCCGATATCGTACGCTGTAGTAAATGTCCTTTTCCGGACACGGCCATATTTCCCAGTTCTGGGCATGCGCAGAGCGATTTTGTGTACGATACGCTCAAATTCAGCAAATGCTGACTCAGGCCCTCTGTGTACAAGCTCTTTAGGTTATATTCCTGGAGTTCGGCTCATAAAACATTAACTTCAGAATTAGAATCTCCTACTCTCCTATAGAACTTAGTTTTTCTGGGTTTCAGAATTCAGAAATAAACCATAAATTAATAACATTGAAAACACTGAGTTGCAACGTTGAAATAAATTTGAGTTAAAATCCCCTTTAGGACTTGTACACATTGGGGTTTTGCCTGCTCCTGTGTAACGTTTGCTCTGAATTGCGTTGGTGTGGTGAATGCAGTTTAACCAGTACAGAATCCTGTGAAGAATGCATTTGCAATACACAACAGCATTCAGTGCGAACTTTCGGCGGACATAGAAGCAGCATCTTCTTCTACCTTATGTCCAGCCGAGCAGTCACACTGAATACTTGTGTAAAGCCGCATTCACCAAGCAGCTAAGTTCAGTTCAGAGCACATGTATCGTTGGCACATTAAAAGAACATGTGTGTTTGAGCCTTTAGAGTATCTGTTAAAGTTTGAAATTAACTTCCCCTTAGGTATGCAGGTTATAGCAGCCACACACCTCTTCTAGTCTCAGGAAGGTATATTATTTAAGCCTTCCCATAATTAATTTTTAACACTTGGAAGTGAGATATATACAATAAGCAAACCTGTTTGGGTGATTTTTATTCCTTTTTCAGTCAAACATGGACTCTACTGCTGAACGCCACATTCTACAGTTATATATTGTTTTTTAAAATATATATTGTCCATATGCCAATGAAGTTGAGGTAAGCTCCAATACAATGATACAAGTGATTCTATATACATTCGGTGTCTTATTTTACAGTTCTAATCACAGTTAACAGATGATAGGTGTGATATATAATTAAACGCTATTCTATGTAACAGAGATGACTGAAAACAGAAATGATATAGACATTTTACAACATAAGCACATGTCAAATGAATTACCTGTCCCAAGAATGACTTAGCCAGCTGAATACAGGTCTTATCGTAAAAGTTATACAAGTGACGAGTCATTTCGTTCTTGAAGTATTTGCTAGTGACTGAATCCTTTTCACTCTTAATTACCACGCCATCCATTTCTTTCTTAAGTACAGTGCTATCCAATTCTTCACTGTTTTGATCATCTAAAACTTGTGAACGTCTTCGTTTTCTAGACATTCTGACAGGGAAGGTAACTTTTAGTATGAGTTTCAGTTCATAGATAGAAGTGTCAGTTACAGTACTAAACAAGTCAAAGACAGTGTGACCAAAACAAAGGATTTGAAACTGGCAGATGCTCAATGTGGTTTTGTCATTTACATTGTCTATATTCACCAAACAGTAGTTATTGATTACTGTCTTGTTATTAACACAGCAATATACAGACAAACTGAGTAATTTCACTTAATTTTCAAAATCACTTAATTACTGAGTGAGCCTAAAAAAACAAAAAACAAAACCTTAGAGCATCTTTAACAAAAATAAAACATGCATTTATACAAAGACGGGGACAAGATGGGTACACCAAAAGCAGCCCCCTGGGAGGTGTAACCAGAACTTCTGTTAAGCAGAACTGTTATCATAGTATTGTCAAAACAATGTAAATGTCGCCTTTGTTCTTTTAAGACGAATGCTGAAAGGTGTGTTTGGGAACTCCTGTAACCATAACCTAAGAGACATATACATCTGAACATTGCCTGCTTGCAACACATAAATGTAAAGGATACCTGACAACTCACAAAACCACTGCAAGCATATTCCAATTAAGGGGTTTATTTATTAAGCCGACATGAGCCAAAAATCTGAAAAAAAAACCCACCTGTATGCTTAACCTGTATGCTTGTCACTGCAGTCCCCATAGACTTCTTTTGGGGACTGTAGTGTAACCCAATTTAATAAGCGGTGAAGAGCAACCAGTGGTTGAAGTGGGCTGATATGCCATACCGCCACTTCTCCTATGGCTTTTTATTGTAAAACTATTAAATTCCATTCACTAACATTTTGCATACGACCAGTTTTAAATTTCCACTTCGTCCACTGCTTCTAGCCTTAAAAAAACTAACTGTCTCAAGAAGGCGTTAGCTTACCTTGTCAATGGCGGCCATAGGACGCCATTGCTGCCGGAAAAGGCACTGTGGATCCATCGCCGGGTCCTATTACTATGTATATGGGCGACTTTAGCCATGCATACACAATAGCAACACAGGGGTCAATTCTCCATTCGTCAGCAGCATCAGGCTGCTGGAGAAGGAGTTTTTAGTTTGTATAGGAGGGGGGGCAATGAGCCCTGGCATGCATGGTAAATACAGGCGGCAGTACATTTTGTATCACTGCGATATAAAAAGCTGTCATGTAGTCAGACCCTAGATAAGAAAGTGACACATGACATAATAACAGTGACAAATTACATTACAAGCCTTAGATAAGTGATAAATGATAAAACATTTTTTATGCGTATAATTTTACTTTACTTCAATGTACAATTGTAAAAGAGCGATCAGCAGATGAGGTTAGAGAGCTATGTAGTCCTGTGCATTCCTTCACAGATGGACTCCAGCTGTTACTGACAAATTGGAAAAGGAACAAGAAACCATTTGGTCCTTGATGGGTACACACAAGCCTGAAACTAAATACTGTGTATATCTAACACAATGATAAGCACTTCAGCATTAGTGTGAGAAGTTTGGAAATTTTCCTAACGGAGGGGCATTAGGAGTCTGAATTATGTAAAATGTACAGTAATGTTTCAATGGATCTGTTAGTAGTGGTAGAAGAAAATACTTTTTTATTACCCACTGCAAAATATGGAAGCTAGTTTTCAATCTTCATCGCATAAATAAGGAATGAACTATCTTTTATTTTTATAAAAAAAATCTCCACAGGAACAGCCGTTTTGAAAAATCGGCTGTTCATGTGAAGTACAACACTCACTTTACACTGCCTCTTCTCCTATTGCAATCTTGCTTCCTGATTTCAATCCCTGTGCGCATGCGCCGAACGAAAACCTTGGTCATGTGCACAGAGCACCCTTCTGTCCTTTGTATAGCTGCAGTGCAAACAGCGCTGACCAATGCACTTGAGTCATGTGACATGGAGAGATCACATGATCCCTCCACACATATTGTCCATCTTTGCTCTTCAGAGCAGCGCTGACAGAGATAAAAAGTTTCACATATGGAAATGTACGCCAGCTCAAGCTGAAAAGATGCCGGAAATTTAGCATTTTAAAAAGTTATTAACAAGCGTTAGGGAGCAGTCCCCACACACTTTTATGGGGGCTGCTCTGTAAAACAAACAGAAATACAAAACAGCAGATAAATGTTCATATATTTCAACTATACTTAAAACTATATGTTTTCTGGGATTTTACATGGAAAAATTGGTTAATAAATAGGCCCCTTAGTTGCATATTCAACTGTCGGCGGAAATGCCAAAAATCTCACGCTCCGCGCACTATTACCGTTATTACGGTATTTTTCTCGCTGGATTTCAGCTCGCAGCTCCCTGAGCTGAAATCCAGCTATTACCGTAATAACGACAGTAGTTTTTACGCGGCGGGATATTCATACAATTGAATATGCCCCTTAGTCTGTAGCCTATTTCTGGCCCTATGACCGTAAAGAAAAAGTAGTGTCTTATGTGGTATTCCTAAATGCAGGAGAAATGTGTAAATTAAGGAGGATGCACTAAATATATGAAAGTAAATGGGCGTAGAATCTTTCATATATACATGTTTCTAAATATACAATTTTAAAAAACATATCTACCATACAATAATATAAAATTTCCTTGACCAGTGTAAATAAAAAAAATATAATAAGTGATTCCAATTGAAATTGAAACTGTAGTATCTCCAAATACAAAAATCTGGTTTGGTCACTAAGGCTATGGCTGTACAAAACAAAAATACTTAAAGCCATGAAAGTGTTAGACCACCCAGCCTCAACTGTTCCCATGACAAAACAAACCATCAAATCAGTTACATCCGAATGGTGCTATGTTTATTACTGTAAATAACCTAGCAATGTAAAAAAGATTTTTTAAGTTGTACAGTGTTTCTTATTTATACCATCAGCCTGAATCCCAGGCCAAATCAGATATTATACGGAGGCTAATGATTTATTATAAATACATTTTATGTACAGATTATACATCGTGGTAAAGAAGGGCGGCGGTAACAAAAAAAAAGGTGAGTTACAAGGAGGGAGAGCTAAATGAACAATAAACATTAATCCCCCACTAGTTACCGTTAAATAATACAAAATGTATCACTTTATAGTGTCTAGTGAGAAACTTTACAAATACATCTCTGACTGATGGCCTAATACGGTGTAACCCAAGATCAGTGACCAGACAGCATGCAATCTAGAGAGACGGGGAAATGCAGTGACACCATCTACACCACAGTATATAATATCATGTATACAGATACGTAGTGTTTACATTTCCTGCGCAATGTCTGTATCAGCAGACGGCAGCTGTTATACATGCACCGTCCAAGAGCGTAGCCCGGAAGGGGATGAGACAGGAGCGACCATTCACAAGGGGAATATAACAAGCATGCAGTCTCCCCCCGTCTACTCCGTACTAATGGATTCGCCCACAGTATTATCAGCGCTTTATATGGTCTGGGTGAAAGCTGCTTACAATTTTTGTGGTTCGCGGTGGTTTGATTGTGAAGTTGTTCTTCTGATGGCTTTTTTTTAATATTCTGTACTGTTTTTTGTTTGCGCATGCTCTTGAGATCAATTTAATATGGGGGTTTGCTATTAAATGTATTTAAACACTGCAGATAAACAATATCGAAAAATGAACTGCCACGTTTGTTTTGCAATATAAATTCCTTCAAATACACGAGGCTGAAGTTAGCTTTATATTCGGCCAGCTTCTTATTCACAAAAGCTTATTTTTAAAGGATTAAGGGGCACATTTATCATTTAACGTTGAAATAGAGAAATGGTTATCAATCCTTATCGGACGGATAAGTATTGATTCATTTCTCAAATTTATCAAAACCGGAGTACAGAAACAGCAGTCCCGATAATCTGCAGTTTCTGTGAAAAAAAAAATCATACTTACCCCCCTCTTCGGAAGCGCTGTCTTCGGGTCTTCTCCTTACTCTTCAATTGCGCATGTCCAGTTCCAAGAACGACATGCGCACACAGATCCCCTCTCTGTCTCTGCAACGATAGTTGCAGAGAGAGAGAGCTGTGAGTGACAGGGAGGGATCATGTGATCCCTCCACACATGCGCTGTCCAGCTCTGCTCTCCGGAGCAGAGCTGACAGCATTAGATTTCCTCATGTACGCCAGCTTCAGCTGGCGTACATTAACATGACAAGTTCCCAAAAAAAATGTTTTTTCGGGACTTGTTAGATTGCGGCCAGGAGCAGTCACCATTCTGTTGAATGGTGACTGCTCCCAAAAACGAAGAGGAGTGCAAAGCAGCAGATATCCATAATATCTGCTGCGATGCCCCCTTAATAAATTTGCGGAGGACACTGTGGGACCTTAATTATCCGTTAAAAGCACTATCGTGCTTTATTAAATATGCCCCTAAATCAAGTTTAATCCAGGGGGAGGTGGCAATCGCCCCCCTAGCAGGGGCTTGCTGCCGATGCTGCTTTAAGATTTTGCAAAAAGGGGGGTGGAATCGCCCCAGGTAAAAAAAAATAATCTAGATCTGCCCCTGGTTGGATCACTGATTTTACATCAGATTAGCACTAAAGCACTTGTCTTCTGCCTGACCCAACACTGTTTTGAGCATGAAATCAGGTAGCACAGATAGCTTTTTGATAATTCTTAATAAGTATCTGTAGTTTTGCAAGGGTTGATTGTTTTTTAAAATAGACTATATACAACATCAAGGGTAAAATGGACTAATAGGAACGAAACTTCACATCATAACACCCAATTCTCCTACAATCCCTCCACAACAACTACTGCATCACTTCACAAATGAGAATAATTATATACATCAAAGAAACATGACATCATCTAACACAATACTCTTCATTACAACAACTCGGTCATCAATCTATAATACCACCCACACACCCTTTACAGTCAGAAAATGAAAACAAACTTTAAATATACAGTCAAGTCCATAAATATTGGGACATCGACACAATTCTCATATTTCGGGCTCTATACACCACCACAATGGATTTGAAATGAAACTAACAAGGTGTGCTTTAACTGCAGACTGTCAGCTTTAATTTGAGGGTATTTATATCCAAATCAGGTGAACAGTGTAGGAAGTACAAATATTTATGGACTTGACTGTATGTAAACCTTACTAAAAAAAAAAAAGGGATTTCCACAAATTTTAATAGTGAAAGAACAGGATAGATAGCGAAGAATTGAGATACTACCAGATGTTAGCTACCACCTAGGGATGTCTCAACCTCCGCCAGAGTCTACAAGCTCACAGCAACTATCTGGCCCCTCTCCATTTCCATTATTTACCAAACCTCATGCAGAGTACTATCCACCACCGTACTACAGGGAAGGATTTTCCCCCTAATGAACACTAAACACTGTGCACTCCATGTGTAAAATCTAACAACTGCGCTAACTAAAAAAAGAGTGCTTTCCACATGGATACCTCCTGGCTTATGTTGTTCAGGGTGTGAAGGGGACAAGGAAATGGCTGGTGTCCAGGTATACAGATGAGGTACAGGCACAAGGAGACCAAATACCAGGATAGTCAGGAGGCATGAGGCACTAGATGTCAGACACAAATGTGAAAGTGCAGATGCAGGTTACCAAGTTAGCCAGGAGGCACCAGATGATCCACAGGAAAATCATGCAAAGGAGGGTAATGCAAGCCAGGGGTCAGAAGGCGGAGATTCACATTGATAGTAGGGAGTAAGCAGGAGCAGGGTCAAATGAAGCCAGGGTCTTTGGTCACAGGACAAGGTGCAAAATGGAAAAGGCAGAAGTCAGGTAATCAGGAGAACACCAGACACAAGTACTGACAAGGACCATAAGCAGCAAACAATTGGTGAACTGCAAGGAGAAATGTTTGGGGCAGGTAAATAAGTCAGTGTAATAGGTGCAGGTGATAGCCAGAGGAGATTAACTCCTGCAGGTGAGGTAGAAATGTACAATGGCAAAACAGCAGCACCTCTGGTAGCATAGAGGTACTGCAGGTCAGATACAAATTAGAATCAGAATCCTAACAAAACCCTACCTTTAAGGACCGGATTCCAGACGCTCCCAAAGTCTTCAGGCTTTTTTTTCCCCCTTTCTATTTCCATTTGTTCTTTTATAAAAGGACCTTATGATTAAATATGGGCAAAAGAAAAGAAGTTTCCTAAAGCAATGCAAGGACTGATGATGGTCAAAACTAGTGATATGACTACAGAATTATAGACAACAAGATCTTGTAGTATGGGATCTTTGGCATTTATAAGGTAGAGCTGGAGTCCCCGACTGGACGACAGGAGAGCAAGAGCCCCAATTGAGCCCCAACTGAGCATGTATCATAGGAGGCTCGGGCTGAACACATAACCTAGAGGGCTCAGGTTGAGCACGTATCTCCGGGGGCTCGGGCTGAGTACACAACTTGGATTGCCCGGGCTGGGCACATAACTCGGATGGCCCGCACTGGGCACACATTTCGGAAGGCTCGTGTTGAGCACACTTGGAAGAAAAAGTGGATTGGGCACACTTGGCAGAAGGCTTTGGTTGAACACAACTCAGCAGAAGGCCTGAACTAGGCACACAACTCAGAAGAAGGCCCGGACTGGGAACACATTTTGGAATGCTCAGCAAAGTGAAGCACCTCTGACCAATCACCAACTCTTGCTACATTCGGAAGCTGAATAACAATTGTAGCAGCTAGAGCGTAAAGTGTGTGAAAGGCAGCAGTCCTTGGTATATGGCATTTCTGTGCATCATGGGTGGAATAAGGAAAGACAGTGAAATGTGGAGTCATGAAAAAAGAACCAGTCACTGTAGAAAACCTAAAACAAGTAAGCTGCTGTTAAACATAACTGTTCTTTACCAGTTATAATAACGGAACCTCCATCCTCTTCTGTTTGTGGAGGCTTTTGTGCTGCACAGGCACTCTTGTGATCAGCTGCCATCTTGGAGTAGCTATTAGTAGCCTAGTGTCTTACTTTAGTATCATGTTTGTTGCAGGTAAAAAAAACAAAAACTTATGTACCCCAGTTGTGGAGGCAGCTGGTGTCGCCAAGGAGGAAGTGGAGATCACCAAAGAAGGAACTGAAATGGCAATAACAATGACGGTTAACTCACTAGGTCCAGCAGCTGAACTGAGATGGTTACACAACCCGATCCTTGATGTAATGATACTCCTCAGCACCACTTTGTAATTTCCAACACAAATTTTAACTGATTTTATCTGTAAACTTAGATTAAAGGCAATTTAAACTTAAAAAAATTTACATTAGTCTGTGATTTCCCAAATTACTTGGTGTTTCATTATACAGATAAAAAGGATGACTAGCTGTGCATTCAGGCTTAAAATGTATGTCACAGATCAAAGGCTTAATTAGCATGGATTTTCCTTTCAGATAAGTTACAGAACCAAGTTGCCTCCAGAATGACATAATAACTCATAAATCAATACATGAACAATATGAAAATAAATACATTTACACTCAACCCTTTTGGTCCTGTGCACCAGTTACTCACCTGTGCTGCAGTTCCCATACATTAAATATATACAATTAAATAAACATTCCCTTTGATACATTTTTTCATATCCAGGTGCCTAGCGCTGGGGCTTAACCCATTTGGCGCTGCAGCATCTGACATTAATCCACTTGATGTTGCCGCAGACATCTTCACACTTGGGGCACGGAGGGATTGAGGGGGACTTGGCCACAATTATTATATTTAGAAAAAAAAACCCTACATTTACAATCAGTGTTTATTATCAAGAAAAGAAAAATGCAGCGTTGGCAATATATATCTAAAAATTGTTCCTAAATAGTAAATGGAACTGTCCTGGAGTGGAACAAACAAGGGATGATCTCACAGTCACCAAAGTATAAAAATGTATTATAAATTTGTAAAAATAATATAGATACATACAAGTAAGAGTCAATATAAGAATCTTCTGAATCCTTAAAATCTATACTGTATGACTGGATAAAAATAAATATAAAGACAACACCACTCATAAATGATCGATGCATATATATGGATGAGTCCTGGTGTAGACTATAGCTGTGGGCCCACAGAAATATATATAGTTGGATTTTTTTTTTTGTAGTATAAACAAGTCCTGGGACTAATTCACATATAGTAGCATAATGAGTAATCCAGATAAAAAAATCATAAATAAATACAATCATAGGAACACGTCTCACAGATGAAAGAAGTATGGCAGGATGTAAACATGGATATGGGAAACTATAGTTGCAGTTCTGTAGTTTTATATATCCAGGTCCCACTGAGGACTAACCCAAATTAGATGAACAATTAGTGCATGTAACAAGTCTCTTTCACGGGTAAACATAGTCAATGGTGCGCAATATTAGCATATGAAGCAGCTGGGGCCACTCGGAATACCCGGTCGGCAGCTCTTACCTTTCAGGCTGGTATATACGTTCGGGTCCCCAGTCTAACCACATGGATGAAGATGGAATGGTAAGTTGACATTTCCCTTTGGCGAAATAACCGTTGTGTAATGAAACGCATCAGGGCATTCCCTATCCAGTAAACCCTGTTTGAAGTTTAATGTCAGGGTTCTCACCACTGCGTCTCGATATTTTTGGCACCGTGGATATATACTTTACTATGGATAATTGCCACACTGCATGAATGCTGCAGCATTGCGCAGCTCCTCGAGCAGATTAGCTTTATATACATCGTCGGCTACTACTATCTATAAACAGGGCCTGATTAAGTAATGCAAAATGTTAACAAACCCTGAATGATTAGGCCCTTTAGTTAAAACAAAACACTCCATTATGGCCAGCTAAAAGTACCCCATTGTACAGGCATATATAAGCAATATCTGAATATTTGTGGTCAATCAAATACAAAACTCTACCAGCCCCATCTCACTAATATTTAGTATTCTAGTGATTGCTGAGACCACAGAGAGCATCCATGTGACCACCACACAATCATGAGTTTATGCCCCCCAAAGCTGCTCTATTTTTGAAATACCCCCTGCAGCCATTTTCCTTAACCACCCCCCCCCACAGCATTTTCCTAAACCCCTGCTGCAGCCATTTTCTTTAACCCCCCCTGTAGCCATTTTCCTTACCTCCCACCCTGCATCCATCCCCCCTGCAGCTATTTTCCTTACCTCCACTCTGTAGCTATCCCCCCCAGTCACATATATCAGCCCCCCTCCTCTGCCCTCCTTCACACATATAAACCTCTCTCCTTCCCTATAGATTTTCATGGCAGTCCGCCCTCTCCCACGCTATAGATATGCATGGCAGTTCCCCCCCTCTCCCTCCCTATACATATGCACGGCAGTCCAACCCTTTCCCTCCCTATAGATATGCATGGCAGTCCAACCCTCTCTCTCCCTATAGATATACATGGCAGTCCCCCCCTTTCCCTCCCTATAGATATGCATGGCAGTCCCCCCCTTTCCCTCCCTATAGATATGCATGGCAGTCCCCCCCTTTCCCTCCCTATAGATATACATGGCAGTCCCCCCTCCATCCCTATAGATATACATGGCAGTCCCCCCTCCATCCCTATAGATATACATGGCAGTCCCCCCTCCATCGATATAGATATACATGGCAGTCCCCCCCTTCACTTACCTGTAGTTGAGTTGTGCTGGCCAGCGTCGCTCCTCGCTCCTCAGATCAGCAGACAGGAAGTGAAGACTTCCTGCTCCCTGTCTGCTGCACAGCAACAGGCAGCCTAGCGATTGGCTGCTTGTTGCTGACCACTGACCACCAATGCTTTTGATCGTCGCCACTTCCAACCGCGGCGACCCCCCCGCCCCGCGGCGACTCCCCCTCCCCCACCCCGAAAAGAAAAAGAATGAAAAAAAAAATGAATGAAAAAAAATAAATGGATGAAAAAAATAAATAAAAAAATAAATACCCGCAGTGCCGTGCCCCCCCGGGACCCGGCGCCCCAGGCTGCAGCCTGGTAAGGCCTAGTGGTTGATCAGGCCCTGACTACAAATATCCTTTCACGCACGTGTGCAACCCTTATCCATATCTGGATTAATTTGGGTCAGATGACTGAGTTCGCACAGTGAGTTTTTCATCAACTTACCATTTCATCTGTGTCCGTGTGGTTAGATGGGATCCGAGTGTATATACCGGTCTGACAGTTAAGAGCTGCCGACCGGGTATTCTGAGTGGTCCCAGTTGCTTCATATTCTGTATATCATGAATACAATCAACAATTCTAGAAGTAAAATAATGAGCTTGCCTTACACAGGTGCTATGAAAGTGACCACTTCCGATTTGCTCAGGTCGCTGCCTAGTCCTCTCCTGTTTTTATTCATAAACTTTGCAAGAACTTAAATTAAACTTCCTCTTAGCAGTACTAGGCAAGTGGTATCAAAGTCTCTGATTCAGTAGAATCATTCATCACTGCACTGGGTGCAAGATAATGGATTTAAGGGGATACAAGATGGATTTTTCTTGAAATAACTTTACTTATCTCAGAAAGGTATTTAGTAATAAACAGGACCAGAGCGCTAAAAGATATAGCTATGCTATAATAACTATAACATAGCTTCCAACTGTGACCCAACTACTGCTCAGTGTAAAGCATAATTGTAGGAACAAAAGGTTTATAAAGTTTTTGTAAAGGTCTGTTACAATGTTATTGAAGTATTAATATAGTATATGAGTTATTTTGGTGTGGGAGGATGTGAATGTAAGTGTAAATCAGCTCTGTTCATCTGAAAGCCTGCCAGCTGGTATCTTGCAACATGCAAAATGACTCAAATATGAAATATGCCCAAAATTAGCAGTCTCATCCCAGATATGACTAGTATACTAAACTCAGCAGTTTCACAATGTAAATCTGAATTATCTTCATTGCTTGAAAATAAAGTGGTTTCATTGAATGCAACCACTTTACTAAACTAATTTCACTATTTTTATAAATGATTTCAGTAAAAGTTTAATACTTCAAATCTTGCAGTGAAGTGTGATCAGGTTTTTAAATGAGATCTTGTGCACTGTCTACCAAAATACATTGAGGACATGGAACATCTTTGTAAAATTAATTGGCGAACAGCTGGAAACATTAAATAATTAAAATAAATCATCTGAAGTATGTTTATAAAGAGATAACTGGTTTCACTTGAGAAAAGGGACTAAAAGTGATAAGATATGAGCCATAAATAAATGGTTTGGGAACCACGAATTATACATCTTCTCATTCCAAAAATAGCATATGATGAAAAGATAAGATGTGTATCATTCCAATTTATCAAAGAGATAATTTTGTCTTTTTGATGTCTTTGAATTTACAAGTACATAGGCGTCTATTTATCATTGGTGGATAGTGGGCTGCAGAAAGAATCATCATGCACTGCTTCTAGTATTATATATTTACCAAGCCAGGGTACAGTGGCACACCCTGGCAAACCCCCTCCTAAAGTAACTAAAAACTCCTTCACTGGCAGCCTAACACTGCCGTGAATGGAGGATCTGACCAATGTGGGGCTACTGCACATGTCCTGCTAAGGTCAGATCACAGTCCCCATAGAGGTCTATGGACTCTGTAATATCCAGCATTAAATAGGTTAAGGCAGGATAAATAAATTGAAAGAAGAGCTGCCATGGCCATTCTCCGGAGAAAAAGGCTGTTTTCACCACATTTTTGTGATTTTACAAGACCCCATAGTCTTGTAAAATCATGATCCTTGAACAATATACCTTTATAGTTTCTCATATAGTGCCTTAATTATATTTTACGCATATCTTGTAATTTCCTTAATCATATCACTTTCTAAAACAACCATATCTTGTTTACTAAGTTTCATGCTGATTCCAGTTTGTTGATTTTTTTGTCACCCTTGTGTGCTTAAATTCTGACAATGCTTTTTTAGTACATGTAGGGGGGTATTCAATTGTTTCTTTTAACGCGCTAAAACAAAAAACAACGAGCGCTCTAAAAATATTACCGTTAATACGGTAATTACTCGCTAAATGTCATCTCGCAGCTCCCTGAGCAAGGAGCTGAAATTCAGCCCGCTGGCAGCGAGTTAGTACCGTATTAACTGTTTACGCACGCAAAATTACCGTATAATATGAAGTTTTTTTCGAGCGCTCGTTTTTTTTTGTTTTAGCGCGTTAAAAGAAACAATTGAATACCCCCCGTAGGGTTTGTTTTTCAAAACTGAATTAAATATTTTCAGCCTTTTTAGCCAACAGGAATCTTTAGAAAACTAATGCAAATTAACTGTTTTGTCCATTACAGTGCATTTTTAATCTTTTTTTATCTGGTTTTCTTTTGCCAACATAGACCTACACTTGTCTTGTTAACTTTAGAGTCTATTTATCATTGGTATTGAGTGGTCTGCTGTAACTAACATTATGTATCAAAGCATAATGCTGTGATACATAATGTTGTGCAGCTGGTATATATCAAATCTTACCTGCCTTCTGATCATATGAGAAAATCCCCCTCCTCTGTGTTAGAGAATGGGGTTTCGTAGTCCGCCTAACGCTGCTGCATTGTGCTTCAGCGATGCTCTGCTCCTTTCTATATCTACTGCGCATGTGCCTGCAAACATTCGTGCATACGCAGTTTAATGCTTAAGGCTGTGCCAATGTTACTGACTGACAGTGATTTCTGTCATGAGTGTCACACCCCCTCTTCCTGCCCAAAAGCTCACAGTGGACTGTGTGTGGGGTTAATGACCACTGTGGCTGAATCATTTATAAATACCTTATTTGTGGCTGGGTCACATAGAAATAACTTATTGTAAATATTTATTTTAAGTGTACTTATCTTTATATATTGGTATGTGTTTTGTATGGAAATGTATGGACTTCTGAGACAGTATGTCATGTTTGGATTTTGCAAATGTCTAGAGACAGTTAATCTCATATTAATTAGACCTTTTAATCGCTGAGTGACCAAAACGTCTGTTGAACCTGAAAGACAAGAGGAGGTAATTATACTTTCTGGTAGACTCCCTATGCAAGTGATCACAGATGAATGTGAGTTTTGTAAGTTAAATTTGGTTCAAAGCAGGATTAGAAAAATGTTATATCCTGACGAATCATTCAATAGAATATCTCAGATGTAGTGGTGTTGATAGCAGCAATGTATAAAGGAGTTAAACCCCTCCAGGCTGAGTTATGTGCAGGCTGCATGAAGCACTTGGATTGGTTAGAGGGGCAAGTGACTGGATTACCTCCTGCTAGGATATCTGTGTAAATCTTAATAAAAGGCACAATTTTTGACCATATATTAGTATTATTCCATCTGTACTTTCTGGATATCACTAGTACCTAGTGAGTGTGTAACTGTCTTTTTTAGTACTTCCTGAACTAATAAACATCACTGCTTAAGGAACCTGCTTTGATGCCTACTTACCTGTTGTAATTCCTGTGACCTACTGTCAGGTGCCATCTCGCACCTGACAGTAGATCTCCTGCAGGCTGTGCTTGCGCATGTGCAGTTGACCACGCATCCCGTTGATAGGCACCGAGACACTTTGCACTCACCTGTCAGCAATCAATGCCTTGTGATCGTCAAGATCCTTTCACCCAATCAGAGTGTTTCTTGCTGCATAAATAGAAGCCTCTGGCACCACTAGGGTGCCAGAGTATTGGTTTACTACCTTGCTCCAGCACTTATTGTTCATTTGGTTCTGACTCCTGGCTTGTCCTGATCATTCTCTGGATCCTCCTGTGTACTGTTCCTCTCAGCTGGTTCTGACCCAGTTCGACTATGCTTGACTACTCCCCTCACTACGCCGGTGACTGTCTCTGAAAATTGCGACTTGCGAACCCATTATAGCAAAGCCCAAACTCCCTTGCGGGGTTCCTTGTGAATACCGGGGGTACATTAGACTCCACGCCTCCCTGCTCAGTTGCGCCAATATCAGCTAGTGGCAACCTCTGCAATTTCCGTGATAGTATACTCTGGCCAAAAATGAGTGGTTAGGACAAACCCTCATCCCCACTTCATTTAGCACAGAGGGTGGATCAGTAAGAGACTAACCAGGCTCAGCTCCTACAGTGCCTCCAGGGGGTTGTATTTTGATTAGACAACCTTCAGGGGTCTCTTCCGGCAAGCCAAGCAGCATTAGTGGTAACTGTATCTAGTGCCGCTACTACTTCCACAGTCAGCACCCCAAGCCCAAGAGGTTTACATATTCCACAATGGTGACCCTAAGAGATGCCGTGGGTTCCTTAATCAGTGTGCTATCCAGTTTGAGCTTGCTCCTGAGAATTTCACTTCTGAAAGGATCAAGGTGGTATACATTATTTCTCTCCTCTCTGGTCAAGCCTTGGCCTGGGCTTCTCCCCTCTGGGAACGAGATGACCACATGCTCCAGAATTCTTTTGTCTTCAATGAGAATTTTTGCAAAGTCTTTGATGAGCTAGGCTGCGTTTCCTCACCCACCTCCAGTCTGCTAACCCTTCATCAAGGGTCACTTATAGCCGAGCAATATGCCGTACAAGAACTTCGCCGTACCTCAGAACTTCGCTGGAATAACGAGGCGCTAGTGGCCACCTTCTGGCAAGGGCTTAACGACAGTATCACATACAACTTGGCCTCCCATGAGCTTATGTCCAGCCTTGACAAGCTAATTTCTCCGTGTATCAAGGTGGATACAGAGGGAATGTAATCAAGAACGTGACCGGTCTCGTTGTTCTTTTCCTCGTTTGGCACCTCAGTTCCAGTCACCAATAACCACCTTGGAGGAACCCATGCAAATAGGCAATTCTCGTTTTTCTCAAGAGGAGCGTGACAGATGCATCAAGAACCGGGTGTGCCTCTATTGTGGGGAATCATGTCATCTCCTTTCCTGATGTTACAAGAGGCAGTGAAAAGCCCCACCCTAGGTGATGTTAGGGGGGTTGTCCTAAGATCCAAGTCCCTTACGCCCTATTCTCTGAGAGATTCTGAAGTTCTTATGCCGGTTACTCTTTTCTCTTCAGATGGCCCCAAGCAGTTGACAGCCTTCGTGGACTCTGGATCCACTGGGAGCTTGAGTTGGCCGCCAATCTCCATCTCTCCTTGCTTCCTTTTCCACAGCCTCTGGCACTGACTGCGATCGATGGTAATCGTGTTGCCAAGGGTTCAATCGACCTCATTACCAGACCCTTGAGGGCTCTTGGTAGGAACGCTCCACTCAGAAAAGATAAGTTTCCTAATTGTTCCACAGTCCATAAAACCTGTTATTTTTCGCCTGCCCTGGCTCAAGACGCATTCACGGCAGTTTGATTGGCACCGAGCACAAGTCATTTCCTCGAGTCCCACCTGCAAGCAACATTGTTTGGCTTCAGTACAACCTTCTAGAACCTCAATTTCCTGTCTGGTCTCCTCTCCTCAGTCTTTTCTTTTGGATGTCTATGACAAATTTTTAGATGTGTGTAACAAAGCTGCTGCTCAGCCCCTTCCTCCGCATCAACACTGGGACTGCCCCATTTGCCTTATACCCGGCAAAAATATCCCTAGGGGCAGGGTATTTCCCTTTTATCTCCCTGAAACTCAGGCCATGTCCAAATATTTCTCTGAAAATCTTGAAAGAGGGTTTATCCGCAAATCTACCTCCCCCGTAGGAGCAGGATTATTTTTTCTTAAAAAAAAATCAAAAAACAGCACCCTTAGACCCTGTATTGACTACTGCAGGTTGAATGCAGTAGTCAATACAGTTCCCAAATGAGAGGAAGCAGATAATGGTCAAAAACCGTTATCCGCTTCCCCTCATATTGGAACTTTTTGACCGGATCCGTGGAGCACAGATCTTCACTAAACTAGACCTCAGAGGTACTTATAACCTGATTCGGATTTGTCAAGACGACGAATGGAAGACTTCTTTTAATACCAGAAATGGGCACTACAGGTACTTTCTCATGCCATTCAGGATTGCAATGCCCCAGCGGTTTTCCAAGAATGTATTAATGAAATCTTCAGAGACCTTCTGTACCAGTCTGTAGTTGTCTAGCTCAATGACATCCTGAGTTTTTCTCAGGACCTTAACTCGCATCAAGAACATGTCAAGGTAGTTTTGTCCCATCTCCCCGGGGAACCATCTATATTGCAAGCTGGAAAAGTGCTTATTCGAACAGTGTCAAGTACCTTTCCTTTGATCCTTGTAAGTTCTATATGTTCACGACACCTCCCCTTTTTAAGAGATAGCATGGGGATTGACTGTCACGTCAGTGCCCAAGCCAACTCCCACAGATTCCCCCTGGTTCAACTGGAATAGCTGGGTCTCACTAGGGTCCATGGTGAGAAGCGTTAAGAAGGAGTTCAATACATCATTCGGCTGGGACTTCTGGTCCTTCAATAGCTGTGGGCTAACCTCTGCATTCTTACCTACACTCTCTGTACCTCTCACTGACTGCATCTCTTTGTAGGTGCTGCCTGAGAGAACACCTCCCTCCCACAAAAACTCCTGTAAGTGGAAACCCCTTAATTCTGGCACAGCAGAATACCTACTTCCACTCTGCCCTGCTTCCCAGTTACAAAATTCCCTGTCAGTGGGACACACTATGCAATTCTTATCTGGGGGGGCTACTGAACAGGACACTCCCCTCTCCCTTGGACTCATCTATCTAGGGGTGTAGAGTAACAGGGAATTTGAACCCTCATCTACCTCCTCTAAGTGGTTAGACGGCCGACTAGGAGAGTGTGGGCTAGCAACTGACCCCCCTGTCTCTATAGAAAAATTAGGTGAATGTTCAGAACTCAGATGGAGATCTGAGTGGTGAACATTCGAACTACAGGTCCCAGCAACAATGTAAGGACTGCTGTCACTCACTATTTCCTGTTGGTCAGGTCTATGTGTCTTCCCCACATTCTCAATACCCCTGGGTATGGCTGGTTCAGGCACAGAACACACATCTTCACTCTGCCCTCCCTCCCATTTACCTTGTACCCTATCTTCTAAGCATATTACCTTGGAAAAAACTTTGCCTTTCTCTAACACAACAGAATTAATCACATTGTCATCTGTCCTATTTCTAGAAAGTATCTTATCTACACCTGTATCAATGGAAATATTTGCAGTAACAGTGTCCTCTGTCCCTGCCTTAGGACAAGAACATATGTAGATTCTAAAGCAATATTACTTTTGGCATTATCATCATTATACGCATCAGGTACAATACGACATACTCTTTCCCTGTTACATCCTGGTACCTGGGAAAAAACATGGTTGCTTTCGGCAGATTCTGACACAGTAACAGATGTGGCATTGACATCATCATTAGAGACATACTGAGACAGCATCCTTCCTAAATCTGTCCCCAGTAACACATTTCCAGGCATATTATCCGAGACCCCTACATCTCTTAGACCTTGTCACGAATCTGAAAAATATTTAGTGGATCCCTTGTCTCTGCCAAAAGGTAGAACTCACTCAGGAGTGCGGAGTCTAACGAGTAGGAGGTTTTTGCCAGTGATCCCTGCAAAACGGTATGGAATTTGCTGCTCCTATCCCGCAGGTCGCGGTTTCCTGAATGAATGCTGGCATAGTAAATAATGGAGCTTTAACACAATGGGTTGGTACAGGTGGTCAGAGAGACCCTGGATATACGAGCTTGATAGTCCCTGGGTCAGTGATAATACAAGTGGCAGCAATACTGGAATATGATAACTGAGATGCAGATGACACATCAGGACAACTGCAGTTGGATACTGGTACAGTGCAGTTGAATGAAAGAAATAACGGTTTAGGACTGGCTGATCTGTAGTAGGTAACTAAGAGCAACAGCAGATAATTACTAACACGGCAACAGTTCATATAGAAGTGATGATGAGGTACAACTGGCTGATCTGCAATTGGTATCTCAAGGTGACTGCAAGGAATTATTAATATAGCAACAGTTCAACAATAGCAGTAATGGAGATAGAACTTAGCTAGTCCAAAAATGGTAACTCAAAGCATAGTAGGTGAATCACTGATACAGCAGCAGTTCAGACAAAGGTAGTGGTAAAGTAGAACTTAGCTGATCCATAGATAATAACTCAGAGCATAGCTGGAGAATCATTGACACAGCGGCAGTTCAAACAGAGGCAGTAATGGAATAGAACTTAGCTGATCCACAGATGATGATTCAAAGCAACAGGTGAGTTACTGGTACAGCTGCAGTTCAATATATAGAGGTAACGGAGGAATAGAACTTAGCTGATCCGTAAATGGTGATTCAGAACAACGGGTGAGTTACTGGCATAGCGGTAGTTCTAGTGTAGAAGCAACAGATGCGTTGAACTAGCTGATCCATAGATGGTGATTCCGAGCAGCAGCGATGAGTATAGGTGCAACAGGCAGTTCATTAACAACAGTTCAATATATGGAAGTAACGGAGGAATAGAACTTAGCTGATCCGTGCACGGTGATTCAGAGCAACGGGTGAGTTACTGGTACAGCGGCAGTCCTAATGGAGAGGCAGCAGTGGTATTGAGATAGCTGATCAGGAGATGGTGATTCTGAGCAGCAGCGATGAGTACAGGTGCAACAGGCAGTTCATTAACGGAAGCAGCAGAGAAGAGTACAGCTGAACCAGGATGTACAAGCAAACAACAGGTGAGTCAGACCAAAGGAAGTCAAATCCTACTGAGAGTGAGTAACTCGAAGAACAGGCAACGGACAAAGGAACAATGGGAGATTTAAATAGTGCTCCAAAATGCTTAGAACCAATGGGAACAGATAGGAGGTCATAATCGGGGGTAATAGGTAGCACATGCGTAGAACCAAATACCGATGATGCCTCGATAATGAAGTTAGTAACCTTGATCACCGCTTACAGGAGGAAGGTAATAACATCGGTACCTGTCTATGGGACCGGCGTTTGACAGACCTCTTCCAGCACCCCAATCAAAGTAAACCTTGGCCACAGGCACAGTAAGGTGAATTCCACCCACCTGTTGCACATAAATACACTTTCCTGGGACGAAGTCCTCTAACCCTACCAGTTCTGAACGCACTTGCGTAACATCCGAACCAGTGTTTCTTAACCCCACAGTTACTTTGTCACCCACAGTAACGGTTTGCAGGTTGTCCTTCCGGCCCCCTTGTGGTCCAGCAACACACAGGACAGCTGGAGAAGATTTCAGGTAAGGTACCCCCCCAGAGAAGGGTGAAGTGTTCTTCTTTTCTGGACACTCTTCTCTCTATATAGCATGACAACTGTTAACTATTTTAACATCCTATTAATAGATGCCCTATTGTGGGGTATAACATACAAAAATAATTTAACCCATTGCACAGAATACAGAAAGAAATCATTTGACCATACAGATTTTACACACATCAACATTGTTTTATCCAACATATATTTGTACCATAATTTATTCCACTACAGTTATGGGTTTCAAGAGCGAACAATGAAACGTATTGGGGATTCTTAATGAAGGTGGTAACGGTATTAACCTTTTTGATTATAGCAAAAGGTCCAATGAACCTAGGTCCAAGTTTTTTACAGGGTTGTTTGAGCCTAATATTCCGGGTGGAAAGTCAGGCCTTGTCACCTACTTGGAGAGAACAGTTCCTGTGATGGCGGTCAGCAAAAATTTAGATCGAAAAGAGGCCTGAAGCAATGCGGAGTGGGCCTTTTTCCAGATAGTTCTTAGGCGGGAGGCCATAAGACGTATACCAAGCAGGCCAGAAGGAGAAATTGAAGATAGAGAGTTAGCCCTGGGTTGGAAGCCATAATTACAAAGAATGGAGACATGCGGGTGGAGGAATGGCAAGAAATATTATAAGCAAATTCGGCCCAGGGAAGCAAAGAAGCCCAATTGTCATGAAACTTGGAGATGTATAAATTGAGTAATTGTTTTAACGATTGGTTGACTCTTTCTGTCTGTCCATTAGACTGCGGATGGTATGCAGATGATAAGCTGATGTTGATGTCAAGGAGTGTACAGAAAGATCTCCAAAACTGGGTGACAAATTGTGAGCCTCTGTCCAGTTATAATGGTAGGATTGCAGCTACTGATAACCCTTTAGAACCAAGCTAGTAGAGGTCTTCACATATAGCAGCCGCCTTTCACATAGAACTATACATGTTCGTCGGTACTCGGATGCACCCAGTACTTATCTCTATGGTAGTAGGGGCTTATCAAGATAAAAACTAAAATAAATAATCAGCGCTGAGTGTGATTCGGCAATCCCTCACCAATATCACATGGATTAATGATTAAAATGACATTTAATAGGCATGTGTAAAAAACAGATAACCCATTAACCCTAAAATGACCAGCTGGTACAATAATAACAATTAGCAATAATGAGTCAGCGTTCGGTGATAGTCCAACATGGAGTGGATGAAAAATATATAATGGCCAATATATCACTCCTAGAAAAGACTCTGTGTCAAAAATGTCTCAGATGCTCGAACTCGAGCTAATAATAATCAAACACAACCTCATGAGGTCTGTGAAGCAGGTGTGCCTGTTAGATCGATAGTAATTCTTCTTATACGAATCAACCAGATATCTAGACGAGCCAGTGATGGTAGTTAGTCAAAGCAACTGGCTAAAGTTGCTCACCAAGATAGATACTTGTGATATTTAATACATGTAGGTGTTGTTACAATTTGTCCGATGTATAAATAAACAAGTAGAATCAATAGAATCTCCACTCCATCAAAACCAAACAAGGGGTTCCTGGATAAGCGAATCATTTGCTAAAAGTGAAAATAGCGTGACAACTTTATCCGGTAATTAGGAAACATGCAGCACGATACCGTGTTAAGATGAATCCCCAAGATTGATCCTATTGGGTTGTGTAATTACTTCACCACAGGACAATAGAAGTTCAGATGTCTCAGTCGCAAACCTCCTTGGAAGTATAATATTGGTCCCGATCCGTAAATGTTAATATTATAACACATCCAAGATAATAGCAAGTGGGAGATACCCCGGTCTCTCGTTACTAACAGCACACCGCTCGATAGTCACTTCACGAGTGAGTCAATTCAGCTGGTCACGTGACCTGACGCGTTTCATCACCAGATGGTGATTTCACCAGAGGTAACTGTGGTGAGGATAAGGTAACTGGAAGACTGGAGGCGGTGGGGCCAGACCTGTGTAGAGGAACTGTGGCCAGAAGAAGGGTCAGAATGCAGGCCGAAGATCAGGGCTGGCAGCAATCAAGGAGGTCCAAAATTCAAGCAAAGGTCAGGGTCACAGGCAAAGAAGCGATATCCAAAATCCAAGCAAAAGGTCAGGGCAACAGGCAATCAGGCAAAGAGCAAGAATTCCTGCAAGATCACAACGAAGAATCAATCAGGATTGTAGGAAATTCATACCTCTGATGAAACCGCCGATAGAAGGGGAGGAGAAATACATCAGTGGCGCCAGCATGCACGAACGCACTGTTTTTTTCATGTATACACGTTTTTTTATCTGATACTTAGATTCCTAAGCAAGAATTGAGGACTAAGTTTTGTTTGCAATATATGCTACACCTGCATTGAACCCTAAGGTTCAATCATAGATTCCAAGGAGGACACCAGAAGGATTACCAGTTCCTGTAAGGTACCGCGGATGTCTGACTGTTATAGAGGAGACGTTTGACACACATAGTGTGTTCGGGCTCCATCCACTCAGTTTATTACCGCTGTATTCAACCCTCATAGTGGACGCTAGTGAGTGAGTGGATTTATATCTTATTTGTGCCTAGGGGTCATTTAATGGATATCCTCCTTTATTATATGACATCATTGGACATGGGTATTTATAGCTGTAATAGTGCTTTTTGTCTATATCAGTAATCCAATTGTTTTGAGGTGCTTTGTCGGCACGCTGAGTGTTTATGATTATTTTATAAAATAGATTTTATTAAACTAAAATAAATTATGTTTTCTTTGTTGTCTATTAGTTTAACAAGTTACAGTACTTGTTAAGGTGTTTAGCTGCACGTGGATCTTGGATACCATTTTACTATATATCCTGCAAATATATAGGTGTGATCTGATATCACTATTAATTTTACTGGCGCTTGATGGTCTGTCTTTTTCTTTGTAGGAAACAAGCAGGTCAGCAACACACAGGCAGCAGACACTATAACAGACAAGGAGACTAAGCCCTTCCTGCCTTAAATACATGGAAGGGCCAATCAGAATTGAGGAGGATCTGGAGGTTAAATCAGCCACCTGAGGCTGCTAATGCAGAATTAATTTAATCTGCACCTGTGCCCGGCTGCCTCTAATGCCGGGAAGCAGGGCTGTCAGTGAGAGCGTCCCAACTAGTGCCACGGTGACGGCCGGGACCTAGAAAGAGGAAGTGTTTCTGCTGAACATACACAAAACAAGTTGCTGTATTGTATACAGCATTGTATTGTATACAATGCCGCGGACGCTTCTTTGACAACGCCGCGGCTGCTGTATAGTACAGTGCTGCCTAAACGGAGCTGCTGCGCATGCGCACCAGCTCTCGGTTTTTTGGGGGGTTTTTTCGGTGGAGGAGAAACCCCCCCTTAAAAATCCTCCGTGCGCCCCTGATCTTTTAGCACAAAGCTATTTACAGTCCCTTGCAAATTATTTAGAGCTTATTTGACTTAAGAACAAAAATGTGAATGTCCTGCAATGATGCAGTCAAAGCCATGATCTTAATTCAAATGAAAATCTGTGGCACTATTTGAAAATTGGGATGCACAAGCACCATCCAACTAATCTTAACAAGCTGTAATAAATATGTCTAGAAGAATGGACCAAAAACACTCCCAGTGTAGTACATACATACCCCAAAAGTCTTAAAGCTGTTACTGCTGCTTGCTGATGGCTCTATAAAGTATCCGAGTACCGAGCCGAGCAGGGTCGGTACTCTCGCGCCAATTCGGATTCGAAATCGAGGCAAAACATCATTGTGACGTCGGATTTCGGAGCGCGGTTCTGGCGATATTTGGAATCCATAAATTCCCCGCCTCCACAGCAATCCATCGCCATTTGACAGAGGGAGAGAGAAGGGTTAGGTCGCAGGCAACATTAGAGCAGGGACAGAGCAATTATTCTTGCAATTCTTATTGCAATTCTTCTAGCAATTATTCTAGTAATTCTCTAGCAATTCTTTTAGCAATTGTTATAGCAGTAAGAGAGGAGGATAGAGGCATTTTTTGCAAACATTACCAACTGTTTGTGATGTCATATTCCCTCCTACAGAAACTATTTTCTGGCTGCAGAAAGTATTATCTAGCAGCACTATCTATTGAATATTTTGCACTACAAGTGCTTTGGGGTTTCTCATATTCCCCAGTGTGAAACAACAATTTTTCTAGTGCTGAAAGTCTTATCTAGCAGCACTATCTATTTAATATTTTACACTACAAGTGTTTTGGCGTGTCCCATATTCCCCAGTGTGAAACCACAATTTTTCTGGTGTTGAAAGTCTTATCTAGGAGCACTAATTATTTAATATTTTGCACTACAAGTGCTTTGGGGTGTCCCATATTCCCCAGTGTGAAACCACAATTTTTCTGGTGTTGAAAGTATTATCTAGCAGCACTAATTATTTAATATTTTGCACTACAAGTGCTTTGGGGTGTCCCATATTCCCCAGTGTGAAACAACATTTTTTATGGTGTTGAAAGTATTATCTAGCAGCACTATCTAGTTAATATTTTGCACTACAAGTGCTTTGGCCTTATTAAATTGGATTCAAAGCAGTCCACATATGAGCAAGATCAGCAAGCAGGTGCTGGCACCAGTCCTGATGGTAGTCTTCCCTGTACGTCATCTGGTAAAGCCTATGTAAAAGTACATAGTCTTTTTAAGTCAGGGAAAAAAACACACACAAAAAAAATGTAACCGTGTTGAAGAGAAAAAGAGCTGTAACTCATGAAAAGTTAAATGGCGAGAAAAATAAAATTGCCAACATGCCATTCTGCACACGCAGTGGCAAAGAAAGAATGAGGCCTTCGCCTTTCTCTATTACTGCCAGATCTAAAAATGTTACTGAGCCTTCTTCTTGTAAGGTCACTCGTGAGCAAGCAAGACCATGTAATTTGGAGTCCAAAAGTGGTGCACAAGTACTGTTACGTGTTAAAGCCGAGCTGAAAGAAAACAGTAAGGCATTAGAGAAAAATGTATGCTCAGAATCAGAAATGACACCAATTCCTGAGGAGAGTCCATCCACGAGTGGTATGTGTAATCGTGACCATTCTGATAGTGTACCCATAAAGAAGGGCCCTTTCAGCATTTCTGATAATGTGTGCCTGAACAGCCCGAGTGTAGCCGGTGATACACCAAGTGAGGATGACACTTTGGAAAGAGAAGAGGATGAGGGGGAGATTTGGGTAGCTGACAAGGGCGCTGATGAGGATGCGGTTGATTGTGCAAGTCCTGCACCAGTGGCAGCAGTGTGGCACCAGTGGCAGCAGTTCTGGCTCGTGAGGTTCTGGCACCAATTTGCACTTTCCAAACACAAGCAGGGATGACACAGATGGCAGACAACAGTTTGACATCTGGGATGGTTTGAAAGATATGACCCAAAAATTTGTGACCTTGCCCATAACTTCAACCAATTGTACTATTAACATGCAAAAGATGGTGGAGGGCCTAGCAGGGATTAAACTGTATTTTTCCTAATTTGCACTAATTAGGTTTGGGTGTAATATACACCCAAAGACGAGTGCTCAATTGCTAAGAGTCATTTGCAGGCAAATTCTACTGCGTTATATAGGTAACACTGAAAGAGAAGAGCACCATTGCTAATTGTAATTGCTGAAATAGAAATAATAGGGCTGACAGTCTTGGTCTAAATCTGCAGTTACATTTTATTATACCATAGCTCACTCAGAAACAGGAGAGGTGGCAGGGTTCAGTGCTAATCTTCCTCAAACAATAGACAATCCTGGTGAGTGCTCTCTAAAAGGGCTAATGCAGCTCCTATTACAGACTCAATAATAATACACAAAAGAGGAGCGCAAAAAATAACTGGTATACCGATAGATGCACATGTATCAAAGAGAATAGTGAGATGCAAACAATCAGTATATGTTAATGTTTATACTCTTTTGCAGTGATAACAGTCCTTCACATTACACGAATAAACTCTCCCTAAACCTAAACTCTCTGTGCTTACCCTATTTCCTGGTAGAGACATTGGTCTAAGTTGCGCTCTGTTCAGGTCGGGGTCCTCGGTCCACAGTCTGCTCACACACACGTTCCTCCTGTGTGTTTTGCGACTTCCCTCGGCAGTAGTTTACTGTGAGCATGGTGTCCTGGTTAAATCAAAATGATACATGCAGCTTCAACGCGTTTCATTCTCTCTGGGATTCCTCAAACAATATTAATTCATCCCCGCTGGAATCCACCATCATAGAAGTCTGTGTACTATGATGTAATTGCTGATAATGGCCTTCCAAATGGAATTAGTAGTTCATTTTAGGGCAGAACTGTCACGATTTTTGTGCAATTCTTTTAGAGCAGAGCAAATATCAAAATGTTGTGGGGACTCATCTGCATCACCACTGGGTGTCTTGGGAAAGCAATAATTTGTTTCCAACAAGCAGTTGCCAGAGAATCTGAAGGAGAAGACATCCTTACAAGATGTTGCTATCTCTTGGATCCTGGCAAAGCAAATTAAGTATTTAATCTACAATTAAAATATAGTAATTACAATTACTTTGTTTTATTTCAAACGTTAAATTTCTGTAGCTCCTTGTCAAAATGTATTATTAAGGCAATCATTTGACTCAAACTAACCGTGTCTGCATTCTCTTCACAGGTGGCTACTTCGCTGGACTAAAGTACATTCCCCTCAAATGCTAGTCTTCTTGCAGCTGCTGCATTCTCCTACATGCTGTTGCAGAAACCAGAAATTGACCCTAAATTTTTCGAGGCACAAACAGCATCTCCTGCATGTCATTTTTTAAAAGTTCTGTAACACCAAGTTGATTGTGTGAGCAAAACAGGAAATGTAAGGGAATTCCACCCCGCTGTAATGCTTGAACAATATTGGTTTCGTTATCAGAAATGACATATCCTCAGGAGTCCAAGCATGATTAACCATGTTTCAATGACATCACTTAGTTTTTGTAACAGATTGCCAGCTGTATGCCTCTTAGTGAAGCCGCTGATACACAGAGTAGCTTACTTCTGAAAAATGTGACATACTTGGGTACATGCTGCTGCTGTCCCTGCTGGTGAAGGCGAATGACCAACCAAGAGGGCTGTCACAGTCATATAATCTTTAGTTTGCCCAGTTCCGCTTGTCTACATATCTATGGTTAAGTGTACAGTGGGTAGAATGCCATTTTGTAGCCCAATAATTAAATTTTTAGGAACCTTCCGGTACAGGTGAGTAATAGCTTTTCTAGTAAAATGGTATAGTGATGACATTTACTAACAGGAACAGAACACCTCAATTAAATGTCTTAAACCAACTGTATTAATAGTGGACATTGGACGCAGATCTAATACTAGCATAGTACCCAGGGCGTCTGTGATCCGCTTTGCGACTGGGTGACAGGTTTCATACTTGCTTCCTCTTGCAAAGGATTGTTTAACTGTAAATTGTTGCTTCTGGGGATATTGATGATGAAGGTGTTGGGGGTGTAGATTGCAGGTGCTGGGATCTAGATGAGAGAAGGGAGGTAGATGATGCTGGACTGCTTGTTGTTATTTTTTTAACCTAAGTTTCTGATTTTCCCAATAGCTTTCCATGAACTCGCTGAAAAATACTGTAACATGGATGAGGATCCTAGATGGTTACGGTCCCTACCTCTACTGAGTGTGGCTTTAAAAACGCTACAAATGGCTAGACAACTGTTGTCAGGATTTGTATAAAAAATTGTGTAGATTTTTGGTCTTATGCCCAGGCATGACGATGGCCTTTTTCTTATCACTGGCAAGAACTGCAGCAATTTTTCTTTGAAAGTGTATGAAAATCATATTGTGACCTAGGAGGTGGTCAAAATTGAATGGAAATTAGTGTTAGTGAGGTTAATAATAATTTAGGTACAAAAATAATACCTAAATTATGTTATTTTAGCCCCAAAAAATATATATTTTTAACTAATTGCAAAACAAAACCAAACAAATCCAAAACCAAAACACGCAAGGGCAGTTTTGCCAAAACCAAAACACAAAGGTAATCCAGATCCAAAACCAAATCCAAAACACGGGGGACATTGACCATCTCTAGTATAGACAATGTATAAATTATTTACAATAAATTACGTTGAAATATTAATACTTAATGATAATGGTCAAGATGTACAGATGTAGGTCCTGAGTCATTAAGGGGAGTAAGGCAAAAAAGGAATACATTTTCTCCTGGACAAACCATGTTACAATTCCAGGGGTGTACATTAGTTTATTATTTTGCATGTATCGAAAATATTGGCTGCTTTTTCATGTAGCACACAAATACATGATAGCTTTATTTTTAAAGTTGCTCTCCCTTAATGACTTAGGCCCATAATGAGCAAGACAGTAAGCCCAGGTGTTTATAGCTGCATGTGTTTTGTTACAGTTACCTTGTCCATATGTGTTTGATGATCCTGATGTAAGAAGGAAATTAATATAGCTAATATTTGTATACTTTTTTAAAAGTATATATATTGTGATATGTTGTATCAAGTGCATGCTGGGTGTATTCTGCATTTTTATGTTCAATAATATCATTATTTAAATTATTTAAAAAATGTCTTAATTATCTCTGATTATGCCTTCATAGTGTATGGCACCACTAAGATCCTGTCTGCCTGCTATTGTTAATCCTAAACTTTAATTATAGATGTAATTCCCCTTTAATACTTGCCAAATACATCTAAAATACATTTCTATAAATATAGAAATGTTTCTTAATTTATATATCCTCTTGTAGTCTGAACAGCTTCTGAAATGATATTTTCCCATGCTTGGCCTTTCAGCTTAATATTTCTTTACTGTATTAGAGGAAAGCCAGATGTAACCAGAGTTGGAAATTTTCCCAGAAATTAAAGTTACAATGCTTATTTTTAAAAGAACATATTGGGTGTCATTTAGAGTTAGACATAAGTCCTGTATTTTAGTGTAAAATATTATTTTTCATACTTTGCATGCATAACATAAATGTGCATCCCTGAGCCCATTTTAATTTTTTTGCGTATCCCTGATTTGCGTCTCCTTACTGTCAGGAATTAGCGCTGCATTACCTCTGTTTTACCAGATGTGTTGCTCTTGGACATTTGCACCCCACCTGCAGCAGTTAACCGCCTTCCCTTGATTGATCACCTGCACCTGCTTTACTGACTTTATATTCCCACCCCACACTCTGTACCTTGCTGGTCATTGATTGTTTTCCATCAACAGTATTCTGCTTTTATTTTCAGCCTTTCTTATCTTATCTTATGTTCCTGTGTCTTGGATATCCTGCTAACCAGTGTTCTGTTTCTATGTGCTCTAGGACCTGTCTGATTACCATAATTTCTGGCTTACAATTTATCTGCATTTTCCAGAACTCCGTTCTCCTGTGTCTACATATTCCCTGCTTGTAAATGTTCTGCTTCTCTGCTGTTCTGTGTTTTTTGGGTGGTTTATTTCATATATATCCTGCCATACTCCGATTGTGCTTTTGTATCCTGCTATCCTGGACTAGACACTGTTTTTGTTTTTTTTATCGTGCTCCAATCTTCAGCCTCGGGGCTCCACTATTTCTTGCTATTGTGTGTTTGTGGAGTAATAAACATTCTAATCTTCACCTACTCCTGACTTTTCAGCCTGTCAGGCATATCTTTTGTGATTGCTTTACCCTCTAGAGCAAAGATCCATGGTGATTATGATTATCATCAGTATGGACATTTACAGTGTACAGAACAGGTTTTAAATAAAAAAATTTCATAGCCTAGGCTGGTTGCACCAATAGTGGGGGACCGTCTGCAATAGCCACACTGAGCACCAGGATATGACAGGACTGGTCACACGATAACTTAGAAAATGTGCATTATGGGGTCCCCCTGTTATAATGTGTCACAGCCCAGCCTGTTCCACACAGGTACTCCCCCGTAGGAAAAAAAACAGCCATGTGCTGAGATCACTGGGGCTCCTCCCAAAGCCACTACCGTTGGGTGTTAATATTGTAAATTAGCAATCCTTGGCAGCCATAATGTGCTTGGGTAGGCTAGTGCTTGTGGAATTGCAAGTCCTGAGACCTGTCGTGCCACATAAAATGACTGTTAATAAAACCCATCAACACCATGATAAAAAATACTTTATTTAAAGCAGCAATCCCACATAGAGGATTTATTTTGATGTCTTTGTATAGCAGGCTATGTACCTTTTAAGCATGCATCTGATTTCTTTTCTCCTATTATTTCTCTTAGCTGTCCTTTTACAAATCATTATCTACTTTTCAAAATCTCTCTAGAAGTTACAAAATATGGTTGACAGTTACAGCTCTCTGCATGTCATGTGAGGGCAGAACACAGAACAGACAGAGTTCAGGGGTGTGTTCCAAAGATTGCTCTGCTCACTACATGTGTTATGTGCCTGATTTCCATGTTAGTCTACAATACTGTGCAGCAATCTAAATCATTAATAGCAGTCTGAAGACACAAACCAAGAAAAATTGTAAAACACCAACATTCTTTTTATAGCCTGTCACAGTGATTTAAACACACATCTTATTATTTCATGTGATTGCTGCTTTAAATAAAGACTCCCACAATCCCTCTTTAACCAACATATTAACTTAAATCCGGGGGGATTCTTTTCTTCCTTGAAACTTTTAATCCAATATGAAGGAAAAAAAAATAATACATTTTGAAGATGATGACTTTTTCCAGGAGGGCTGTCACAAACGAAACAATGCAGAGCATCTTCGTTCTGATTGGTCAGAGTGTGAGAAAGATGCTATGATTGGTTAGTAGTCACATTTGGGGGTAAATGTATCAAGCAGCATGCCCACACTATTTAGGGCAACCTGGCTCGCAGGGACTTGTAGTTCCACAAAACAAAATGGCATGCGTTTGTTTTTTGCATCTTTTTTCGCCGTTATTACCCTACACCCACCGCCCAGGGGTGTAGGAAGAGCCCTAATGCTATCAGCACTGGGCTGGGTGTCCTTAGGGGGGGCCCGCTTGTTTTTTTCGGCGGACCCCACTCTCTAGGGAATCCAGCCCAGCGCTGAACAGCCTGGGGTTGGTTAGTCATTATGGCAGGGGGACCCCTGCCACGTGTCCCCCCTGCTATAGTGCCTCCAACCCTGGCCGGTTTGCCTAGTCCTGGCTCCATGAAAATCGGGGGGACCAAATTAGCACTAGGGTTAAGCATGAATAGAGGGGGGACCCCACGCTTTTTTTTTTTTTTTTTTAAACTCTTATCTACTCTTTACAGTTTTTACAGCTGTATGACAGCCAGTGCAGCGTGTTGTATCTAGCGTGTTTGAAAGCAAACTTTCCTGAGTTTGCTTAATCGCAGCTTCATACATTTGAGACTTGTATAGCTGCAGTGGAAAACAGTCGGGAGTTTGATCTCTAGCGATTTTGCAAATAGCGATTTTGACAGAAGCACAACTTTGGCGATTTTGCATGAAATCTCAGTTTCATACATCTGCAAGTTTCAACTCTCCCAAGAAAATTGCTGGATTTGCAAAATCGGACCTTGATACATTTACCCCCTGGAGTCTAATGGCAATGAACTACATTGATGCAATGTAATTCATTGATCAAATGTATCTATGATATATGAAAATATTCCTAACATGGTATATGGCAAGTTAAAGAAGATAATTGTTATGGAAAAAGTGTCTGCAACACTAAGATTTTCTTATCCCAATTTCATTTAGTTTGGCAATAGTGAATAGTTACAAAAACCATGACGCTTTGAATATTATATTAGGATTATATTATGATAAACCTTTGTTTATGTTAATGCAGGTTTACATACACTCAGTGGCCACTTTATTAGGTACGCCTTTCTAGAACTTTAGGTACTCCTTTCTAGAACTGGGTAGGATCCTCCCTTTGCCCATAGAACAGCCTGAATTCTTCATGGCTGTATACGACAAGGTATTGGAAAAATTCCTTAGTCCATATTGACAAGATAGCATCTCACAAAAGATTTGTCGACTGCAAATTCATGCTGCATATCTCCACCACCTTCTAAAGGTGCTCTATTGCTTTGAGATCTGGTGAATGAGGAGGCTAATTGAGTACACTAAAGCAAGCAATGGCATTCTGGCAGGAGCTGCAACGCTTTTTGGTCTGGTGATGCCTTGCTCTGCAGATGGGAATTTGGTGTCTTCTAACAAACCACTTAAAAATTAAATTCTCGACAGAGCCAGAGTTTATTAATGCAGGAACAGGTATTTGACAGTTCTTGTGACTCATAATGAATTGTGAGGAGACATAGCAATGTGGAATAGTATCTGAAGCACTCAGATGATTTATCCATAAAGGGGTTACAGGTTCATTACCCAGGGTCCCCCAGTGGTATCAATATTGTGGAGCCAGATTATACTGTAATGGATGCTGTAAAAGCCCTCTGCTGCTAGCAATCTGAGGAATGAGCCCCTTGACTGCTGGTAATGAAGGGGTCAGAAACAGGAGCATCAACCTAGAGAGATTATCGCAGTAGATGAAACTATTTACATAATAAAATTGTTGTCAGCAACTTATAATCAAAATCGGGGGAATGCTGTTCAGCACATGGTGTACTATGAGATATAAAGAGGTGTCAGCTGTCAATGTTTGGAAGCAAACTTTACTTGTAGTCAATTCGCAAGCCAAGGGTCTGGGAATCCGGGTAGTCAGGACATAGACAGAAACACTGATAGAAGAGCTGAACACAGTGTTCGTAAATATTGACAGCGTTGTCTAAAGATTCTGCATACACAGAGTTAAAGACATAGGTACAATAATCATGAAAAATAGGACATCAGGAGCAATGGAAATGCTAGACAAGCACACAATAAACCGGCAATGTGTCAGTGCGCTGGGTTATTACAGTGTCTGAAGTGCCCCCAGCAACTAAGGTGGTGCATGGCCTACAGCACAAAACTTAACCAGAAAGACTAAAAGATCCTAATGTGTATAGTTTGGAACAGAGAAGGGAAAGGGGGGACATGATACAAACTTTCAAATATATCAAGGGTTTGAACAAGATACATGAGGGAAACATTCTTCAAAGGAAGAGAAATATTAGAACATGAGGACATGCACTGAAACTGGAGGGAAGTAGGTTCAGAGGAAATTTGAGGTACTTCACAGAAAGAGTAGTGGATAAGTAGAATAGCCTTCCATCAGAGGTGGTAGAAGCTAATACAGTAAAGCAATTTAAACATGCTTGGGGTAGACATAAGGCTATCCTTACAAAGACCTAAGGATCAAATAGGGTTTAAGGTTACCATAGGTTAAAAACAATGGGCAGACTAGATGGGCCAAGTGGTTTATATCTGCCGTCAAATTCTATGTTTCTATAGCAGAGCTGCAGATGCTTATTAATTATTTTATGGTACCAGTGGTGGAACTTTTAATCCAGTTTAATATCAATAGATTTTCGCATTTTAGCAGATTGTATACTATCTATTGCCAAGATGTGCACTGAATGACCAATAATTGACCATTAAGTGTTTCTTTTTTAGAATTTTTCATAATGAATCTATGGGGGAATTCAATTGGCCGCGTTACTGGTAAAAGCGGCCTGCACATTTTCACCGTTATTGCTGTAATAATGCGCTTAATTACCGTTATTATGGTAGTTTCAACGCCGACTTTGTGCTCGCAGCTTCCTGAGCTGCGAGCAAAAAGCTGGGTTAAAATTACCGTAATAACGGTAATACATTTAACGCCGGGCTAATTCGGGGGGAATTCAATTGCCCCCTATGTGTGCTCACAGTTAGATATTTCTAATGTATGTATTATTTGGACTTAATGTATGTGGCATTTATTTTTATAATTGTATCAATTAAATACTGATCATTTTTCATCAGTGATCTGTTCCTTCATTATTATTATATATTTTTTAAATTATTTATTTTAAGACCCTACTCACAGATCCTGTTTTGCACTGTATTTATTTATTACTACTTAGAGCTGCAGATACTTAGCAGACTAAGAGCTAGTAGCATGTGCAAAACACTAGTAATAATCATTTTAAATCATAGTAATAAAGCAAAATACATCAGAAGTGCTGTGGATACAGAACAGGTGTTACTGAATGATCCACTTCTTGGTATTTCACCTGCTCTGAAACGAAGATACTGCACATTATGCTGATAGAAAATTGCTCTAAATCAATACTCTTTACATGGAGACGATGATTTTACTACAGATGGCAAAGTCATCTTTTGCCACACATATCGTATAATTTATTCTTCCTTGTCAGTAAAAATATTAAATTTCTTGAATTGAATACATTTAATAATTTTAATTATATATTAGGTAATTCATAAATCAACAAGATTTCATTTTTAAGTGTTAGTAGTATGGCTATTTTCCTGCAGAGCAATTTATTAACTCTTAAAACTTGATTTAGTCACTTCCACCACATTTCACCCCACCATTGGCTTGTTTGAAACACTGTTCACTCACTTCAGTTGAAGTGCAGAGGTAATTTTCAAGATTCAAGAAAAACTTCAACAATAAAAGCATCAATTTACTACCGAAAACTTAAGCACATATATTGTTGCTCATTATAATTCTTACCGTATTAGAAAATTTTTGGTAAGATTTGTGATGATTTTAATTTATTTTCTAACAAAGAAATAAAGACAATTGTTATTAATAAAGAAATTTGCTATTTTATGTATAATGCTGAATTTATAGTGCCTATTTTTAGTGCCTATTTCAGTCTTTTTTAGTGCTTATTTGCCTACCTATTTTTAACTTTTTTTGTGTCTACCAATCCTCAGTAGAGTTTAACCATATGGTGTATTTTGTTATTTGGCCCCCGGTTCTGTCAAAAGCCTTTGGAGGTGTAAAAGGGTGCTTATAGCGGTGCATAATCCCCTGAGAATCTGCTATTGCTATCTGAAACCACAGGGGTCTAACGATGAGGCAAATATACTAATAATGCTAATATCGTAATGACCATTTAATACCTTATCACTCACAAAGGGTAGGTTCTAGTTTAAACCCAGTTCTTATTTCACTGTATGCTCTATTTACTCTGAATCCAATATGATAATACAGTGAATAATGTATATCATATCAAGATAGGTTTTCCACACAAGATATATAAAAAAAGTTTTCCGGTACCAAGTGACTGCGCAAACAAGGTACCAAAGCTGGGGATCTGCACCCCAAAAATATAAATAACAAACACCACAATGCAATGGTTAACCAAGTTTGCCAGAAGTACTTATGCACAAAAAATAATCTAAAAAGTACTTATTAAAATATAACATACACCCGCATGTATAAAAAACCACTTGTATATTACAAATGTCACAGTAAACATAACACAAAGTAGGTGCACCTACAACTATGTCCAGATGAGCATATGGGCCGGCCAAACAACTGAGCGCATAATAGATCTTATGGAAAATATGTGGTGAAATATATAGAAATAGTAAATCGCATATGTTCCAAAGTGCAGGTATTGAATAAATGTGGGGTCGTGGGTGTGTCCCAGTATAGGAGCAAACAGCTGAAGTACAACGCTGAGAAGGAATTCACTGCTTTCCATTTGAAAAAGGTATGTCAAGTCTCTTACCAGATTCCTGGAGGTGAATAGTCCATGGGACCAATACCTTATATGATCACGAGCGCTCGTGTCAAATGTACTCCTTCATCTGTTCGTCTCCATAGACAATTAACTAAAGCTCCGTCTCCGTTTCCACACAAGATATAGCTTCATTTAAAGGGGTCTATGCATTAATTAGATGCGGTGCAAGTAAATATGCATCGCTGCACATCGCAGTGATGCATATTTATGCACCGCTTGAATGCATCATGCCAGGGCTACTCTGGGAACCCTGACGAAATGACCCCTCTCCTGCGATCTCATTTTACTGCATACCGGCAGCTTAGCGCTGCCGGTGACAGTAAGAAAGTGCGCACAGCACTAACCTTGTATTGGATTCTGCAAAGCCTAAGAGGCTTCAGCAGAATCCCATAAGAAATGACAGGTAATGCCATCCTGAGATGGCGTTACCTGTCTGCGCAATGCAAAGCTTATCAAAGCTTGATGCATTGCAGAACATTGCACTCCCCATAGTAATCTATGGGGACTGGGATGCTGAACGCTATTTGCCTGTACACACAGATTTCTGAAATCTCCTCCGTTTTGCAGTTCATGCATAGGAAACATACTTAAAAGATGCGGAAACAGCATCTTTTAAGTGTTAACTATGCATAGACCCAAAAATGTTTTGTATTCTTAATTAACATTCTAATTGTAAAACTCATATATATTATAAAACAGTAAACAGAGTATATTATTTTTCTGTGTTTGTTCCTTTCAGGATAACCCGACTCTTGCAAGCACCTGCTATGAACCTATAAATTGATTGAGCAACTTCCATTTCTGTTTAGTAGTGTAAAGGTATATCTAAATCCATTTTATCTACGGTTAAAGTTGTGTGAATAAGCTTGTATTGTGTGGTGGGGGGGCATAGTATAAATCAGTGCCTATTTTGAAGGGTGTGTTATGTGTTCTGGTATTGTGATATTGTGTGTGTGGAGGGAGAGACACCTTCAGCCTGGGCTCCATTTTAAGCATTCAACAAAAAGTGTTTCAATCTTCCACATACATTTCACAACAATATAAATCTCAAATACTATTTATATTCCATACTCTTCGTATTCATTATACATAAACCAAAATTATATATTCTCACACTATAAACTCCAGTTATTTCACATAGAAACTGATACCATTTATTCTCATATTATTTCATTTAATTTATCTCAGTCAAAGTCCAAAATGTGCAGTGTAAACTTCATTTATTTCAATAGCCATTACACACTTTCCATATTCCACCTATCTAACATGGGAACTTCTAACATTACAGCAAATATATTATTTATCTCATACAGGAGCCATTTTGTCCAGTCATATTAATTTACATTAGCAGCCATATTGAAAGGATGAATTACATTGATGTCATATTAACTATCATCCCATGAACTCAATTTCTCCAGCAATAAACTGCATTATTTTAAAAGTTTCACTACCTTCAGTCATTGCACAATCCACAATCCATTCTAAATATCATAGGAAAGCCAGGATTTACAGTTTCACATTCTAATAATCTTAATAAACCAAAGACAAACAATACAAACTCTATATAATCCATTCAAACACCATAATCCTTTTTCACTGTACAGCAGTGATGGGGTCAAAACAACATGGCACATTGTCAGCCATTTTAACACTATATCCAGCTATATTGTTCAATTATAATCTCAAATGTATACAGTTCCTATTTATGCAGCACATTCTCCACTATCTAAAATTACAATTCTCATTTGGAACATCACATTGTCTTATATAACCTTACAAACTGTATTCACAACATTGCTACTCTATTAAAAGATATGCAGTTACAGTTTTCATTTAATCCATTCCAATACAGTATCATAATTTTTTATATACTAGCCAATCCCTAAAATAAATGGCCTTTCAGATACCTCTCACACATACATACTGGGAGCTATGTGTCCTCTTAGGGAGGGAGCAAAGAGCAAAAAAGACCTTCTCTTCCTTGTGTTATATAAGATAATACCGTTCTTTTGTGTGGAGTGGCTCCCAGCATTTGATATGTAAATGGGTGCTGTTTTTCATGTACACACAGTTTTTACCAGCCTCATGTTACATGAGATGAGGGAGGAAACTATTACTTATGTTACTAATTCAAGCATGGCTGAAACTGAAGATAATATATTAGAAAATGGAATATCTTTATCAGGTGGGAAATATTAAAAATGCAAATGGTGTGTGTGAACAGGTTGGCACACATTAGAACACACTTGGATAAATTGGACTAAAACAACACAGGAAAATAATTTATGGAACAATCTGGTCTAAATGGCATCACAAGAAATAAGAGAACATTTATAGAGAAAGTCACATACATTCAGGTCCTCCCCAGTTAAAGTAGATATTTATGGGGTCTGTTCAGTACACCGAAAGTTCCTAGGCTGATGGGTATCATCTCTTATGAGAAGTCTACCTGAATCAAGGATTGATTAACGCTTTCAGTCTGTCCGTTGGACTGAGTGTAATACACTGATGAGAGACTGATGTTAATCCCAAGGAGGGTACAGAGAGACTTTCAGAATTGGGCAAAAAATTAAGAATCACAATTTGAGAGAATATCCATGGGAAGGCCATGGAGGCAGAAAATATGTTAAGTAAAGAGTTGTGCAAGATTCTGCCTCTTGGAAGCTTGGTCAAGGGAATGAAATTAGACATCGTGCTGAATCGGTCTACTACCACCCCTATGGTGTTGTACCCTGAAGAGTATGGCAGGTCTAGAATAAAAGTCACAAGTTGGCCTGAAGGAGTGCTTCTGGAGGTTTTGTTTTTTGTTAAATCCTAACAGGAAAGGACAAAGCCCCCTGACATCAGAGAACAGAGAAGGCCAATAGAGAGCGTGAAAGATTCTCAATAGTCTTGTAAATACCAGGATGCCCAGCAGACTTGTTCTAATGAGCTTCAGAAAGAACTGCTCTCCTCAAGTGGACTAGAACAAACAAGCGACCTGCTGGTATTTTATGAAGGACTCAAAAAATGTGCCTAAACGCACAAAGTAAAGTTGGTCATAGAAGCACTTCAGTCCAAAATATCCATAAAACCAATTTTATTGTTTATCCGTACTAAAATATCCTTGTCACATGGCGGTCGTTCGGCTTCCATAGCCGAAGACTGACACGCTCACCTATCCCTCTCCGATTCATGCTGCAGCTGTTGGCATTCTGATTTTGGCTCTGTGCATATGCAGAACTTATCTTTGATGTTCTCTGCAAGTTTTCCTATTGGCTTCCAGTCTGGCTCCAAACTTCAAAAGGCACTTCCCCCTTCTCCTTAGTGCCTGTTGATCAAGTTACTTGCCATCTTGTCTCCTGTGTGTTCTACCTCGGATCTTCAGCGCCTACCTATCTCGGCTATACTGCTGGCTGAACCGTTCACACTGCACTTGTCTCTGTCGTGCCGCTGACTGAACTACTCAAGCTGCATCTGTCTCCGCTTTACTGCTGGCTGAATCGTTCACGTTGCACTTGTCTCCGCTGTGCCGCTGGCTGTACTACTCAAGCTGTACCTGTCTCCGCTATACTGCTGGCTGAACCCTTCACGTTGCGCCTGTCTCCGCTATACTGCTGGCTGAACCCTTCACGCTGCACTTGTTTCCGCCGTGCCGCTGACTGAAATACTTAAGCTGCATATGTCTCCATTACACTGCTGACTGAACTGTTCACGCTGCACTTGTCTCCGCTGTACCTCTGGCTGTACTGCTCAAGTTGCACCTGTCTCCGCTATACTGCTGGCTGAACTGTTTACGCTGCACCTGTCTCCACTGTGTCACTGGCCAAAGAGCTTATGCTCCACCTGTCTCCACTGTGCCGCTGGCCAAAGAGCTTACGCTCCACCTGTTTCCACTGTGCTGCTGGCTAAAGAGCTTATGCTCCATCTGTCTCCACTGTGCCGCTGGCTAAAGAGCTTACGCTCTACCTATCTCCATTGAGCCACTGGCTAAAGAACTCACATTTCTTCTGTATCCATTGGAGCCGTTGGCTGAAGAGCTCACGCTCTACCTGTCTCTACTGTGCCATCTGACTCCATTATTTTGTTGGCTTCTGGCCTTGTGTTCCTGCCTCCGTACAGCATCTTATTCTACTCTCTCCCCTATAGGGTTTCGCCTGACACTCCTGGTAAGGGCCGCGACCTGCGGATGGGCGCAGCTAAACCCAAACCTCCTTGTGGTGGCTCTTGGTGAAAACCTCCCGTTCGTTAGACTTTGCGCCTTACTGGGAATAGTGCTAAGTTTGGCAGACCTAAGAATCCAGTTTACCAAACCGTGACAATCCTATAGTGAATTCATTGTTTTCTATTACAATACAGGTCCAATGAAAGGCAAAATTTATTAAAATCAAGAAAGAAAAGAGTGAAAATAAATGATCCCAAGAAGAAATAAATAATAGAAACTGGAGAAAGGAGTACACTCTTCAACCCCGTGTCATGTGTACACAATCTTTTCTTTTAACTTATGTGCTTACCGGATAAATTCTTGATTACTTGCGTTGTATATTGGCACAAACTCATACTTTGTTCCAATAGGAACATCAATAGGAATAGATACTCCAGTCTCATCATAATAGATATATGGAGAATGGATATAAAACTTGCTAGTGTATTACCACTTTAATCAAAAATGTATATAATATATAAGTAAAAACATAGACAAAATTAAAATAAAATCCCTTACTGTAAGGGAGAGTACCCATACCTGAAGTCCGGGTTTCACTGGCATGTAAGAAATTCAGCAAAGATGTAGCAACAATCTGCCTCTTACTAGTGAAACTGAGTGGAATCCGGGTCCCAATAGAATAACCGACGCGTTTCTACTCCTTACTAGAGTCTTTTTCAAGGCAAATATATCGCTACACAGTAAAGAACTGTTTTTATATCTGAATAGTCCAATCAAGCCAGCATTCCATATGTACTCTGCCGAAACTGGAAGTCCGTGGACCGGAAGTCCGTATATGTTAATGAGGCTTGGATAGAATCAACTAGCGTTCCATATGCATCTAGCCGAAACCAGAAGTACGCTTCTCATAGCGAGGCCTGGACGTACTTGATGGATTTAACTTAAAAACGATGCTTGAAAGACCATCCAAAACGAGACTTGATTATAATAATGTAATACAGTGATGTGGAATTACTATTGTACATAGAGATGCCCCGTTATCTCTCTTCACTTATATGCAAAACTAAACAGACAATTGCATGGAAATGTATTAATTAAAGATGCTCACTGACCCCCGTGAAGTGGTTTTGGTTATGGATCTGGATTAGCTTCGTGTTTTGGTTTTGGTTTTGCCAAAACCACCCTTGTGTGTTTTGGTTTTGGATCTATATTTTTTTTAGAAAAATTGTTAAAATATGCTAAAATCACATAATTTTGCTCCTTTTTTGTTCCTACATTATTATTAACCTCACTAACACTAATTTCCAGTCATTTTCAGTAAATTTTGAACACCTCACAGGTCACATTATTATTTTCATACACTTTCGGACAAATACTGCAGTGACCTGGCTGGATGCTAAGTGACAAAGCAGTGACTCAAACACACCACAGTTCCTAGCACATCAAGGACACATTGGCAGACAGCAGTGGCAAAAAGAAAAGTGGTGCAAGATAGAATTGTCCTTGGGCCCTCCCACGCACCCTTATGTTGGATCTTAAAAAGGACATGCTTTAACAAACTAAGCACTTCAGCCACAAAAGTGCTACTCCTTGTGGCTGAAGTGCTTGGTTTGTTTGGGCCCCCACAAAACAAGGTAACAATGGCCTTAAGCCACCTAAGGTAACAATGGTGTTAATGAACTACTGTGGCAAGATGTTGTTGTCATCATCCTCGGCCTCATCAGTGTATACATCATCCTCACACATTATTAATTCATCACCGCTGTAATCCACCATTACAGAAGTCTCAGTATTTTGAAGTAATTGGCGGGAAAAGTCTTCCTCGTGGAAGATGAAGTTCATTTTTATAAACATCATCTTTTCCACATTTTGAGGAAGTAGCCTCCTACGCCGATCGCTGACAAGGTTACCGGCTGTGCTTAAAACTTTTTCCGAGTACACACTGGAGGGTGGGCAGCTTAGGCAGTGCAAAGCGAATTGGTACATAGGTCTCTAAATTCCCTCTTTTTTCTCCCAGTATGTAAAGGGACTGTCTGATGTGTCTATTTCTATGCTGTCGTCAAAATAATCCTCCACAATCCTTTGGATGCTGATAGTAGGATCAGGTGGAGTTACGGCAGAGGTGTCAAGTTATTTGGTCAATTCTTTTAGACCAGACCAGATGCCAAAATTTGGTGTAGAGTCATCTGCATCATCCCTGGGTGTCTTGGGAAAGCAAAGTTTTTTTCTACCAGCAGTTGAGTGAGAAACTAAAGGAGGAGACGAGTCCTGTCACGTAACACTTGAGCTGTCATCTTGCTCACCAGGAGCTCCTTGCATCTCTTCAGATCTGGGTCAGTTGCAAACAAAGAGAAGACATAGGTCTTAAACCGAGGATCAAGCACAGTCGCCAAACTGTAGTGATCCGATTTCAAGGTTTTGATAACTCTTGGATCCTGGCGAAGTGAATAAATTACCTGATCTACAAGTCCGACATACTTAGCAGAATTGCTTTGTTCAGCCTCCTCCTTCAGTTTCTCAAGCTGCTTTTCTAAAAGTCTAATTAAGGGAATAATTTGACTCAAGCTCGTAGTGTCTGAACTCACTTCACAGGTGACTACTTCAAAGGGTTTCAGCACCTTGCATAACACGGGAAGTATTCTCCACTGCGCTTGACTAAAATACATCCCCCTCCTTTCCCAATGTCATGGCTTGTGGAGTAATCGTTGATGGCTGTCACTCACCGGACCGTGAGTGCCTCTTCCCGGACATTTAGGAACCGTGGCCGTCCTCCATCCTGAGGGTCTGCGCATGCGCAGCCCTTTTCTACCCTTCAGTGTATGTCCCTTTAACTTAATTGGCAGATCAGGCAACACTCCCTATATTAAGCACCTGTGGTCAACACCACGTTGCCTGATCTTGGAGTCTCATTCCCCATGAGTCTCTGAAGGTGTTCCTGTGTTTCCTCGTGTATTCAGCGCTGCTGATTCCTGTGGTTTCCAAACCACTTCTACCTCTGTGGTTTCCAAACCACTTCTACTACTGTGGTTCCCATACCACTTCTACCATCAAGTGTATCATCGTGACTGTTAGCTGATTCCTATCCGCTGCCTCCGTGCACTACAGTCTTCTAAGCCACTTCAACTCTATCTCATATCATTGTGACTGTTTGCTGATTCCTATCCGCTGCCTCCGTGCACTTCAGCCACTCTCCACATCTACTCACCTGTTCATCATCAAGACTGTGAGCTGATTCCTATCCGCTGCCTCCGTGCACTACAGTCTCCAGCTTGCAACTCGTCTGTGTTTCCTCATCGTGACTGTTAGCTGATTCCTATCCGCTGCCTCTGTGCACTACAGTCTCCAGCGTACAACTCGTCTGTGTTTCACATCGTGACTGTTAGCAGATTCCTATCCGCTGCCTCCGTGCACTACAGACTCCAGCTTGCAACTCGTCTGTGTTTCATCATCGTGACTGTTAGCTGATTCCTATCCGCTGCCTCTGTGCACTGCAGTCTTCATCTCATCTCTCCCGTGTTTCCTCGAGACTGCTGCTATTATTGCCATCCGCTACCCTCCGTGATCAACAGCCCCTGGTCTACTCTGCTCACCCGTGTTCCATCGCTATTTGCATCTGCTGGTTGCTACTGGTTACCTCCGTGTGTCCGCAGAGTCCTGCTGCTGCTGCCAGCGCTAGTCGTCCATCTACTGCTGATCCGCTCTCCACGCCTTCCTGTGTTCCGCTGGTCTCTACCCGCCTGTCAGCATTGGATTCGTGTCTCATCCGCTATCCTGCTGCTAGATCATCACCATTCTCCTGGGTCCTCCAAGAGTCCAGTTCCGCGTTCTACCGATTCCTGTGGATTCGTGTCCCTGTTGGTTTACTTACCTGTGCGCTGCACCTACTAGACCTCTGCTTCCTCCATCCAGGGACTTCTCATCCTGCCGGCCTCCTGCCGCTCAGGTATCGCTGCACTCCTGTCTGACTGCCTGCTTCTGAACCACGGTATGCATACTTCTCATTGACTGTGCTGGTGTATTGCATATCTTGCTGGACTGTGTTGGTTCTCCTCTGGAGTCTGCTATCCGCTGAGTCTGTTGCCATCATTGACTGTACTATCTTGTTCCGGATTACTTCAAGAGACTTTCCATATTTGCAGTGCTGTTCAGTCATTCATATATCTATATTGTGCATATTACTGTGGATCGTGTTAAGGTGCCGTGTTTACCCTGTGTTGCAGTCTCTCCCCGTGCACCTCCTCACATATATATTCAGTGGTACAACTTGCTAGTCGCAGACCACTGATCCCTGTTTCCAGTTTCACCTGTTCCAGTATCCTCTCACATAGCAGTGGTACAACTTGCTATCGCAGACCACTGACTCCCCGGATACCTCCACTTGGATTCCATTCCTTCACTCAGACAGTGGTACAACTTGCTATCCGCAGACCGCTGACTCTCATCACCTCCTCGTTTCTGTTGGACATTCCTCCTCACTATAGCAGTGGTACAACTTGCTATCGCAGACCACTGACTACCTTCATGTGTCCTTGTCCATACAGTTCCTCGTGTACTATTACCTCCATATTACCAGTGTTGCTAGTCATAGACTTTCCTGAGCATCTCATCATCTGCTATTTGCTGTTCCGTGATCACCCTGCTACCAGAGTACCCTATTACCACCTACATTGCTCTGGTAAGCCTACCACCTGGTGATCCCTGGGTAAAGACTCCTAGTGCCCGTGACAGTAAGATCAGGCCATGACAGACCCAGATACGGAACCTACCGCCAAAGAGATGCTGCAGCATCTGGTCAGCCGTGTGGAGCAACAGGATGCCCGCCAACAGCTGTTACTTCAGTGTTATCAATCATTAACCTCCCAAGGAACATCTGGACAGACTGTGACAGCCACTACTGAGGCTCCTGTGCTTTCCTCCGTTTCCCCAGTGCCATCCCAGGTGTCTACAGCTTCCACGCTTCACCTGCCTACTCCGTCAAAGTACGATGGGGACCCCAAAACTTGTAGGGGTTTCCTTAACCAATGTTCAGTCCATTTTGAGCTCCAACCTCAAAATTTTTCTACCCATCGTTCCAGAGTGGCCTATCTTATCTCTTTGTTTTCTGGACAAGCCCTGGCTTGGGCCTCCCCTCTGTGGGAAAGAAACGACCCAATATTGCAAGATAGTGCCAAATTCATTTCTACATTCCGAAGTGTGTTCGATGAACCAGGTCGTGTGACCTCCGCTGCTTCCAGCATCCTCCGTTTGCGACAAGGATCTCATACAGTAGGTCAGTACGTCATTCAATTTAGGATCTTAGCCTCTGAACTTCAGTGGAACACTGAAGCCCTAGTTGCCGCCTTCTGGCAGGGGCTCTCCGATAAAATTAAAGATGCACTGACTACCCAGGAGCTTCCTTCGTCACTTGAAGATCTGATCTCTCTTTGCCATCGTGTTGATATGAGATTTCGTGAAAGAGAGGCTGAAAAAACAACTTCTGCTAAAGCACCTCTTCGTTCAAACCCTCAATTTCGTCCAGTTTCACCCTCTGTGATTCCCATGGAGATAGGACGTTCCAAATTATCTTCAGAGGAGAGGAAACGAAGAGTCAAGAATAGACTCTGTATCTATTGTGCTGATTCCACTCATATGCTCAGCTCTTGCCCTAAGAGATCGGGAAATGCCAGGCCCTAACTAGTTCGGGAGAGGTGAAGTTAGGGTCCCTGGAGTCCTCTCCATCTTCTATGAAATCTAAAGTCTGCGCTTTTGATGTTACGATTTCCTTTGCTACCAAAACCTTTGAGTCACAGGCATTGATTGATTCCGGAGCAGCAGGAAATTTTATTTCCAAATCATTAGTGCATCAATGGTCTCTACCAGTAATTACGTTAAGAACACCCATTACTGTGACGGCTATAGATGGATCACGTCTCATCAACGGTCTCATCACCCAGAGTACGTCTCCAGTAACACTTCAGATTGGTGCCCTGCACCATGAAGAAATATCGTTTTTAATCCTTCCAGTTACGACAAGTCCGATTGTCTTAGGCCTTCCATGGCTTCAGTGTCACTCTCCCCAGATTGACTGGCGCACTCCTCAAGTTACGTCTTGGGGGTCTGAATGTTACCATCGGTGCCTTTCCCAAGTTATTCCTCTCAAAGTACAGCAATCTTCCATCTCATCTTCCTCACCGGGACTCCCTCCTCAGTATGCTTCATTTACTGATGTGTTTGATAAAGCTCAGTCTGAACGTCTTCCTCCTCATCGTTCTTGGGATTGTCCGATCGACCTTCTACCTGGCAAGACCCCTCCCAGGGGCCGGGTCTATCCACTCTCGTTACCTGAAACTCAAGCCACATCTGAGTACATACAGGAGAACCTCCAGCGTGGGTTTATTCGACCTTCCACCTCTCCCGCTGGAGCTGGGTTCTTCTTCGTCAAAAAGAAGGATGGATCATTACGCCCTTGCATAGATTTTCGTGGACTCAATGCCATTACTATCAAGAATCGGTATCCCATTCCGCTGATCACTGAGTTGTTCGATCGCATCAAGGGAGCCCGTATCTTTACTAAGTTGGATCTTCGTGGTGCCTACAATTTAATTAGAATTCGTTCCGGTGACGAATGGAAGACAGCGTTCAACACCAGAGACGGGCATTACGAATATCTGGTAATGCCTTTCGGGCTGTGTAATGCCCCCGCTGTTTTCCAAGGCTTCATCAATGAGATCTTTCGGGACTTATTATACGTATATGGGCAGCACAGTGGCGTAGTGGTTAGCACGTCTGCCTCACAGCACTGGGGTCATGAGTTCGATTCCCGACCATGGCCTTATCTGTGTGGAGTTTGTATGTTCTCCCTGTGTTTGCGTGGGTTTCCTCCGGGTGCTCCGGTTTCCTCCCACACTCCAAAAAATATACTGGTAGGTTAATTGGCTGCAATCAAAAAAAAATTTACCCTAGTCTCTCCCTCTCTGTCTATATGTGTGTGAGTGTGTGTCTATAGTAGGAAATTTAGACTGTAAGCTCCAATGGGGCAGGGACTGATGTGAATGAGTTCTCTGTACAGCGCTGCGGAATTAGTGGCGCTATATAAATAAATGATGATGATGATGATGATGATGATACGTATGTGTCGTCGTCTACCTGTACGACATATTGATCTTTTCACAGGACCTGCCTTCTCATCACCAACATGTGGCAGAAGTCCTCTCCAGGCTACGGAAAAACTCATTGTTCTGTAAATTAGAAAAATGTTCATTCGAATTGCCCCAGATTCCATTCTTGGGGTATATAGTTTCCGGAGTTGGCCTGAAGATGGATCCAGACAAGGTGAATGCTGTACTACATTGGCCCCAGCCAACTACTCTTCGTGCTATCCAGCGTTTTTTAGGTTTTGCCAATTACTATAGACGCTTCATTCAAGACTTTTCTTCCATTGCATCCCCTATTGTGGCCCTGACTCGGAAAGGGGCTAATCCTAAGCAATGGACATCTGAGGCTCTCCAAGCCTTTCAAATTCTCAAAGAGTCCTTCTCCTCGGCTCCAATTCTTCGACAGCCTGATGTGACACTTCCCTTCTTCCTAGAAGTAGATGCCTCTAATGTGGGCTTGGGAGCCATCCTCTCCCAACGCTCGGAACAGCAAAAATTCCACCCTTGTGCCTTCTATTCTCGGGGTCTTCTGCCCGCAGAGAGGAATTATACTATCGGGGACAAGGAGTTACTGGCTATCAAAGCTGCATTAGAGGAATGGAGATACTTATTGGAAGGAGCTCGCCATCCGGTGACGATCTTCACGGATCATAAGAACTTGTCATACCTCCAGTCTGCCCAATGCTTGAACCCTCGTCAAGCAAGATGGTCTCTTTTCTTTTCCCGTTTTGAATTAATTATAACCTTCAAACCAGCTGCCAAGAACAAAAAAGCTGACGCTCTATCTAGAGCTTTTGTGACGTCCTCTGATGTAGAAGAGGTTTCCAACCATACTATTCTAGACCCCAAATGTATCTCACTGGCTGCCTCCTCCACCAAAATGCTACCATTTGGGAAGACCCTTGTGCCTCCTACTCTAAGGAGGAAAATCCTTTCGTGGTTCCATGCCTCCCGTTTTTCTGGACACGCCGGTGAACACAAGACCTTTGAGATTCTCTCTCGAAATTACTGGTGGCCTTCAATGAGGAGAGACGTCAAAGAGTTCATTGCTTCCTGTGAGTTATGTTCCCAGTTCAAATTCTCCCGCAGAACTCCAGCAGGGTTGCTGCGACCACTACCCATTCCGTCCAAACCATGGACCCATATTAGTATGGATTTCGTTACTGATTTACCACCTAGTAAGAATCATAATACTATTTGGGTGGTGGTGGACAGATTTTCGAAGATGGCTCATTTCGTCCCTCTGTCTGGTTTGCCTTCCTCGTCTATTCTGGCTGAACATTTCATTAAAGAGATCTTCCGTATCCATGGATGTCCGTCGGAGATTGTGTCTGATAGAGGAGTACAATTCGTTTCCCGATTCTGGCGAGCCCTTTGTAAAACCTTGGGCATACGATTAGCACTCTCATCTTCTTACCATCCGCAATCTAACGGACAAACGGAACGAGTCAATCAAGATCTTGAGACTTTTATAAGGATGTTCTCTTCAGCCAATCAAGACAACTGGGTAGAATTGCTTCCCTGGGCTGAATTCGCCCATAACAACATGTACCATGAGTCATCATCCAAAACTCCATTCTTTGTGGTCTACGGTCACCATCTGTCTTTTCCGGAATTTCCTGCCCTCCCGCCCACCCAAGTTCCTGCTGTGGTGACTGTTTGTCAGACCTTCAAAAATATCTGGTCTCAGGTCAAAACCTGTTTAAAGAAGACATCTAACAAATATAAGTCTTTTGCAGATAAGAAGAGGCGGGCTATTCCACCACTAAAAATTGGAGATCGTGTCTGGTTATCTACCAAAAATATTCGTTTGAAGGTCCCATCTATGAAATTCGCCCCTCGTTTTATTGGTCCATATAGGATCATTCAAATAATCAATCCAGTATGTGTTAAACTTCTTCTTCCTAAGAATCTTCGGATTTCCAATGCCTTTCATGTGTCTTTACTCAAACCTCTTATCATCAACCGTTTCTCAACTCCTCCCTCAGCTCCGCAGCCAGTTCAAGTTCACCAGGAGGAGGATTTCGAGATTACTGAGGTATTGGATGCAAAAATTTCGCGAGGAGTCCTCCGTTTCCTCGTTCATTGGAAGGGCTTTGGTCCTGAGGAGCGCTCTTGGATCAAAGCTGAAGATCTTAATGCTCCTGCCCTTTTGAAGAAGTTTTATTCCAAAAATCCGGACAAGCCCGGTTCCAGGCGTTCTGTGCCCACCTTTAAAAGGGGGGGTACTGTCACTCACCGGACCGTGAGTGCCTCTTCCCGGACATTTAGGAACCGTGGCCGTCCTCCATCCTGAGGGTCTGCGCATGCGCAGCCCTTTTCTACCCTTCAGTGTATGTCCCTTTAACTTAATTGGCAGATCAGGCAACACTCCCTATATTAAGCACCTGTGGTCAACACCACGTTGCCTGATCTTGGAGTCTCATTCCCCATGAGTCTCTGAAGGTTTTCCTGTGTTTCCTCGTGTATTCAGCGCTGCTGATTCCTGTGGTTTCCAAACCACTTCTACCTCTGTGGTTTCCAAACCACTTCTACTACTGTGGTTCCCATACCACTTCTACCATCAAGTGTATCATCGTGACTGTTAGCTGATTCCTATCCGCTGCCTCCGTGCACTACAGTCTTCTAAGCCACTTCAACTCTATCTCATATCATTGTGACTGTTTGCTGATTTCTATCCGCTGCCTCCGTGCACTTCAGCCACTCTCCACATCTACTCACCTGTTCATCATCAAGACTGTGAGCTGATTCCTATCCGCTGCCTCTGTGCACTACAGTCTCCAGCTTGCAACTCGTCTGTGTTTCCTCATCGTGACTGTTAGCTGATTCCTATCCGCTGCCTCTGTGCACTACAGTCTCCAGCGTACAACTCGTCTGTGTTTCACATCGTGACTGTTAGCAGATTCCTATCCGCTGCCTCCGTGCACTGCAGTCTTCATCTCATCTCTCCCGTGTTTCCTCGAGACTGCTGCTATTATTGCCATCCGCTACCCTCCGTGATCAACAGCCCCTGGTCTACTCTGCTCACCCGTGTTCCATCGCTGTATCCGCTGCCTCCGTGCACTTCAGCCACTCTCCACATCTACTCACCTGTTCATCATCAAGACTGTGAGCTGATTCCTATCCGCTGCCTCTGTGCACTACAGTCTCCAGCTTGCAACTCGTCTGTGTTTCCTCATCGTGACTGTTAGCTGATTCCTATCCGCTGCCTCTGTGCACTACAGTCTCCAGCTTGCAACTCGTCTGTGTTTCATCATCGTGACTGTTAGCTGATTCCTATCCGCTGCCTCTGTGCACTGCAGTCTTCATCTCATCTCTCCCGTGTTTCCTCGAGACTGCTGCTATTATTGCCATCCGCTACCCTCCGTGATCAACAGCCCCTGGTCTACTCTGCTCACCCGTGTTCCATCGCTGTATCCGCTGCCTCCGTGCACTTCAGCCACTCTCCACATCTACTCACCTGTTCATCATCAAGACTGTGAGCTGATTCCTATCCGCTGCCTCCGTGCACTACAGTCTCCAGCTTGCAACTCGTCTGTGTTTCCTCATCGTGACTGTTAGCTGATTCCTATCCGCTGCCTCTGTGCACTACAGTCTCCAGCGTACAACTCGTCTGTGTTTCACATCGTGACTGTTAGCAGATTCCTATCCGCTGCCTCCGTGCACTACAGACTCCAGCTTGCAACTCGTCTGTGTTTCATCATCGTGACTGTTAGCTGATTCCTATCCGCTGCCTCTGTGCACTGCAGTCTTCATCTCATCTCTCCCGTGTTTCCTCGAGACTGCTGCTATTATTGCCATCCGCTACCCTCCGTGATCAACAGCCCCTGGTCTACTCTGCTCACCCGTGTTCCATCGCTATTTGCATCTGCTGGTTGCTACTGGTTACCTCCGTGTGTCCGCAGAGTCCTGCTGCTGCTGCCAGCGCTAGTCGTCCATCTACTGCTGATCCGCTCTCCACGCCTTCCTATGTTCCGCTGGTCTCTACCCGCCTGTCAGCATTGGATTCGTGTCTCATCCGCTATCCTGCTGCTAGATCATCACCATTCTCCTGGGTCCTCCAAGAGTCCAGTTCCGCGTTCTACCGATTCCTGTGGATTCGTGTCCCTGTTGGTTTACTTACCTGTGCGCTGCACCTACTAGACCTCTGCTTCCTCCATCCAGGGACTTCTCATCCTGCCGGCCTCCTGCCGCTCAGGTATCGCTGCACTCCTGTCTGACTGCCTGCTTCTGAACCACGGTATGCATACTTCTCATTGACTGTGCTGGTGTATTGCATATCTTGCTGGACTGTGTTGGTTCTCCTCTGGAGTCTGCTATCCGCTGAGTCTGTTGCCATCATTGACTGTACTATCTTGTTCCGGATTACTTCAAGAGACTTTCCATATTTGCAGTGCTGTTCAGTCATTCATATATCTATATTGTGCATATTACTGTGGATCGTGTTAAGGTGCCGTGTTTACCCTGTGTTGCAGTCTCTCCCCGTGCACCTCCTCACATATATATTCAGTGGTACAACTTGCTAGTCGCAGACCACTGATCCCTGTTTCCAGTTTCACCTGTTCCAGTATCCTCTCACATAGCAGTGGTACAACTTGCTATCGCAGACCACTGACTCCCCGGATACCTCCACTTGGATTCCATTCCTTCACTCAGACAGCGGTACAACTTGCTATCCGCAGACCGCTGACTCTCATCACCTCCTCGTTTCTGTTGGACATTCCTCCTCACTATAGCAGTGGTACAACTTGCTATCGCAGACCACTGACTACCTTCATGTGTCCTTGTCCATACAGTTCCTCGTGTACTATTACCTCCATATTACCAGTGTTGCTAGTCATAGACTTTCCTGAGCATCTCATCATCTGCTATTTACTGTTCCGTGATCACCCTGCTACCAGAGTACCCTATTACCACCTACATTGCTCTGGTAAGCCTACCACCTGGTGATCCTTGGGTAAAGACTCCTAGTGCCCGTGACAATGGCTTTTCGCTGCTCCTCCATCCTCAGAAGCATATACAGAGTGGAATTCCACCTTGTCACCACTTCTTGCTTCAGTTGGTGGCAAGGCAAATTAAATTGCACTTGCAGCTGATGCAATCTCCCACACGCTGTTGCCGAATTCCGGATGTCCAGATATTTTACGGGCCACAGACAGCATCTCCTGCACGTCCCTGTCATTTTTTTAAAAAGCTCTGCACCGCCAAGTTTATTGTGTGAGCAAAACAGGGAATGTGATGGAATTCACCCAGCTTTAATGCTCTGACAATATTGGTGGCGCTATCAGAAATTACATATCCTGAGGAGAGTCCAAGTGGGATAAGCCATGTTGCAATGATATCCCTTAGTTTTTGTAACAGATTGTCAGCTGTATGCCTCTTAGTGAAGCCGGTGATACACAGAGTAGCCTGCCTCTGACAAATGTGACGTACTTGGGTACATGCTGCTGCTGTTCCTGCTAAAGGCGAATCACCAACCCATTGGGCTGTCACAGTCATATAATCTTTAGTTTGCCCAGTTCCACTTGTCCACATATCTGTGGTTAAGTGTACATTGGGTAGAATGGCATTTTGCAGCCCAATAATAACATTTTTATGAACCTTCTGGTAGAGGCGAGGAATAGCTTTTCTACTGAAATGGTGGCTTGATGTAATTTAGACACAAGACCTCAAGTAACTGTCTAAAACCAGCTGCATTAATAGTGGATATTGGATGCAGATCAAATACGAGCATAGTCGCCAAGGCGTCTGTGATCCGCTTTGTGACTGGGTGACAGATTTCAATCTTGCTAAGATTGTTTAACAGTCAATTGTTGTAAACTACAAGTAGTCTTCTTCTTGGTCTGCTTCTGAGTTGAATATCCAGCCCCAGCAGCAGGAGCAGCAGCAGTGGGCCTAACGCACAAGATTCTTCTGAGGAGTCATGGATAGAGGAGGAGTCATCTCACTTTAACAACTTGGATGCAGGACTAACTCCGATCACTTGTGAGGATATTGATGATGAAGGTGTTGGGGGTGTAGATTGCAGGTGCTGGGATCTAGATGAGAGAAGGGAGGTAGCTGATGCTGGACTGCTTGTTGTTATTTATTTCGCATAAGTTTCTGATTTTCCACTTTCCATAAACTCGCTTCAAATAGTGTAACATGGATGAGGATCCTAGATGGTTCAGGTCCCTACCTCTACTGACTGTGGCTTTACAAACACTACAAATGGCTAGCCAACTGTGTCAGGATTTGGGTAAAAATAATTCCACACATAACAGGTGGGTTTTTTGGTCTTATGCCCAGGCATGACAATGACCTTCTTATCACTGGCAAGAACTGCTGCAGTCTTTTTTTAAAAGTGTATGAAAATAATATTGTGACCTGTGAGGTGGTTAAAATTACGGTTGTGCACCGCCCACTTTTGGTGTCTCGTGTTTTGTGTTTTGGATTCGGATTTGCTTGAGGTTTTGGGTTCGGATTTGTTTCGCAAAACACCTGACGAAAGGTTTTAGTTCGGATTTAAGGTTTTGGATTCGGATTTATTTTGAAAAAAACATAAAAAGTGTTAAAAACAAGTTTTTTGGTTTATTTTCACTCCTACGCTATTATTAACCTCAATAACATTCAATAACAATCATTTCCACTAATTCCCAGTCTAATCTGAACACCTCACAATATTGTGAAGAATCAGTGAACTTTGTAATATTGCACAGCACAGCACAGCACGAGATATAGCAGGACAGAGGACCACCTAACACAACCTCCCTCTACCCTGATCAATGCCCGAGTGAAGATGGCGGCGGCTAGCGGGGAATTTATAGAATACGAGTATCGCGGGATCCGACAGCGGGATTATGACTCAGAGCCTCGGTTTCAGTTTCGCAATTGGCGGGAATACCCAGATCTGGCTCGGATCCGGCTCGGATCGGCAACGTTCGGGTGGGCTCTGATTTCAGATATCCGAGCCCGCTCATCTCTAGTCAAAATTGACTGCAAATGACTTGAAATTAGTGTCATTGAGGTTAATAATAATGTAGGAGCAAAAAAGAGCAAAATTATGTGACTTTAGCATATTTTAGCAATTTTTCTAAAAAATACAGATCCAGATCCAAAACCAAAACACACGAGGGCGGTTTTGCCAAAACCAAAACACAAAGCTAATCCAGATCCAAAACCAAAAGCAAATCCAGTTCACAGGGGTCAGTGAGCATCTCTATTTAGAACAGGCCTGGATAACCTGTGGTTCTCCAGGTGTTGTGAGACTACAAGTCCCTGCAAACTTGCCAGCTATTGGCTGGCTATGTACCGACAAAGCATGCAGGGGCTTGTAGTTTCACAACACCTGGAGAGCCACGGGTTGGCCAGGTGTCACGGTCACTAGGGTCTCGACCCAGATTCTACCAATAGTTGACTCTACTCACCAGAGGCGCGGAGTCTAACACAGCGGCTGGTCTTCTCCAGGAACGCCTGCAAGTATGGGTTTTAGCGGCTTCCACTTTGCAGGTCGCGGCCCTCTGGAGAGTATGGTAGAGTTGCGGATTACAGCTATACATGATGGGGGTCAGGTGTTAACCTGAACCAGGTAGTAGGAGGAACACTGAAGAAACAGGAAAGTCACTGGGGAGTTGGGACTGTACTGTAGACAGTGGATAATGAGTACAATGATGAGAAGGCTACTGACATTGACAGTTCAAAGGTTGTAGTATATAGATGAACTGCAGCTGACCGATATACCACGGACGAGGAGATGAGATATCAGATGACGAATGCGGAGGTAAGTAATACAGGAGGTATACTGTGACTGGTATATATCACCACAGTAGTGGAAACAAGATATCCGAATAACGGGTACAATAGCAGGCAATGGAAGAATGTACTGCGGTAGACAGGTATTACCACTAATGTGGAGATGAGACTTGTCCAAACTGCAGATACGAAATAAGGTAATGTGGAGATGTCTGCAATGGACAGGTATTACCACAAATGTGGAGATGAGACTTGTCCAGACTGCAGGTACGATACAAGGTAGCGTGGAGATGTCTGCGGCTGACAGGTATTGTCGCGGGTGCCCCTGAGAGGTTGTAATGCTCCAGTCCCACAGATAGTACCTGTCTCGTTACCTGCAGTCCATTCATCTGGAAACTGCCATGTCCCAGCATCAGACATTCTCCAGTTCATTCATTCAGCTATATTCAGATCTGTGCAGGTGTAAGCCTATTGCACTTCAGGACCTCCTCCCTCTTTTTCATTGGCTAAGCACCTCTGGAGCACTGTTTAAACCTCCTGGATTCACCTGTCTGATGCCTGTTCTTCAAGCTCACTTCCTGCAGCCTGTGGTTCTGGTTCCTGTTCTCCTTGTGGTTTGCCTGTGTTCCAGTCTGCTCTCAGTTCATGGTCTGTGCTAAACCATCGCTGTTCCAGTACCTCTCTTACCATCTCCAGTGTACTTCATCGTGACAGCTCTGGTTCTCTCATCGCTACCACTCAGAGCCGCTACTACATCTGTGACTCATCAGCTGTTACCACGGGTTACCTCCGCTACTCCAGCCTGCTCTCAGTCTCTGGCCGCGTTGAACTATCGCTGCTCCTGTATCTCACTTACCATCTCCAGTGTACTTCATTGTGACAGCTCCGGTTCTCTCATCGCTACCACTCAGAGCCGCTACTACATCTGTGACTCATCAGCTGTTACCACGGATTACCTCCGCTACTCCAGCCTGCTCTCAGTCTCTGGCCGTGTTGAACTATCGCTGCTCCAGTACCTCTATTACCATCTCCAGTGTACATCATCGTGACAGCTTCAGTTCTCTCATCACTACCACTCAGAGCCGCTACTACATCTGTGACTCATCAGCTGTTACCACGGGTTACCTCTGCTACTCCAGCCTGCTCTCAGTCTCTGGCCGTGTTGCATTATCGCTGCTCCAGTATCTCACTTACCATCTCCAGTGTACTTCATTGTGACAGCTCCGGTTCTCTCATCGCTACCACTCAGAGCCACTACTACATCTGTGACTCATCAGCTGTTACCACGGGTTACCTCCGCTACTCCAGCCTGCTCTCAGTCTCTGGCCGTGTTGAACTATCGCTGTTCCAGTACCTCTATTACCATCTCCAGTGTACATCATCGTGACAGCTTCAGTTCTCTCATCACTACCACTCAGAGCCGCTACTACATCTGGGACTCATCAGCTGTTACTACGAGTTACCTCCACCACTCCAGTCAGCCTTCAGCCTCTGGCTGTGTTGAACTATTGCTGCTCCAGTACTTCCATTACCATCTCCAGAATACTTTATAGTGACAGCCCCTGTCCTCTCGTTGTATACCACAGAGCACCTATTCACCCAGTGACTCATTCGCTGCTGACCATCAGCTTATATTATTGTTGTGCCTGTATTTATACCACTCGTCTGTGGATTCCATCGTCTCCATCCACTTTACCTGGCTCCCCAACATCATTCTGCTGTACACTCACTCACTGGACCGCGACCTGCAGACTTGGTGCAGCTAAGACCATACCTCCTTGTGGGGCTTCCTGGTGAAAACCAATCTGTTAGACTCCGCACCCGTGGGTGGGTTTAGCCATGTTCAGCAGAGCCTAGGGATCAATTTCCTGTAAGCCAACCGTGACAGAGGTTCTACGACAGGCAGGTAACACGATCCAGGAGCAGAGAACTCCTTGGTTACCTCAGCAGAATGAGGACCAAGAACAGGCAAAAGAAGTAGGGCAGGGGTGCCTTAAATAGTGAGAGGCAATTAGTCAACCAATGAGAAGAGGGAGAAGGTTTTAACAGTCCTCAGGTCTGCACATGTGCAGAAACATAGCTAAGATGGTGGATGGCCGTGGCGCTGCACAGGCGCCGGCAGAGCAATGAGTGGCTTAGATCTTGGCCTAGAGAAACCAGTGATCCGGTGAGTGACAGCAGGCCTGCTTTAGAATGTTAATAGCATAAAACCCCATCCCCATCCTTTCTCTGCCATCCCGTGACTACTGAGGAGCTGTCACAGTAAATAACACCGAAGGAGCCACTGGCTGGTATATTCACCTAACAGAACAGGGAGACGTGGAGTCTAAAGCAGGGACCCCCGCAAGGAGGTATGGTCTTCGCTGCGTGGGATGCGCAGGTCGCGGTTCTCCCAGTCAGTCACCAGCACAGTGGAGTGCAGACAGGAATGGTCGAACGATCCGGGTCAAGCCAAACAGTAGCGCAGTACACAGGGATAATCATAAGAGGTGTCATGAACAAACAGAAGGGCAATACCAAATGGGTTGTGCAGTACCAAATCGGAATCCAGGAGAATAAGCCAAGGAACAAGCCAGAAGTCAGCATACACAATAAGTAGGACAAAACAGGAAATGCTGGAGCTGGTGTGAACCAATACTTTGGCACCCTAATGGTGCCAGAGTGTTCTTTATATAGAGAGGAGAGGAATCTGATTCGGCTGTCAGAATACAGCTGACCGCTGACAGGAAGTCAAAGAAGCGTGTCCATTTGAATAACAATGGGACGCGATTGTCTCTGCGTATGCAAGCAGTGTGGTGCCCTAGGACAGGAAGTGCATCCCGTTGCTAGACAACAGGACTTGGAGAGTAGCACAAAGCAGACGACTGTCCTCTGTACTTAGGAGGAGTGCGGGGATGGTGCCTGACAGGAGCTTCCTGACCATTGACTGACTGTCTCATTAGTGAGAGACTTTTTTTTGTAATGGCATTCATATAAATAATCATAGACAAATTTTGTGAAGGCAATACCAAAGTACAGGAGTGCCCCCTGGAAAAATGAGGTTAAACTTCATCTTAAAATATTACAAAATATTTTGTAATATATATATTTTTTATTAATATATATATTTTTTTTAAATTATTATTAATTGCACTTTTAATACTAAATCTTGTACCTCTATACCTCTAGACCTGCTTCCCTAGTCCTGTTTCCTTGAGCCCAAACCTATGTTGGACATTACCATCACTCTCACTCACTGTCAATAACTGATCATTAACTTGATCTACTGTACATTACTGAGTCATCTGTCTATTATTTGTTTAATTAGTAGATGTTTTGCCTTTGCATTGTGTTTCATGTATTATATAATGTGTTATGGATCCTTGTTGTCTGTTTATTGTATACTACTGTAAATATCATTTACAGTGTTGCAGACCTTGTGTGGCGCCCTATAAATAAAAGATAATAATGTTTTTTCTTCTATAAATGTATTTATCTATACATATAAAAGAAGAAGATTGTTTGTTTGTTGGCAAATATCGTCCACTGCTCTCAATGTCTAGCTGCCAAACCTGACATAGTTATTTAGTATCGAAAAATGAATCTATTAGACCACATAGCGACAGTGTGACAAAGCAACAGAACGACAAATATTGATGATGAAGAGTATATAAATAATCTATTATTTTATATATGAACATAACATATAACAGATTCAGCCCCAATTGAACAAGCACACTGGCTTTGCACAAAACCTTCCTTCCCCCACTGGAAACATGTGGCTTGTAAATACTTGAGAAACAGGTTTGGGGCAATTGGTCAGTAATTAGCATATGAATGCTGTGAGCAGTTCCTGTGGAAGATAGTCTGCACACACAATAGAGGGTTTACACATGATTCAAGGAAAAAGCTCTCCCTTGTGTGCCTGCCCCCAGACTGATGAGACATGCGGCCATAGCTCCAAATTGGACATGCAGGGAAGTAAGTTTCCTGGCTAGTAGGAATGATGTAGTTTTTGAATGGAATGAATGAAAGGTGAGTGAGGCAGGATACATAAATGTTATAAATGTTGAAATGTGGTACTGAATGGAAGATGGTTGAATCTGGATGCATATGTGGTAGAGTAAATGAGAATGAATGATCATTTGGATGGAAGTTTATTTGAAGGTACAGTTGGTAAATGTGAACAGAATTGCCTGATTTTAGTGCAAGAGTTATTCTGAGCTTGTGTTGGTTTTAAAAGTTAGACCTCGGTTTGGTATGGATAGTGTTATATAACTGCATGCCTTGTAGTAATGTTACAATGCTGTGTAGATATAACTTAGGTAAAGGTATGGTGCTAGTCTGATTTGTATGTGATTGTGTAGTCTAATAAGAGCTGGGCCCTGTTGCTATGAAAGACTGCATGGCAGTAAATTAGCCATTTCGAGCACATGTATTATGATGGCTGACACTGTGTTTGACTCCTGTAATACTATACAATTCTTGGAATTCCTGTTGTTTTTGGGATAGATTATTGGTTTAAATGGAAGCATTTGTATTATACATAGTCCTGTGTGGTTCTGTGTTGTAATGGAGATTGCAAATGTTGTGAGTATGTGAGAATATTTGGAAGGCTAACATGTGTGCATGATTGTGTGTGTGGCCTCCCTCCCCTATAGGTCTCCTCCCCCTCTACACACACACACACACACACACCTTTAGACAATAGTTAGTCAATGTTACGGCTCACGGCCAGTAGGCATCAACTCCTAGAGCCGCTTCAGAGGTCTTCGCCTATAGGAACCGCTTTTCCCGTAGAGCTAGATGCGCTCACAGGTACTCTGATGCCCCCAGGTCTTGTACTCTAGTAGTAAGAGCTGATACCTGAGAACGTAGTGCAGGTGTTAACACAGCGGTGGAGTGAAGATCCCGGCAAGGTATATATGGTAGCCGGCAAACAGCAGCATCTAGGTCCAGGCCAGAGGTCAAAAGGTCACAGACAGAATGGCAGTGTAGAAATCTAGGCAAAGGGGTCAGGGTCACAGGAAAATCGGCAGCGTCTAATACAAGCAGGGGGTCAAGGTCACAGGCAATCAATCAGAGTCAAAATCCAGGCAAAGTTCGGCAACAGAAGGGAGAGAATATCACATATAGCAACAAAGCAGGAAAGTATGCAAGGAGCAGGGACTATAACTGGCAGGGAAGGATTGCCCCTCCCTGCCTTATATACTAGTACTGGCCAATAAGAAATGACTGGGGCCCATGGTAATGTGATTAGCCACCTGGCTAATCCTTTATTTGCGCGCACGCCTAGCTTCCCTGGGTGCTGGGACGTGGCGCTATACAGACAGAGCGCCCCGACCGTTACCTTGGCAACGGCCGGGACAAACCGGGTGTGATGTCCTGGTCATCATGACGATGGCCGGGACACGGAGCAGAGCGAGTCAAGTCGGTGCCCAGAGCTGCCTCGGCTCGTGACAGTACCTCCCCCTTGAGGAGGGGTCGAGGAACCCTGACAACCCGGTTTTCCGGGAAATTTTTTAAAGAATTCAATAAGTAACCTGTCAGAATGTAAATTAATTTGTGGTACCCAGGACCGCTCCTCAGGACCGTACCTCCTCCAATGAACAAGAAAATGAGTTTGGCCCTGAACTTTCTTTGAGTCCAAGATTTTCTCGACCTCAAATTCTTGATGTCCATCGATAGATAAAGGTTGAGGTTTGGAAGGCCGTCGGGGACCGAACTTTTTGGAGGAAAGAACGGGTTTCAACAGGGAGCAGTGGAACGTGTTGGGAATTAACGATTCTGGAAGCTTCAGCCTGAAACACACTGGGTTGAGTTGTTTCAAGATGAGAAAAGGTCCAATAAACTTGGGCCCTAGCTTCTTGCAAGGCTTGATATTCTGGGTAGACAACCATACGAAATTTCCAACCTTAAAGAAACAGATGGAAAGGTGAAGGTCAGCAAAGACTTTGGACTTAAAAGAGGCTTGGAGTAAGGACTGATGTACCAACTTCCAGATTTTCCTAAGCTGGGTGGCTGTAGACCTAGGTTCAGATAATTTATCGGCAGACATAGAGGTCAATGAGTTGGCTCTGGGATGATACCCAAGATTGCAGTGGAAAGGGGAGTGCTGGGATTAAAAATGGCATGCAATGTTGTAGGCAAATTCGGCCCATGGAAGAAGGTCCACCCAGTTGTCATGGCTTTTAGAAATATATAATCGCAGGTATTGCTCTAAAGACTGATTTACCCTTTCAGCTTGTCCGTTTGACTGCGGATGGTAGGCAGATGATAGACTTAGACTAATACTCAGCAGGGAGCAAAATCATTTCCAGAAGGCTGCTATGAACTGAGAGCCTCGATCGGACATTATATTTTCAGGGAGGCCATGGATACGAAACACATGTTTGATGAATAATGAAGCTAGAGAGCGTGCTGAAGGTAGTTTAGTTAACGGGATAAAGTGAGCCATTTTACTGAACCTATCCACGGTAACACAGATGGTGTTGCACCCAAAAGATGAAGGTAAGTCGACAATGAAGTCCATGGACAAGTGGGTCCAAGGTCTGACTGGGACTGGTAAGGGCAACAATAGACCAGTAGGAGGTTTCCGCGGAATCTTGTTTTTGGAGCACAGATTGCAAGATAATATGTATTCTCTAACATCCGCAGGCATAGATGGCCACCAGACAACTCGGGAGATGATTTCAATGGTCTTGGCAATACCAGGATGTCCAGAAGTCTGGTTGTCATGACATTCTGAAAGAACAGCTTTCCTGAGGTGGATAGACACAAAAAGTTTGTCTGCAGGGGTTTCAGGAGGTGCCTGTGGTTGAACTTGTAGGAGAGTTTTTCCCAATTCTTGTGTGAAGGCAATCAGCACAAACGAGGCCGGGACAATAGGACACGGCTCTGAGGTAGGAGTCTGACATGACACAAAACTATGAGATAGGGCATCCGCCCTAAGGTTCTTTGAGCCAGGCCGGAAGGTGATAATGAAATGGAAACGGGAGAAGAAGAGGGACCATCATGCTTGTCTGGAGTTCAACCTTTTAGCTGATTCGATGTAAGACAGGTTCTTATGATCAGTGTAAATTGTGATAACATGTATTGCTTCTGCAAGCCAGTGGCGCCATTCTTCCAATGCCCACTTGACGCCCAGTAACTCTCGATTGCCCACGTCGTAATGTTCTTCAGCGGAAGAAAATCTTCGGGATAAGTAAGCACGAGGATGAAGGCGATGGTCTTCAAGGTTTTTTTGAGATAGCACGGCTCCTACTCCTACATCTGAAGCATCGACTTCGACAATAAATGGAAGGTCTGGGTTAGGATGTCTCAGAACAGGGGCCGACACGAAAGCACGTTTCAAGGCTTCGAAAGCGGATACTGCGGCAAATGGCCAGATTTTCGGATCAGCTCCCTTGCGAGTCAGAGCTGTGATGGGAGCAACAAGAATAGAAAAAGAACTGATAAATTTTCTGTAATAATTAGCAAATCCCAGGAATCTATGGATGGCCTTAAGATTCGAGGGTTGCACCCAGTTATCACGGCGCTTACCTCTGCCCCGCTCCGCTGCACTTCCGGCTAGGTCCCGGCAGCAATCATGTGACTCCTGGGCGGGGAATTCAAATCCTATTTCTGCATTGCTCTGACACGCTATCTGTGTCAAAGCAACGTGTTTCCTACTTCTGGCTCCCTCTCCTGTGTTCCTGTCTCCTGTGTTCTCCTGCGTTACTCCAGATTCCTGTGTACCGACCCGGCTGTGTTTCTGGCTACTCTCTGGTCTCATTCCTGGTACTGCGCATTGGACTGATTCCTGTGTACCGACCCGGCTTCCGTTCCAGGCTACCATCTCCCGGATCTCACGGTTAGTGTGATTTGGTTATTTGCACCCGACTGTCCTATTTCTGCCTCTGCCTGTCCATCTCATAGAGCTCTCCCCTTATGTCAGTAGGCTAACCTGGGGGCCGCGACCTGCGGTTCTCCGGCAGCAAAACCCATCCTGCCTTGCGGTGCTTCTTGGTGAAGACCGGGAGGGCCGTTAGACTCCGCGCCCTAGGAAGGCCAGCGTAAATACTGACTAAGGTAAACCTGAATTGTAACACCAGTCAAGGATAGCCTGTACTTTCGTCGGATCCATAGCGAAGCCTTCAGGCGAAATAACATATCCCAGAAAAGTGACTTTGGAGACTTCGAATTCACATTTTTCTAATTTGGCGCACAGATGATGATGATGGAGTTTCAGAAGTACTTGTCGAACATGTGCTCGATGCTGTTCTAATGAGCGGGAGTAAATTAGTATGTCATCCAAATAGACCACTACAAAGGAGCCCAAGAATTCGCGAAGGACATCATTAATCAAATCTTGGAAGACAGATGGAGTGTTGCTGAGGCCGAAGGGCATAACGAGGTATTCATAGTGGCCCGTTTGAGTATTAAAGGCTGTTTTCCATTCGTCACCACTCCGGATTCGTATCAGATTATATGCTCCACGCAGATCTATTTTAGAGTAGATTTTTGCTCCTTTAAGTTGGTCGAAGATGACTGAGATAAGTGGCAAGGGATAAGTGTTTTTGATGGTTATTTTATTTAACCCCCTGTAATCAATACAAGGCCTCAACCTGCCATCCTTTTTGGCCACAAAGAAGAAGCCTGCTCCAGCAGGTGACTTGGAAGGCCTAATAAAGCCTTTCTGTAAGTTTTCTTCTACATATAACTCCATGGCTTGGGTCTCCGGAATAGATAATGTGTACAATCTTCCCTTGGGCAATCTCGAACCAGGGATGATGTCAATAGCACAATCGTACTCCCGATGGGAAGGAAGAGTATCTACTTTTTTTGAGAAAATGTCATGGAATTCATGGTAAGGAAAAGGCAGTTGCTCGGGACCAGTATGGGTAATCCTAATTGGCAAAGACAAACAAGAAGAAGAGCATTTAGGATCCCATTGAGTTATCTTACCCCTAGTCCAGTTGATATAGGGATTATGAAGGGCAAGCCAGGGATGACCCAAGATCAGCGGTACTGAGGGACAATGGATCAAGTACAGTGAGATAGTCTCAGAATGAAGAGCGCCTATCTTCAGCTGCAGAGGAGAAGAACGATGATGAATCTCACCGTGGTTCAGGCGATTCCCATCCAGCCCGTATACAGCAATTATGGAGTCTAGAGGAATGGCTGAAAAACCCAAGTACTGGCCGAAGGTTAAATCTAAAAAGTTTCTGGCAGCTCCACTGTCCACGAATGCAGAAACAGAAATGACTTGTCCACCATATGTGAGTTGGGCAGGTATTTGTAGGGAATTTTTTTGAGAGACGGCTTGTAGGCCTAAGTGTACTCCCTCCGTGTTCACTTGGCCTGGTCTTTTCCCGGTTTGACAGGGCAGGTACGGAGCAGATGGCCCTTCTCTCCACAGTACAAGCAGAGACCCAAAGTATGCCTCTGGGTACGTTCCTCAGACGACAGCCGATATGCTCCCAGTTGCATTGGTTCAACTTGATCAATGGAGGCAGTTTGAGGAAGCACAGGAGAAAAGGACGAATAATTTTCCTTCTCAGCTTTCCTTTCTCTGTATCTTCTGTCGATCCAAGTAGCTAACTTGGGCAGCCTGCCGCTGAGACAACTCCTGGACCATTTGAGACAAGGTCTGGATTTGTCCTGCCAACACTTGAGCCGGACTTGGTTCCATAGGACCGAATACCAGACAATTCACTCACTCCTAGTGTATATTTTTCGGGCTGGTTATAATGTTACGGCTCACGCCCCCAGGCATCAACTCCTAGAACCGCTTCAGAGGTTTTCGCCTTTGAAACCGCTTTTCCCGTAGAGCTAGATGCCCTCACAGCTACTCTGATGCCCCCAGGTCTTGTACTCTAGTAGTAGGAGCTGATACCTGAGAACGTAGTGCAGGTGTTAACACAGAGGTGGAGTGAAGATCCCGGCAAGGTATATGGTAGCCGGCAAACAACAGCATCTAGGTCTAGGCCAGAGGTCAAAAGGTCACAGACAGAACGGCAGTGTAGAAATCCAGGCAAAGGGGTCAGGGTCACAGGAAAATCAGCAGCGTCTAATACAAGCAGGGGGTCAAGGACACAGGCAATCAATCAGAGTCAAAATCCAGGCAACGGTCGGCAACAGAAGGGAGAGAATATCACATAACAACAAAAAACGAATGCAGCGCTCAAATCTAACTGTCTCCCAATATAGACTAATGAAGCATAAATAGCAGAACACGAGTGGTCAAATATATAAAATAGTATTTAATATCACAATAAAATCATACATATAATACCTATTGATGCTTGAGTGGTAGTTATAGGGGGAAGGTGTACAAAGACTATGTCACAGTGCACTGTGACATAGGATGATGTAACAATTCAAGGACTATAGAAAACCATGTTAAATGGTACTCATGAGTCTAGAATAATAGAACCACAACGCTGCTATGGAAATGATGTATAACAGCTGTATACCCTGTAGTCGATATTGTGGTCAAAAAATGTTATGAATTGAGCATTGCTCTACAATTTCCTCCCAGAAAAAAAGGATGCTGATTATTGCCGTAGTCATTAGTCCACATATAATGGTAAGCTTCTTCCGATGAGTAATAATATCTATATGGCCATATATATAGCTCCGTACGGAGTAAAGATGATCTTAAGCCTCAGCTTCCAATTGGCTTTATAGTATTAGTTCACCATGAAAAATGTATTCCACTTCATACCCCATAGATGGAGAAAGACACATAAATGAGTAAGATATGTTATAGTACTCACTGTCTCTGATTGTGAATACGATGCGTCGTTCCACACACCCGTTAGATTTATACCATTAGAGAATCATCTCCTTAGGATCGCTGTGTGTCCGATGGTTATAAATTGGAGTCCCACTCCTTCATGATGCAGACTGAAATCGTGGATAAATAGTAGTGCAGCCTTTTAGGCTTTAGCGGGATACTCTCACTAATAACTTCACGCACTGCATCAAATGATGGTACTTGTATAATCCGCGGTTCACAGCTACGCGTGTAACCGCCTCACCTACAACTAACTGTGGTGAAAATAAACTCCAAACGGAGAGAGGGGTATGGAGAAAACGTAGAACTCCAACGAAGACAATTGTTTGTCCACTTCCAGATTGATCCGGTGATGTCAACTCCTGTGTATGATGAGTGGAATAGAGCCGGCAATTGAAGCATATAAAAAATAAAAACAGCACAATACGGTATAAAATGTGATGAGAGACCAACTAAGTAGTTGACTCTATGCCTCTAACGCGTTTCATTACGGAACGTAACTTCATCAGAGGGAATGAACATGATCATTGAAGGCTTAAAGAAGCCTTTATATACACTGCTGTTTCAATCAACTAGTTAGTTAGTTGATTGAAACTGCAGTGTATATAAAGGCTTCTGAGCCATGGAGCAGAGAGAGTTGCGGCGGTGGCTGGAGCCGCCGCGGCTCGTGACAGTCAAAACACACACACAATGACTTGTATATTTATAGAACAGGCAATTAATGTGATATATGGCACCAAAATCTATACTTTGTGTAAAATGTTGTTACGCTGTTTACTGTTTTATAATATATACATAAGTTTCACAATTAGAATGTTAACAATGCAACATGTTTTAAATTAAACTATATTTTGTGCGTAGTCTTTCTTGAAGATATGAGCATAAGCTATTATATGAATATTGGTCCTGTTGATTTAAGGGAATATAAGAATTATATTTCTTAGGTTAATTTAGAAGTACCTTTGCGAGGGGTTGGTTGATGGTAATTGTCATATATAACGGTTTTAAATGGTCATCCATACATTTGACAGAATATTAGGGAGATTAAAACCCCATAATCAACGCAGAAATCCTTTTACAATTGAAAACATCATTTTTTGGTTGTGAACAATTGTTTGGCTGCTGAAACAAACAAATCTTATTTTTAAATATAATTTTTGGTCTATTTACCAAATAATTTGCTAATATATAAAAACTTTTACACATTACAAATCGTACCCGAACAAACCATATTACAATGCAAGGGCTGCAAATTAGTTTATTATTTTGCACATAAATTAAATACTGGCTGCTTTTCATGTAGCACATAAATACTTGATAGCTTTATGTTTACACTGAAATGTAAAGTTGATCTAGGACTTGCCCTACCCCAGCTATAAATCGGCCATCACATTTGAAATTTACCTCCCCTCCAATGCAACATGGTTCTGCCAAGGTATAAACTTACTCCTTTTTTTTTGCTTAACTCTCTTTAGTGAATCAGGCCCATAATATTCATCGGCAATTAAACTGCACTCAGGTCAAGGGTCATGCAAATGATACACCTTTCTAAGTGTGCATCTAAACATATTTTTAAATACTAAATAACATGCATTTCTCAGGGACGTGCTTAACTTGCGTCTGTACATCTTTATTTTACTCTTCATGCATGTGCACACCCCCAAAGATACTGTAAGTGCAATTTATGTGAAACTCTGAATTTGGTACAAGTTTTCTTTCATGCAAACTGCTTCAAAGTACGTTTTTGTGTGCCTCAACTCCCTTTCAGGATTAGGTTGGAATAGGAATAGTGGCAAATTGTGAGTTTCCAATACATTTCAGTCTATTTAGACTGTTTACACAGGTTGCCTTGACATCACTAAGCTTCCCTGACATTCAGGTGCTTAGCATCACTGACCAGCACTCTGAGGGCTCACTGATTTGCTTATTGGGATTGGTTCCAGGCGGCTTTTTTAGGCTATCTGCAATACGTTCTCATTTCCTCTTGTAGCATTCGCACTGTGCTCTGTGTCTGTTTTGTTGTCTGGATTTTTGACCCTGCCTTTTTATTGACCATTTTTGTCTGCCACCTGTGCTGACCTTTTTATTGATACTGAGAGCAGAGGGTGAGGTCCTGGGCAGGGGTCCCTGTGGTATGGGGACTGGAGATGCACTGAATTACCTCTAATTGTGTTCTAGAAATATAAAGATGCTGGTTCTGTAACTGATGAAATGTCTTGTTTTACTCTGTTCTCTGTGTTGGCAGTTTAGTCTCATAATGATTCATTCAAGCTGGTTTTTTTAAGTGCCTAAACTGAATTTTATGTTTACTTGTTATTTTCGGCTTTTTAAATCACCTTTGTATTATTTGTTTAATCGGATTATTTATATATATATATTTCACACATAATTTGACATCAATAGGAAACATGCTAATAAATGTGACACAGTTTACCTAAATAATAAGGCTGTCTTGTGTAGGAGTCTATAACTAAAACCATCTTTCTAATTGTCATAGGATATTATTACATGAAGTACCATCTGGACATAACATGTTTTCCTGTTGTAATAAGACTGCAAATAAGTCAGATTTTCCATGTTTTATTTTGAAATGAATATGCTATTTCTTTGCATGTGTTTGGTCTCTGGAAACAAGTCTGTAAAAACAAAGTGAAACAGGTTTTCTCATTTAATATGGAAAACTATAGAATATTTCCCTAATGAAAAATCACAGAACCGTGTCCATGGAAAATTATTTTAAAAATAGTAACAAGGCTAATCCTGAAATAAAGTTGAACAAGTCACCCTAACTTAGTATAATTTAATTCAATAGTCAACATTTAACTAAAATGAATGCTTGTCAAGAAATACTTTTTTTTTTTTAAGGCTTCATCTTTCATCTGTGTCCACTGCCATACCTTTGCCAGTGGCTTTCAAGCTTTCCAGCAGTTTAAAAAAAGGTACAAAATGGAATAGCTGAGATATTAAAATGGTAATCGTAAAACATATCTTTCTTGTAAATGGTGATAACATCACCAATCTGATTATTAAGAGATGCCTAGAGACATTTCATCAGTAGTTCAATGGAATCACCAAAGAGACGGTAGCCACAGCTTTTGTGGATCTCAAATTAGACATAACTGCACTCTTCACATGAACAAATGGATAGAGTCACAAATTTAAGAATTAACGTAGTGTTGAGATGAAAATAATCCACCTTTGTCTCTTTATATAGACTCAGCGGCAGAACTACCATTGGTGCAGAAGGTGCGGTGCACCGGGGCCCATGGAGATAATGGGGCCCACTGCATGGGGAATTAATGAGCTGTGGTTCCCTCCACGCCGCTTCCTTACATCGGGGTCAACAGGTCGCTAGTTCCTCCTCTGTATAGACTGATAAAATCACAAGTGTAAACAGACATGACATCCCTGATGGAATCCCCACCACTGAGATCCATACACATCATTAAGGTTTTTGTCTCAAATGCCCCTAACTCCCCCTTTACTATCCAGAACCTGGGGAGCACTTTGGTAATTCACCTGAACAAAAGGGCAACAAAAATCAATTTGACACCAACCTTTTAGTCAAACTAATATAAGAAATATCAATATTAGTTTTTGTTTCAAACACCATTGTTTGTATTTTATAACTGCTAAGCTGTTAACTTCAATTTTAAGTTTGAACTCAAAGTTCAAGTTTAAATGGCCTAATTTCAAAGTAGATTTATAGCATATTTTCTTTATTGAAATAGCGATCATGACTGTGTTTCACGTTCAAAGTTCAAATTTGGTGTTTGTTTGGAAAGAAATTAAAATACTACATAATGTTAAAATTACTATACAACTAGCCATTTAAGCTTGTACATGAGTTTGGAATCTACAACGAAAATGCTATTGAAAAAAAAATAACAATGATCTCTCAAATAAACAGAAAAGGAACTTGGCTAAGGAATTGGAAGAATTTTACAATTCTTTTTTGGAACAGAAGAGGAATTCAACTAGGACTAACCCCACATATAAAAAGAAAAAGAACATCAAAAATACAGAGTGGAACCAAATGGGGTTATAACAAGCATGCCAATGAAACTGGATTGACAACAGATCATTCAAACACAAGAATTTTCTACTTAAGCAGCTTTCCCATAACAGATGAACAAACTAAGTTGCTTAGTAAAGGTCTACAATTTGCACCAAAATCGCAACCCAATAAGTTTAATCTATATATGGATCTCCACAAATTTGTAAGAAAGCTATGTCTGAAGAAATATTTCTTTAAGCATCCACTGCTGCAATAAGGAAATAACTAGGTTTGCACATACACAGACCTAAGACCCAATAGCAATTTGTATTTGAATTCTGTGAAAGATGCTTATGTAAAGACTTTCCAAAAAACTAGTGGAAAGAGATTTGGAACAATTAGCAGATTATCAATCAAACATAATATCTCACAGGAGGAGAAGAAAGCCCTAGAAGAATTAAAAAGAAATCATAATAGAAACAGCGGATAAAGGGGGGGGGGGTACAGTTATTATAGATAACAACAAATATGTGGCAGAATCAACAAGATTAACATATAAAGTACTGAATGAAAATGTAACTATGAAATACCAAAAGAAACTAAAAAAAACTACGGTACTTGAAGAAGGTCTCCAACAAGGCATCATGAATAAAAAAATAAAAAGAATTTATAATAGAGCATAATTACTTCTAGCATTAAGTTATATTCTACAATCAAATGATCGGAATGGCAATGGGCACATGTTTCACTCCAAGCTTGTTTGTCACAAATAGGGAGGATGACTATATCTGGTCCAATAATCCATATCTAAAGAATCTAATATGTTGGAAGTGGTACATTGATGGCATTGTCTTCATGTGGAAGAAAGCCTCAAGTTTTAATGACTTTATTAAACATAAAAAATAACACATGTAATATGGAGTTTACCGCCGAAAACAGCCAAACCAGTACATCCTTTCTGGATTTCACAATATACATTGAAGATAACAAAATCAAAACAAACTCCTATACAAAAAGAAGTTGATTGTGACAATGTTCTGCCCCTGTCAAGCAATCACCATAGAAGATTGGTATATAACATATTGGTAGGCCAATTCAGACATAAAAAAATAAACTGCACAGATGATGAAACTTTCCAAATATAAGGAGAAACAGGTAAGAAAAATTTTTTGGAAAAAAATTATAACAAGGAGAAAGTGAAGATAGCTTTAGAAGTGAACAATTTAGATAGACAAACATTTCTATAATATAAGGATAGAGGAAGACAAGATCCTATATTACATTTATTACATAGTTTAATACTAATATAAAGGAACTATAAAATATTATCCAACAGCACTGGCACATTTTTCAAATGGATGAAGATTGTAAAGGTTTGATCCCAAATTTTTTGCTTTCTTACATATAAGAAAGCGAAAAATGTTAACAATATTTTAAAGGAAAGCTCTATCCCATTATTCCCAAAGCAGAGAAAAGATGAAAATAATAATGGATTCTTCAATTGTCATAATTGTAAGACATGCAGGAACATTGGCATTACCAAAACAAAACCTATCACTTTATATAAATGCAATACTAATGGCAAATGTTTTTCAATCAGGCAAACCATCACATCCAATTCAGAAGGAGTCATATATGTACTGGAATGTCCATGTGACTTACAATATGTGGGAATGATAAGAAGAAAAATAAAACCAAGACTAGCCAAACATATTTACAATATTAATAAAGGTTTCATTGCCCACAGTGTGTCAGAACATTTTTTAACAAGCTATAATGGAGATCCAACAAATCTGAAATTTATGGGAATAGAACAAGTCCATAGATTCTGGAGAGGGGGGAGACTATACAGAGTGTATTTAAAAAACAGAGGACACATGGATATATAACGTAAAAACCCTGATACCCAATGGTCTGACTGCAGGTTTTGACCTTGGCCTTTTTATATAAGATTTTATAAAAATCTGAAAGACTGAAAATGAACAAGAAGTATAAAGAGCTATCTGCAGAAATTTTTTATTCACATTTGCAAACATAAAATAACAATATTTTTAAATTATTTTTATAAAGCAATATATATATTTATATATTTTATATAATTTCTATATTTTAATGAGATATAAGAATCAGAATTGTATTATAAAACCTTCAAATTATAAAGTAGTTTAATTTTAATTATATTATGCACAGTGAATGAAAGATAGATTTTGAATACTAAGGGCTAGAGTTACTAAGCCGAGGGTTTGAAAAAGTGGGGATGTTGCCTATAGCAACCAATCAGGTTATAGCTTTCATTTATTTAGTACCTTCTACAAAATGACAGCTAGAATCTGATTGGTTGCTATAGGCAACATCCCCACTTTTTCAAACCCGCAGATAAATCATCATCATCATCATCATAATAATAATAATAATAATAATAATAATAATAATAAAAAGGACCTTGTGCCAAACCACTAGTGGAGAGTTCCAGTCTCAGCATGCTTTTGGACTTGTTGTAGTCAGCTTTTCCCTTGGAAAATCCCTTGGTAACTCAGATGCCAAAAGGGTTTGTATACCAGGAGTAAGTTTTGGGCTGCATCAGGGTGGTTAAGCCTGGCTTTATTACTCCCCCCTGCCTTCCATACTGCACCATATACCTCCCATAATGCACTAAGAAGGTTGATTCTTACGCCTCACTTCCTGGTTCTCCTGCCAGACTTCATATGTCATCTGTAAGATGACACATCACAAGACTGTAGATCCATCCTAAACTCACGTCCTGGCAAAACCTTACACATACCTAGGGGTGGAGAACCTGCGGACTTAAGGCCACATGCAGCCTTCTAGGTCCTTAAGTGCGGCCTTTTGACTGAATCCAAATTTTACAGAACAAATCCTTAATGTAACACCCCCTCTGGTGTTGTTATTGATGTCTCCTAGTGGCTAAGTGTATGGCTCAGCACTGGGACCCAGAAGAGACACACCTGTGTGGAGGGGAAGTGTGACAGTCCATAGAGAAGGGCTTTGATAGATTGCTTGTAAGAACTTGCTAGGAGAAGAGAGACATGCATGAGTGACATACAGAGAACCTGCCTATCGGTGATCAGCTGTTCTGACCGCCGATTCTGCTGCCACCAATGAGAGAGCCTCTTCATATATTTATATCTGGCTCTGGTACCATTAGGATGCCAGAGTATCTAGGTCACACTAGTCTCCAGCACCTTTGTATGTCTCCTAGCTATCTGCCTGACTCCCTGGATTCCGACCTGGTTCTGCCTGACTACTCATTTGCATCTCCTTCTGGACATATTGATCACCTGGTATTGACCTCTGGCGTCCTGACCCCGCTCCTGCCTGCTCTTTTGGTACCTGTATTGCCTGCACAGTTTGACCTTGGACTACAGGACTACTTTTGTTCACCTACACTTCACTAGTAGCTATCTGAGAGGGCCGCAACCTGCATGTCTTTGCAGCAAGTCCCAAACTCCCTTGCGGTTGTCCCTGATGAAGACCAGAGGCGTGTTTAGACTCCGCACCTCCTAGCTTAGCAGCGCAATAACGGCAGGTAAGACCTTCAGAGAAAGTCTGTTCCTGACAAAGCATCTGATTGCACTGCACAACAAAGGTACATGACCTGGGTCCCAAATCTTCAAAGAGACTTTGTAATAAAATAACCTGCATGTGCGAAAGGAGAGGGCTGGCAAATTTTAGCCTGGGTGAAGACTCAACTCAGTAGTCTATTAGGAAAATTTTAAAGAAAAAGAAAAATGTAGGTGACCCAGTGATTCAGCCCAAAGTAGCCCACTATGGGACTGGCCTGGGAGTCATATGCTTGGCCTTGCCCCCAAGCCCAACCTACCCCTGATGTGTGGGGACCTCCTGGTAATTTACACCCATGCCCATGAGCTAGCCAGGGCTGGATAGGGAGGTGCACTCCCTAACTTGTGCACCTCACACTACACACCGGGACAAGGGGTTAAATTTAATTTATATTAATACGTTTTTGTTTGTCTTTTGTTTTATTCTTAAAATGAATGTATTTAAATTACCAAAGAGTAAAATAAGTTTCAACAAAATAAGCCACCTAGATTGACCACCACAATTAAAACATTAGTAAGTCATAAGGACTATATTAACAACTACTACTGCAACTGCAGGGGTGCCGAGATGGGGGTGGGGGTACAATTGCCAGGGCAATTTACTAATTTTATTTCTTTTTATGCTGTTTTTTTTTTGCTTCCTGAGAAGGGGGGTGATGGTCAGAGGGGGAGATGTGTTACTAAAGCTGCTGGACAGAGGGTAGTTGTGTGATTAAAGCTGCTGGCAGAGTGGGTATGTGTGTGTAAAGCTGCTTGGCATAGGGGTATGTGTGTGTAAAGCTGCTTGGCATAGGGGTATGTGTGTGTAAAGCTACTTAGCAGAGGAGGCATGTATGTGTAAAACTGCTGGGCAGAGGGGGGCATGTATGTGTAAAACTGCTGGGCAGAGGGGGGCATGTGTGTGTAAAGCTGCTGGTTATGTGAGGGGGGGCATGTGTAAATAAAGCATGTGGGCAGGGGGTACATATATAAGTAAAGCTGCTGTAATGACAGTGCTACAGGGCTCCATCCCTAGACTATGGGAGATCTGTAGCACAAATGATTGTATCCTCTAATTAGGAAATATTAAAGTATTCCTTGCTTTGCGCTTTTCACCTCCTAGGCACGCCCGAATGACGCACAGCCACACCTCCAATAGTATGGCCACACCCCTTTGCCAGTGCGGCGGCACATGGATTACCCTTCTGGTCGACTATAGGGGAGCCCCATGAAGTTGCTGTACCAGGGCCCAAAAATTCTCTTGGCGGTCTTGCTGCTACGCTCGTGATTTAGTTCTAATGCGACTCTAAAATGTCTGATAACTTCCCTGCCTGACTGTTGCCACTGCCGCATGAAGCTGGCTGGCGAGAATCTATTGGGGTTGAGTACGGCAGTTCCAGGCAGAAATTACTTTTCATTTTGTGCTTTGTGCGTGTGATTGATTGGAAACTGGCACCGAAATAGTAAATGGATAGTAAAATAAGGCACTAAGTAAAAACTATTGATATTTCATATGCATGTGAATGATTTTTGTGCGTGATTGGTGTGATCCTTTTAAAATAACATTAATTTCAACAACTGTAAACAACAGCGCAACTGTTTTTCATGTCAAACTGTCAAATTACAAGATTTCAGTTGAATACGATGCTGTTGAAAAGAGGGTCCATGACGCTGAGTCAATATGACATTTTAATACCCCATTTATGAACGAGCATATTTGTAAAAAAAAGTCAATATCGACAAGTTGTTATTTACCTCATATCTGAATATATATATTTACTCAATGTGTCTTAGGGAAAGTACCCCCCTGCCTTCCCCCACTGATATACGATTTCACCACTTAGATGCTATTATTATTTTTATTAACCTTTATTTATAAGGCACCACATGATGTCCACAGCGCCGCACATATTACAAACAATAGACCTCACAGGATAAACAGCACAGAGCAAGTACTACTTACCAAAGGCTCCACCAGAATCAGTGTAGCTGGAGCAGAAGTAATATGAATTGGAGATGCAAGGTTAAACTAAGTCTATACATGATATGTGGCAAAAATTCCAAGCATTTCTAAAAAAGCTATCTTTTTTCAAAACAAAATTTCTGAAGAGCATTTTCCCCAATTAGCAAAATTCAATGACGAGTAGGATGATATATGGGAATCATTTGAAGAATTTGCAGCTGTTATAGACTTAATAATTGGAGGATACAATTAAAGATTCACTGACTTTGAGAATCATGACATCACACTCAAACTAGCAATTCAACCTCACCTAGTTGATGTCACCAAGGCACCTAAATAACTACAGATGGAATTGATTGAGCTCTAAGTAGATGACATTTTAAAGTCATTATTTGATGCTAAGAAAGATTCAATTGAAATATGTAAAAATGCAGCAGATTACCCACGCCTTCGGCGACATGCCAGAAAACGACTTTCTTGCTTTTCAACCACTTATTGCTGTGAATCTGCATTCTCCTACCTAAACCAAATGAAGACGTAATTAAGGTCACAAATGATGGATATCCGTCTAGAGGATCAGCTGAAACTGCGGACCTCCATGCTGTGCCCAAATATTCAAATACTTTTCAACAAAAAGCAGACAAAACAAAGTCATTGAAAGATTAGTTTACTTTAGAATTAACAAATTGTTTTCAGTTTTTGAAGTTAGTAAGTACATAGTAGCTACTTCTACAAAATAATGTAAATTTTTAAGTATATCAAATTGAAGTTTCTTGAATACGGCCTTATTTGATTACAGCAAAATGAATGCGGCAATCCATCATGAAAAGGTTCCCCATCTCTGTACCAGCTAGTTGAGAGCCTTTAGAAATGAAGGTTGTATGAGTAACTGAGAAAGGCACTCTGAGAACTCCTGGGTATAAGCCAACTGGTCCAGGTACTTTATTCACATTCACTTTGTCTAATATTTTTCAGCCAAAAACATCAGTGGTATTTTGATAGTATGAGTAAATTGCTTTACTTTTATCATCTCAAGTATGTTACTTTGTATATACAGAGAAAATATTTTGTAATAACTTTGCCTTGTAACTGTCCCTTTGGATCAACCCCCCATTTTCATTTAAAGGAGACCAACATATTCAGTCTTTTTGCCCTTATACATATACATGTAATTTGTAAATTATAAACAAAAATGATGACCCCCTTCTCTTCTACTTTTTTACCTTAGCAATAACCAATATGGATTTTTATTTTATTGTATTTTTTTTTACGTGTTTTGCAAAGAAATACATTGATAAGTGTACTTAATTTCAGTTTAAATGTCTGTTTTAAAATTATTAGTTTAAATCAAATTTGATTTCATTATGATTAATAATCTCTATGTTATGCTTAATTTGAACATTTGTAATAAACAACATTGTTTGAAATTACTATATCTAACAAAGAATATGTTCTATTACTATTTTTTTTAAGCTGAAGATTAAATTATATTGCAGAAATGTTAAGACCTTTTTCCCTTTGCAATATTAGCAGTACTATTACGCCAATCAGCTTAAGAATAATTCAAATCACTCTATTACAATATTGCTCTATTGTGCTGCCTTTTCTATTCCATTTGTGAACAAACAATTAAGAGTTTATCCAGTTGGCGGAATATTTGTTTTTTTTATTTTTATCTCATTTTGAGATTTGTGTATTGTATTGTTATTTTCTATGTTAACTAGCTAAAGGATATCCCTGTCAGCAGCCATGACCAACCGCAATCTCCTCCCACTGCACCCCTTTCTAGCTCCAGTTACCTATCTGACCTAATTACCCAACTCATTCTAACTTTCCCTTATCATCCCTAAATGTCTCCAAAATCTATTCCCTAGTGCAGCAGACCAACTCACACATAGGTAAATCTATCTTTAGAAAAGTCAACCCATTGCTCCATACACTCTTTGTTGCACCATAACTTTAGCCACGTATTTAGCTAAATAAGCTATTGCTATCTTGTTCTTGTGGTGCATGCCACTGACACAATTCTAGATAATCTAACCTTGGAGGTACCCCTGCTCCATTTTACAACCTAGTTTCCTAAACTGACTCTTGAGGAACCTCCACCTTCCATTTAGGAACTAATATGCAACAAGTCCACCAGTAATCTGTCAAACTGGTCTACCTTATGCCAACCCTGGCACCAGGGAGACAGAAATTAATTTGGTTGAAGTGGTTCTAATAACAGATTACTTTTTTCTTCCTGGCAAAATACTCTCCTATTACCACCACATGTTTGGGTCTTCCTACTTTGCCATCCTAACTGCTAAAAAGGAAATATAAACAATGCACTAAGAGCTAAACAATAATCACTACAAATACCAACACAAATATAATAAATAAACTATGAAGCAGATGTTACACTCTCTTATTTGGTCCTGCCAAAACTTGAAATAACCAAATTTGTTAAAACATACAATCGAAAGCATATGTGGCTTGATATAAAACAAAAATATATTTATTGAGAATTAATTCATAACATATACATAAAATTAATATGATACTAATTAAACAGCTGTATTGGATTAACATTAGATTATAAATATAAGGGATGTCCCAAGAAGTGAGGCAATTTAATTAAGACAATCTGTCCAGACGATTGATCCCAATATATGCTCCTCCCAATGTTCTATTAGAATCAGGAATCTCACACTTTTACATACATGGAGGATAAATCAAATAAATATGTATTCCAAACTATTCCAATGTCTTTCATAAATGGGTGCTGGACATGGCTTGCGGTATTATATATCAAATTCAGCCCCATTTCTCCATCAATAAGATTTGACAATGAGCATGTTCATTTATCAACAAGCAGCAACTTCAGTCTTTAAGCATTGCAGCGGTGGGTTAATATCAACGCTGGTATAGTGATTGAGAAAATTAGCCAATCACAGCTTCCTCTAGTGGCTATTTAATGAAACCACAGGAAACTATAGTGATATGTAATAAATGTGCTGCATGGGAAAACACAATTGTAATAAATGATAGCAGTTCAAGGAGTATGTAAAACTAGAAGCACCAGTCAAATTCAGGTTCCAATTTATTAACACGCATAAACTTTACCCTTTAAAATTAGAGATGCTCAGGCTCGGTTACTCGAGAACCAAACACACCCGAACTTAGCATATCTGAGTACCGAGCGAGCCACCTCGGTACTTTCGCGCTTTTTTTCGGAATTGAAAATGAGGAAAAACGTCATTGTTACATCATCAGATCTTGTGAGTTTTGAAATCTATAAATACCGCCCTCCATGGCGATCTAGCGCCATTTGAAAGAGGGACCCAGAAGGGGTAGCACAGTGTGTAGAGCAGTTGGGAAGCAACATAGATAGAATTGAAATAGGAGGGTGTAGCAGTGTTCAACAAATTCTACAGTGACATTCATGATTGCTCCATTGCTAATTCTCATTGCTGAAAAATACAAATATTAGTGCTAGCAGGCTTGGTGTAATCCTGCAGTCACATTCTACTGTGTTATATAGGTAAAACACAAAGAGGAGAGCTTCATTGGTAATTCTCATTGCAGAAAAATACAAATACTAGTGCTGGCAGGCTTGGTGTAATTCTGCAGTCACATTCTACTGTGTTATATAAGTAACACACAAAGAGGAGAGCTTCATTGCTAATTCTCATTGCAGAAAAATACAAATACTAGTGCTGGCAGGCTTGGTGTAATTCTGCAGTCACATTCTACTGTGTTATATAGGTAACACACAAAGAGGAGAGCTCCATTGCTCCATTGCTAATTGTCATTGCTGAAATATAAATACTAGGCCTTGCAGGCTTTTGTTCTGAATTTGCAGTCAAAGTGTAGGGTGTAATATAAGTTACACACAAAGAGAAGAGCTCCATTGCTAATTGTCATTGCTGAAATACAAATACTATGCCTTGCAGGCTTTTCTTCTGAATTTGCAGTTAAAGTGTACGGTGTTATCAAGATGGATTCACAGCAGTACACAAAAGAGCAGGAGCACTTGGTTTGCTGAACTGTACATGTCTTTTTCAATATCTTACATAAAGGTGGGTGGCAGGGCCCAAGGACAATTCCATCTTGCACAACTTTTCTTTTCTGACACTGCTGTGTGCTAATGTGTCCTAGATGTGCTAGGAACGGACGTGTGTTTGAGTCATTGCTCTCTCGCTCAGCATCCAGCCAGGTCACTGCAGTATTTGTCCAAAAGTGTATGAAAATAATATTGTAACCTGTGAGGTGGACAAAATTTACTACAAATGACTTGAAATTAGTGTTATAGAGGTTAATAATAATGTAGGATCAAAAAAAAAAGAGCAAAATTATGTGATTTTAGCATATTTTAGCAATTTTTCTAAAAAAATACAGATCCAAAACCAAAACACACAAGGGTGGTTTCGCCAAAACCAAAACACGAGGCTAATTCAGATCCAAAACCACTTGACTGGGGTCAGTGAGCATCTCTAGAACTAACATACGAATTTAGAACACCACTTATCCAAAGAGGTTTAGGCAGAACATACTCATACCAAACAATAAATTAATTACTTGTTGTCTCCATAGTAAAACAAAATATTTTTCAATAGTAAAATCATATAATACACAAACAAAGGATTTTTAGTGGACATTGTGATATATATCTGAGTTAACGAAACAATTAAAATAATAGCTCAAATCTGGTTATAACTATTATTAAGAATTAATACATAACATATACATAAAATTAATATGATACTAATTAAACAGTAGGAAACAGGAATGTTTATGAACAGTCACATAGTTTTATTAATATAACATAGTTCAAAAAGATATGTTAACTTTCTGTGGTTTATTATGTTAGATCCATAATTGCAATAATTAGGTATAATTATCTGCGCCAGTTTATCAATCAAGTAATCTTCCCAACTGAACTCATTTGAAAAAATAACTGAAATACATTTTTTTTAATTAATTGACTTATTGAAACCCTTTAGATACAATGTTTGAATATTATGGGGCTGATGATGTAAAATGGGGTTAAGTTACTGTAACAAAAGAAGCACAGAATCGGATCATCACTCTCACAAATTTTGTAGATGAATTTAATAAAATTTGGTAAATATTCTAATTTTAAAATGAACTACTCAGTAGGCCTGATTATCCCCCCCCCCCGCCTCCCCTGTTATGATGGAAGGCCTCAAACACGCCTTTGCCTTCAAATGTCATCCAACCCTCCTTAAATATCTTGGTGTAGTTATCAACAGAGTTATCTCAGAGCTTTATCAAGATAATTTACTCCCATGTCAAGTAGGGTTTGTGCAGATCTGGGAGGGTGGTGAAAGAAAAGCCTCTCCTGGATATGGATGACCAATGTAGTTAACATGAATATTCTCCAGAGAAATTTATACCTCCTACAAACCCTGCCTATCCATATTCCGCAGTCCTGGTACACAAATTTACACTGTATCATAGACTTTGGTGTGGAAGAAAGCCGCGCTTCGACACAATATCCTATATAGATGCAAACACCTAGGTGTACATTAACTCCCCCACCTCGCCACTTACTATGATGCCATCATGCTCAGCGGATTTTCAGAAAGAACTACATTACAATGGGACAAACAGTGGGAATCTATAGAAAACGGGTCCCTTCATCAACCCGTTGAATTGACTCCTTGGCTCAGCAAGTTGACCAATCTGCAGCATCCTATTATAGGCCTGACCCTGGCTAAATGGGGCATGTTGTGGACACTAGAGTTTATTTCTTCTCCAATTTCACCACTAACAACTGTTAGCCAACACTGACTTCCCACCGGGTCTATCAGACAAGATCTGTGCTCAATGGGAGCAAGCGGGGATCCAGCATGCCGGCCAGCTAGTGTCCTCAGCGGGTGTGTTCTCATTCAGCAATATTCAAGCAAAGCGGCAGCTGCCTAAGTCTGAAATGTGGCGCTATCTCCAGTTAATATATTACTTGACCTGCATTAATATTCATAAGGACACTGGAAGAGTGCCCATAGTCTACGAATTTATGTGCTCGTCCTCTGCTCGTCCATCACAATACTAATTCCAGAAATATAAATTGCTCATGGAAAACTTCTTTGATTCACGAAAGATTGGGAATGAGATCTAGGTGGGGCTTTGGGAAGAATGAGTCTACATAAATCTTTTGTGTCACCCAGGATTCCTTGTGTAGTGGCCCTAGAAACCCAAGACAAAGTGTTGACCAGACAGAACCGCTGCCCAAGTCTTTTGGTGTGAATCTACTCTGGGGTCCCTATCTACAGCTAAGGCAATAGTTACAGTTCATTGGCTGTCCTCTACCCCTCCTACAGTAAAAGAATGGTTCACCGGGATAGAGTATTACCGGAGTATGGAAGACATTATGCTCTTCTCTGCTGATAAATCTAAAATATATTTCACCTCACAGTACAGTTGGTTACAATTTACTGACTCCGAGTTGCACTTCATCCTGAGTTGACTGTTCATAGCAATGATGCAGGTCTGCCTACGCTGGGTCCTTTTGTATGCCTCACCAGAATTTGGATCTTGGGCTCCCACCTCTGAAACTCCCTGTGCCCCCCCCCCTTTTTCCCCATCCTGTTTATGATTTTTTTCTCTGTTATCTGATATCATTCTCAGCCATACTGTGGATGTTACTCTGTCACTTACATCAATGCACTCTTGTCTCTCTGTGCCTCCCACAGTTTAAGGTATAATGGGGGTTATGGTCCAGCCACTCAGTCCATTGTTAGGTCTAAAGCTTATTTTATACTACATAAAGTGTATTTTGTGTTTCTGAATGTTATTTCCGGTCTATCAGAGCTTATCCGCTTACTACCTTACTACTGTGATGCAATTTTGTATGTTATACCTGCACGGTATAATATACAATAAAAAGTTATTTTACAAAAAAATGTGCAAAAAAAGTGCATCTTTTTGCCCCATGCAGAGCCATACACATGTTGAGATGCATTTGCCTCTGCATCAGCTGCATATGTGCCTAGTTTACAACAAGTCATCATTATCAGCGAGGATTAGTTCATGCCCTATAGTAGGTGCAAAAGATACATCTCCTAACAAGCATATATGCATGGCTTGCATGAGCTGCATTTACTTGAAACACGCCTTTACTGTACCCATCCAACATTAAAACATCCCATCCCTCCCTTGTCCCACCTCTCCACGCAAAGGCGGTTTTGCAAAACAAGTATCAGGGTTGTGGATGGATAATAGGTGATAATTAAGAGGGAACCATTCTAATTAAAAAAAACATTTATTACCCTAAATGACATAGAAAGATAAAATAAAATAAATACCAATACATGTAATACAAAGATGTATGGCCCCACAGATCAGGGCAATAATAGTAAATAATGTAACTACAACATAGTAGTAAGAAGAACTAGTCTCTTATGACATAAGAAACAAAGACTAGGGGGTATATTTACTAAACGGCGGGTTTGAAAAAGTGGAGATGTTGCCTATAGCAACCAATCAGATTCTAGCTGTCATTTATTTAGTGCATTCTACAAAATGAAAGCTAGAATCTGCTTGGTTGCTATAGGCAACATCTCCACTCCTTCAAACCCGCAGTTTAGTAAATCTAGCCCTAGATATCTAGCTACTAGCTATTGCATAGAAATAAATTAATACATCAGAATACAAAAACATGAAAAATCATTAATATAATATGTAGTTGATAATCAGTAGGATCTAGACCATACAGAGGTTTCGAACTTACATTAATATTCTAATATTCTATTAGGAAGGAATATCCAATATCATATGGAAGTTCTTTAGGAATCACGATGACAAGTTTAAATAGTATCAGTGGGTGGATCTCCGGATTAATATGGCTGCTAATAGTCTGGGTATAGCGGGTATATGAAGATTGAAAGAACAATACCTCTCACAGTTTCCACATAACGTTTACTGACCGCGGCTCTCCGGCATGGACTGAGCCTGTCAATTACACTGAAGGAGGTGCACACCACTAAATCTACCTGGGCAGATAGCAAGTCAACGCTTGAGAGTTCCTCGTAAGAAAAGTTCCTTCCTCAGTAAAAAATAATGCAACAATCTATCAGATTCACATAGAGGCGGATTCTCACTGACGAATTTTGTCCTCTTACAGTGAACTTTTTCAAAGTATTGCAGTAGTAAATTCAATGTCTATCTATGACAGGATGGACCGCCTATGCCACCCTGTCTGTTGCTGCTGGGAACCAGCTGGGCTTACTTTGCCACCGTTCCCTTACGTTATCCCAAGTGCGCCCTCTTGCCACAGTAGGAGGGGTTACAATGCTGCCATCTCTGGACTCCTTAACTGGCATCCAGTACCAGTTTTCTTCTGGGTAACTGTCACTGCTGGGGTACCCCCTTGCTGGTGTACCTGGGCTGGTACTCCTCACCTCTTACTATGGATCAGGACTGCTGTGAATGGATTCCCCCTGGCCTATCACACTGACCAGAGCTGCAGGGTAGCAGGCAGAGCGATGATACCGGAAAAGCTGGGTCCAAACCTCAGAAACAGCCGGGAACGGATTAGATTTTGGGTCTAATCTGTAGGTCAAAGGATTTTCAGCATGGAAGATATTTTCAAGCAGGTCTTTGAAGCAAGTGATGTTTATTTGTTCTTCACTGGTTAAATGTAGCAGTGATCAGGTCAGATGAAACAAGAAGAACAATTTTTCAAAACATGCCAGTGCTTTTTATACAGTTTGGACACAGCCTCAAAGGATAAGCCAGCCCCCTTGAAGTCTGAGCTATTTTTAGAATCAGGATGTCATGTGTTTACACAAACATAGATTTACATTCATTGCAAAGCTAACAATATTTATGCTTATCTGTGATATCTTAAAAACCTTGCTGTTATTTCCTGCATCTTATTTCAGAGCCAGGAAGTCTACTAGCAAGTCAAAAGGTCTAATTAACATGAATTTAGCATAAGTCCTTTCTTCCAACAGTTGCAGAATACACATTTCAAAAGAAAGGTACAAACCCCAAACAAGTCATTTCCCCACATCACAATAGACAAAAGACTTTCTAAATAAAGGCTCATTGTATATAGATTTATACATATTAGGAATAAGGCATTTCCTTTAGCAAGGTTAAAACAGAAAAAACGAATTTTGTACCCTGATCTCAGAAATAACGATTCCTATATTCCCTGCACTATTTACTTTAAATACATTTATACCATGTTATTTATAAGTGATCCAGTCACGCCATCCTTATAAAGGCTCCATCAAAGCATTTATTGGTCAATCACTTAAGATTAACTGTAAACATATGATGGTTCTCTCACTTAAAGACATCTCTAAAGAGGCAATTTGTTAGCAGCCCCACATAAGAGATATAAAATCAATTAATACACATAATAAAACAATTCTTATTCGATGTTAATCTATTTAATAGAAAGCACACATATATATATATATATATATATATATATACACATATATATATATACACACATACAAGTGTATCAGTTTTAATTAAATATATAACTATAGTAACCATTGATATATATTATTCTTGCATAAAATGTAAATAATAATAAATTCCAAAAGTAAAATATTAAATATAAAATATATAAAGAGGTTGGTTTGTCTCCCAAAAATCAACAGTCCTTAAAAACCTAATTACTTGGTTCCGTTTCTCATAAAAAGAAGAATTTGCAAAAATATGTATAAATGGAAAATAATCCCATGCCGTTTGAATTATTTGCTAAAAACAAAAACATATACCCATCAGTACAGCAATACGACAATAAGTACGTTTAAAGAAAAAAATATTCCAACAAGTAACCTGGAGTCTATCAAATAATTAATTAAAATCTAACAAACAGGCAATGGTTCCAGAAAAAGGGAAAAAGCTATATTGGTCACTCAGATAACTGGACTTGAATAAATATTATGAATAAAGAGGGAAGAAGAAAAAATAAAATAAAATAAAAAGAAATATATATATATAGATATAGCTAGAGAAATATTGAGGATAACTATCCAAATAGAAACCATAATAGATACACTAAGTTGAGAAGGTTATTTTTTTTTCTCTCTCTCAATCAGCCTTACCAATTCTATTGTTTCATTCATGCCTTCAGGGGATAATGTTTGCAACTTTAAAATCCAAGATGCTTCCCCCTGACATAAGTTCTTGTATTTATCTCCCCCTCTGAGAGTATGTTCAAATTTCTCTACTCCAGTTATAGTCAAGCCTATTGGAGAGCTACCATGTTTATGATAAAAATGTTGGGAAACACTATGTGTTAACAAGCCCTGCATAATATTAAGTCTGTGTTTTCGAAACCGAGTTTTAAGAGACCGAGTGGTTTGTCCTACGTACTAAAGGCCACATGGGCACTTCAGCATGTAAATTACATAGGTGGTATCACAGTTACAATGCTGCGTGATTTTGAATTCTGACCCATTACTTGTGGAATTGATAACTTTCCATTTTCCAAAACTTTTAACAGATATCTTTGATACACCTATAACATCCACTTATCTTCGGTGGCAACCAGAAGATGCTCTCTTCATTATTGACATTATTATGAGTTGCTCTTTTTCTCATTAGACTAGGAGTTAACAGATTTTTTATGTTATTATTCCTCTTAAAAATCACTCTTGGATTTGGTTCCAAAATTTTCCCTAGAATAGGGTCTTGTTGTAAAACCCTATGGTTTCTGGAAATAATACTTGTAATCTTATATAATTCACGATTATATTTGGTAATAAATTAGGGCAAACCATCCTGTTAAATGTTAGCTCATTCTTGTTTGATTTGTTTGGGACTAGTAGATTGCATCTACCATGGATAATCATACCTCAGTTATCAACCTTCAAATGATGTTAGTACTAAGTATTTATAAAGAAAACTAGTCCAGGACTTCCTCCCAAACTACTGGGATGTTTAAATGTTTTAAGATGTCTGCCTTATCTATTAGTAAATAACCTTGTTTTTGACATCTAAAAAATATATATATTGCATCAGTCAATTTACTGTTATTGGATTAAAGGATCTTTGCTATTGACTCACCTGCAGATATTCTGTGAAACATATAGTGCTCATGAAATATAATCAATGAATAATTGAAGAAAAGGGCCATTTGTTCATCAAAGTAAGTGTCTGTTAAAACATCAGCTCAGTCTGCTTTAGGTTCTGATACTAAAGTAAAGACAACAGTCCAGTTATCTTGAAGGCTGATGTCAGTCATTGTGAAGTCATCAATGCCTCAATTCTAAAGTGCTTATATCACTGATGACAAGGCAATGTTCTATCAGCATGTTTCGCAAGATCTGAATATGAGGTGTAATCACGCTGTGGGAACCTGAATCAGTGCTTTTGTATATTGCTATTTTTACAATAATATTCACTATCAATGTAGTCACACAGTTTTACTCTTCATGAATTTAGATGTTTAATTTGCTCTGCACTTGGGGTTGAAATTGTCCAAAATCAAAATGTCTTATGATTTCTAACATGGACATGTTAAAATATGCGATGTAACAATATTTTGTGATGTACCAACTGCTAAGTTGTTACATTAAAAAAAAATGTAATTTTTGAAAAAAATAAAGCTAAACACACTGTTGGATTCTCCAGTGTTTTGCAGCATAAAAAAAAATACAGGTTTATGGTCTCAAGAGTTATTTTGGAATTGCAATTTAATGGTAGATAGTCTGAATCTTAGCACTATAGCTTAGGGGGCATACACTGAGCATAAATCTAGGTTACGAAATATGAACTAGATTTATCTAATTTTTTTACACACACTGAATGTACAATCTTAAGAGTGTGCTATATTTTATTTTGTCCTTTATTCCTGAGCATATCAGTAACTTTAGACTTTAGATTTAAGAAATTCAAGTTTTAACAGTTGTAATTACAGTACAATTAATTTGCAAAGCAAACTGAATTTACAACAATGGTGCCTAAACTGATTAAAAATGGCAAAACAACCTGAAAAACATAATTTTCTCTACCCACAGGAAGCAAAAGGGACATTGATATTGATTTATGCCAGGTCTGTCACCAATATACCATCATTTATTCTGGTTTGAGATGAAGAACTTCTATAAATCCCTATGTATGTAAGATCACATGTTTTAAGAGGTTGCCCTTATCTGTTATTAAATAATATAATTTAATAATTGTATTGGACTTCTAAAGTAAAAAAATATATGTATTCAATGAGTCAATTTACTACTATAACTGGATTAGAGGATATTTGATATTCACTCACCTGCAAATGTTCTGTGAAACATATGGTGCTTATGAGATATAATCAATGGGTAACTGAGGAATAGGGCAATTTTTTCTTCAAAGTAAGTGTCCAAACATCAGCACAGCTTGTTGCTCTGTCCGCTAGAGGTTCTGACACAGAAGTAAAGAAAACATTCCAGTTAGCTTGAAGGCTGATGACAGTCATTGTGAAGTCATCAATGCCTCAAGTGTTTATATCACTGATAACAAGGCAATGTTTAGCTAGATCTGAATATGTAGTGTAATCACATTGTGGGAACCTGTCTCAATGCTTCTTTATATTTGTATGTGTACAATAGTTTACACTATCATTGAAGTCACAGCAGCACAGGTTTACCATTCATGACTTTATATATTTTTAATTTGCTCTGCACATGGGGTTGAAATTGTCCAATACTTAGAGAAATGTGTCCATTAGACTAAACATAGTTAAAATCATGCAGGTGAGTGACTTGCCAAAGAACCTATTATCTGTGGATTCATGGAATTTCAGCCAATGGGAGCAGGAAGAGGTTGGGACTTATACACAGTTCTAAGTCAGTGCAGACAGGATATAGTTCTTCCTGTTTCCAGATTTCGAGCTGTGGAGTCAGGCTGAGTATAGCTAGTGCCTTTTGGTATTTGGTTGATCTTATTTTTCTGTTATTGTTCTTTTACCTTATTTCTGTGTCTCTTCCCTTACCTGTTCCCTTTTCTCTGTGTTCTTGTTTTCCCTGCATCTTTTCTTCTCTCCCTCTCCCTCCCTTCTTTCCCCGCTGCTTACCCCCCCTCCTCCCTTCCCCCTTCCCTTCTCTGAAAGGGGCGGCGGTCCCGGGGGTCTGCGGTGGCCATCTTGCCCAACCTTCCTTCGGTGGTGGTGAGTGTCACAGGGGGTTGTGGAGGCGCCCATTATTCATATCCCGGAGGGGGGGCAAGGAGTTCCCCTCTCTCGCTCTACGCTGGTTTCCCATCCTCTTATTTCCCTCCCAGCGGGTGGCAGCATCTTTAGGGGGTGGGAGTCGGCACAGGTACCCCCTTCTCATGTTTCTCCCTCTAATGTTATGGGTCAGGGTACGTCTTCGCCCTATAGGGGTTTGGACCCTGTTATTTGGGATTCTCCTTTCCCAGGTATTCAACCTCTGCAGGCTTCTCGTAGCGGTACTGCGGGGGGGGGGAATGGGGGAGTTAGGCTTTTAAGGTCAAGGGGTTAGCGCCTCTTTTCCTGCTTTTCAGGGGTGGGTGCGCAGTTTGATCCATTTCACATGGGGCAAGGCGGTGCTCGGCCCCAGGTCTCTCCTAGGCCAGGGGCTTCATTGGTACTTCCTTTGGTTATGTGGGATTTACCTTACCCCCCGTGGGTGGTTGTTTGTCAGGGTCCGCGGCTGCAAGCGTCATCCCCCCTTACCCTACACCTACCGGCATATACACACACTATTACCCGGTGCCCTTGGGGCACGCCGGCAGAGATGGGGGGCTTCCTCTGGTGAGTTTTGGCTCATCAGCATATAGACCCCCTCCTCCAGGGTTCACTGGGGCTGGTCAGGATCATTTAGGTAGCAACGCACCAGGGGCGTTGGTAGATCTTCAGGAATCAACAAGTATTGCCAGATGTTCATGTACCTCTTGTAGCAGAATCACAAGTGCTGGTTGGAGGCTCGTCTGCGCGGCCAGGGCAGGCAGTTGGTGACAGGCCGAGATCGGAAGAGATAGCGGGTGTCTCAGCGGAGAGTCAGAGGTTGTCGGCTGCAGGAGATTTGACAGGACCGGAATCACAGCAGTCGGGTGTGATGGAGGTGTCATCGTTACCAGGTCATGCCGGGGCGGCAGGAGCCGGTCATCAAGCCATGGCCAGCGAAGGCGGTTAGTTGTTAGCGGCTGGTTTGTCACACAAACTCACACATAGCCCTCCAATGTCTTCCACTGACGAGGACTTCCCCTTCTTCATCGGGGAAGGGTCCTCGGAAGTTGATTAAGATTCTTAACACTCATTTTGGTACATCTAAATGAAAAGGGGATAGGCGAGGAACAGCAGAGAAATCGTCAGCAGTTAGAGCCCCCATGGTGCAATGTGAGAACACCTTTTTAGCGGGCATACGCCCTTGCATTAGCGATAGGATAAAGAAAGGTTGGTTTGTGGACATGTTTGAGATCACGAAATCGGGTAAGAAAGAGTTAGAAGCGGCCTGCGGAAAAGGGGGTATAGGGAAGGATGCCTATAAAACCTTTCCTAACTGGCTGTCGGGTTATTGTTCCTTTGCGGCATGCTATATTGAGACGAGACCGCAGGCCACCAAAGAGGTCTGTAAATATTTACATCTGATAAACGAGATGTTTCTTAACGACCGCCCGGTCGTATATTGGTGCAAATACGACGAATTGTTCCGGGAGAGAGTAGACGGTCGTGTGGACATGCCTTTAGGTGTTAAAGATGTTGGGGACTTTCCCTAAGAAAAAAAGCTAGGTCCGTCTCTGGATGGATCTGTGCATTGTGAGTGAGTGACTGGGAAGACTAGGGAACATACCTACACAGGCTATTATGGTGAATGCAAAGCAATCACCTGTTTTCTCCTCTTGTGTAGCTTGCGTGGTATGCACTGTACCCTCGTGTTTTTCTCTACATGTGTTTAAGTTTTATTCTTAAGTTTCTATTCTACACATGTGCATGAAGTTGCACATTTGTGATTTTACCTCCTTACCTTTTTGTTGTCTGGAGCTATAGGACATTTTACAAAAAAAAACATGTTATTCTCTAAAAAATATCAGAGATTCTGACTGTAAATGTATTTTCTGATCACTGTTTGTCCACCATGAATTTGTGTATACACACTTTCAGTTCCTGAGATTAAGTAGACTATTCAATTTCCCCTTTTTGGTTCTCCTGTGTAAAAGCAAAATACTTTCTCATTCCCCCTTTCAATTGCTGGCTTTTCATTTTCACACAGGAGAAAAATAATATTTTTGCGTGTAAAGCTTCATTCCATTGGGTGCACGTGAAAGCCTATTCAATACATTGTGCGCGATAGCTTTTTGAGTCACTAAGCAAATTTTTTCTTCCAAAGTCTGCTTACATTCTAAGGCTAGTGGGTCAATTTGTTAGCAGTCAATTAACCTACCAGTATGTTTTTGGAGTCTGGGAGGAAACCGGAGCAGCTGGAGGAAACCCACGCAAACATGGGGAGATCATAGAAACTCCTCACAGATAAGGCCATGCTCGGGAATTGAACTCATGACCCCAGTGCTGTAAGGCAGAAGTGCTAACTACTTAGCCACCGTGCTGCCCATATATATATATATATAAACAGACATATATAAACAGACATGGATCCTCTGCACTCACCATGCACAGACTGGGGTGCAAGAGTGGGTTGCCCATATTATATAGACAAAAAAACAGGGATACTCTGCACTCTCCAAACACATAATAATGCTGTAATAAGTACTGTTCTATATTAAAAAAAGCACTGTTCTATATTAAAAAGAGGGAATGTTAGTTCCACATATTGCAATATATGTTAAGCTGACCAACTCACGCCAAAGTCTTCCTATTCTGGTCAGTCCTAACATGATCAAATGCTATGCTTTTTTATCTGTGCTTAAGGCTTACCTGCACACAGCTTTTAAAGGCAGGTCTTTCCCAAGCACTAGCAGCCATGGGAGACCTGGGACTCACCTGACACAAGTTGGAATTAATTAATGTAAAGAATGGGGTGCAAGAGTGATGGGACTTACATTGTATAGACCAAAACAGACATAGACCCTCTGCATTCACCATGCACAGACTGGGGTGCAAGAGGGGGTTGCCCATATTATATAGACAAGAAAAAGGGATACTCTGCACTCTCCAAACACACAATTAATGCTGTAATAACTACTGTTCTATATTAAAAACAGGGAATGTTAGTTCCCCATATTGTGGCAGGATGGAATGCCTATACCATTCTGTCTGTTATGTTGCTGGAGACCGGTTAAGCTGGCCTTGCCACAGTCGCCTTTCTTTCTCCCAAATGCTCCCTCTAAACGTAGGAGTAGGAGCTTATGTTGCATCCACCACTACCTTAGTGGTATTCAGAACTGCGTCCTTCTGGGTAACTATTGCTGCTAGTGTACCCCCTCACTGGGCTCCTTGACTGGTACCCCTGACCTTTTCCTGTAATATCTTGTGTGGTTGGGTAGACAGCATGTCAGTGCCCCGGAGTGAGCAGCTACATTGCTTAGCTCTCGGGCTGTGACACCAGTTCTGAGGGGAGTGACAGGGGGTGGAAGGAGGGATCCCGTCCCCCTGGCACCCACCCCCTCCCCACTCCCCATACATGCTATTTAATTCAAATCATGGCTTTTTTGATACTTATGTATGTTTGTGTCATTTCTATCTTTGGTGAGCTTTTACTGAGCAACATTGCCCTATAAGGTTTTAAACAGTGGACACTATCCCAAAATGTAAATATGTATAAGAAAAACAAAAAAAAACAATAATAATAATCACAGCAACTTAATTAAGCATTACACAGTAGAAATTAGTAAATGAACCCATGAATAGATAGTAATAAACATCAAAACACATGAAAAAAGACCACAATTTAGCTATATTAGCCAATGTTTAGGTTGGGTGGTGCTTGGGGGTGTGCAGCTGCCTACTCCTCCCAGCCCCAACATAGCAGCTGTGTCCCACCCCACTTTGCCCACTAATTCTCACCCTCCCCCTGCATTTCCCCCTACCACTTCTGACTGCAGCTAGGTTTTCTACATATTATAGGCATCCACATAGCCCTCCACTCATACTTTCACCTCCAGCTCTGGTGCCCCCCACCTCAACTCGCTTCCAGTCTCACTGCCCCCCACACTATTTCTCTTCCATCCTGCCCCCTCTCTTCTAGCATATGCAGGAACCCCCCTCATCCCCTTTTTTTCCCAGGCCCCCCTCCATCTGGTTCCTCATCCCTGGTTAACCAGCAGTTAAGGGCTTTCCAGGTGGTGCCTGCTTGCATTGTCCCTCAGGGTATCCGTGTTGCCCAGCCTTGTATATCGGGCCCCAACGGATTACAGGAGCACACTTTCTGGGTTCTAACAATTTTCCCTTCAGTACCACAGATGCAAAGGTTAGGGGAAGAATACAGGCGGTGCTTCACAGCTTGCAGTGGTTTAAGTGGAGCAGTAGTTGTAGTCCATGAAAGACGCCATTCAGCACAACGTACGGGAGCAAGATGACTCCATGGACGCAGGATCATCGGCGTGTCTCTGATGAGTTTGACGTAAGCCCTGCATTTCTATACACCGTACATGACAATACAGTTAGTTACAGTTTTTCTGCTGCTTCCCAGGGTCCACAATACCTGATGGGGCCATTACACAATCACCTACCTTGGCTGGATAACAGATGTCCTAAAAAAGTGCACAGCCACACAGTTCGAGGCCTACACCAAGCTGAACATGCGGCAGACTAGATCTGGTTTTTATTTTCGCTATATTAGTATGGCATCCATATGATGACCATTTTCTAGTTAACCTTGGTGGCCAACCCGGCTTACCGCTGGGTTTTACAGATGTGGACATCAGGTTAGCCTTATTTTCTCCGGCTGCATTCTTCAGGCCTGTTCAGTGGCGGATCCAGGGGGGGGCGATCGGGGAAATCGCCCCCCCTAGCAGGGACTTGCTGCCGACAGCTGCACACTGTGCAGGTCCGTTTGGCAGTGACAGTGTGCTGCCCGGCTCCTCTGGATTGTGTTTTAAACACAATCAGAGCAGCGGGGCAGCACACTGTCCCTGCCGAGCGGACCTGCACATACTGTGCAGCCGCCGGCAGCCTTAGAAGTCGTAAAGGGGGCGGGGCCTAAATCGCTTCCCCCCTACAATGCCCCGGGTATAGCAATTTCCTAGATCCGCCCCTGGGCCTGTTGGACATCTCCAGTCAAAATGTGTGTTTTTCCTTTAATACCTCTATTGATACTATGTCCCTCCACATAATCAACACTAAGGGGTTGGTTTTTGTAATTGATTATCACGTGTGTAGGCATTTGTGTTTTTCATTATTTGATTTATGGCAGATTTATATGCAATTTCTTATGCATGTTTCATTATAGACACCTACCTTATATGGCTATATCAAGACATGGTGGGTAGGCATATTTATCATTGTTACTTATGGATGGGGAGCTAATGTTAATAGTTATTACTAGATGTGGGTACCCCTATAGCCTGCACACGATTAACAAGTTTCTATAATTGGTTAATACAAGTTTAAACCTATGCTGGCACCACTGGGGAATCCTAATTCCCATGTCAGACCGCTTAATTTGGTTCATTTCGGTATATCTATCACTGACTGTAGATACCTTCACAGAATTTCACAGCTTTTATTTTGTAGTGGCATGTGGCGCAGCTGAGAGGGAGGGTTAGTTTCAAATTGCTACCCACCACTCTGGGGCTGGCTAAATCAAACACTTTCGTGATTACAGATTTTAGCTAGGATCACTAACCGGGGTTTGCTAAGGAGTTTATCTCCATTATTTAACCGGCACGGTTTTCTAAATTTGGGCTCTTGTTTACATCAATTTTGCTTTCCCTACACTGATTTCCATTTTGAAGACATATGGTAGCATACATTTTGGATCAGTACCGTAACAATGGGACAGTTCTGAGGTCCAATTTTGACCCACAGCACTCTATACGTTTTAATGTCTTTATTGGTACACTAGATTCAAAGATGCTATAGTCTCAAGTTACTGTAGATGACTGCTTAAGGTTCACCTCATTGTACATTTACATGACCACATTCAAGCGCTTTAGCTTTTCGGGCAGCATGTGATAACATTTGCATACAGACCAGACCAAAGGTTCGGTTGTCTTAGGTGAGTGGTATGCAACCTTAGTCCACCAGGGGATGTCACATATTTTGGTGCACATGGAATTTTGTTCCCTGACTTTAAATCATGATGCAATTTTAAGCAGAACATTGGGTGTATATCGGCTTTGACCTCTGGCACCCTTTTGCATAGGTTTGGGGCAGCTACCACTGTGGCCTCCGAAGAATTTAACAATAAAGCGATAAAGCATTCAGGAAGATGGAAGTCAGATAGATACAGGGAATCGCAACGTGGATTTAACCACATTAAACAGTACGGGTATGTCACAAACCAGACTCTCAGGTCCTGTTACTTACCTCTCCGCTGTCTTTCCAAGCTGTTCCTGCGGTCCTCAGGCTCTGCTGGTTTCAGATCTCTCTGCAAAATGCTGCCCAGTCTGCCTCCACTCCAGAGATCCCTCCAGAATCAGGGTACGGGCGCTGCCATCTTGGATTTGGTCACATGATTCCTCTCAGCAACTCAGAGTGCTGCTTCTGGCCCAGCTGACCGCAGTCTAGAATAAGGAATCATCAACTACTATAAAAGAACTTCCTGGAGCCCTCACCTGTGGCCAGTGCATCTTTGTTATTTCAAATGCTAACCTGGTTCCCAGCAGTCTGCAATCCTTTCTGATGTTCCAGTTCAGACAGTGCAATCTGCATCCCGGCTCCAGTCCGGTTCCATTCCGGTTCCAGCATTACCAGCTCCATTCTGGTTCTAGCATTCCAGCTCCATTTTGGTTCCAGCATTTCAGTTTCAGCATTCAGATCCTGTCTGGTCTTTTCTGCTAGTTTATCACCACCTGTTCCTGTCCTTTCAGCTACATGCAAAGGAACATAATCAGGCCACCCAGCTTTGTGTACGTAGTCACCAGCCTAACTCCAGAGACACCACCCAGTCTGGGTACAGACAGATCCTCAGGTGAGACTTACCTGCGACTCGATAGGAATAGTGTACATGGTTACATGCTCATGTGGACTCAAGTACATTGTCCAGACCTGTAGAAAACTGAAAATAAGGATTTTGAACATATACGAAACATTATCTTTCCAAACATTTTAGACTAAAACATTAGAAAGACCTGAAAGGTATGACGTTTATGGCCATTCATCTGGTGAATAAAGACTGGAGAGGAGGAGATTACAACAAAAGGTTGAATCAGCAAGAGTCAAAATGGATATTAGGAACTTTAGCACCGGCATGTTTGAATTTGGATTTTGAACTTGTTTCTTTTTTGTAATATTTTGAACTACAGGAATTTGTCCTCATATATTTGCCAAACAGGATTGTAGCCCGCCTGAGAGAATATATATGCTCTGGATATTATATTTTTTCCCCCTTTACTATTCCCATGATAGAATAAGTCAGGACTGTTCCCTTTTAGCTTTAGCACACTGTTCATTGTGGTATAGCATATAGTTTATGTAACATTTCCATCGATTTTGGATGCATTATTTCATTTTATAGGAAAATCCAAATAAGTTTGGATCATTTAGATCGATGTACATGATGTCTGTAGAAATGTGAATATTTATGATTGATTGCGTCTTTAATATGATGAAGCCTCAAGTTATCTATTTAACACCCTTATGTGGTGATGCTGTGGGCAGGAGAATAAAGCTTGATTATACCCAGTATTTATATGTTTTTAAAATACACATACCGCAGTATTTAAACACTGTGCATTTTAATGTGAATATAATCCAATTAGAATTATGGGACTAAGTATGTAAATGAGGCTTATGATTGTTGAAATAATTTTAACATTTTGTGCAATCTATTTCATATGACTTTTGGAATGCATGTACCACATATATGCTGTGAAATATATTTTAATATGAGCTATATCTTTATTTTAATTAGTTTATGAGCGTATAGTTATTAATGTGGATCAGTCTTGTGATTGCTGTAATTATAACCATAAAGATCTGTTTGAGGGTCACAAACTGCCCTCTGCACATTTGGCTAATACAAACATTTTGAGTAGAAGCCAATTGGCTCAGATCACTATTTAAACTGACACTTTGGAGAATGAAGAAATCCCCAGACGAAGTCAACCAATGACGAAACGCGTAGGGTTGTGACATCAGCCGCTTTTCCTAACATATTTTCAAAGCTTTTATTTGGAGAAGCCGTGACTCCCCAACAGCGTCTGAGCAGTTTATCTGAGAAACATACACTGCTTGTGAGTCAGAGCCAGACTGGACGAGGGCTGTTAATGGTGCCTCTCTCTCCTTTATGTTTCACACATGTTATCCAAATTGGGGAGTGGAACGTTAGAGAAGGCACATAGAAGACACACAGGATTGAGAACACTGAAACACGAGTTCGATAAACGTTAACTCTTGGAGTTCCAAATTTGTGCATTAACTCATTCATACATGAATTAAATTTGACATTCATTTGAAGCTTATTGAATTTGTTCTTTATGATATACAAAATATATTTCCTTGCTTGTTAGTGGTAACATGTGTTGAAAACTATTTCCCTGAGTGTGAATACATTATTAGAACATTAGAACAATCATCTTCATTCATCTAATCTCCTTTGGATCATCTGAAAAGCACCCTTCTATTCACTGTATTTTCCTCATATTCAGTAAGATTACAAATTTTTCCTTTTTGTTCTCCCCCCTTTTCTAAGTGCGCCCTTTCCTAAGGGAAATAGATCCTCAGGTGTGACAGAGTAGCTTGCTAATGATATGTTGATCAGAGGCACATAGAATGGTCCACATTCCCAGGTACATAAACAACCAATCTGTTATTTGGCATAGGGTCACCGGCCCTCTGCTGGCCTAGTCTTATCTCCAGTTGCCTATATGCAGCTTTAGTTAACAGACTGCAGGGGGCTATTGTTGATACATACTGATGCTTCCTGTGACAGGATGGACCGCCTATGCCACCCTGTCTGTTGTTGCTTGGCTTACTTTCCCACCATTTCCTTTCGTTATCCCAAATGCACCCTTTTGCCACAGTAGGAGGGGCTTACACGTGCTGCCACCACTGGACTCCTTACCGGTATCCAGTACAGGGTTTCTTCTGAGTAACTGACGCTGCAAGTGTACCCCGTTACTGGTGTACCTGGGCTGGTACTCCTAAACTCTTACTATGGATCAGGGAAGCTGTGGACTGATCCCCTCTGGCCTATCACACTGACCAGGGCTGCATGAGCAGCAGGCAGAGCGGTGGTACTGGAAAAGCTTGGGTCCAAACCTCAGAACAGCCGGGAACGGATTAGATTTTGGGTCTAGTCTGCAGGTCACAGGAATACAGCAATATTGAAGATGTTTCCAAGCAGGTCTTTGAAGCAAGATATTTATTTGCCCTTACACTGGTTAAAGGTACCAGGTGATCACTCAAGTCAGATGAAATCAGAAGAACATGTTTTCAATACAAGCCAGTGCCTTTTATACAGTTTAGACACAGGCTATTTTTAGAATCAGGATGTGACCTGTTTACACAAACACGGATTTACATGCATTTGCAAAGCCAACCATATTTACACTTATCTATGAAATTCTTAAAAACCTTGCTGTGATAGCCTGCATCTTATTTCAGAGGCAGGAAACTTACTAGCATGTCAAATGGTCTATCTGGCATGAATACTTCAGACAGTCGCAGAATAAACATTCCCAAAGAAACAGTACAACCTCAAAGAAATCATTTCCCTACATCACAATACACAAAAAACTTTATAAACAAAGGCTCATTGTATCAGATAAATACATCAGAAATGAGATATTTGCTTTAGAAAGGTTAAACAGAAAAAAACAAATTCTACCCTGGCCGCAGAAATAACGATTTCTTATCTAAACATATACACAATATCAAACATAAGTGCTTGTGCAATTATATAAATAAGTGCCCTGTGCTATTTCCTTTAAATAAATTCATACCATAAGTTATTTATGAGTGATCCAGTACTTCCCCCAATGAATAATGATGGATTTTATTGTTTTGGATCTGCACCACGATAACACCTTCTGCCACAGCTTTAGAAGGGACTTCAATCGAAGTGTTACAGCACTTAAGGGGATGGAAGTCCAATGCCTCCCAGTCATCGATCAAGCCTACTGGCTTTGGGCACCCAATTTGGTGGTCTTCCCCCTTAAAATTCAGTTAGACAGACACTTCTATTTGGTCCTGCTTTTTCTCTAACATTTTCATGTCACGTTCAGGCTGAGCGAACTAGTTGCATTGTCCAAGGAATACTGTGTCGTGGCTTTGCTAGCTAGCTACCATCCCGACCATTCAATCTTTAGGGGGATGTGTCACGAATCACCCTATGAGTTAAGTTATCAGAAACTGTTGTTGATGAGAGTTTCACCTATAGCAACCCCCTTTCCCATAGAACTGGATATGTTCGCCGGTACTCGGTTGTCCCCAGGACTTATTCTCGAGTAGTGATAACTCAACTCCAGTAGATAGGCACCACAGAGGACTTGAGAGTGGGATGCTGAGCAGAGATACTTCTGGAACAGATTAAGCAGGAACACTGAGTAGAAACAGAATGCAGTACCAACCTCCACCAGTATTACAGACTGGCAGTGTGGAGTAGAGGATGGTGTAGTACCAGCTGTGGCCTGAGTGAGATGGAGCCAGAAAGCAGCACAGTGTCAGGGAAAATGCCAGAGCAAGATGGAGCAGTAAATCTGTACTGTGAAACACTGCAGACACAGGTGAGCCTGATGGAGCGGATAGCTGGCACCACGATCCTGCGGTTGGGAGGAGACCTCTCAGATGAAAAGGCAGAGTCTGAATCCAAATAAAAGACAGGGCCACAAGCAAACAAACAAAACCAGTATCCAGGCAGAGGTCATGGTCGAGAGCAAATAGGCAAGGTCGGTATCCAGGCAAAGGTCACAACAAGTATCAATCAGAAAACTGGCAGACAAATCACAGAACCAGGAGCACGAAGAAGCAAGCGTGTGAACGCTATAACCAGCAAAGGCAGAGTAAAGCTGACAGGTATTTAAACCAGTATTAGCCAATCAGGGCAGATGTCAGATAGAGCTGCAGGTGAGAGGAGTTCAGGTGATCACACTCAGGCTGAAAACAACACTGCAGCAGCAAAAAAGAGGATGTAAGTTGGATGCCTGCAAGAGGTACCTAAGGCCCAAACCTTAGTGTTGATCTTGGGCCTTCCCCTTTTGGGCAACCCAGGGCTATGCTGCTCGTTGCTTTCAGTAGGGGCATTTTCACCAGATCAAGGCCTGATTAGCTATGAGCCTCCAAGGTTTTATGCCTTTGTGCCCTTATATTATTTACCATATCCCCCTCCCTCCCTTACCTGGTGCTCCATTGCTATGGCATAGAAGTCTCTCCGTTATGCGGCCCACTGCACTGGCAAGGGTCTGTTTTATGGTGTGCAGCCCACTGCTCTGGTACACGGCCCACTACTGTAACAGGGGTCTGCTCCTGGTAATGGACGAAGCACTGACAGCGGCTGCTTTTCAGGGGTGGAATATATCCCGAAGGGACATTATGTGCTTCATTCTGGTTACCCCCGGCAGGAGGATCTGGATTTGGATAATGGACCATTCATATGTGTACTGGCCGTGCAGGCACTGGTTAGGCCAAGATCGGTCCTCTTTCTCCTACCCCTTGGACATTTGGTGGGTTCAGAGGAGGGGATTAGGATGGTCATCCCTTATGTCTCTTTTAGTCAGGAGTGGTGGCTGTCACTAGTCCCCCCAAACTACTAGTATTGGCCAAAAATTTTGAGAATGACACATGTATTGATTTTCACAAAGTTTGCTGCGTCAATGTTTTTAGACCTTTTTGTCAGATGTTGCTATGGTATACTGAAGTACATTACAAGCATTTCATAAGCGTCAAAGGCTTTTATTGACAATTACATTAAGTTTATGCAAAGAGTCAATATTTGCAATGCTGACCCTTCTCTTTGAAGACCTCTGCAATTCACCCTGGCATGCTGTCATTCAACTCCTGGGCCACATACTGACTGCAGGGGCGCACGGAGGATTTTTCAGGGGAGGTTTCCTCCACCCCCAAAAAAAAACAAACCCTAGGTTTCGGCTGCACTGTACTATACAGCAGCCGCGGCGCTGTCAAAGAAGCGTCCGTGGCGGTACTCTATACAATACAGCACCGCCGCGGATGCTTCCTAGACAGCGTCGCGGCTGCTGTATAGTACAGTGCCGATATCTAGGGCACTGGACTGATGGCCTCCCATTCTTGCCTGATCAATGCTTGGAATTTGTCAGAATTTGTGGGTTTTAGTTTGTCCATCTGCCTTTTGAGGATTGACCACAAGTTCTCAATGGGATTTAGATCTGGTGAATTTCCCGGCCATGGACCCTACATTTCGATATTTTAATCCACAAGTCACTTCATTATCAATTTTGCCTTATGACAAGGTGCTCCATCATGCTGGAAAAGGCATTGTTCTTCACCAAACTGTTCTTGGATGGTTGGGACAAGTTGCTCTTGGAGGATGTTTTGGTACCATACTTTATTCATGGCTGTGTTCTTAGGCACAATTGTGTGTGATTCCACTCCCTTGGCTGAGAAGCAACCCCACACATGAATGGTCTCAGAATGCTTTACGGTTGGCATGACAAAGGACTGATGGCAGCGCTCACCTTTCCTTCTCTGGACAAGCGTTTTTCTAGATGCCCCAAACATTCTGAAAGGGGCATCAGCAGTCCAATCCCTGTACCTTTTGCAGAATATCATTCTGTCCCTGATGTTTTTCCTGGGGAGAATTGGCTTCTTTGCTGGCCTTCTTGATACCAGGCCATCCTCAAAAAATCTTCACCTCACTGTGCGTGCAGAAGCACTCACACCTGCCTGCTGCCATTCCTAAGCAAGCTCTGCACTGGTGGTGCTCCAATCCTGCAGCCGAATCAACTTTAGGAGACGGTCCTGGCACTTGCTGGATGTTCTTGGATGCCCTGAAGCCTTCTTCACAGCTATTGAACCTCTCTTCTTGAATTTCTTGATGATCCAATAAATGGTTGATTTAGGTGCAATCTTACTAGCAACAATATCCTTGCCTGTGAAACCCTTTTTGTGCAAAGCAATGATGACTGCACATATTTCCTTGCAAATAACCATGGTTAACAAAGGAAAAACAATGATTTCAAGCACCACCCTCCTTTTAAAGCTTCCAGTCTGTTACTATAACTTAATCAGCATGACAGAATGATCTCCAGTCTTGTACTGGTCAACACTCTCACCTGTGTTAACAAGAGATTCACTGCCCTGATGTCAGCTGATTCTTTTGTTGCAGGGCTGAAATGCAGTGGAAATGTTGTTTTTGGGATAAAGTTCATATTCATGGCAAAGAGGGACTTTGAAATTAATTGCAATTCATCTGATCACTCTTAATGGCATTCTGGAGTACATGCAAATTGCCTATATAAAAACTGAGGCAGCAGACTTTGTGAAAAATAATATTTTTGTCATTCTCAAAACTTTTGCCCATGACTGTACAACAGGGGTAACAAAGTAGGCAAGGGCAAGTCGTTAGACTTACTGATCTTCATTATGGAGGATCTACGGGCCATTCAGGCACCGTGGCCAGCAGTTATATTGTGCTGGTCTAACCTTATTCCCTGGCACTCATGGAGACCTGCCATCCCCTCCCTCATTATTCGTACCCTCCTTATTTAGATGTGTAGGTCCTCGGGACAAGTCATCCGGGCACTAGAGGGCATAGTCTTTGACCACCCATTAATAATGGCAGAACAGGTACGTGTGTGTCTGTTTATGTGTGTTATTTCATGCACTTACCCATTAGGGGTTATGTCACCTGCATACACAGCCAATAAGATCCACAGGGACAGTCCCAAGCTTCCCTATACAATTCCATCCCAGTGGATGCTGGATCTCTTGTTTTTCCTGCACCAAATACCTCCCTTCTACCCTGCTATTGTTATGACTGTGTTGCATTAAAGTTTGCACTAACTTTTCTTTCCGTCGCACAGAAGAGGCTCAGTAGGTAGGACAGCATTGCAGTCAGTGACTAGTAAGCATATGGTGCTTCCGCTGATTGTCTAGGGATCACTGCCCCCTTCGAAGCAACCTGAATCTTGGTCCTTTTGTGTGGAAGACCCCCTGACCTGCTTTTTGTGGCCTTCCACCCTTTGGTTTTGCAAATAGGTTTGCTGACTGCCCTGCTCTTGCCACCACCAGTTTTTATAAATATTTTTAATACCTAAATAAATTGTGACCTTTTGCCAAATTTAAACTTGTGTCCATGTGGTTATTTATAACATGAATACAGTAATAAGATGAACCTTAGAAGTAGGTTGGGTGCATGAAAAGAGGGACATCAACACTATACTGTTTATTCTTAATCTTCTTGCTGCCCCTTTATAACAATATTGTCACTCACCGGACCGTGAGTGCCTCTGCGCTGGTGCATGGTTCCCTAGCCTTCCTGCCGGCACCTGTCCTGAGCCGCAGCCGTCCGCCATCTTGATGCACTGCGCATGCGCAGCATCAAAGAACTTATGACCTTTGTCTTTAATCTCATTGGTGGATCAGGCACCTCTCCCTATTTAAGGCACCTGTGTTCATTACTTTGTTGCCTGATCTTGAGTCTCATTCCCTGTGAGTCTCTGAAGGTATCTCCTGTGTACTACTAGTGTCTTCAGCTTCCTGCTGATTACCCGTGCTACTCATCGGTGGTTTCCATACCCGCTATTGATTCCTGTACCCTACTCGTGTCTTCAGCTGGCTCCTGGATTACCTGCTCTGCTCATCAGCAGTTGTCATACCCGCTACAGTCTCCTGTATCCTGCTCGTGTCCTCAGCTGGCTTCTGATTACCTGCCCTGCTCACCTGCGGTTCCCATACCCACTACAGCCGTTCAGAGTCCCTGCTGTGCCTGCATATTCTCGTGGACAAGCTTCTCTACTTATCAGCGGTATGCTTACTTGTTACTGACTATCAAATGTTACCTTGCATATCCGCTTAGGACAAGCCTTTCTACTCAGCAGCGGTATCCATACCCGCTATAGACTATTTGTTGTTACGCTGCAGATCTGTTTGGAACAAGCTTCTCTACTCAGCAGTGATATGCACACTTGTGATTGACTATCAGTTATTATCCTGCATATCCGCTCAGTGCAAGCCACTCTACTTGGCAGCGGTATACATACCGTTATAGACTATTAGCTGTTAACGCTGCATATCTGTCTGGAACAAGTTCCTCTGTGCTCTCAGTGTCTTCATACCGTTATTAACTCTTTGCATGCCTCCACTCATTCACACCTGATCTACTCCTCACTTACTAGCAGTGGTACAACTTGCTGTATGCAGACCACTGACTTCCCGCTACCTACCTGCACCTGGACAAATCTTCTCACTATAGCAGTGGTACAACTTGCTGTACACAGACCACTGACTACCCCGCTACCTACCTGCACCTGGACAAGTCTTCTCACCATAGCAGTGGTACAACTTGCTGTACGCAGACCACGGACTCTCCTGTTACCTTCCTTCACCTGCTCACGTCCTACCTGGTCTCCGTGGTTCAAACCTGCCTTTCCACTATAGATGCAAGTCGCTGACTCATCTACCAATATAGCTGCAAGTCGCTGACTCCTTTACCAGTATAGCTGCAAGTCACTGACTATCATCATTTCCATTGGCATCCTCTCTCCATCTGCTGTTATATACGTTCCACTCTTCACCCTGCTGCCAGAGGACCGCTGTGCAAACTCCGCCTCTCTGGTAAGCATAGTCAACTGGTGAAATCCTGGGCAAGACTCCTAGTGCCTGTGACAACTATCCCCAAATCCTCACGGGTTAAAATTATTCTTAAACAAAACATAAAAGGGGGGCTCCACACTTCCTTATAAACAATATTTTATTAGGCAGCCTAAATCAAGTAGATAAGACACCAAACTTATTTCTTTAGCTGCTAATTACAGCAGACAGGCATACAATACCACAGAACTTGATACAGTGTTTGCATTGTGTTAGGTCATGCCCTTTATGCCTTTCATCAATGGGACTTCAACAAAGAACATGCCCAGCAGCCAGGGGATGACTGGCAGACTTTAGCCTGGGTGGCAAGCACACAGCACTGGACCATAAGTAGCAACCAGGCGCGGGCTGGCAAATTTCAGCCCGGGGGGCGCACAGGCGGCCGCATCACATGACACGCGATGCGACCCACCCCTGGTAGCAGCCCATCCTTAAAGCAATGTTTTTGGTACACTATATATTTATCTATATAAAAAAGAGGATATTTTAGTGTTGCTTAATCCATATATATATATTTTTATGCCCAGGCCCACAGCTGGATTAAGGCTCTGGGGGGTCTGGGCACTTTAGACAGGGTAACCCCCTATGATGTAACATGGTTATAATTTTAGACAAATACACAGACAATACTGTGTGCACTACTGTTAGGTGCACGCTGCTCTGCCTTCATGAGCAGTACACGGTGAAGCGGGACATACCTCCCAAGTGTCCTAAGCGAAACAGTCACCCAAATTCGGGACTGTCCCACCAGATTCAGGACAGTTGGCAGACTGTCCTGCTCTCTCCTACCCGTTCTTATCACTTTCACCACTTGTGGCTGCTGGTTACTTTAGCTCATTTGCTGGTTGTCGGGATCCTGGAATATTGGAGGTCCTATTTGGAAAAAAAATGGGTACATAAAATTTAGAAAACGCCGACCAGTCCCAGTGTTAAATCAATAGCACCCACGTTTTATAATTAGGCCTCCCTCCAGCCACAACATTAAAATAATAATATTCACATTTGCTAAATAGATCTCTTTCCCTTCAACCAACCCTGACTTTAGATAGCAAACACATTTAATATATAAACCTATTTCCCTCCCTCCAAACAGCCCCAGCAAATAAATTAAATAGCATTTACGTTAAATATAACCATTTCCCACAACCATCCCCGGCATTAAATAACTCATATTCACATTTAAAAAATAGCCCTCCTCCCCAAAATCAGCCCCATATTCAATTAATATCCCCAAACCACCCCAGCATTAAATTAAAGGTCCCGTCACTTAACCTTAAATTAATAGGTCCCACTGTTAAATTAAATAGCCCCACAAATAAATAGTATCCATTAAATAATTACCCCCTCATGCACTCCACCATTAAATAGCCTACCTTCCACACTATATTAAGACCCCCTCATTCTTCCCTCATACACTATATTAACATAGTGGCCACTCACACACACACTGTATTACATACATAGTGGCCCCCACTCACACACTGTACTGCATACATAGTGGCCCTCACTCACACACACTGTACTACATACATAGTGGCCCCCACTCACTCACACTGTACTACATACATAGTGGCCCCCACTCACATACACTGTACTACATACATAGTGGCCACCACTCACACACACTGTACTACATACATAGTGGCCCCCACTCACACACAGCACAGTGTATTAACAATGACACACACACACACACACACACACACACACACACACACACTATTAACAAAGCAGCACACCCACTGTATACTAGGGGTGTGCACCGGGCACTTTTAGTGTTTTGGGTTTTGGGTTCTGATTAGCTTGAGGTTTTGGGTTCTGATTTGTTTTGCCAAAACACCTGATGAAAGGTTTTGGTTCTGATTTCGGGTTTTGGTTTCTGATTTATTTTTTAAAAAGCATAAAAAGCACTAAAATCCTGTTGTTTGGTTGTTTTCCACTCCTACGCTATTATTAACCTCAATAACATTCAATAACAATCATTTCCACTAATTTCCAGTCTATTCTGAACACCTCACACCTCACAATATTCTTTTTAGTCCAAAACGTTGCAGCGAGTTAGCTTTCTGGACTGCGTAGTGGAGTGGGCCCGGTACCCAATTTGGTACCGGGGCCACAATACCTCCGCCTTCAAATGGTCTCAATTCCACTGCACAGCTGCCTGCTCCTACATCCTCTGCAGCATATACAGGGTGTAGTTCGAGCGCGTCAATGCCTCTTGTTTTTGACGATGTCAGGTCATTTTCATTAATTTTGGATTTGGACCCAACACTGAATGTAGTTGATACGCATCTATCTGGACTGCGTAGTGGAGTGGCCCCGGTACCCAATTTGGTACCGGGGCCACAATATATCACCCTCAACAGTTCTGAATTCCACTGCACAGATAAAAACAAAGAACATAGTATTAAAAATGGCAGTTCCCCTTTTTTGGAACTACAGAAACAAAGAACGTAGTAATAGAAATGGCAGTTCCTCTTTTTTGGAACTATACAAACAATGACCGTAGTAATAGAACTGGCAGTTCCTATTTTTTTAAACTACACAAACAATGACCGTAGTAATAGAACTGGCAGTTCCTATTTTTTGGAACTACACAAACAATGACCGTAGTAATAGAACTGGCAGCTCCTATTTTTTGGAACTACACAAACAATGACCGTAGTAATAGAACTGGCAGTTCCTATTTTTTGGAACTACACAAACAATGACTGTAGTAATAGAAATGGCAGGTCCTCTTTTTTTGGGCTGCAAGAATATATTGCTCTATAATATTTTTTATACTTTTTCAATTATTTTTTTATATTTTTTTAGAGATTTTTTTTTTTTTTTTTAAAAGATTTTTGTCTGCTTAACAAATTGCTATGGACTTATCAGAAACAAATACAGGACCAAAGCACCACTGGACTCAGCAGCACAGACACTGGCCAAAGCACCACTGGAATCAGCAGGACAGAGCACTGGAAAAAGTATTACTGCACTCAGCAGGACAAAGCACCACTTGACTAAATAAATCAGCAGGACAGAGCACTGGACAAAGTACTAATGCACTCAGCAGGACAAAGCACCACTTTAGTAAAGTTATCTGCAGGACAGAGCACATCAACCTCCCTCTTCACTAACCACAGGGAGAATGAAGATGGCAGCCGCTAGCGGGGCATTTATGAGATCCGAGTCTCGCGAGATGCAATGCGAGACTTGGATGTCATAGCATCGGTTTGGCTTCATTTGGCGCCCGGAAGTTCCCGAACAGTGCTCGGATCCCGTCGGATCCGCACTGTTCGGGTGGGCTCGGATTAGCGAAATCCGAGCCCGCTCATCTCTACTGTATACTAACATAGAGAGACACACACACAATTAACATAGCTGCACACACACAATATTAACATAACACACTGTTATACTAACATCACAGACACACTTACCTTATTTCCACCGCGTGTGCTGTCTGCTGCTGCTGCTCACACATGGGACGGCACCTGTCACGTGGTGCGCGTCCCATGTGTCACTGGGTTCTCACACACAGGGGAGGGGGGGACGGATCAGGAAGATCCACGGCCAATAAGGAAGGTGGCTGGTCCCGGAGGAGGGGCCAGCCACCAAGAAATAGACTTAGGCCGGTCAAACCACCGGCCCATAATAGACTTCTTCTGTCTGGCCGAGCCTGCCCCTGCCAGCAGCTAATATACATAGTACACAACAACCAATTAGAAAACATGTGGATCTGTCTCCCACCAGCGAAATATCACAAACAATTACACTCCCTTTACAAACATGATAATTCACAGCATTTTAAACTTTTAAAATGCACCTTTAAGAATATTTATACACACTTAAATGATTGAATCTGATTGCCACAGATAATGTGCTTTTTTATTGCTACATATTAAATGTTTTATTGTTTAAAGTTTATATACATCTTCCAACAATATTCACTCAGTATTATGCAGCTTGTTAATTTATTTTTGTTCATGTATTGGTTATCCCTGTTACCTTGAGTAGTTTATTATGAAAAACACCATGCATTATTTCACTTGAATCTCTCAAATTCAAAACATTTATCAGTTTACTTAGTTCTTCTTAAATAATATGTTAATTCAGCTCTTCATGTCATGTCTATGGTTTGGAAACACGTTTCTTCCTTTTTATCCAATGCATTGGTTAGTCAGAGGACTACAGCCCACTGACATTATTCTATTATCTACTCTCTTCATCTAAATCCTTCTCTGAGTCAATGATACATTAATCCATACTCCTAGGTCCAACTTTTATAGATCTTTATCTTCACAGTAGTCTAAAAACCTTCAATTCCAATTCCATATCATATAAATTATCCATCCAGTAAAGCTGGAGTAGTTTGTAAAGTCTGAGGGCTTCATTTAGAGTTTGCCGCATTTTGCACTCAGAATGTATGCGTAAAAAGACTGCTGCAAAAATATATTTATGTGTGTTTATTGAGTTGCATGTAACTCCATACACTTATCTTTATTTTATTTTCACCTGTAATTCTCAATATATTCTAGCATGAAAGTGATTGCAGTTAATAACGTATTACTTTCTATATTTTCATCATTTTACTTTATATCATAGACCATATAAAATTAGCCATCAAAAGAAATTCAGTATGTTGGTAATCTCTGCATGAGTTAAACTGTGTAACTTAAAATTGTTTGATTGTGCATAAAACTGCATGTTTATTACTTATGAATAAAGCATTTTATTAAAAAGGAAGGAATCGCTTTAGTTTCTAAAAGGGCAGTTTTGTCCATAGAAAATGACCACATTCTTGTTTAATTACATTGCATCATTTCTGCCAAATTCTGTTACAAAGGAGTATTCAATGGTTTCCTTCCTACACATTTTGAAGCCAAAACGGCAGTTTGGATCATACTCTAAGTAATGACTTATAAATTATTTTGCCTGCATATTAAGTTAGAAAAAATCTAGTATATTATTTGGTAAATTGCATTGCTTTACTTACATGGTTGTATAAGGCAATTTAATTATTTAGGCACATTTCCATCTGCACAAACGTTATAACTGTATAAAGGTTATGTATGATGTCATGCATATACATAGTGTTTACTCCATATGAATATTCTTAGAGTAGCATAGCGTTTTTGGATCACGCCATAAAAAATACATTCATCCCAAAAAAATGGCTAGGGGTAGTTTAGAACAAGAATTTTACCCCTTAATGATCTAAATAGGCTAAGCTTACAGGAAGTAGAATGAAAAGTCATAGGTATCATTCATATTGCCAGGATATGTATGTTCTCTATTTCAACACACATGAGGCTGTTGTGCAATAAATCAAGATCCAGTTAAAGTGATAATGATAAGAGTTACATTTTTTTACATTTAGAAATCAGATACTTACCTGGAGAGTATTCAGACTATCAAAGATTCACCATGCCTGAACACTTACCCCTTTACAGGGATTACACTGGTATTTGTAGCTTGAAACAATGAAAAGACCAAAAAATGTTAATATATGGTACCAGACCAGTACCAGAGTTAGGACCCTTTTGTAAAAATCAAATAATTGGATGAAGTTGTTTTAAATTAATAAACATCGATTGAATTGATTTTATGTGAAAATAAGTGAATGGTACACTTACATTTACATTTACACTCACACACACATTTGTAAATAATTCACTTTAATAAAGTTCCAGCACATAGTCTTTTATATTCAAATGTAATAGATTCAATAGTTTAATATAATAACGTTAAAACTACTTTAAAGACATCTAAGGCTCAGGATATAGGAAATGTATCATGTTTAATGTCATACTAATCCACATTTTATCATCAGAAATCCGCAACTATCGGCTAAGCGATCACACCATGCATATGCTAGTTATGGATGATGAAGGATTAATGCTCAAAATGATATTGTGTTTGTAATGTTAATGGGTTGGTTTAAACCAGTATTTTGGTGGGCTCCTGAGGTAAGACAGATAGGCAACAGTTGTGTTGAGTTGCCCCCACCCCCGGACAGCATCGTTTGAACTGACAAATGATCTGCATTGTACTGGACTGTCCTAAATCCTGAACCAATATAAAATACTTATAGAATTATCATGTTTTCTTTATGACATCCTCACTGTTTATTATGTAACACAAACTGTATATAAACCAGGCACTGGGATCACCATTCAGTCTACTTTGACCACAGGCTTTAGGACTGAATCACTGTTAGCTGGATGCATATGTATTGGCTGTACGTTTTTCTTTTATTGTGATTTCTTACATACTGCTATTAATTTTTTTTTGTGCATTGGAACCACACGATCGCAGCGGACAATTATTATTTGGTAGCGACCATACAAACATTACAATACTTACCATCCACATCTTGAAAAGCTGAACAATGAGTGAACACTCTAGGTTACCCTATCCTCAATTAGCCCAACATTAAAATGAAAGTGTTTTTTTCTTTAATAAATATACTTCCTCTCAGCCCTAAAAATTTATAGCATTCACATTTAATAAATATGCCTATTTCCCCCACCCAGTCTCAACGTTGAATTAGTAGCACCCACGTTTAATAATGAGGCCTCTGCCCCACCAATCAGTCCGACATTAAATTAATAGGATTAAAGTTTATTACGTAGAGCTATTTCCCCACCACCAGCCCCGACTTAAATAGCAATTTCTCACAATAAGCTCTACGATCACGTTAATAGCTTACAAATCTCCTCCTAATCTTACAGATCCCACTTAGTATTAATAGCACCAAACCCGATGTCATAAACAAAATTTAAATTTGCATTGTATAGATCTTATTGCATTAAATAGCCAAGGACATTTGCAAAACCATTTTTCCTGTGCAGTGCGCACCCAAATGCAGTTTGAAATGCACAGAACAAAAAGACAGGTATTGTCAGTGCTTATCCTTAACACTGCATATCTGTGTGTATCTAGCAAAATGAAAACATGAGGTATTAGTTCATATTTTTGATCAAAACATTTAAGTCTGCATCCCATCGTCATGGGCACTTCATTGTATGCAGGTCCTAAGATGACCTATATGCTTCAAACACCATTAAAATGTAGTTAAAATCAGACCAGATATAGGGGCTTACATCTAGTAATGCACAAAGCCCAGTGTCATTTACACAAACCAAAATGCATTTTTGCTCTCTAGTAACCAAACCCAAGTTCATTTTTCACAGAAACAGTGGGTAGAAAGGGCAAGGCAGGGAAGAGGATCTGGGCAGATCTATAGGATTGAGAACCCATACTGTGAACACTGCCCATAAAAATGACATCAAACATAGCTCATTTCCAGCTTCTGCATCCATTTCCTCTTATCCAAGATAATAATTAAGCTGATTGAAGGGGCAATGTCACTGAGTTTTTTTGGTTTGTTTTTTTTTAAAAAAAAAAGGTGAGCTGAGCCTGCTGTCCAGTTGCAGAGCATTGTCAAAATGCTGAAAATGGACAAAGGCACATGTAGGACATAGGCAAATGTAGAATTTACTTGACCCACCCCCCCCTCTCCAAAATCCCCCTCACTTCTGCAATTTTCCTGCTGTAAAAAGCTACTCTTCTGCTCCACGGGAGGTTTCTGTCCTCCCTGAGCTCACCTTAGGACACCTGCGTTACGGTTTGACAGGTGTACTGCCCCAGTCAAACTCCCCACCTGCCACTGTCCTCGGAGCGGGTCATGTTAAGGATCCAGGGCTATACTGCTAAGTATCATCATCATCAACATCATCAACCTTTATTTATATAGCACCAGCAGATTCCGTAGCGCTTTACAATTGGGAACAAACATTGATAAAACAATACTGGGTAATACGTACAGACAGAGAGGTAAGAGAACCCTGCTCGCAAGCTTACAACCTATAGGACAATAGGAGTTAGAAACACAAGGGCATGTGCTACATCATATTGCACAATGGACCAGCTAAAACCAGGGCCGCCGAGAGGGGGGGGCGGTTACATTTTACCCAGGCCCGGGCTTGCCAGGGGGCCCGGGCCGAGCCCTCGCTGCTAATTTTTAAAATTTTAATTTTTTAAATTTTTTCTCTATTTTTTTTCCATGGGGGGGGGATTCGGTCCGTCATTGGTGGGGGGAGCTTGGACAAAAAAAAAAAAGAATCATACTTACGTGATCGGCGCCGCGTCCCTCCTCTCTTCTCTGCTCCATTCACACCGACTGCCGGGCGTGACGTCATAAAGTCACGCCTGGCAGTCAGTGAGGAGCACCGCAGCCAGACAAGACCAAGGCAGAAGACAGAAGAGAAGAAAGAGAAAAGAAAGAAGCTGACAAAAGGTAAGTAAAGAAATGGAGAGGTAAGGGGAGGAAAACAGAAAGGGACAGTACTATAAAGAAGAGGGAGTAAAAAAACGGGAGTGAGGCTGAGAGTAAAAAAAAAAGGGAGAGAAGCACTAATTAAAAAAAAGGGGAGAGAAGCACTAATTAAAAAAAAGGGGAGAGAGGCACTAATTAAAAAAAAGGAGAGAAGCACTTATTAAAAAAAAAGGGAGAGAAGCACTAATTTAAAAAAAAGGGGAGAGAAGCACTAATTAAAAAAAAAGGGGAGAGAAGCACTGATTAAAAAAAAAAAGGGGGAGAGAAGCACTAATTAAAAAAGGGGAGACAAGCACCAATTAAAAAAGGGGAGAGAAACACTAATTAAAAAAAAGGGGAGAGAAGCACTAATTTAAAAAAAGGGAGAGAAGCACTAATTTAAAAAAAAGGGAGAGAAGCACTAATTAGAAAAAAAAGGGGAGAGAAGCACTAATTAAAAAAAAGGGGAGAGAAGCACTGAATAAAAAAAAATGGGAGAGAAGCACTAATTAAAAAAAAAGGGGAGAGAAGCACTAATTAAAAAAAAAGGGAAGAGAAGCACTAATTAAAAAAAAAAGGGGAGAGACACAGAGTGAAAAAGAAGGGGGGAAAGCAGCATGGAGGGCGCAGTGTGAGCATAAGGGAGCACAGTGTAGTTGTGATAAAGGGGCACAGTATTGTGTGTGAGATGGCACAGGGGGCTTGTTGCAATGTAGTGTGTGTGAGGTAGGTGGTGGCTAATTAATGGGCGCTATTTTGTTTGTAGGGTGATGGTGGGGCAATTTAATAGTGGGGACTATTAATTTAAGATGGGTGGTTTGGGGGGCTATTAAATATGGGGGTAAGTTTAGGGAGAATGAGGTCTATTTAATAAAAGTGGCTATGAGTTATTTAATGGCAATGATGATTGTGGGAAATAGGTATTGCTGTTTGCAGGAAGGGAATAGGTTAATTTATTAAATGTGAATACTATTATTTTAATGTTGGGGCTGGAGAAAGGCTTAATTATTAATCGTGGGTGCTATTTATTTAACGCCGGGGCTGGCTGTAATTTTCTAAATGTAGCCATTGTTTTTTCCAAATAGGTCCTTCACCATTCCAGAATTCGGACAAGCCGCAACTAAAGAAACCAGCAGCCACAGGTGGAGAAAGTGAGAAGAACAGGTAGGAGAGAGCAGCACAGTGTGTGAAATGTTGTGATTCTAGTAGGGACAATGTAAATTTTTGGTGAGTGTTGTGCCCAATGTAAGGTGCAGGCCAAGACTGAACTCTCTGTGTACACACTGCATTCTTTCTATACTACACTGTGGTGCTAGATGTCTTAAAAGTCAGGAGTGTTTGGTCATATGTGACGCTCCATCGAATTGAGAGCCTAGTGATTTTGATGTTAGCCACGCCCCAATATCGCATTTGCCATGCCCCAAATGCAATTTTTTTTTACATACTCGACTATAAGGGGGGCCCCATGAATTTGTTGTGCCGAGGCCCTGAATTACTCTTGGCAGCCCTGGCTAGAACATAAAGGTAAGAGTATTGAGTGGGCTGTGTGTGTTGCAATGTTGGTCAGAGGGTTGTTGTCTTGCATTAGCTGTGTAGAGGATGGTAATAGGGTAATCTAGGGAAATTAAGATGGTGGTTAAGGAATATCATAACCTTGTCTGAAGAGGTGGGTTTTCAAAGAACGCTTGAAGGTTTGAAGACTAGAGGAAAGTCTTATTGTGCGTGGGAGGGAATTCCACAAAGTGGGTGCAGCCCGGAAAAAATCCTGTAACCGGGAATGGGAGGATGTGATGAGAGTGGAGGAGAGACGTAGATCTTGTGCAGAACGGAGGTGTCGAGTGGGGAGATATTTCGAGAACAGTGAGGAAATGTATGTTGGTGCAATTTTGTTGATGGCCTTGTATGTTAGTAGAAGAATTTTATATTGGATTCATTGAAATACAGGCAGCCAATGTAGAGACTGACAGAGTGGCTCAGCAGAGGAAAAACGGTTAGTAAGGAAAATCAATCTAGCCGCTGCATGCAAAATACATTGTAGGGGTTCAAGTCTGACTTTGGGAAGACCAGTAAGGAGGGAATTGCAATAGTCGATGCGGGAGATGATGAGTGCATGAATTAATGTTTTTGCGGTGTCTTGTGTGAGATATGTGCGTATTCTGGAAATGTTCTTTAGGTGTATGTAACATGATTTAGATATAGAGTTGATGTGGGGAATAAATGACAGTTGTGAATCAAGGATTACACCTAGTCAACGAGCTTGCGGGGTGGGATTTATGGTCATGTTATCAACAGAAATTGAAATGTCAAGCAGGAAGCTTCTGTTTTTGGGTGGGAATATTATTAATTCAGTTTTTGAAAGATTGAGTTTGAGTTGGCGAGAAGACATCCAAGATGAAATGGCAGAAAGACAGTCAGTAACGCGATACAACACAGATGGTGAAAGATCAGGAGAGGATAGATAAATTTGTGTATCATCCGCATAGGGATTATACTGAAATCCAAAGGAGCTTATTAGTTTTCCATGAGAAGTGGTGTAGATAGAGAATAGCAGAGGACCTAGGACTGAGCCTTGTGGTACTCCAACTGATAAAGGAAGCAGAGCAGAGGTGGATCCAGAGAAATTAACACTAAAAGAGCGATTAGAAAGGTAGGATGAGAACCAGGATAGGACACTGCCTTCAAGACCTAGGGATTGTAGCGTTTGTATGAGGAGAGAGTGGTCAACAGTGTCAAATGCAGCAGAGAGATCCAGGAGAATTAGAAGAGAGTAATGGTTATTATTTTTTGCTGTGATCAAATCATTGACAACCTTGATCAGCGCAGTCTCTGTGGAGTGTTGAGAGCGAAAGCCTGACTGAAGAGGATCCAACAGGTTGTTTGCTGTAAGAAAATGTGTGAGGCGTGTGTAGGCAATTCTCTCGAGAAGCTTGGAGGGGCATGGGAGCTGGGAGATGGGGCGGAAATTTATGAGAGAGTTAGGATCAGAATTCTGTTTTTTTAAAATGGGAGTAATCACTGCATGCTTGAATAGTGATGGAAAAATACCAGTAGAAAGAGTGAGATTACAGATTTTAGTTAGAGGGGGAATGAGAACAGGAGACAGGGACATACCAATTTGTGAGGGAATGGGATCAAGAGGACAGGAGGTAGAGTAGGAAGATGAGAAGAGAGTAGAAACTTCCTCTTCATTTGTGGGATCAAATGAAGAGAGAGTGTCAGAGGGTACTACAAAGGAATTGAGCCGATTGCCTGTCAAGGGAGATGATACAATTTCAAGCCTGATCTTATAAATTTTGTCCTTGAAATAGGAAGCAAGATCCTGTGCACTGATGTTAGTTGGAGTATTTGGGGCAAGAGGATTCAGAAGAGAGTTAAATGTGTTAAAGAGGGGTTAGAAGCCTGAGCATAGATGAGAGATCGGAAGTATGCTTGTTTAGCAGTGTCCAGAGCATTTCTATAGGAGTGTTAGATATCAGTATATGTGATGAAATCATTAGAGGCACAAAATTTACGCCAGTGACGTTCTGCTTTACGAGAAAGTTTTTGTAGTGTTCGTGTTACTGTAGTGTGCCACGGTTGGCAACGAATTCTACGCGAAGTATGTAGTGTTGCTGGAGCCACTTGATCCAGGGCAGTTGCTAGGGTTTGATGAAAATTGGGTACTGCCCGATCAGGGGAGGAGAATGTACAACTATAAACTAATTGAGTCTTTGATTACAACAATATGTGTAATTCCATTCCTCTTTATTCTGTTTTCATTAACAAACGTTGTACAAGACACAATTTAGTTGTTATTTTCAATTAAACATTTTTAAACCAATATTATTATTTATTTAAAATACTTTAACCTGGTGTTTGCTGGTCTTAACTTGTATTATGGAAAACACAGCATTCCAAAATTGGGTCTGACAGCTACCAGTCAGGACAGCCAGGGGTTAAATTCATAAGTGATCTGACAGCGGAACTTTCAATAACATCAATCATTTCCTTCTCACAGTCCTCCCCTATGCACCCAGGAAGATCAGGATTCTTGAAGTAAACCTAGAGGATCCTGTCATGCCCATGTACATTTGTCCTCTATAGCATCTACATGTGTCTCTATGTCTAAAAATATGTTGTGAGCTGTGTGCACTATTTTCTTCCTGAGTCATAGAGTCCAAGCATTCAGAAGTCACATGTAAGGTGGCGGGCGGTTATTGACTGTGCAGAGGGCAGAACATCTATTGTTGTGCAGTGCAGGCACTCCTCTAATGTCCAGGTTGGTAAAAAAAACCTTCTGGCTCTCAGAGTGCATCTTAAGTATGGTGCCCCCTCTGCCTTGAAACTGGGTGGCCCCACCACTCTCATTATGGCTACTGTCCTCTTAAATATTGAGGCCTAGGGGTAAATATATCAAGCTGAGAGTTTTCCGGCGGGTTTGAAAATCCAATCAGATTCTAGCTATCATTTATTTAGTACATTCTACAAAATGATAGCTAGAATCTGATTGGTTGCTATAGGCAATATCTCCACTTTTCAAACCCGCCGGAAAACTCTCAGCTTGATACATTTACCCCCTAGTCTTTGTTTTCTATACAGAAGATCACCTATCAAATTAAAAACAATCCTCTGAAGCAAGCATTGTGCCTTACAGAAGCAAGTAACAATGTTTTTGTCTCTTTTACGCATTCCATTAACTTATAAAGGTCTGTTTAGTGAGGCCTACTTCCAGAATCCTCTATTTTGAGCCTTTTTCCAGCTAATGTTCCTCATTAATATTAATACTGATGAGGCCTTCCACAAATGTCTCACTCTCTTTTTTCAGTCATTTTTAAAGTCTGTCCAAATGAATGGTACAACACAACAATATATCATAGAGTACATGGTATGACAAATAAATACACAGCATCTCCACCTTAATATGGCCTAACAAAGGAGCAGGTAGGAAGACCCGGCCAGTTTTCCCCTACACAAACCACGAGCATACCCAGGTGCCCAACCAAACCGATGGGATTCTTTAGGATAATTAAAATCTAAGAGGGTATACCTCCATTGGTCTGTTGGGAGGCTTGAACTGGTGCTCCCTCTCCCTCAGTCACATAGATATGCCAAGCACACCACTTTAATAATGAGGAGGTAGCTGCCGTGAAGTAAGGCATACCAAGTGTTTCCATTTCGAAACTGAAATTTATTTTAGAGATGATCTTTGACATTGGAGGTGGGAGGGGTTGTTTCCACACCTGGGCAATAGCTACTCTAGATGCTATAAGGTGTCCAAGTCGTATAATTGGATGAACGAAATTATATTGGTTAGTTAATATTGCTTTGTCGTGGCATACTGCAATCGCACGGTGAAATACGCACGCACACACTAGCACTACAACATTTAGTTATTTATATATTTCATATTTATATTGGTTCCGTTACACAGTGATTTATGAGCAGATAGTATTTAGTTTATTATTAGTTTATATATTATATATACACTTTAGTGTTATTTAAGGTTCAGGTTAAAGGAAAGGTGTCATGTCTGGTATCATATTAATCCCCTATTTATCAGCAGTTGTCTGGTTCATTTGCCGAAGAGATCGCACATTGCATACTCTAGTTAGTGATGTTAGGGAATAAATACTTAAAGTAATTCTAACTATAAAATGCTAATAGACTAGTTGAAACTGGAGCCTTGGCAGGAAAAGTCATAGCGCAACCCCTGGAGAGATGACCCCCACCTTTGGATATTTTGGTTTGAACTGGCCTATGACCTGCAGCACTCTGGACCTTCCTGATACCTGGACCAATAGAAGCAAGCCACGTCATCTGCATTGTTGTCTCTGCAACACTGAGTGTATATAATATAGCTGTGCTTCCACTGGCTTCTGTCATTCTCTGACCACAGTACTCTGGAGTGAAATACTGGCCACTGGTGCTCGTGGGAGCGCAGTTAGCGCAAGTGAAAGCAGCAGTATGTATTTATCTTTTGGTATTGGCTGTACTGTATTATAATCATGTATTAAATTGTTAAACTTTGCATCTGCTAAAATAAATGACTTTGTGCCTTGAAAACACAACACAATCGCTTGGACAATGCTTATTTGAAACCAATAAAATTACTTTAATAAAGGACATGTCCCATCACATATCTGTGTAATGGTGTAGCAGGGTCAATTCAGGGGTCGGGTGGACCGGGTAGCCAAGGATCTTACTTAATAGCTTTAATATCGCACTCCACAGGGGCTGTAATACCGGACACAACCAAAACATATGGAAGGTATCACCCCTCTCTGCGCAATTACGCCAACATGTAGGGGAAGTAATGGGCCACATCTTATGCAACCTTTCTGAAGTTGCATACATTCTATTTATAAGCTTTACCAACATTTCTGTATGGTTAATACATTTAGACATTTTAAAGGAGTTCAAAAATATGTGTTCCTAGTCTTTTCCTGTCAGTTCTACCTGGAGATCTTCCTCCCATTGGAGTTGTATCTTAGCCTTTTGTGTTTGCAAGATATTGTACCAGGAAGTTATGCTAGCTCTATTACCCCCCTTTGTCAGTTTAGAATAATACAATACTGGAGGAGGGCCAATTGTTTGATCTCTAAGGAAATGCCTAAGTTGTAAGTATTTGTAGAAGTCTCCTCTCGGTAATTGGTATAGGTCACTGAGGTGAGTAAAGGAGGAGAGCCTGCCCTCTTCATATAAGTGGCCTAAGGTCTGGATTCCTCTAGCAGCCCAACTCGAGAGGTCCAAGTCAGCAATCTGTTTAGCCACCTCCAGTATGGACACGTTTGCGGTGGGACGTACAAAGACCTCAGTATCCCTACCCAGGCAGTCCCAAACTGCCAGCCAATCCCTAGTGAGAACAGGCAGGCTGTCGGCAGAGGGCCTCCAATCTCTGGGCACCCATGGAAGATCTACCAAGGGAAATTCAGGGTTGCATGCAGACTCCAGATCCACCCATGGCTTCTGTCCACTCGGGAGATACCAATCCCTCATCTGGGACAGCAGACAAGCTTTGTGATAATTTCTCAAGTTGTAGTTTCCCTCTAGTCATCCTCTGCATTGCCATGTGTGAAGGCTTGGCTCTTCATATATATGACTTCATAATGAAGATTAACTTAGTCTTCAGGCGCGCAGGGGGACGAAACGGAAACACGCGGAACAAGTACATCAGTTTTGGGAGGAGTGTCATTTTAAATGCTTAAATTCTGCACAGCCAAGAGACCTCGTAGCACATGCACGTAGTTGTTAATGACACCAGTTGAACTTGGAGTATAGAGAAATTTTTATCTATGACTGTATCTAGATGTGGGGTTATCTGAATACACAGGTATGCTAGTTCAGTGGATTTCCAAGTATAATTAAATTGGTCTTTCAAATTCTGTAATATCTCAATAGAAATATTAATTGGGAGTTCCTCTGTCTTAGAAATGTTAAGTTTGTTAAGTGATGTTAAGAGGCTCTACTGAATTGGGATAATACACCATGGATTACTGGCAGAGAGGTCTCCGGGTCTGTAACAAACAGCATGACGTTGTCAGCAAACAGACATAGTTTATGTGACACATCTCCCAAACACACAGCTCTACAATTCCATTCTAACCTCACTTGTGCGGCCAATGGCTTGATCGCTGAGAGGTATATGAGGGGGGAAAGGGGACTCCCCTGACGTGTACTGTTAAAAATGCGAAAATTTGAGGACACTAAATACCCACGCTGAAGGCCAGAATGGCTTTCAAAATATCTCCCGTAAATCCGAACTGTTCGACAACCTTTGTCATATAAGGCCAGTGGAGTCTATCAAATGCTTTTTCAGCATCTAATGATAGCAGAAGCATGTATTCCTTAGTTTTATGGATCTGTTCTATAAGATGAAAAACAGTTGTCTGAGGCCTGTCTGCCCACCACGAAACCCACTTGATCCGGATGAATCAACTTAGGGATAATCGAAGAAAGCCTACTAGCAATAAATATTGCAAAGATCTTAACATCCGTATTTAACAAGGCTATAGGCCGAAAATTCTTACAATCTGAGGGGTCTTTCCTAGGCTGTGGAATTACTATAATGTGAGATTCCAACATCTCAGATGGAAAACTTCCCCATTCAGTGCCAGCATTATATAGATGTTCTAAAATGGGTAATAGTTCCTCCTGAAAAGAGCTAAAGAACTTATTTATATATCAATCTGGGCCTGTAGCCTTATTTTTGGGGAGCTGTTTAATAACCTGTCTAATTTCTTCCTGGGACCAAGAGGTATTTAGCCTCTCTCTAACGGAGGGATCTATAGAGGGGAGGGGTAGCTCCTCCAAAAATGAGGAGACATCCCTTGCACTCGGATGGTGAGTGGAAGGATCAGCTTGTAGGTTCTATAAATCTGCATAAAAAGATGTAAAAATGTCTGCTATCCCGTTCAGGTTGGAGCATTTAGCTGAGTCTATAATGGATTTTATCCGATTAAGGGGATTTAACTCCCCTTAACTTCCTTGCCAACAGCTTGCCTGCCCTGTTTCCTGCTACATAGAACTTTTGACACAATTTCGAAAGTGCCACTAGGGTACGGGTCATGAGCAATCTCTGCAGTTCCGTTTTGAGCAAACAGATCTCAGTACTCAAGGTCTTGGTAGGGTTTCTTATGTTTTGGGTTTCCAGGAGTTTGAGCTTTGATTCTAACTCTGACTGAAGGTGTAAGTTTGCTCTGCGCATTCTGGAGGCCACCTGGATTATTGTCCCCCTAACTACCGCTTTGATCATTAGTTTGCACAAAAGAGCGAAGAGACTCTGTAATTGCCAACTTAGCCTGTAATAAGGACAACAAATATGCAGGTAAGCGCCAAGGACGAGCCCTGGGGTGAGGGACGTGGACCTCCACGTCCAGACTACTGGCGTATGGTCTGACCATTATTAAAGTAATTCTATCGTTTTCAAATAAGCATTGCATAGGCGATTGTATTGTGTTTCCAACGCACAAAGTGATTTATTTTACCAGATGTAAATAGTTAACAGTTCAATACATTATTATATTATGATACAGTACAGTACAGCCAAAACCAAAAGATACATACATACTTTTGCGCTACCACGGGCACCAGTGTACAGTAGTTCACCCTTGAACACTGTGGTCAGAGTAGACTGAAGACTGGGAGCGCAGCTATGATCATGTATACATTTAGTGTTACAGAGAGAACAATGCAGATGACGTGGCTTGCTTCTATAGGTCCAGACTTCAGGAAGGTCCAGAGTGTTGCAGATCATAGGCTGGTTCAATCTAAGGAATCCAAAGGTGGGGGTCATCTCTCCAGGGGATGAGCTCTGTTCTTCCCGCCAAAATTCCAATTACAACCAGTCCATTAGCATTTTACAGTCAGCATCATATAAAAGGTTTATTCCCTAACATCAATAACTAGAGTATGCAATGTGCGATCTCTTCGCCGAATGCACAGGACAGCTGCTGATGTAAAGGGGATTAATATGATTTCAGACATGCCACCTTTCCTTTAACCTGAACCTTTAATAACACTGAAGTGTACATATAATCATAATATATAAACTAATAATAAACTAAATACTATCTGCTCATAAATGACTGTATAACGGAACCAATATGAATATGAATTATATAAACAACTAAATGTTGTAATGCAAGTGTGTACGTGCGTATTTTACCGTGTGATAGCCGTATGCCACATGTAGCGTGGCATACTGAGTGCAATCGGCCAATAAAACAATATTAACCACTATACTTTCGTTCATCCAATTATACGACTTCGACAGTTCCATCCTTTGATAGTATAATAAACTATTATCTTAAAGATGTTATATGCAGGATCTCAGTACCACGTTTCATTGCTATGTAATGCAAGTCCCCCTTGGTGTATGAAAACAAGTTATCATAAGAGAGAGTCTTAATCCTCAAAACGATTTCTTCTTTTACTATAGACCGTACATTTCTGGAGCTTGGAGATAATCTTTTGTATGCCCTTCAAGGGTGCAATAAAACACGTAATACATTATTTGGAAAGGTGCAGAGTAAAATAGAACATGTATCAGTTATACAGAATATTCTACTACAGTTCTTCAAATTTAACAGGTTCCTCTGTCCAACGCATGTCTTTAAGCTCAGAATACATTTAAACACTTCATGTTCATCAATAGCATCATTCTATGTCTATCAATAATGCCATATACAATCTCCTTCAGCTTGCGTTAATATACACACTTCTAATAATGTCATCAGTTCTTTTCATCAACACTTGTGGGCGGGCTATTGTCTGTTCGTTCTTCCCAGTCTCCCAATACTCAGGTTTCTTTGTACATGAATTAGTGATCGGCTTGCAAACTATTAGGAGACTCCAGACTAAGGGACCTAGGTGTTGTACATTTTCCCTATTGACCTCCCACCCATAATTCAGGTATCTCAAGAATATTTAGTGGATAGAGAACTAATCCTACTTGATATAATCACTGAAGCACGTGAGAGCACACCCAGCACTATGTTTGGTCTAAAACCTTACCCACCCAAGAATGATAATCATTCTCAAGGATGCCTGCTCAAGTCCAAATATTACTGGACTAACATCGCTGGGTGTACCTCTTTTTTAACTATGGGTTCAATGTACTTACGGACGTAATGCTACTCAGACAATAGCCCCTCGCACTTTCTCCAGGCTCCATGGTTTCCAAATTTTCCTTTACCCTGAATTGAATAGAGTAATTGGCTGGACCGATTATGCTACTAACTTCTCCTTCATCCCCAATTCCTCAATATCATTACCTGAACCAGCCTCTGTCATCTGCTAATAATTAAAAGAATTGACCGTCCTGAGAAGAGAATGAAATGAGAGAAACACAAAACAGGAAAAACTACAACTGTCTTAGGCTTTGGCTCAGGTGCTATTAACTGCATTCGAGGCATTCCAGAACAAATTCATGAGTGCCCTTTGACTCTTCTCTGAGTGTTGGCTCCTCTGCAGTGGGTGGAATGGGCACCAGTGTGTCTCTGCTACCCTTGAAGCCGTGATGCTGGTAGCCTACACCTGGTACCTGTCTGTCAAATAACCTGAGCCTAAGAAATTACTGTTCCACAACTTACTCTCCCGATCCAACATCCTGACAGTTAGTGTGACTTTTCAAGAAACAGTGTTTTGGACGTTCTCGGTTGCTGTCTCACCATTTACCTCCTCTCAAGGTCTAAGCTAGCCTCTCAGTTACAATCTCATCTCAAGGGGGGTCAAGAATATCTCAAAAACTCGACAGGTTAAGAGGCAGCCCAGGAGTCATCTTTGGTAGCGGGGAAGGACTAGTGGCTAAAGCTATCAACCACTTCAATCAAGTTCCAACTCTCATTCTATTCAATTCATTCTACCTAGTACCATTATTTTATGTTCACACTGGTTTGTGGCTAATCAAAAGTATGTAATTTGTTACCACTACTCATACATTATACATTTATTATCAATAACATGAATACCCCTATCACCCATTATAACTCTAGGGCTATCACATTGAATAACAAAAGCTTTGAGTATGACACAGTAATACATTAGACACATTTCAATACACCTTTACCCAGACATATTTCATTGGTACACCAATGTATACTTGAGGACCCTGCATGGTGGTAATTGGATGACGTGGATTTGTTTTATTTGGAGAAAAACCCATCTGCAGGAGGGATATGGGATGGCTCTATTGGTATCATTTTCCTGACATTCTCTTAATCAAGATAGGACGTTGCCGTCCTACTAGCTTGAGAAGAAATGTCTGGTGCACCCCAATATGCTCTTACCAGCTTGCGCATACCTTCTGTACCCATCTGAGCCAGACCATGTGCTGCCTCCGCTAGGTCTGGAAGATACACTCTGGGGGCTAGATTTACTATCAGGCGTGTTTGTAAAGCCGCCGACTTTCGGCGGGTTTGCCGGCGGTTTAGCCATCGCCGGATTTACTAACGCTAAACCCGCCATCCAAACGGCCAGAAATGATGTTTTCAAACCCGCCTCTGTATAAAGCGCCGTGACGGTTTCAACAATGCTCCACATACAAACAGCCGGATTTACTATTAGGGGGTTTATAAAGGCGCCGGAAAACCGCCATTCAAAAGACCAAAATGAAAGCGCTGCTTGTGAGCGGCGAGATTGTTCAAACAGTGTGCTGTTTGAGGTATTTGGTCAATCTGAACAGAAGGGAAAGGGCCATTTCATGTGCAAAGTTTGTCCCTTTGGGATTGTATATGTTAAAAGGCCAGTGTCTTGTAATGGCAGTGTAATTTGGGTTTCTTTTTCTCTTCTGTTTTCCCACGATGCAATTTTTTTACTAAGTTCAACATTTGTTTAATATTGCAACAAATCCCTTAACAGAGTGTAAAAGCAATTTTAACTGTACTCAATAAAGAATGGGTTTCTGGCTGATGACTCCTCTGCTGCATCCTCACACATCTGCACAGCACAAATTCAGGCACAAACCCACTAGTAGAGGTGTGTTATAGCGTACATTTGTACTTTGGTAAACCAGGTTCAGCTTACTAGAATAATCTGGTGGGGTGGTTATGTATGCACCTGAAAAGGGGTCTGATATTATCCTGGCTGGCTGTTTTATACATAATCTAGCATTACATCAATTTACCCCACCGATTAGTGCAGTACACACTGAAGCAGAAGGGGTCTGTGTCACATCTGGTGATGTGCAGAGCACAGAGGGCGGAAGGCAGATTAGAGTCCGTCTCATTACAAACTACTACACAATAGGAAAAACATTTATTTCTCTAAAATGTGTTTGATGTGAGTGCAATGTTTGTGACAGTCAGAGGGCAATGTGTAAATGATTTGAGTGCCTAGTTTTTTAAAACATCACTATACTCTTGTTTAATTAGCAGAAAATAAACACTGACACCATAGAAATTTAACTGCATTTATTGCAGTACAACACAATAAATAATAAAGGATAATGCTTATTCAAAGTAAAAAAAGCATGAGGCAATAGTCATGTGTTAGCGCTAGCGACGCCTTTTTGCTTGCATATCGCTATGTTTTGCCCCACTCTGTCCTCTCCCTGGCCCACCCCTGGTGCGAGCACCTCTCCTTGGAGGAGTACTCTGTGCCGATGTGCTTGGCGTACTAGCGGTACTTGTGGTGGCCGAGGAAAAGGGTGCAGGCAAGCGGGCAATGAGTTCTTGCTGCAGTTGGCCTGCCAGCCGGGTCAGGTTCGCATTCCCCTCGCGAACGGAGGAATTTAATGCCTCCACAGCCCCAGTCATTTGGGCCATCTGCAGATTGGATTGCTCCCAGGCATTAGCCAGACGATTGATTGCAGCAGGAATTTGGCTATTTGTGCGGTGTATCCGCCTCAACTGGGCCGCAATTTGGGAAATGTTGTGAGTTTGGCTCTCCATGAAGACTGATTGCTGCTGCTGGAAAGCACCAATAGACTGCGCCATTTCACGGGCTGGGTCCATACTCTGAGGTGCCGGCTGCTGGTGTGCTGGGGCTTCAGCAGGGCCAGGTGCAACATCCTGGAAACCAGACACAGGGGCATCCACTGTTTCCAGGGTGATTATGGTTTGCTCATCTGGCTCAGGGGACATTTGGAGGGACTCCACCTGAGGTGCCTGGTATGAAGAGGGCCCTGTGTATGAAAATGACGGTAAGTATATAGGATATAATATGTTTGTATATTGCATTCTGAACACTTGATAGGAAAGAATAATCTTTACAAACTACAGATTGTTTCACAATTTTTGCATTAATGATTTATTGTCCTATGCTACCTGCTTAAGGATGCACATATTATCCTTTTAATACCCAGTATCATATGAACTATGTATGGTTGAGGGGGCTAAAAAAGCATAGTATTTGTAACCTACAAATATTGTGATTTATTACGCAATATCTGGCTAGACCGTGCCTTGGGGTACACAAATCCTATTTCAGTCCTCCCTCTGTGTAGTACATGCTGGGTATTTTGACTTAACTGCGTGTGTAAAAAAGTGAAGACGTTGCCTATAGCAACCAATCAGATTTGAGCTCTCTTTTTGTAGAATGCAATAAATAAAGTAAAGGTATATTCAGATTGGTTGCTCTAGCCAACATCTCAGTTTAGTAAATGTAGCCCTAAGGTCGCATAGCACACCATATTTTAATAAAAAAAAATTTGCCAGCAACATTTCCACAGAAAAACAATTAACTCCATTATTTAGCACAAAAACATAAATCACACACCTGCTTGCTCTTCTGTGGCCGAATCACTGACTGAAGGTGGAGGTGTAGCTGTAGGAATGGGACTCAACTGTGGTCCAGGTGAATCTGGATGTATTAGAAAAAGCATACAATGTATTTGCAGCAAAAAGCCTTTTACAAATAATAAATCTTTGGAAGACATGTGTTTGCACATTAAAAAACAGTTATAAACAAAATTATTGCCCTTTACATACTGATTGAGTAAAAAAGACACTTTTGCAATAAAAAAACATTTTCAATATTGTTAGCTTAAAAAGGACAAATCACTCACCAACTCCTTGGGCAAACGAGGGCGAATCTGTGTCTTGCACATTAATTCCCTCCACTATTTCACGGGGCATTATCTGCCGCAGCTCCTCCTCATAGCTGGTATATTCAACGCGAAGAGGGGGGCCACCACCCGTGCGTCTTGTGGACCTCCTTTCCTGGGCCATTTTTTCCTTCAACCTCCTCTTAATGTCCGAAAATCTCTTGCGGCAGTGCGCCACTGTCCTCTTTAGTGGGCCCACCGCGTTAACAGCGTCGCACACTCTCCCCCACAATTGGTGGCGCCGCCTTAGCGGAGTCCGGGCTGCCAGGTTCCCCAAGATCACCTCGTAGCAGGGAATGATATTGTGCACCAACACACAATTCTCATCATGTGAGAAGCGCACATTCCTCCCTGTCTTGGTCTTCCTGCTCTGTCCTGTCTCCTCAACCTCTCCCTCTCCCTCCTCTGACCCCTCAACCTCCATCTCCCTCTCCTCAGCCTCTGCTCCCCTCCTATCTCTGGACATTTTTACCCAGAAGACAGAAAAACACAAAACACTGAAGGACTTACAAACACAAAGAACAAACTACACTACCTACAGACACACTCTCCACACAGTCACACACAAGTAACACAGACAGAGGACAAGTCAAATACAAAAAATACAAGACAGAAAATAAATGAGAAAATAAATGTACAAAACAGGAAAAAACCACAGGACTACTCACACTTCAATCAGATATCGCTCCACCAATCCACCAAACACCAACTCTCAGCAAACCACTATCCTCCAAACTCCTCTCACAAAACTCCTCTAAACCCTATCAGAGAAAAAAGTGTCAGGCCAGTGGTTTATATAGGGCTTGTGATGTCAAATCTCCTGAGTTTGAAAATAGCCAATAGTAACAGGCCAGGAGACAGGTGTAATTTTCAAAAAAACCGCCTTTACACAAAAGCGCCGTCATTTAAAGCAAAAGCGCCATGTTCTATTCAAAGCCGCCGGCGGCTTTGAGCATTACATCCCGCCGTTACATCGCCGGCGGCTTCAAATTGAAGCTGAAATGCGCCCATTAGTAAATCCGGCTGTTTGCAATGCAAACACGCCGGAAAACCGCCGCGATGCATGGCGGTTTGAAGCCGCCATGCATCACGCCTGATAGTAAATCTAGCCCTGGGAGTTACTGGTCTACCTTGTCCATCTCTCCAGAGTCCACCAGACTCCTTACCACATCTCTTCACCTTCCAGACAGTTAATTCTTCAGGTAACACAAATCTTCATATATTAACTAATATGTGTATGCGTGCATGTGTGTGTGTGTTCACATTTTAAAACTAAAACAATACAACGAAAAACAAAACAAAATATAGATTTGCTAGCTGTCACATAAAACCCTGCTGTTTATTTGACAGCTATGTTTGCCCTGGTGTGACAACCATGTATGGTCGTGTGTGTAAGTGTGGACTTTACTAGCAGCTACTTCAGTTGGTAACTGTGTCACTGTGTAAAGTCCTCTATGTAGTGTCCTACTCATGTGCTGGTTTTGCAATAAAAAAAGATTTTTCAGTCAACTCAACATCGCCCCCTAGACTAGAAAAATGCTGAAGACCAATGTATATCAATCCATTTTCCCTCTGCCAACTCACATGCCATTCTCAGTACCTCACATTCAGCTACTTGACTAAGTGAGAAAGACAAAGGGGTCTATTTCTATAACACTTTCTTCAAATTTAACAGGATCCAGTACATGTCATTTTAACAGTAAAAAAATACATAATGTTCTACACAGAGATGCATATCTGTATGCCTAACCTCCAACAATCTCCTGTCCCCACCCTTTGTGCATACATATAAAGGCACATTTATGTACAGGATGCACAAAACACAAAAAACACCAAAACAGATATGCATCTATAAAAACATGAATCGTATTTCCACACAAAAAAACTTTCTGCTTAATATTAGCAGCTTCTATACACATAACACCAAACCCCTGACTGTTTCTGTAACTTATGTCAATGTAGTGTGTATATCCAAAAACAAAAAATAAATAGACATGCAGAAAGGGAGATTTTACAGCAAACATGACAGCTGGATTGGACTCTATGGGAAAATGGCTGTATTTTTTCCACTAATCCTCTTAGCTATTCGCTAAACTATGACCCCTCCCCATACTTAACTAGGGGGTCTTACGTCAACCGTGCAATCCAGTGTCGTCCGTCTTTTGTTTATTAAGAACTCTGTATCACATTAACTACATACCTTTTCAACGGACTTCCTGACTTATGACAGAGAAATGTAAAAATTAACTCTTGATGACTCATCTGAGATACATAAAACGATATTTTGGAGCAAAGTATGTACATACTTCATTTTTGGATAATGATTCTCAGCCAAACAAATTATCATGATTCACTGCAGCCTAAAACAAAGACTGTTCCAATGATCCATTGTTAATTAGTCTTGCAGGAGTCATTTTTCTATTTCTCTATCCCACCCCTTTAAACACTAACGGCCTGAGTCATTAAGGAGATCAAAGCATAAAAAAGGAGTAACACTTGCACCTGCGCAAAACCATGTTGCATTGGAGGGGGAGGTAAATTTAAAATGTGGGGACAGATTTATAGTTGGGGTAGGACATGTCCTAGATCAACTTTAAATTTCAGTGTAGTAATAAAGCTATCAAGTATTTGTGTGCTACATGAAAAAACAGCCAGTATTTAACTTATGCGCAAAATAATAAACTAATTTGCACCCCTTGCATTGTCACATGGTTTGTTCCAGAGAACATTTACCCATTTTTTGCCTTAATGACTCAGGCCCTAAGTCTATGGGCTAGATTTACTAAGCTGCAGGTTTGAAAAAGTGGGGATGTTGCCTATAGCAACCAATCAGATTCTAGCTTTCATTTATTTAGTACCTTCTACAAAATGACAGCTAGAATCTGATTGGTTGCTATAGGCAACATCCCCACTTTTTCAAACCCGCAGCTTAGTAAATCTAGCCCTATATTTCTTTTGTGTACCCTTATCTGTGAGAAAAAAAACAAGAAAGTTATCATAAAACAGCAAACGAAACAAACATTTCCATTCTTTACCATCGGCCAGCGATTAGGAAAGCAAGCATGTGACAACATAAAACAAACAAGCAAAATCAACAAAGATTAATTTAAATCAGTTTTTTTTTCTAAACCTGCACACTAATACTTACCACAGTTTTAACCTTTACCTTGCCTGGTTGTAGGATTACAGATATAACCTGATCTCTTTTTTTTTTTAGTTGACTATGGTTCTCTCTCAAATCATTTACTGTTGTGAGGTGTGCAGATGCCTGTTGAAAAACCTCTGTGGGTGTCTATGTAATTCCCTCTTAGGTGACCCAAGTCTATTTGTTTCCACTCTTGTCATTGTACAGCCCCTTGCTTGATTTCCTGTTTTATGGCATCTAAAACACTTCCTCAACTCATGTTGTTTCTGTTCCTTAAACCAGGTGTTATTATACTGTGGTCTTGTGTGCAGTCCCTCTGGTGCTGGGCTATTTACCATCATTAGCCTATCACTCTGTGCTTTTCCCTTTTTACATATATTTTTATCATGTCCTATAACTGACTCCCTGAGAACACTTACAGTGATTCCTCTCCAGTGTGGTAATGAAGTTTGCACCCTTCTTTTCAAGTTTTCCCTGAGGCCATCCATTAGAACTGAAACAGCAACCTCCCTGTAGTGCAATCGGCCAATAAAACAATATTAACCAATATACTATCGTTCATCCAATTATACGACTTCGACACCATGTCATGGAATTCTATGAGTGTTCTGTAGTACCCACTTATCAGAAAGGATAAGGTCAATTCGGGAGTAGGTGTTTGTACTGAAGAAAAGTAAGTATAATCTCTTTTGTTAGGGAAAGCCACTCTCCATACATCATATAGACCGTGTTCTGGCAAAAGCCTTCCAAAGGCCAACAAGGACTGGATAGGGTTCTGACAAGGTGTTGTACTGGACTTAGTTGATCTGTCAAGTCTTGGATCTATCACTAAGTTGAAATCTCCCATTATAACTACACTGCTTCTTTTGACCTTATCGACCATAGCCAATGCAGATTTCAGAAACAGTATCTGTCTAGAGTTGGGGGCATATAATGACACCAGAGTGACCCACTTTCCTTCCAATTGGCCAGTAACGATCAGAAATCTCACGTTCTTGTCCTCCACCTTCGTAGAGAATTTGAAGGGGCATGTAAAGCTGAGCAATATCGCTACATAACATTTTTTATGGGGTCCATTAGCTGTATAACAGGTAGGATAATGGTGACTTCTAAGGACTGGGGGGGGGGTCTTGGCTGCAAAATGGGTTTCTTGGAGGGCCACAATGTCTGCCTTAGCTTTATGAAAGGAGGTTAATTCCATTCTTCGTTTGCTTAGGGAATTTAGGCCTCTAGCATTCAATGATAAGAACTTAACCATTCTTAAAAGGGGTGGACCATAAATGACTCAAACAAATTATTACAAGTTGACTGCCTGCTGAGTAGACAGTTTACGAATTGAAAAAAGGACATATTGCTGGAAGTGTTGTGTTCTAAGGAAAAAGGGGAAAAAGCATCAACAAAAAAAAGAGAGGATCAAGGGGGGCCATAAGTCCCCTCCATAGGTGGGGAAACAGAAATAACCCTATATATAGGGTTAGAGACTTTGCCGGAAAGGACAGAACCTGGCAAAATACTTGCGTGTGGGGTGCATGGCCAGTGCCACACCACGCCGCCATCCACATGCAAACTCTTAAAAACCAAAACTCGGTTAATCACGATACAGAACCAGAATGAATACATGTACAGAAAAAACTTTTCAACCCACTTCAATGTCGTCGTTATTAATATTAGCCGCACAGAAAGACAAACAGAAACAATAAAAGGAAAAAATACACAGGAAAATCCCCATAATAGCACACTATCAGGATACTAGACTGTGTCATGAGTTACATGAAGAACCTGAGCTAACTTGACTTAACAAACAGTTTAATAGCCAATCACTAACTAACTTGCATAAAGTTGATGATAGCCCTTTCCAGTACTGTCATATCTACATAAGGGGTCGTCCAGAATGCATCAAAGAGTCCTTTTCGCCAAACACAGCAAAGTATTTGTCGACAGACTTCTTGGATCTGTTTATACGGTGCGGATTGCTGAAAAGGGAAAGAGAAAGGAGCAAGGAAAAGGGGGACAAGAGTAGGAGGGGGAAAAACAGGACAGCAATGAACAAGACCTAAAAAAGATGTATAATGTGACCCTTAAGACTTTCCACCTATACTTCTCTAATCCTGGATGGGTCAAGGAATCAGCTCTAGAATGAGTATGGAATGAATCATGCTGGCAACTTTCCTTGACCATGATCCAGAGATGTGAAGAAGGAATGAGAATACTGAATTATAGATTGTGGAACCTCAACTTTGCTGCTTTGACGATCCTATTTCACAAGTGGAAGAACAGTCAGGACCGAAGCCAAACCGCATCAAGTAGATCCAGGTTTCCACACTAAGATGACGTCTCCGGAGTTCCAGGAATCCACTGTGTAGACCAATCTTTGCTGATATGAGCTTTGGATTTGGAATCCGGCTGGGAGGCTTGGAGACTCCAGGGGCCTGATTCATTATGGATCTTAACTTGAGAAACTTCTTATTTCAGTCTCCTGGACAAAACCATGTTACAATGCAAGGGGTGCAAATTAGATTTCTGTTTTGCACATAAGTTAAATACTGACTGTTTTTTCATGTAGCACACAAATACTTGATAGTTTATTTGTACACTGAAATTTAAAGTTGATATTTGTTTGCTACATGAAAAAACAGTCAGTATTTAACTTATGTGCAAAACAGAATGCTAATTTTCACCCCTTGCATTGTAACATGGTTTTGTCCAGGAGACTGAAATAAGAAGTGTCTCAAGTTAAGATCCTTAATGAATCAGGCCCCAGGTCCCAGGTGCCAGGTCATCAAGAGCTTAGCTCCCTCTTCTACTGAAGAGATGACATGCATAACACTGTTTCTGTGAACAAGAAGCTTTACTGGAAACCCCCATTTGTACGGGATATTATTGTATAGCTTGGGAAAAGTCCGGGAACAGTTGTAGACCCTGAAGAGGCCCTGAATCATCTGTCTCTCTTGCCGGCCGCAAGATACGCTCTTACATGTGGAAAAAATGGACACGTAGTAAAGTGTCTCTAGGCAGGGTATCTGACATGTTCCTGGCTCTGGGTAAGTGATATATGCAGTCGATAAGTAGTGTAGATGCCGCTGGTAGTAGCTTCTGGAAAAGATTGGTAGCAAAAGAATAGAGATCTGGATTTAAAAACTTGTTCTGGAATTCCCCGAATTTTTATATTGTTTCGGCGAGATCTGTCTTCTATGTCTGCCAATTTAACTCTCATGGAGCTCACTTCAGCCTCCAACTGCTTATGGGATGTTTTTAGCTCATTGTGAGATGCCACTATCTCATCCGTTTTATTTTCCAGGTGGTCAGTCCTGTTCCCCAGTTCCACTACATCAGATTGAAGGGCTTTAATGGAGGAGCGCATTTCCACAAACAAATCAGCTTTTAGAGTAGCCAACAGATGCTGCATCGATTTAAAAATGATCAGAGCCTTGGGATCTATCTGCTGAGGAGCTTCCACGGGAGAAGGGAAATCCAACGATGTAGCACCAAGCTGAGACTGCGCATCTCCAGGGCTTCCCTCCGCCCCTGAGGACGAGGATGCAGCTCTTTGACTTTGAGGTTTAAAGAAAGGAAGCTGCTTAGCAGGCTTAGATGATTTAATCTTTTTGATTTTTTTAGGAGCCATCCTGAGCGATACAGATTAGTGTCGAGATCCCCAATGGAACTTTCAGGAAAACTGGTTCGGTTTGCTCAATGCAGACAATATGTGGTTAGAATTAACTGGATCTAGGGTTCCATGTAACACAGGAGTGATTCCTGGTGGCCTGGTCAATATATTTTAGAGCGTATGAGAATATGGACAAGGCATCATCTCTTATGATTCATGGGCAGACTGTACCCAGCTATACATTATAGAGTGCACATGGATGGCAACGAAGACAGCTTTTTAAGGCAGAAGTATAATTTCCAAAGCTATTTCTCACTGTATCAAACATGGAGTTTGATACAGTGGCTTGAAGACACTTAGCTGTTCTCCTCAAAATGGCCAGAGGAAGTAGATGGATAGAGTATGGATTATATTATACCTGAAGGCCGTGGATTGTAGGATTGCCTCTGAAGAAAGGCGCGGAGCTGGTGGTATCATATGGAGGTATGCCTCTCTGCTCCAAGCCCCCCACGAGTGGATCCAGCCTGAACCTATATCTCTGGCAGCGGGGTGCACCACCCTGCGGCTGTGTCTCCTTTCTTAGAGAGCCGTGAACTCCCAGCATGTAGGTGCCGACTGGAGGTCAACTGCCGCAAACCAGAAGTCGGGTCGGCCGGACTTTTGGCTTACTGGGGACCGCGGTCTTTAGGGCAAATGCAGGCCGCGGGTCCTGGAAGCACCGCTGGAGGGTCTGGAGACATATAATCAGGGTAAGGCGCAGCGAACCCTGTTTCAGTAGGTTTTCCAAAAGTGCAGGGTATAAGCTGCACAATGGGGCCACCCTGAAAGTCAGCACGGGCCGAAGACCAGACAGAACAGTTAGACGGTCGTCGGTCAGCTTGTATGATAAAGGATTAGGTTCCAAGAGTCCTTGCAGATGCCTGGATGGCTTAGACCCTGGAATAGACCCCTGGCGCTGAGATGGGGTCCCTTAAATTAAACTTAATTACAAGTTTAATGCAGAGCTCTGCAATATCTGGACTGTCTGAAATGGCGTCCAGTCATGCCCCCTGATTCTATTGTTTGTCTTATCTGTATTTATTTCTGTTTATTTTTTGTTGATTGTGCAGCACTGCAGATTCCGTGGCACCATATCAATAAATTAAGATGATGATGATATTTTTCTTCCAATGGTAAGACTCATAAGTACATATTGTTAGGACTCTGCCTGTATTTTGTATTTGGCTGCAGTACCTCAATTCCACCAGAGGTGCTGCGGTTTTCCCCTGAACTTTACACCTCTCCTGTAGGAGTTAGTCTTCTTATCTGATTAGTACCAGCACCTGTCTCACAACTTCATATTCCTGTCTCTGTGTTCTGTGTAGTTCATCGTTTATACCTGGCTGCTGCCTGTCTCCTGTTTATCCTTGTTCCAGTTTTGCTTTACTGCTGTTTGATCTCCCGTTGTTACCCTCTGACTGATTACCGGACCCTGCTTGTTTGCCTGTTGTCCTGACCTCTGTCTGATTACCGGATTTTGCTTGCTTGCTTGTGACCCTGACCTCTGCCTGGCATTAGCACAGAACATGTGTATGCAAATGAGATATACTATACCAATTGTATGTACAGTACGCATTAATTATTACTATTTATTATTATTATTATTATCTTTCATCTTCAGTGCCTGATTAGCTTCTTATATTTCTTTTATAAAATGCATGTCTCACGCAAAAAAAAAGATGTTTGTCAAACTCTAAATGAACCCAATCAGTGTGTAAAGGTGAGCACTGCTGGTCACAATATGTGTGTTGTCACTGCTGGTCACAATGTTGTTGAGAGGTGAGCTGCATCTCTTCCACAGGACATTGCATGTTCATTGGCAACCCAGTACTAAATCATTTGTAGACGACAAGATTCTGAGTCAGGGTATTGTGCATAGCAGAGCAACTCCCTTGCTGTAATCTATTAAAAATAATCCCTCAAGGCAATCTTTAGCCTTTTTGCTCCATACACATGAGGTTTCTGTTCTTATTTCTTATTGAAGTTATGTGGGCTGAATTAAGTAATGTCAAAAAATGTATTTATTAAGCCCAGTTAACTATGACATTAAATTAAGTAGGAAATCCTGGAACAGAGCAATTTGACTCCTGTTGGAGGGTCGTAAATAGTTTTCTTTTAGTATAATTCAAGTGGCCCAAGTTATCCCATACTGACACTGAATTAAATATAGTGTGCTTAAAACAGCCTTTTAAAAAATAAATTAACTGTTTATCTCTATTTAATTCTGCAGAGAAATCACAAGCAACTTTTCTCTTGAACAGTCAATTTGGATTTGAGATAGACTGATAGAGAAGCTGATGCAGGAGCATGTGTTGTACTACCAAAGAAAAGGGTAATGGGCCATATTAGTGTTTTCTGATACTGCCACGTGTCTCAAAATGAACATAATACCCAGTAATAATACGATCAAAATCACCAGGATCATTGTGAGGCTTGTCGGTAAATGCAGTTGATATATCGGCCTTTGTGTGAACAACATAGACAGTAAACTCATCCATGTGTCACAAGAGGCAGCGGTGCCCCAAGCTGCTGCGACTCTCTGCCTTCCCTCTCAGTTGCGTTCCGCCTGTCACCATGATGACTGGGACGTCATTTCCTCTTCCGTCCCGACCATTGCCAGGACAACGGTCGGGACACTCTCTGCAGTAGCGCCGCGTCCCGGCGTGATGTAGCAGCCAGGCAAGTGCGCAGGTAGCAAATTTATTATTATAGATTGGGGCGTAGTGGAACAGAGAGCAGGGACATTTATTACTCCAGCTAGAGTCTTTCAATAAGAAGTTTCCTGGATTCCTCTGTTTGCTGCCGGTACCGACCTCTGCTCTCTGGTGCTCAGCCCACTGATTTTTCTGCTTTTCTTGATAGTGGTGCAGCCGATAATTTCCTTATCCTCAAGTTGGCCCAGACTCTCGGTATTCCCTTGATTAACTTAGACTCAAGCATCACCATCTGAGGATTGGATGGTAACTGGATGCAGGGTTCTGGCTAAGACTCCACCTGTACAGTTGTCTGTGGGTAGCCTTCACTCTGAGGATCTCTCTTTCTATTTGATCTTGTGTCCTTGCACTCATTTGATTCTGGAGTATCCTTGTCTTCAGGGCCATAACCCCCTCATCAATTGGAAAAAAGGGGATATAATTCGTTGGAGTCCGGAGTGTTCATCCACCTACTTGACTTTGCCCCTTTGAGTTCTTCGACCTAGTCTGGAACATGTTCCTGCTCCTTACCAAGAATTTCGTTATGCATTTTCTAAAAGTAAGGTGGACCCTCTTCCTCCTCTTCAAGAATATGATTGCGCAATTGATCTTATCCCCGGAACTAAATTACCTTAAGGAGGTTTATATGCCCTATCTATTCCTGAGACCCAAGCGATGGAGCAGGACGTAGAGGAGAATCTTTGGAAAGGGTTCATTCGACCTTCTAAGTCTCCAGTAGGAGCCAGGTGTTTCTTTGCAACTAAAAAAGGTGGCAGCATGAGGCCTTGCATTGACTTTCGCGGCCTGAACGAAATCACGATCAAAAACTCTTACCCGCTTCCTCTAATTCCTGCACTCTTTGATCAACTGAAATCAGCTACTCTCTTCTCTAAGATTGACTTTTGGGGTGCCTACAACCTGATCTGGATAAGAGAAGGAGATGAGTGGAAAACAGCATTTAATACCCACTCAGGCCATTACGAATATTTGGTTATGCCATTCGGCCTCTGCAACGCTCCGGCAGTGTTCCAGGATTTAATTAATGATGTCCTGCAGGAGTTCTTAGGTAAATTGGTTGTGGTCTATCTGGATAATATTCTAATCTATTCACAGAACTTCGTTCAGCATCACCAACACGACCGTGAGGTACTCCTTAAACTCCGACAAGCACCATCTATACACTGAGTTTGAAAAATGTGAATTCAAGGTCATCCGTGTAACTTTCTTGGGTTATGTCATCTCCTCCAGCGGGTTCTCAATGGATCCTGACAAGGTTCCTACTAATTTGAAAGCCATTGAGAGATTCCTTGGCTTCGCCACTTATTATCGGAGATTCATCAGCTCATTTTCAGTACTAGTGAGGCATATTACTGCTCTTACTAGTAAAGGTGCTAATACAGCTTATTGGTCGTTGGCAGCCTTAGCGTCCTTTTCAGCCCTCAAGGATACCTTTACATCTGCTCCAGTCCTCAGGCATGCAAACCCAGAACTCCCGTTTATTGTTGAAGTGGATGCTTCAGACGTGGGGGTTGGTGCTATTATTTCTCACAAGGACGCTCGGAACCAAAGGCTGCATCCCTGCACATATTTCTTCCGAAAATTGTCGGGCGCCGAGAGCAATTATGATGTAGGCAACCACAAATTATTAGCCATCAAATGGACTTTGGAGGAGTGGAAGGAGCTTCCCATCAAATTACCATCTTCACGGACCATAAAAATCTTCAGTACATTCAGGCAGCCAGACTCTGAATCCTAGACAAGCCCAATGGGCTCTCTTTTCTACCGTTTCAAGTTCTTAATCACCTTTCAACCATGCTCTAAAAACTTCAAGGCAAATGCTCTCTCTCGGAGCTTCATGTCTTGTCATAATCCGTCTCCTGATCCTCGGCCCATCATTCCGTCCTCTTAAATTCACGCTGTTTTGACCTAAGACCTTTGGGTTATGCTTCATCAATTCCAAAGAATTGCCCCTTCGGAAACTCCTAAAGACTGGTTGTTTGTTCCAGTTCATCTTAGGAAAACGATACTCGCTGAATGTCATGAGAACAAATTTGCTGGACATCCAGGTATATATAAGACTATTTAAATCCTCTCATGTTGGGTCTGGTGGCCCACCTTGTCTTCTGATGTCAAGAGTTATGTCCTTTTTTGTGTGCAAGAAACAAATCCTCTAGAAGTTGTCCTTCGGGTCAGTTGTTACCCTTGCTTACTCTAGTTAAACTATGGACACATCTCTCAATGGATTTCATTGTGGATCTACCACGGTCATCTGGCCACAACATCATATGGGTGATCATGGATTGTTTCAGTAAGATGGCAGACTTCGTACCTTTACATAAACTAACTAATGCCCAAACGATGGCTTCATTGTTCATCCAAAATTATTTTCGTCTCCATGGCCTGCCAGAAGATATAGTCTCTTACCGTGGTTCTCAATTCATTGCCTAGTTTTGAGGATCTTTCTGCAACTTGTTGGAGATCTAGGTTAGCCTGTCTTCTGCTTACCATCCAAAATCCAACAGACAGAAAGAAAAAGTAAACCAGACATTGGAACAATTCCTTTGTTTGTATATATCCAAATTCCATGAAAACTGGTCAGCTGTACTCCCGTTGGTGGAATTTGCCTGAAATAATTCTTGTCATTCCTCAACTCGCCTTTTACCGTTCTTCTGCAACTTTGGTTTCCATCCCAGAGCTAACTCTCTCTTCTCCATCAATCCTTCTGGTTTTCTGGAATCAGGTCTACTGCCTGACAACTTAGAGCCATCTGGAAAAAGGTCCATTTCGTCTTGCTCCAACCTTCTTTTAGATCCAAGTCTTTGTCGGATCATCATCGTAGACCTTGCTCCTTTAAAGTTGGGGATGAAGTTTGTCTCTGCACCCAGAACATCAAGCTCAGGCAGACCTGTAGAAAATTTGGACCTAGGTTCTTTGGACCTTTTACCATCATAAAAAAGGTTAATCATGTTGCCTTCAGGCTAAGACTCCCTCGCCCTTTAAGGATTCCCAGTATCTTTCATTGCTCCCTCCTGAAGCCAGCTGTTTTTTCTAGTAACTTTAAAGTCTTCCAACCATGGAGCCCTCGCCCTCTCAACGTCGATGGTCGGAAGGGACTTCATTTCCTCTTCCGCCCGGAATGTTGCCAGGACAACGGTCGGGATGCTTTCTGCGGTAGCGCCACTTTCCGGTGTGACCTAGCAGCTGGGGGTGTGCGCAGGTGTCAAATTTATTATTATAGGTTGGTGCAGGGACATTTATTATTCCAGCTGGAGTCTTTTTCATTAAGTAGTTTGACTATACATTTTTCCAGCCCTGGACAAGTAATTAATCAGCAGCCTCCTGGGACAGCTTTATAGCCTGTTCCTCCTCTGTTCTTATTGGCCCTTCAAAGTGTTTAAGGCACGGAGGGCTTAGTCTCCCTGCTGGTTATAGCGTTAGTGTGCTGCACAGAATGCTGACCTGCTGTGGGATACTTTCTCTGTCCATTGTGACCCTCGGCTTGTTTATTGCTTCCATGCTTGTGCCCCTTTGACCTTTGCTTGTTTCCTGGATTCCTCTGTTTGCTGCCAGTACGGACCTCTGGTCTGTTTAATGACCTTCCTTGCTTGCTTCTGAATCTCTGAAGAAACCACATGCTATTGCGGAGAAACTAGTCAGATATTGCTGTAAGGATAACGTGCACAAATAACAACACAATGTGTTATATTGCTACTCTATCTGGAACTATATCATAACAGGCTAAGAGAATAGAGGCACCTGCAGATGATAGAGAAATAAGCTGCTGCTGGAGTGTGTCAAGTTTTTAAACTCACCCCTGAAAAATGGATAATCTTGCTCTTCAGTTCCAATGAAACAAAGTTCCTGTGAGCTAGTAGAGTTTAAATTGGATCCAAGGAGACAATATTGTATAAATCCTCTTTGTATGTGTGAGTAACTAAGTAATGAAGTTTGAACCTCAATTCAATCATATGGTTCTCTACAAGTGCACTGTAGGTATAGAGTGACATTATTTGAACAACAAAGCACGCTTTATCCTAAAAAATAATTTGACTGTTTTATAGTACATAAATTATTATGGTTTATTTTTTTTTTAAGAATAAATTTCTTTTAAGCAAGATTGAAAAAGGAGATATTCGCTTTTCTATTTTTTTTCTTTTGTTTTTTTATGTTGAATGTATGGATTATCACAAAAATCCTTAAAGAAGAGCTGCAATCACCACTATCGGGTGTAATATATGGTGGCTTTTTGAGTAAGGTGATCATAATATATTAAAGCTAAACAGAAGTGCCCATTTTTCTCTTCTTTGAGAAATTGGTATAGGCTACGGGAAAAGCGTCTGCTAAAGGTGAATACCTCTAATAGCTTGGTTCTAAAGGCTCATCTACTAGCTGTGGTCATGACACCGTGCTTGTGTTGTTAGCTTACTGCCATGCTCCGGTCCCGCTTGTGGGCACCTGTGCCTTCACCTTCTCCTCACAGGCGGTGATGTCGGCATATCCTGGCAGCAATCTCTTAGCAGGCACCATCTTGCAGTCTGGTCTGCGCATGTCCAGAATCGCAGTCCTCCTTTGAAAACCTCCTCTCTTCCCTCATTGGTCACGGGATCATGGAGCACTATTTAAGTCTCCCGTGTTCACCTGCCTATTGACTGTTCTTCAAGCTCACTTCCTGTAGCTCTAGGCTCCTGTCTTCCTGTGTGGCCTGTCAGTATTTAACTTATGTGCAAAACAGAAAACTAAATTTCCCCACTTGCATTGTAACATGGCTTTGTCCAGGAGACTTAAATAAGAAACTTCTTAATTTAAGTTCCTTAATTAATCAGGCCCCAGGCTCTCAAGTCCTGTTACTTAACCTGCGATCTGCAGGCTCTGCTAGTCTCGGATCTCTCTGCAGGATGATTCCCAGCCTGTCTCCACTCCAGATATCCCTCCAAAACCAGTATCTAGGCACTGCCACCTTGGATCAAATCACCCGATCTCTCTCAGCCAGTCAGAGTGCTTCTTCAGCTCATCTGACCACAGCCTCCAATCAGGTGATAACAGTTAATATAAAAGGATTTCCAGAGAGAATGTGTGGACATGAGGACACATTCCACCATATTTGGTGGTCCTGTCCCAAGATAGTGAGATACTGGCCTGTACCTGATACTGATAAATATACGATTGTGCTTGTGAACCATATACTTAATCCTGCCAAATGTGCAATAGCAGCACGTTGGCACAGTCTGAACCCCCTGTGTTAACTGAAGTGATTAATAGAATATGGCAAACTCACCGATGTGAGCATATCACAAGCATCATTAACGACCCCCCCCCAACAAATTTCAAACCATTTGGAACCCCTCGCTCACTTCTTATGGAGCAGAACAGCCATGACCCTCTAAATATGGAGACTGACGCTACTGATATCAGTTATAGACCACACACGGAACACTTACAGCTCTTCGCGGTGACAGGCCGTGTACCCCCTTATCTTCCACACTAACACGCTCTTTCCTTTATTATCAAGACCCCCCTCCCTCCTTCTTATCCCCTCCCTCCCTTTTTAATTATATTTCATGTTCCTTTTCACTTTGATTTTCTTAGTAATTGTCTTCTTGCCGATTGCTCAATGTAATGTAATCTGTATGCTATATAAATGTTGAAAAACTCCCTAATAAAATATTTTGCCAGTGCAACGTTGATTCTTCAGAAGCCAACCTGGTTCCCAGCAGTCTGTAATCTTCTCAGTTATTGCTGCTCAGACAGTGCAGTCTACAATCCGGTTCCAGTCCACTCCAGCAATTCGGTTCCAGTCTAGTCTCCTTTGCTAAATATGACCACTGTCTTGCTATTCTTCACTACATGCCATTCTCCAGTACCATTCATATTCTCTAGTTTCCTCAACTCACAGCAAACACCCTCTGTACAAGTCCTTTCTCTTTCATGGAAGGGAACCTACTTAAGCTACCTACCTTTTGCACAGTCACCAGTTTTAGTCCAGACACACAACCCAGCCCGGGTACAGACAAATCCTCAGTTGTGACAGCTGGGAGTGAACAGGACCTTCTTTGTTGAGGACACCACCAATGAAATGCCACCAGAGGCACAAGAAAGGCAATCACTGCACAATGACACATCAGCTGTGGTCTGGTCATTTCAACCAGAGGACAAAGTGTTGTTGTTAGTATCTACACAAGAGAGCCCACAAGAAGGGCCCTATGGGGTTAAAGAGCCAGTTGGCCTGATAAACTATAAGCTCTGTCAACCTAATAGGAGAAAATGGATGTACCATGACAATCGCTTAACACCCTGGCAAGAGGAAACCCAAATATCAATTATGATTTAGATTAAAGTTGTGGAAATGTAAATATTTGTCCCTTGGCCAAAGAGGCCAGGAAAAAAAGATTGTATACGGGAATAAAAAATGGCTTCACTTTTGATTGCCAAGGGAAAATGTAACGCTTATCTAAACTTTGTTTGCTATCTGACAAAATAGAAAGCCATTATAACAGAAATACTCTGAGTGTCATCTTGGAGATGTCAATGTCACAATGCCATGCCACCAGAGTGGATATGACTCTCATGTCAAGCGAGTGGGTATAATTTTAAACAGTGCTAAGCTTCCTTTACAACCCATTCCTATCCCCTTGTCCCCATCAAATACACAGGCAATGCTGCGTGTATTACTGTTCATGCACACAGTTCGCTCTATATGAGCAGAAATTATGAAACGGGACATACCTCCCATCTGTCCTTGCAGTTGGGATAAAGTCCTGACTGAGAGGGACAGTTAACTAAAATCAGCACTGCCCCACCAGAATCGGGACAATTGGCAGACTGTCCTGGTCTCCCCTACCTGTTTTTGGAGCTTTCCCTACCTGCAGCTGGTGTCTTAAGCTCAGTTGCTGCTTGTCTAGATCCTGGAATGTTGGGTCCCTCTTTGGAAAATGGATAGGTACATTTATGGAAAGTCTAGTAATGAGTCAATCCTAAACGCCTCCTTCCCCTGAGCTTGACTTTAAATCAACAGCACCCACATTTCATAAAAAGGCTTTCCTACCTGCAGCCAGCCCCAATATTAAAATAATAACATTCATATTCATAATAAATAGACTTATTTCCCTGTAATGAGCTTCAACATTAGTTTAACAGTATTATTCACATGTACTAAACAGCCCTTCTCCCCAGACTCAGCCCAATATACCATGAATAGCCCCCAAATCATCCCAGCACTATAAATGTATAGTCTCATCACCCCACTTTTTGAAGCTATCTTTAATTAATCACCATGACTGCCGCCAGAATGGAATTGAATCTCTCTGTTTAACGTCCGACAGTCTCCTCCATGGCACTTCCCAACTCCCACCACCCTAGGCTGCCTAAAGCTGCCTAATGGAAGCGCCGGACCTGCTCAGGTCAAGCCAACACAAGCAACAGATCTTCCTGACAGCATTATATAATCTAGCACCTCCTCTCTCCCTCTCTCCACAGACAAAATATGATGGTCAAACAGTAGCTTTGCCAAACCCCTGCTTCTCACTGTCAAGAATTTTCAACACATCTCCTCATTTGCAAGGCATTATAGGAGCAAAAACCTTTCCATTTCCAGACTACTTGCTACTTAAGGGCAGTATAAATAATTTTTCCAAATAAATTTGTAGTAGTTTTATGTGTTTCCAATAAGAAAAGTTCTTTAAAAGGAAAATTTGAAGGTAAAGTAATTTAAAATATACATTTGTTCAGTTTTGCCTTTGTGTTTAATTTTTTTTACCAATAAATGTTTTTCTAATGTTTTTGAAAATCCGGCAAAAAAAACTTCTTTGAATGTATTATGTTTTTCTTTTTTTATACTCATTTTTATCTTTTATTTATAAGTCAATAACATATTATGCAGCACTGTTAGAGAATCATGATGTACACAATGGCAAGCAATGATGTGAATGGAAGATAAAGTTGGCCCTGCCCAAATGAGATTACAATCTAGGAGGTATGTGGCACACTTGATTGTAGAGGAGTAACAATTGTAGCTGTTGATTGGGCTGTATGTCCATGGATACAGGTACTGTGCTAGTTCCTGGGTCTAGACTGTAGGTAATTACAGGTACAGCGCTAGTTTCTGGCTTTGGTCAATTGGTGATTACAGGCACTTTGCTAATTTCTGGCTCTGGGAAGTTGGTGATTGCAGATGATTACAGACACTGTGCTACCATAGTTCCTAGCTCCAGGAGGTTGATGATTACAGGTAATTACAAGTAAGTACAGCATTGGTTCCGGGCTTTGGCAGTTGGTTATTACAAATAAAGCACTAGTTGAGTGGAAGGAGGTCTGTTTTTTAAATAACAAAAGCTACTGGTTTAATGTTCGGCTGGTTGAGGGGGAGGGAGGCCTAAATTGTTGTTCACTCACTGCTCAGCTTTCCAGGAGGTAAATAATAACTATCTCTTTTCCAAACAGGAACCCACCAATCCAGGATCTGGCCAAGCAGCAAGTGAGCTTAAGATACCAGCAGTAGCTCCATGTGGTCAAACTACAAGAACAGGTAAGAAAGAGTTGGACAGGGTTGAAGAACCATCTAGTACTTGTATAAGGCTAGGCATGTCCCCCCTCCTCCACAATAAGATGGCTACTTCTCTTCCAGCAGTGCCATGCCTTGGGAGGCCGTATCTACTACCCACCAAAATTGATGGGGGGGACGGACGCAGCAATGGTCTATCTCGCCCAGGGCACTAAAATCTCCAGTTACATCTTTGAGTGACAGGGGTAAATCCAATCTAAACCTCCTCTGCATTTCAATAGGGCTCACCCATGTGAGGAAATATTCATAATGACATTACTAGTGTCTCAAATTTATTTCTACTCAATCATTTCACACTTAACACACATCAGATTCAAGTCTTCATTTCACAGATCAGAGAGCCTGGAATTGAATTGATTGATTGGAACAATCAATTCAATGATTCTCCAATATTGAATTGGTAGACTAACTAACCAACAATGACATTTCAAGCCAAAACTATAAACAGCTGATGTATATATCCATCCACTCAAAGTTATGGTAAAGTTGCAATAAAACAAAATATATATTCAATAACTGGTCATGCAGCGGGCAGAAGTGCACATAAGTGGCCTAGTGGTTAACATTTCTGTCTCACAGTACTGGGATAATGCGTTCAATTCCCCACCATGGCCTTATCTGTGTGTTTGTATGTTCTCCCTATGTTTGCGTGGGTTTCCTCCGAGCACTCCGGTTTCCTCCCACAATCCAAAACATACTGGTAGGTTAATTATATGCTATCAAATTGACACTACTGTGTCTGTCTGTGTGTGTGTGTGTGTGTGTTAGGGAATTTAGACTGTAGGCTCTATTGGGATAGAGCAGGGCCTGATCAACCACTAGGCTAATCAGGCTGCAGCCTGGGGTGCTGAGTCCTGGGGGCGCAGCGCGGCACACTAGCAAGCTGGGGTTTTTTTGGGGGTTTTTTTTTTCTTCAAATGTCAGTGATCGGCTTCTTTCTCCATTAATGGGGCTGCCCCTGGCCTCAAGGGTGCGATCCCACATGTCCCTGTACTCAAGCGCACAGCTAGTTAGCTGCCCTGTCAGTGTGGCTGCAGTGTATTGCTTAGTGTGGTCACGTGTGATCTCACATCTCACATGACCACACTAATCACACAGAGCGCACCTGCAGTGACAGTACAGCTAACAGCGTCAGATGCTGTTAGCTGCATGTGAAGATGACAGAAGTGCCGGCGCCTGGAGAGAGGAGAAACAGAAGACCGCAGGGTAAATGCAGCTTGTTAAATATCAGGGGGGAGCAGTAACACATCGGATGTGGAGGGGGAGAGATGACTGGTGGGGATTAATGAACTGGCTAATTGGGGGGGGCTTAAAAATTGGATATGGGGGGATTAATGAACTGGCTAGTATAGATTGGATAGGGGGATTAATGGAGTAAAAATGGGGAGGTATTGAACTGGCTAGGGGGGGGGCTTATGAATTGGATAGGGGGCTTATGAATTGGATGGGGGGTTAATGAAATGGTTAGAGGGGGGATTAATGAAGTGAAAATGGTGAGGTAATGAACTGGCTAGAAGGGGGTTAATGAATTGGATAGGGGGGATTAATGAAATGGCAATGGGGAGGTAATGAACTGAATACAGGTGGGGTTAATGAATTGGATAGGGGGGATTATAAACTGTCCGGTGCTGGTTGATAAAAATGACAAGGGAGATGAATTGGCTGGTGGGGGAGGTGATGAAATAGCTTGTGGGGGCAGGATCTCTGTATTATGTGTCAGTGATGTGGATGCTGACTGTGGTTTCAGCTGTCACTAGAATACTAAATACTACATAGACAGGGCTGGTAGATGTTACTATATGAGTGTAAATCATTTTCATATATTTTATTGTCTATGTCTGTACTAGGGTGTTGTTTTATATGGTCATAATGGAATGTTGTGTTTGAATCATTCAGGGTTTGTTAAAATTTTGCACTATAATACAATTTTTGCACATTGTAAATACAGGACTCCCAAGTTTCCAGAAGCCAGCCGACGGACAACGCTCCAAGAACAAGCAAAAGAGAACACTAGGTAGCCTACGCTGCAAGATCAGGTAAGAAAGGAAGTGCATAATGTTTTAACTTTTACAATTTTATTTACATATATCTATATAATATATATATTGTGTATATGTATATGTCTGTGTATATATATATATATATATATATATATTGTGGCAAGAGCCCGCTACTGCAGAAGCACACGTAAACAACTTCTTCCTTTTTAGGTAGCTTTATTGTCAGGATGGTAAATGTTTTGACACTGTATACTTGCACAGCAATCATGGAGACCCTAAACGCTAGCTATATATAGACCAGCTCTCTCTCAGGACCAGCCAGCTTTCCCAGCGTTGGTCTCCGTGGACAAATGGCACAAACAAGCTTTTATACATGATACACCTCCCCCAGCCTTAGCTTGATGGACAGGTGACACACCCACCTTCTCTTTAAGAGAAACCACCCATCACTGGCTCTGTTTCAACTAACAGACACAACCTGTCTGTTTGCTGAGAGGAAGCAGCTTTTAAAGCATGTAAGTTAACCAACTTTAAACTACACATAAGTCTTTACTTGGTTTAACCTGAATCTATGTGCATAACTGCGCCAATGTCTTACTCTGCTTGTATGTTTTCTTTGCAAATTGTCAAATAAATGCCTCCCTTTGTTACATATCCCTCCCCCTAGTGTCTCCAAGTCGGGGGACGCGGACTTCGCGAGGAGCGCATATTTTTGTGACAATGCATCTGCATTCTTGTGCAGAATCCCAGGTCTATGTTCTACTGAGAACTTGAAAGGTTGTAGTGCCAAGAACCAGCGGGTTACCTTGGCATTTACCTCCCGGTTGCTCTGCATCCATCTCAATGGTGCATGGTCTGTTATTAAAGTGAACTCTCTGCCTAGGAGATAATAGCGCAGAGCTTCTGTAGGCCATTTTATGGCGAGACATTCTTTCTCCCCAGTGGCATATTTTTGTTCCCTTGGAAGCAACTTACTACGTAGGTACAGGACAGGATTTTCTACTCCATTCTTCTCCTGTGACAAGACTGCACCTAAGCCAACACCAGAAGCATCAGTTTGGAGGAAGAACCTCCGGGTAAAATCCGGTGCTTGTAGAACTGGGGAGGAACAAAGAGCTAACCAAAGATCAGACCAGGCGGTTTCTGCAGAATCAGACCAAGTTAATCTATCTGGACAACTTTTTTTTAACATGTCCATAAGTGGAGCAGCTCTAGTGGCAAAGTGGCTTACAAACCGCCTGTAGTAACCTACTAAGCCTAAAAAGGTTTTTAACTGCGACTTTTTTTCTGGTCTTGCCCAATTTTTGACTGCCTCCACTTTGTCTAGCTGGGGTTTTACACGTCCTCGACCAACAACGTACCCCAAATATTTGGCTTCTCTCATGGCTATGGCACATTTCTCTGGGTTAGCTGTCAACCCTGCTGACCTTAATGAAGCTAAGACCGCCTCAACTTTGGCTAAATGTGATCCCCAGTCTGGGGTATAAATCACTATATCGTCCAAGTAAGAGGCTGCATAAGATGTGTGAGGTCGTAGCAATTTATTCATGGCCCTTTGGAAGGTGGCAGGTACCCCATGCAACCCAAAGGGTAGGACTTTATATTGATAGAGACCATCAGGGGTGGAAAATGCAGTCTTTGGCTTGGCCGTGGAAGTCAGGGGAACTTGCCAATAACCCTTTGTTAGATCAAGGGTTGTTAAATAATTGCTACCAGCAAGATTTTCCATTAGTTCATCCACACATGGCATTGGATAGGCATCAAACTGCGACATACTGTTTAGGCGCCTAAAATCATTGCAGAACCTAATTGTCCCATTGGGTTTCGGGACAAGCACAATGGGACTATTCCACTCACTAGTGGACTCTTCAATCACATCTAACTGGAGCATCTTCTCGACCTCCTTTCTCACGTCCACCCGTCTGGCTTCTGTAATACGATACGGCTTCTGCTTTACAATGACTCCTGGCGCAGTGACAATGTCGTGTTCGATTAAGGTAGTGCGCCCAGGAATGGAAGAGAAGACATCCCTGTTCCGGCGAATCATTTCTTCTGTCTGTTGTCTCTGCTGAATGGACAAAGCTGGCTCTATGGCCACTTCAGACTTTTCAATGGCATTACTCACTACCTGAGGAGAGGTTTCCTCATCATGCCAAGGTTTAAGGAGGTTAACATGATATATTTACTCCTCCCTTCTCCTACCTAACTGGCGGACTCTGTAATTGACAGGACCGACAGCCTCTAGAACTTCATATGGACCCTGCCAATGGGTGAAAAGTTTGCTTTCCTGGGTGGGAACCAGGACTAGGACCTTGTCCCCAGGCTTGCAAGATCAAACAACAGCACTTTTATCATAACTTTTTTTTCTGTCGTTCCTGAGCCTCTTTTACATGTTGCTGCACAATGGGCCCTATCATTTGGGACACAAATTGGACCAGATTTGGCTCCCTGGGACCTTGCTGCTCCCACCCTTCTTTTAACATATCCAAGATACCCCTGGGCTGTCTCCCAAACAATAACTCAAAGGGACTAAACCCTGTTGAAGCTTGAGGTACCTCACGGATGGCAAACATCAAATAGGGAATAAGAGTGTCCCAATCTTTTTTTCTTGAGCCACTGCTTTCCTGAGCATGTGCTTTAATGTGCGGTTAAAGCGTTCCACCAAGCCATCTGTTTGTGGATGGTATACAGAGGTGTGAAGCGCTGTAACCCCTAGCAACTGGCACATGTCCTTCATCAGTTTAGACATGAATGGAGTACCCTGATCTGTGAGAATTTCTTTGGATATTCCCAAGCGTGTAAACATCAATACAAGTTCCTTAGCTATGGTGCTGGACTTTATGTTTCGTAGGGGAATTGCCTCTGGATACTTGGTTGCATAGTCAAGCACCACTAGTATATATTGTTACCCACGTGCGGATTTTTCCAGTGGCCCCAGAAGGTCCATAGCTATCCGTTCAAAGGGAACTTGTACTATTGGTATTGAAATGAGAGGTGCCCTGTACATGGGTTTGGGACAGGTTCTCTGACAAATGGGACAGGACCGGCAATACTTTTTCACTGCCATGTGTACACCGGGCCAGTAAAACCTAAGCAGAACTCGTTCCTGTGTTTTATCCTCCCCTAGGTGTCCCCCACAGACATGTGTATGTGCTGCTTTTATCACTATGGGTACATGGACCTGAGGAACCATTAATTGTTCTACTTTTTCCCCCTGTATGGTAGCAACTCTATACAGGAAATAATTTTTAACAATAAAATATGGTATACCTTCTGCAGGCTGGGCGGCTTTCGCTACCCCATTTACCTCAGTCACACTTTTAAAGGCATGTTCCAAAGTGGCATCATTAAGTTGGTCTCGAGCAAAGTCCTGCAGAGGAAACAAAATTGGTATTGCGGACCAGTCCGTATCCTCACTGACAGGCGGGGTGGGATCATCTGCGACATCACCGACCAATGCTAGTTTGGACTGTCCATGTTTCCCCGCAGGTGGATGCTTTTGTGGAACTCCTGCTGTGACTCCCAGGGTGGCATTCCGGTTTGGCGGTTCCCAAAGATCGATGCCCAGATGTTGTGGATTCTTAGGCGGTTCCATTAAGACCGGGCTTTCGACCGTTGCATCGATTGCCGGCATGTCCGGCCGGATCCGCTCACCGAGGACATCATTAAACAGTGGGAAGTCTCGCCCCAAAATGAGTTGATATGGGAGTTTAGGTGCTATGGAAGCTACCACCATAACAGTTTTGTCTTTGAGTGTGACTAGTAGTATTGTTCTTTCATACTCCTCTGTCGTGCCATGTACGCAAAGAACCTTCACCTTGGGCAACCGAGAAGTTATGGTTTTCAGGTAGGGCAGAGCTGGAAACCAATGAGAGTTCACTCCCCGAGTCAACCAAGGCCAGAACAAGGTTTTGGTTGATTAGCACAGTCACCCGGAACAAACAAGGACTTCCTGATGTGGGACTTATGGTAAAACAGCTTGGAAAAGCAGGCCCAATATGTGCCACGGAACAGTCCATGGGTTCCGGTAGTTTAGGACACTCTGCCTTAAAGTGGCCTGGCTCACCACATTCAAAACACTTCAGAATAGATGGCTTTGCACCTGGCCCTCTGTCCGTAGCAGTTTTGCCATTGGGCTCTGTAGCAAGGATTGTCAAACCTGGCTTTTGCCGTGGCAGCGGCTTTGGCACAAATGCAGGTTCTTTAGTCATTTGCTGTAGCGCACAAAATATTTCTACCACGGTGGCAAGCTCTTCATAAGTTTGTGGGTCTGATTGCAGAACCCACCTTTGCAAATCGAGGTTCAGCCCCCGGATGCAGTGATCTATTGCCAGAACTTCAATAATCCGAGAAGGCGAATTCTCATCAGGCTGCAGCCATTTCTTTAAAATTTTAGAAAGCTGAGCCACTTGCGCTCTGAGCAGTTTTTCTTTATCATAGCGCCATTGGTGATAGCGCTGGGCTCGGCCTGGCCCGGAAACTCCAATGCAAGACAATATCTCAGACTTTAGGCACAGATAGTCAGAGGCCCGTTCCTCATCTAGATCAATATAAGCTCGCTGAGCTTCACCAGTCAGATATGGCGCCAGCCTCTCAGCCCAATCTTTAGGAGACCATTTTGCCCTTTTTGGAAGTCTCTCAAAGGACACCAGATATGCTTCTATGTCATCACCTGGCGACATTTTCTGGAGAACAGGACCAAGTGGTTCATTTCTGTCATGCCTCATCCGGCTTTATTCTTCTCTTAAGAGCCTTGTGTTCTCCACCTGTGCCTCGGCAACTCGTAGCATCTGAGCTTGCTATTCTTGCTGTGCAGCGGCCAAATTCACGAGGGTTCTCAGTACTTCCTCCATGTTGACATCTGCACGGGTTGGGTAGCGGAAACTTTTTTCCCGGAGCATCCCGACTTCTGACACCACTTGTGGCAAGAGCCCGCTACTGCAGAAGCACACGCAAACAACTTCTTCCTTTTTAGGTAGCTTTATTGTCAGGATGGTAAATGTTTTGACACCGTATACTTGCACAGCAGTCATGGAGACCCTAAACGCTAGCTATACATAGACCAGCTCTCTCTCAGGACCAGCCAGCTTTCCCAGTGTTGGTCTCCGTGAACAAATAGCACAAACAAGCTTTTACACATGATACTCCTCTCCCAGCCTTAGCTTGATGGACAGGTGACACACCCACCTTCTCTTTAAGAGAAAACGCCCATCACTGGCTCTGTTTCAACTAACAGACACAACCTGTCTGTTTGCTGAGAGGAAGCAGCTTTTAAATCATGTAAGTTAACCAACTTTAAACTACACATAAGTCTTTACTTGGTTTAACCTGAATCTAGGTGCATAACTGCGCCAATGTCTTACTCTGCTTGTATGTTTTCTTTGCATATTGTCAGATAAATGCCTCCCTTTGTTACAATATATATTTATTTTATTTATTTTTATTTACACACACATTGGTGCGGGGAGGGGGAGCAGCAACCAGTGTAGTAGCCTAGGGTGGCTGTGACCCTTAATCGGGCCCCGGGGCAGGGACTGCTGTGAGTGCGTTCTCTGTACAGCGCTGCGGAATTAATGGCACTATATAAATAGATGATGATGATGATGATATCTTTACTAATTACAATGAAACAAAGGGCAAATGGCCATAGTTGGTGCTATGCAGAATTAACTGGGTGTAAATCTAGGCCTGCACAAGATTTTAGAGGTGATCTGAAAAATAGTAATGGCAAAGTTGTGAATTACAGACTAAAGATAGAAACCCCTTCAATTTAGAAAAAGAATGAATAAGATAAAAAAAAAACCAGTTTAACTTTAGATAGTTTTTTGCTCCCCTGGAGACAAACCAGGCAAGATGATAGAAACATCAAAGGTTGTTCACATAAAACAGGTATTGTGACAAAGGGACAAAAATCAGTTGTATTGGGAGACAAGACCAGGAGAGGGTACAGCGTGTGTTGTCCCTGATTTCCCAGAAACCACTGCTGCAATGCTGGATAACAGTGTGGTTACAGGGAACTTTCAGGAGGGAACACAGGGTGTTGGAGGAATGCAGCGCCCTACAGGTAAAGGGCCAGGTAGGAAACCTACTCCAATTCACCCCCTCAACAGGCAGAACCCAACCCCAGACCGTTTCCCCAGAACCTTGAACCGAGGTGAGAGGTTCAGCAGTGCAGACTGTACAGTGGATGGTCCTTTGTTCTAAGACCCTGAAAGATCTAACAGCAGAAGCCTTGCCTGAGCCTCACAAGAAAAGTGGGGGCTGTGATTGGCATAGGGGTGTAGAATTGGTCCCTACAGGGTCCTTGGATACAGTGCAATGGGTGTGGCCAACCGTATACATAGTTCTCAGACCACAGGAAAATAAAGTTACCCAGGTGGAGTCTGACCCCCCCAAGCCAACTTTACTGTGCAGCCCAGGAACGAGAGCAACATGGTAAGACAGACAGACTGTCAAAACGATAGCATTGTGTTAGTTGAGCAGGGAAAATCATCATGTAGGTGACAATTTCCCTGCCACCCTCTAGAACAGAGAGGTGTCCTGTGCAAGCTAATTTTAGGCATAAAAACATACTGGTAGGTTAATTGGCTGCTATCAAATTGCCCTTAGTCTCTCTCTGTTTGTGTGTGTATTAGGGAATTTAGACTGTAAGCTTCATTGGGGCAGGGACTGATGTGAGTGAGTTCTCTGTACAACGCTGCAGAATTAGTGGCACTATATAAATAAATAAATGATGATAAAATGATGTTGCAAATCTCTCTCTAATAAAATATTACTTTACTGCAATACCAAGTTTAATCTATTGTCCAGTCTGGGTTTGTGCCAAGTCATATCTAGCAATTGCTTGTTTTGCTAACCTGTGTGAAAGCAACTTTCTTAAATTACTTTCGTTGAACTGTTGATTTGACTCTCATATAGCTAAATAATCATTTCATGATGTTACGGCTAATGACTACCGAAATAAATTTTTAGAACAGGATGGATAGAGGTCTCCACCTATATCAGCCGCCTGTCACGTAGAGCTGGAAGCGCTCGCCGGTACTTGGATGCCCTCAGGACTTTACTCTAGCAAAGTAAAAGTTTATTTAATGGCGACTGTAACAAAGATGTGGAGAATGAACTGGCATGCCAGAGACAATACGAGGAACAGTCCGAAGGTCGAGGGTCAGTAGCAGACAGGATAAACAGGGTCACGCTAAAGGTCAAGGCTGATTGCAAGCAAGGTTAATCTAATAGACAGGCAGAGGTCAGTATCGATCAGTGTTCAACCAGGGTCCAATAACAAGCCAAGGATCACAACAGGAATCAAATGTGTGGCATGAGAGTATCCACAGAACAGGAGCTGGTGAGAAATGTGTGGCACACATGACGCTACAATCGGCATGGAGGCTAAGCCCTTGCTGCCTTATATACACATAAGGGCCAATGAACAGACAGTGAACGCAGTGGTGGCAATCAGCCTCAGGAGGCTGTTAATATGTATGAAGAGCACACGTGCCCGGCTGTCAGACTACCCTGAATGCGGCAGTGACTGACAGAACATCCTGGCTGTTGCCCTGGTGACAGTTGGAATGATGGGGCGGAAGGGACGTGCCAGCCATGGCTCGCAATACTTGTATTTGACTCAAAGATAGTGGAATGGATATAGGTTTGGCTAAAGGATAGGAGACGAGTATTGAAGTGAATGGTGTGTGCTCAGATTAAGGGCTAATAACTAGTGGAGTACCCTCAAGTGTCAGGCGCTGTCCCCGCAATGTGCATACGTGCCGGGGTCGGATTCCAGTCTCTGTGCTGAATCGCGTCCCGTTGCCTAGATTTGAGTCCTACATTCAATGCTTTTGTTCTGAACAACAAACCACTTGGAGTAAGTTGTTTCCTTGGGCAAAATTCTCCCACAATAGTCACCTGCATGAATCCACAGGCATGTCTCCGTTTTTCTCCGTATTTGGGAGACATCTGATTTTGCCTACCTTCTTGGACCTACCTGACTCCATGGTACCGGCAGCTCAAGATTTGGTTCTGGTCTCAGGTGTAAGTCAGGTTACAACACTCTCTGGATCGTTACAAACACTTTGCAGATTGCCATCAAAAAAACTATCCCTGTACTCCACATTGGGGATAAGGTGTGGCTTTCTACTCTAAATCTTAGACTCAAAGTGCCATCCATGAAGTTTGCACCTCGGTACATCGGACCTTATCCTATTTGTTAGGGCTGACAGAAACTATCATAAACTTGTAGAACAGGCAGGAGAGATCTTCACCTATAGCAGCCGCCTTTCCCGTAGCTGTACGCGCTCACAGGTACTCAGATGCCCCCAGGTCTTAAACTCAGAGTAGTACAAGTTTATAGCATTACTGCAGCGCAGGCGAGGGCCTAATGGTAGATGGTAGCAGAGGGGGACAACAGCAGGCAGCAGTGTGAAGTCCAGGCAAGGATCAGGGCTGGCAGAAAGCAAGGTATCCGGAAAAAAGGCAGAGGTCAGGGTCACAGGCAATCCAACAAAGTCCAGTAAGCAAGCCAAGGGTCATACACAAAGAATCAATCCAAAATAGGCACAGGAGTAGGAGAAAGGAGCAGGTCAGCAACAGAGATAGGAAGCTATAACTGGCCTTGAGTCTCAGTCCTCACTGCCTTAAATGGTGATGTGACCCAATGAACCTGCAGACTACACAGCGGAACCCATTCCCCAATCAGCCATAAGGCTGCACTCACACACACCTGCGTGAGCGGCAGGGAGAACTTAGCGTCCCGGTTGTTGCCTAGTCATCCAGGACGAGGAAGGACGAAGTAACGTCCCAGTCGCCACCATGACGACCGGGACGCCAGAGGCAGAAAGAAGCAAGCCGGAGCTGCCAGCAGTGGAGCCGCGGCTCGTGAAACTATTATTCAAGTTTTGAATGCCATTACCTACAAACTCTAGTTACCTCTGGTTACCTCCTTCCCTCCGAGTGCATAACTCTTTTCATATTTCCCTTCTAAAACCTCTTGTTATCAATGAATTTTCCAAGAGATCACCTCCTCCTCCTCCCGTCAAGACCACGTCTGGGAATGAGTTTGAAGTTGAACGCAGGTAAACCGCAGTTTTTGGTCCATTGGAAGGGCTATGGTCCTGAAGAGAGATCCTGGGTCAATAAAAATAATCTCCTTGCTCCTCGTCTTCTGGCCAAGTTTCTGAGAAGAGAGACCTCTAATCCGGAAAGAAGGGAGGGGGTACTGTCAGGCGCCGTCCCCGCACTGTGCATATGTGCTGGGACAGATGCCTGTCTCTGTGCTGAATCGCGTCCCGTTGCCTAGCAAGGGGAGGCACCTCCAGGTTTTGCGAAGCATACATGCGCAGTAGGTCCGCGTCCTGTTGCTAGGCAATGGGACATTTCTCTTCCCTGGCATGTCGGCGGTAGGTGCATCTGACCGCCAAAATCTTCCTCTACCAGTCAGGGGCCATGTTAGGGTATATCAGGCACCTCCTCCCATCAATCTGGTGCCAGAGTATTGGTTCTCCAGTCTCCAGCGTTCCAGTGTCCTTGTCCTTGTTCCTGTTTGTTGCTTATCATTTCTGACCTTTGACTTGTTACTCTAACCACTCTTCTGGAATTTCCCCTTGTACCTCGCCTCAGCTATCTTGCACTCGCTAATTCTGCCATCCTGTGTACACTTCATTGCACTGGTGACTAGTTGGGAGAACCGGAACCTGCGCACCTCACGTAGCTAAGCCCATACCTCCTTGCAGGCGTCCCTGGTGAATACCGGGGGTGCATTAGACTCTGCGCCTCTCAATCTAGTTGTGTCAATACCTGTCAGTGGTTACTCCAGTACTACAAACGTGACACCAAGGATCAGTCCTGCATCCTATTTCATTTAATGTATTTAGAAGGGGTAAAACATAAGCGTAGTGCTTTTCGGTCTCAGTGTTGAAGTAACAGAGGAATGGAACCTTGAGGTTACAATTTCAAGTGGAATGAAGGTAAGCTAAGCAGTGGGAAGAGTCAGTAGAATACTTGTTCAAATAGAAAGATGTATTGGCAGCAGGAAAGTGAAGCTATATTGCCAGTTTGTAGATCACTGGTAAGATCTCACACTGTACAGTTCTGGAGGCATTATCTCCAAAACAACATTACTAAAATAGGAAAAAAAAATCAGAGAAGGGCTACAAAAAAAGAGCATGGACTGCATAAAGAAACTTTCAGAAACACTTCAAGTGCTGTATGTGTACAGTTAAATATATCAAAAGTATTAATAGGTGAGGAAGGCAGTATTTTTAAAAAATAAGATGACTTCTGGAACAAGAGGACACATATTAAAATTGGAGGGAGGAAAACTGAAAATCAGCTTAAGGAAGAACATTACTATAGGGAGATGAATCCATGGAATATTATCCCAGCATTTTGTGGTAGGGACTCATACAGCAAAACAATTCAAGAATGCATGGAATAAAAGTATTGTAATTGATAATACTTAGTAAATATTAAAATAATAAACCCACGCCTCCAAACAAAACACACACCAACAAAATCAGATTAGATGGACCTGTAGTTTTGTCTGCTCTCAAGTTCTCTTTTTCTATATGTTAGTGTGTAGTTAAAACAGGGCTTTTGTAGAACAAATGTTTCCTGTCTGTGAGATTTCATTATTTTTCTTATATTGCTTTACACTTTGCATTTTATCTGCATATAGCCTCTCGCCGAATATGCTATATATGGCCTCAGAGCAGGCAATACAAGTGGTTCACATCCTTGTCTCAAATAAATTTAGTTCTAACAAATTCCATACTTGCCAACTCTCACAGAATATCCAGGAGACTCCACATTTCACATGAGTCTCCCGGAGAGTGAGGCAATCTCCCTGATCTGCCCACTTCCTAGTGAAGTGGGCAGAATTTGGTTGAAACGCCGCGATTCACTGGGAATCGCGGCATTTGGCCCCGCTGTAAAATGATGCATTTTTCGTCATTACGTCACGGGGTGGGGCCAAAATGATGCGATTTTCGGAGCCCCGCCCCCTGCACGCCTTCCTTCCCCCCCGGCATCTCCCAGAAGCCAAATCTAAAATGTTGGCAAGTATGACAAATTCCTGATATTTAGGTGCATATTTTAGTAAAACAACTTTCATATTTTCTTGAGTTTTCTTGAATTTTAGATTATCCCATTCAAATCTCCAATATTACATACATATCCACTGCTGCATAGACTTCAATAATTCCACCAACATGGAAACTCACACAAAGTAATAATTAAATACTACTAAAAATAAAATCAGGTTATGGCATTATGTGGCACAACAAAACTGTTTTTACTTTTATACTTTTTGTTAACTAGTAGCATGGTGATGCTGTTAAAACAACTTGACTATTTGATATTGGTACATACTTAGTCCAATATTGTACAGTCTGGTGGCTTGTGACATTTGGTAGATTTAATCTGTTTTTAATTTAGTCCTTACAAACATTAGTTAGATGGAGTTTAGGAGGATTAACCTGTTACTCATCTAGAGGATTACCTACTCAGACTTATTAATAACTACTAACACTGTACAGTTAATACAGTCGCTTCTCATATTCACCTAATCCCACTACTCACATTAAGTGCCAGTTTACTCAGAATCCTGTATTTATCAGAAAAGATAATAGCATACAAAATACACAGTCTATTTTCTCCTTATTTTTAGTTGCATGGAAAATTTTAGACATTTATGGCTGCTTTCCTTCCATGCTTTGACTAGGTACATAAGAAAATATTAAATGGTAAGTAGAGAATCTGTCTGAATCTTATGGAGCTAAATAATAAATCTGAGACTAAATGATGTATTTATACCTAACCCAATTAATCTGAAATGTACCTGTCTTTTAGAGCACTGGTTTATAATCATTCTGACATTACAAATGTTGACACCAGGGGCACCCTGAGAGAGGGTGCTGTATGAGGACACTGAGGTCTTATTTGAGCTTCTAAAATTATTTCTATGCAGTCAGAAAACAGCTGGTTCATATTAAACATCCTAAATAGTTTTCAAATATGCCCATCTGGGATCAGTTTAAGTAGTGAGCAATGAACTTTATCCCAAAAACAACATTTCCACTGCATTTAAGCCCTGCCACCAAAGTACCAGCTGACATCAGGTCAGTGATTCTCTTGTTAACACAGGTGAGAGTGTTGACGAGGACAAGGCTGGAGATCACTCTGTCATGCTGATTGAGTTAGAATAACAGACTGGAAGCTTTAAAAGGAAGGTGGTGCTTGAGATAATTGTTCTTTCTCTGTTAACCATGGTTATCTGCAAGAAAACATGTGCAGTCATCATTGCTTTGTACAAAAAGGGCTTCAAAGGCAAGGATATTGCTGCTAGTAAGATTGCACCTAACTCAACCATTTATTGGATCATCAAGAACTTCAAGGAGAGAGGTTCAATAGTTGTGAAGAAGGCTTCAGGGCACCCAAGAACATCCAGAAAGCACCAGGATGTCTCTTAAAGTGGATTCAGCTGTGGGGTCGGGGTACCACCAGTGCAGAGCTTGCTCAGGAATGGCCGCAGACAGGTGTAGTAAGGCGAAGACTTTTGGAGGATGGCCTGGCATCAAGAACGCCAGCAAACAAAGCCACTTCTCTCCATGAAAACCATCAGCGGCAGACTGATATTCTCAAAAGGTACAGGGATTGGACTGCTGAGGACTGGGGTAAAGTCATTTTCTCTGATGAATCCCATTTCAAATTGTTTGGGACATCTGGAAAAATGCTTGTCCGGAGAAGGAACAGTGAGCGCTACCATCAGTCCTGCGTCATGCCAACAGTAAAGCATGCTGAGACCATTCATGTGTGGTGTTGCTTCTCAGCCAAGGGAGTGGGCTTACTCACAATTTTGCCTAAGAAAACAGCCATGAATAAAGAATGGTATCAAAACATCCTCCAAGAACAACTTCACCCAACCATCCAAGAACAGTTTGGTGATGAACAATGCCTTTTCCAGCACCTCGCCATAAGGCAAAAGTGATAACTAACTGGCTTGGGGATCAAAACATTGAAATTTAGGGTCCTTGGCCAAGAAACTGCCCAGACCTTAATCCCACTGAGAACTTGTGGTCAATTCTCAAGAGGCAGGTGGACAAACAAAAACTCACAAATTCTGACAAACTTGAAGAATTGATTAGGCAAGAATGGGCGGCCATCAGTCAGCATGTGGCTCAGAAGTTGATTGACAGCATGCCAGGGCGAATTGCAGAGGTCTTCAAAAAGAAGGGTCAGCACTGCAAATATTGACTCTTTGCGCCTTTGACACTTATGAAATGCTTTCAATTTTTGGGGGTGGTATGCTACCATAATGTGTGAGGGAAAGGGAGGATGTATTAATATAATGTGTGATATGAGGGTAGGGAGGATGGGTGTCTTAGTACATGGGTGGGAGGTAGGCTATTAATTTAATGGTGGCATTTAGGTGAGGGCTATTTAATGGATACTATTTTATTTGTGGGGTGATGGTGGGTCAATTTAATTTATTGATGGGACTTTTTTATTTAATCAAGGGGTCTATTAAGTTAAAGTGAGGTGACGGGGCCATTAATTTAACACTGGGGTGATTTGGGGCTATTTATTAACTGTGGGGCTGAGTTTGGTGAGGAGGGCTATTTATTAAATGTGAATATGAATTATTTAATTCCAGGGATGGTTGCGGGAAATAGTTATATTTATTAAACGTAAATGTTATTTAATTTATTGCCGGGACTGTTTGGAGGGAGGGAAATAGGTTTTATTTATTAAATAGGAATACTATTATTTTAATATTGGGGCTAATTATTAAACATTGGTGCTATTGATTTAACACTGGAGCTGGCTGGAGTTTTCTAAATTTAATGTACCAATTTATTTTTCAAAATAGGGCCTCCAACATTTCAGGATCCAGATACTTTCGATGCACTGAGGCCACACTGTGCTGTCTCTGGACATCTATGGTAAATAATTTTTCAGATCTACAGGTACACACACTAGGCACATACACACAGATACAGATACTGGGCATACATGCACTGGTACAGACACTGAACACACATACAGGGACAGGGACACTCTGGGCGCTCACAAATACAGTATTTTGATGAAATTGAAGGCGGTGATGAGGGGGTTTAAGGAATATGAATTCAATTAATTTATGATGTGGGGATTAATGATTAGACTGGATGAGGGAGTTTATATTGATAGGAGTTTTATGATGATCATCATCATCATCATTTATTTATATAGCGCCACTAATTCCGCAGCGCTGTACAGAGAACTCACTCACATCAGTCCCTGCCCCATTGGAGCTTACAGTCTAAATTCCCTAACATACACACACACAGACAGACAGACAGAGAGAGGCACACACAGACTAGGGTCAATTTGTTAGCAGCCAATTAACCTACCAGTATGATCCTGTTGTTAACAATTTTGAAGAGGGGTTAATTCATGATGAGTGGGGTGGTATTATGAGGCAGTCACAAAAATGCTCTTTGTATTATATGGGGTCACTAGGATGGTATCTGTTTTGCAGCCACAAGAATGCTCTCTGTATTGTATGGTTGTTATAGGAATGCTCTTTGTATTGTATGGCAGTCATAGGAATGCTCTCTGTATAGTATGGCAGTCAAAGGAATGTTCTCTGTATAGTATGGCGGTCAAAGGAATATATAAAGATAAATATAGATAATGAAACTGTGATGGAGGGCACAGTGTGATGAAGGGGCAGTATGATAAAGATGGTACCATTACAATTATATTTCAATTTGTTTCAGCGAGTTTTATTTCAATAACCAATTAATTTTGTATACAGCTAGCATGTAATAGCTGCATTGAAAGTACTGTGATTCTATGAAGGCTCATTACATAAAGATCTTTACAAAGCCAGAACGTGAAGAATGGGGAGGGAGGGTGTTTCAGTGCGGAATAGACCTTGTAAAGCGCTAGCCACACCCCCAAAAAGCGCTAACGGATGAAATTAGGAAAGGATCCTAAGGTTTAAACAGTACAAACACATTTTGTAATTAAGATGGCATTGAAGTAATTGAGACCAATGTGTGCATTATGCATACTTCTTTCCAACCCAATAAAAATAAATGTTTTTTTAATATATATATATTGAAGTCTGTTGGGGTATTATGATGGTCCTTTTGTCGCTCAAGTGTGGGCCTCAAGTATTTTTTTTTTTTTCTCTGGGAAAAGATAACACTTCCAGCCACAGGTTAATTGAAACTCAAACACAGTAAACACATGGAGGAAGTTGCCTTTTAACACAGGGTTGCTCACAAGCATGGTTTTGAAGACAAATAAAACTAAAATAAGTTAAAAAGGCCTACCATAAACAGCATTTACAATGCTTCTCCAGGTGGCTCTAAGCAAGAAAATGTTTTATTTATTTTTGTTTTTTTGGGGGGGTTTTAAAAGAGCTTTAAATTATGATCCAGGTATTTTCCCTTAAAGAGCACCTGGGCTCAATATTTCAATATGGCTGATGAGGACTGGAATCTACCAATTGCTAGATCAGCTGAAAGTAGTGTCTTGCTTGTGTGGGCAAACACTTATTTAGGGAACCTACATCCAAGGAAGCAAATCTAGAATTAATTCTCACAAATAGAGACTGTTTGCCTTCATTCTTTTTTTGTCATCAATAGTGTTTATTGAAATTTTTTTGAACGGTTGGGGTACAGAAAATAAACAAAGAAACAAGAGAGGGAAAGTAAGCAGTAGGGTCAGGGAAGTGGAGGGAACAAATACAACAGTAAACATAAAGAAATACAATAACACTACAATTACAGGAACTACAACAATTAGGTACCAGTACATGAATACTTAAGTTTGAGATGGCTCCTTAAGGCTAAAAGGCAAGGGGTCAGAATACCTTTCAGTAACAGTATCAGTGTAGCTCCCTCTTCATCCGTAATAAACTCATGCCATGAGAACCACTTAATAATAGGAGACGATGTAGAAGTCGAGTATGGTATCCCATCAGTTTCCATGAGAAAATTGAATTGAATTTTGGAGAGGATTTTAAACAAGTGAGGGGAAAACGGATCTTTTCATTTCTGGGCAATAACTGCACTTGTTGCTATGAAAATGTGGCACAAAACATATATTTTGTGTTTATGGACAAGAGAGGGGTAAAGATGGAGCAAACCTGCATTTGGGGATGGAGGTAAATCAATAGTAAAAACCTAATTGACAAAGCTAAATACTTCTATTCAGAGGTTTAACATGCATCAGATATTTAAACATTTTGTGGGAGGTGAAATATAAAAAAACGGCAATATTAGTAAAGAGAAAACCTAATTGGCCTTTGCCTTTGATAAAATTACTGTTTTAAAAAATTATGTAAAACGCTGAGAATCGGTTCTTCATAACTATCACTTGATAAATATACATCAAATGTGTCTGTAGAAAAGGACTTAGGGTTCTAGCAATGATCAGTCAGTGTAGTTTAACATACAGGCAACAATAAAGTAAAACCCCCTCAAAAGAAAGGTTTTAGATTTTACGAGAATCTCTGACATCAGGGGAATAAACTAAAAAATAAATAAATAAAAAAACAGAACTTTAGTCCAGATATGTTAGTAAAACCAAAAGAAAGAGAAAGTCATTATGGTTCTCCAACGGAGTGACAGTTGTTATAACTGCTTAGAAAACTACATATAAAAAATATAGACAGACTCAATCAGCGGAGAAAAGAAAAGTAATTAAAGCTAATCTAAATGACAATAAACACACACAGAAAAATGTGTTAAAGCACAAACAGTAAAAAAAGCCTGGTAAAAAGTAAAGTGAAAGGACAAAAGCAAAAGGAGGCATAGCAAGGCTAACAATCGAAGGAGGTAGATATGTTGAAAGAGAAAGAAACTGCAGACTCCCAAAATAATTATTTTTGCTATTGAAAATTCAAAGGGGTCACCTACACTAGAAGGGAACGATATAACCTACCATGTGGTAGACACAAATATATTGAAATGTCTGAAAGTAGTGCCGATAGTGCCATTAACCAAGCTTTTTAACCAATCACTAGAGACAGGTAAAATTCCCGGTTACTCGAGGATAGCAAATGTAGTTCCACTATATACAAAAAAAGGCAGTAGGGAAGAACATGATAACTATAGATCTTCATGGCTCACATAAATAGAAGGGAACAAAATACACTGCGGTATACACTACATGTAAAAGGGCTTAGTATAACCCAGGGGTGAAGGCAATGTCACCGAGAGTTTTCTTCCAGACGTAGATGCAGCGTTGATGGTTGAAGCTCCTCTTTCATGGGACTTGTTCTGACCAAATAAGTGATTAATTTTTATATGAATGTACGAGTTTCAAAATGTATTTATTATTAAAATAAAAATAATTTACTTCACATGAGTTGGGCATTAGCTCTGTTTCCATAGCATTTGGTTGGTGTGTCGGTATTGTACAGAACCAATCACAGACAGGATGTAGGTCAGAATACTCAAAGTGTGTGGCTATTGAGAGACTTTCTATCTCACATAAGCTTGCCTTTTTGTGATTTAAAGTTCACATATTACTTGCATAGATTTAGTTGAATTACAAAACTTACTACACTATATGTGCTCTGTCGCTCTCTTTTTTGAGGTTCATAAAAAAAAATGTTGACATTTTAGATGAATTACAAGATCCAAGCAACATAAATTTGCTGCAAAAAGATCATATCAAACATATCTATGCATTTTATTTTCACACGGTATCTAAAGTGATAGTGAATATAATTAATTTATATTTAGCAAGATATTGTATATAATATCCTGCAAAAAAAAGGTTTCAGAAATTGAAAACCCTTGTATTTAACTCAAGAACAGTGAAGAATGGTTAACAGTTTTAGTAAGTACAGGAGATAATGTGCTGAAAACAATGGTGTGAGATGAAGACTGGTAACCAGTGGACTATCTTAAGTATCAGTCCTATTTTGTTTAATGTATTGTGGCAATAGGGGCAGTTTACCACATACTATTAAAGAAGAGGCTAATAGTTTCCCTCGGAATCTGCATCCTCAGGCTACAGACAGGGTTAAGTCTGCACACACATAGTACAGGAACACAGGTGGAGCACCTGGGTGTAATTAATTAAGGGAACAGCTAGTGTAGTTCTTGAGAGGAAGTTTAAATAGCTGGACTTGTGTTGTGGGTGGTGCGAGCAATGTAAATGAGTGGCCGCTATCCAGTGAGGGGACTATCTTTCTAGTTAGCTTTAGGGTTGCATGACTTTTGTGACAAAGTCACTGGATCAGTGCTAAATTACAGAGATGTTTGTCCCAGGTCTGCTGCCTGGTATACGCTAACAGCAGGGAGATTGTTTAGCACTGTGGAGAAAAGCTTCCCAGAGTATGTCCACAGCAGACCAATAAAGAGTTGCACCTGTGTGGGGTCTGTAAACGGTCGCAGCCCTGATCACTCTGTCTCTGAAACCTGGGGAGAAGGTGGGCTTCCTCCTGAGAGAACCTGCTAAGAGTGAACAAATAACCTTTGTTTGGCGTTTGATTCTGGGACACAAGGTCTCAGACTTGAGAGAGGGCCTCTAAGGAATGTTTAGTTAGTCCCGGACAGGCAAGGCTTTTGTTTATGTTTTGTTTATTTGCACATGCTCAATAAAACTGTCTGAGTGTTAGGAACCCCTCCAGCCGGCACAACACAACCCGGAATCTACTCTGCCAATCAGGTGTTCACTGGAGCCTCTGATGGTGGGGACAGACCGGGCCACAGACTGACAGAGGGTCGTGAAGTGTGTACCGGCTGGGGAGAACCCAGGCAAGCGGAGTGAGGTCCACGCAGAGGTCAAGGGCCGGCAGCAGACAACAGTATCGGTAAACAAGCTGAGGTCAGGGGTCACAGGCAGATAGCAGAAACGGTAAACAGGCAGAAGATCAGGATCACAGGAAACACAAGCGAAGTCCAATTCAAAGTCAGGGGTCATACACGGGAAATCAGTAGCAGTATCAGGATACAGGAACAGGAACAAGCAGGTCAGCAGACTGGAGCACAGAAGCTATAACCGGCAATAAGGTAGCAGACCTCATTGCCTTAAGTAGTAGGCCTAGCCAATCAGAGCCTGGCTCTGATAATCCTCAGCCCCCTTGACCTAGATTAATTAGCCCACAGGTGTTGATATATGTTGAGCGCATGCGCCCGGCTTCTCACCGCCGGGACGCAGCACTGTAGCGTCCATCCGTTGCCCCGGCCGGGTCATGGGCGGAAGTGACGTCCCGGTCGCCATAGCGACGGCCGGGACGCAGGTAGGAGAGTCGCGGCGGCTGGGCACCGCCGCGGCTCGTAACAGTATCTCCCCCTTGAGAAGGGGTCGAGGGACCCCGACATCCAGGTTTCTTTGGAAATTTTTTGAAAAAATCCTTCAACTGTTTAGGCGCACATAGTCATCTTCGCGGAACCCAGGATTGTTACTCTAATCCACGTTTTTTCCATTGTACTAAGAAGTGTACCTGCCCCTGCACTTTTTTGGAGTCAAGAACTTTCTGGACCACAAATTTTTGTGGTGTGTTCCTATTTCCCCCAGAAAGCCCTGTCAGCTGGGATTGACTCGGGTATAGTACTGGTTTAAGTAATGAACAATGAAACGTGTTCGGAATCTTTAGTGAGACAGGAATCTTCAACCTAAAAGCTACCGGATTAATCTGCTTGGTGATCATGAACGGACCAATAAATTTAGGCCCTAGTTTTTTACAAGGCTGTCTGAGCCTAACATTCCGAGTTGAATGCCACACTTTCTGGCCCACTTTAAATGAGCAGGTGGTACGATGGCGGTCCGAATTTTTTTTAGCAGACAATGAGGATTTTCTCAAGGAGGACTGAACTTTCTTCCAAATTACTCTCAGATCAGCAGCTGTGGAACGAATCTCCGGGATACCAGCAGATTTGAGAGAATATAGTGAATTAGACCTGGGATGGAAACCGAAGTTACAGAAGAATGGGGAAGTTTGAGTAGATGAGTGAGATGAGTTATTGTATGCAAACTCTGCCCAGGGCAGCAAAGAGGACCAGTTGTCATGGAACTCTGAAGTGTAACATCGGAGGAACTGTTCCAGTGACTGGTTAACCCTTTCAGTCTTCCCATTTGACTGAGGGTGGTATGCGGATGATAAGCTAATCTTGATTCCAAGGAGAGTACAGAAGGATTTCCAGATTTGGGCTATGAACTGAGAACCCCTAACGGAGACAATGTCAGTAGGAAGGCCATGGAGCCGGAAAATATGTTGAATGAATAAGACGGCCAAATCCCGAGCAGTAGGCAGTTTGGTTAGTGGAACGAAATGTGACATTTTGCTGAACCGGTCTACCACGACCCAAATGGTAGTGTGTCCTGCAGAAGGTGGTAGATCAACTATAAAGTCCATGGACAAGTGCGTCCATGGTTTTGCAGGAATGGCCAAAGGAACTAACTGACCTACTGGACGGGTCCTGGAGACTTTGTTTCTGGCACAAACCTCACAGGACAAGACGTGACTCTTGACGTCAGCAGACAAAGATGGCCACCATACAGTACGGGAAAGGATTTCTATTGTCTTAAAGACTCCCGGATGTCCGGCAGTTTGACTATCGTGTGCTTCAGCAAGAACTGCCCTCCTCAGATGAACTGGGACAAACAAACATCCTACTGGAGTATTATCAGGGGCTAATCTCTGAAACCTCTGTAAAGTGCAACTCAGGTCTTGGGTTAACCCAGCATGAATCATAGACACAGGAACAATAGGTTCTGGGCTAGTGACCGGAGCATGATGTGCCAGGAAACTTCTGGACAGAGCGCCCGCTTGAATATTTTTAGAACCAGGACGATAGGTGATAATGAAGTTGAACCGGGTGAAGAACAGCGACCAACGAGCCTGTCGAGGGTTCAGACGTTTGGCTGACTGTATATATTGCAGATTCTTATGATCAGTTATAACGGAAATCTGGTGTGCAGCGCCTTCCAACCAGTGTCGCCATTCTTCAAAGGCCCATTTAATTGCCAGCAATTCTCGGTTTCCCACGTCATAGTTAGTTTCTGCTGAGGAAAACTGACGGGGAAAAAAGGCACATGGATGTAAGCGGTGGGTCTGGGGATCTTTTTGTGACAAGATGGCCCCAGCACCGACGTCAGAGGCATCTACCTCAAGAATAAACGGTACCTTAGGATTCGGATGTCTGAGGACCTGAGCAGACACAAAAGCTTTCTTCAGGGTTTCGAATGCAGTTCTTGCCTGTTGTGACCAAACAGCTGGATCACCTCCTTTACGGGTCAAGGTGACGATGGGAGCCACGATATCCGCAAAACCGCCAATAAACCTCCTGTAGTAATTGGCGAATCCCAGGAATCTCTGGACCGCTTTGAGGTTGTTCGGTTGTACCCAGTCTAGGATTGCTTGGACCTTAGTTGGGTCCATAGAGAATCCTTCTGAGGAGATAATATAACCAAGAAAGGATACCTTCTGAACCTCAAACTCACATTTTTCGAGTTTAGCATAGAGGTGATGTTTTCTCAATTTTTGTAACACTTGTCTGACATAACCCTGGTGTACTGACGAGTCCGAATATATGAGGATGTCGTCCAAGTAAACCACAACGAAATGTCCCAGAAACTCACATAGTACTTCGTTAATTAGATCCTGAAACACTGCAGGGGCATTACTCAGACCAAACGGCATGACCAAATATTCATAGTGGCCGGAGAGCGTATTGAATGCTGTCTTCCACTCATCACCTGCTCTAATACGTATGAGGTTATATGCACCCCGGAGATCAATTTTGGTGAAGACTGTTGCACCTCTTAGTTGATCGAACAATACAGAGATGAGAGGAAGTGGATAGGTGTTTTTAACTGTGATGAGGTTCAATCCTCTGTAGTCAATACAGGGTCTTAGCCCTCCGTCTTTTTTAGATACAAAAAAAACAACCAGCTCCTACTGGAGATTTGGACGGCCTAATGAAGCCCTTTTCCAAATTCTCCTCAATATACTCCTGCATGGACTTGGTCTCAGGAGCTGAGAGGGAATACAGACATCCCTTAGGCAACTTGAAACCAGGTATGAGCTCGATAGCGCAGTCAAAGTCACGGTGAGGTGGCAAGGTATCTGCCGCTCTCTTAGAAAACACGTCCCAGAAGTCGTGGTATTATGAGGGAAGTTGCTCCGGAATAGACTGGACCAACCGCAGCGGTAGTGACAAACAGGACTGTTCACAATAAGAACTCCAGTGGACAATTTCTCCTTTTATCCAATCCACTACAGGGTTATACCGGGAAAGCCATGGGTGACCCAGGATCAAGGGCACCGATTAGCAATCAATAGGGAAGAAGGTTATTGATTCTGAATGGAGGGCTCCGATATTCAACTGTAGTGGCGGGGTCTCAGAGAAAATCTTGCCACCAGGTAACGGAGCTCCATCTAAGCCACAAACCGTAACAGCAGACTTGAGTCTTACCATTGCAATTTCAGCAGCGCGGGCGAACCCGATGTCAAGGAAGTTGCCCGCAGCTCCACTGTCAATGAAGGCTGCCAGGTCCATGGAACGGGTATTGAACATGAGCTGCGCAGGGATCAATACGGCATTTTTCGGGGAGGCAATTTGCAGACCTAGGTGAACTTTCCCCTTGTTCCCTAGGCATGCTCATTTCCCGGCTTATTTGGGCAGGAACGGGAGAAATGGCCTCTTGTGCCACAATATAAACATAGGCCTTGTGATTGTCTCCTGTCTCTTTCCTCAGGGGAAAGGCGATATGCTCCTAATTGCATCGGTTCCTCACCATCCGTGGAAACAGGAACAAAGGCGGTTGGAGGTGATGATGTCTCCTTTTCAGTTCTCCGCTCTTTATACCTCCTGTCAATTTTAATGGAGAGGTGCATCAGATCCTCCAGAGAGCTAGGAGATGGGTATTGCACCAGCGAATCTTTGATCTGCTCTGATAGGCCGAGACGGAACTGACTACGTAAGGCGGGATCATTCCATCCACTATCAGGTGACCATCTACGGAATTCAGCGCAGTATTCTTCTGCCGACCTCCGGCCTTGTTTCAAGGCCCGTAGATGAGCTTCCACGAAGGCAACTCGATCCGGGTCATCATACAGTAGACCCAATGCCTCAAAGAAAGAGTCTACGGACTGCTTGGCAGGACTGGTCTGTGGCAAAGAAAGGGCCCAGGACTGGGGGTCACCTTGTAGGAGGGAAATGATGATCCCGACTCTTCGATGCTCTGAACCAGAGGAACGGGGTCTCAACCGGAAATAGAGCTTGCAACTTTCCCTGAAATTCCGGAACAGAGATCTATTTCCAGAGAAGCGATCCGGCAAATTCATCTTAGGTTCACAGGAGGAACTTGGAGTGGGTTGAGAAGTTTTTGCGGCTTCTTCTTGAACAGACAGACGCTCAGCCAATCCCTGGATCATCTGATACAAGGACTCAACATGGGCTGCTAAGGCCTGTGCTGGAGACGGTGTGGATCTGCTTCCATCCATCGCAACCTCGTCTTAGTGTGTAGGCCGGTTATAATGTTAGGAACCCCTCCAGCCGGCATAACACAACCCGGAATCTACTCTGCCAATCAGGTGTTCACTGGAGCCCCTGATGGTGGGGACAGACTGGGCCGCAGACTAACAGATGGTCGTGAAGTGTGTACCGGCTGGGGAGAACCCAGGCAAGCGGAGTGAGGTCCACGCAGAGGTCAAGGGCCGGCAGCAGACAACAGTATCGGTAAACAAGCTGAGGTCAGGGGTCACAGGCAGATAGCAGAAATGGTAAACAGGCCGAAGATCAGGGTCACAGGAAACACAAGCGAAGTCCAATTCAAAGCCAGGGGTCATACACGGGAAATCAGTAGCAGTATCAGGATACAGGAACAGGAACAAGCAGGTCAGCAGACTGGAGCACAGAAGCTATAACCGGCAATGAGGTAGCAGACCTCATTGCCTTAAGTAGTAGGCCCAGCCAATCAGAGCCTGGCTCTGATAATCCTCAGCCCCCTTGACCTAGATTAATTAGCCCACAGGTGTTGATATATGTTGAGCGCATGCGCCCGGCTTCGCAACGGCCGGGTCATGGGCGGAAGAGACGTCCCGGTCGCCATTGCGACGGCCGGGACGCAGGTAGGAGAGTCGCGGTGGCTGGGCACCGTGCGGCTCGTAACACTGAGGTCAGTTGTATCAGAAGTCCAGCAATTTTATGATTTGTTGTTGCTGTTTAAAGCCATCTACCCCTGGTGATGGTGATTATGTCACACTTTGTAAATGTTTGTGGTGTGATTGCTGAAACTATTACAGTATCTGTTCATTCCATCCTGACAAGTCTGAATAAAACAGCAAAGTAGTTTAGCAAATCTGTGCCAGCAGCATTTGTGTGGTGTGCCTTTCACAGTATGTATTAGTGATATTGCTTGTAGTCTACAGGAAAGTGGTAGAAGGATTTTGTAACACGGTTGCTAACACAAAAGAGACAAAATAAAAGTTTAGTGATTAAGGTGAAACAGGGGAATAAACTAAAGTGTGAAGTCTTATGTCAAAATGTAAAAAATAAACGTGGGACACAAAATATCAAAGCAGAATACAGAATAAATGGTGATATAATGTCAACAACAGGAGAGGAAAGGGACCTTGGAGTTGCAGTTTCAAATGATATAAAGGTACGAGAGCAGTATAGCAAGATGAGGAAGGTTATAGGTCATTAGCAAGACCTCACTTCAAGTACTGTTTATAGTTCTGGAGGCATTGGCGTAAATGCTGGCCAGTAACGAGGGTGTTGTGGCCTAGAATGCAAGGCCGAGGGGGCACCACAGCCACCTATTATTACACAAATCACAGACCCAGGTATACATCAGGGGTGGTATTCGCATTATAAACAATGGGGGGGGGGTATTTTGCCGAGGTGCTCCGCCCCCTATTGCCATCATATAGGAAGGTGGACTAAGGAACGTCTGTGCAGTGCAGCATAATAAAGCTTATCAGAACAAACTTCAAGGAGTACAGGACAGAAGAAGCAGAGGTAATATGATAGAAACATTCAAATACAGTGCCTATAGAAAATCATAATCCAGTGTTTAAATCATTACTTTTTGTTACATTACACCATTGAAAATGAAATAAATTAGACTAAACTTTTTCCTGCTTTATTTACACAGCTCTGAAAATTAATAAAAAATAAAAAAATAGAACAACAGAGTTTGAAAAGTGATCAGTCCCCTGGTTTAATACTTTGTAGAGCCACCTTGTAATTGGGCCATCAGTCTGTTTGGATATGCCTCTACCAACTTTGTGCACTTAAATTAGGGAATATTTGCCCATTCTATTAACCACGCATTGGAGGGTCAAAATGCGTCGCTGGTTATACTGTGACATTATCCGATTACCGGAGCTCCGGCACAAGATACCATCAGTGTAAAAGATAGACGGCGTAGATCTGCATGTTACATGCTGTTTACTTTGGAACTCTGGTAGGCGGCCTTGCCACCACTATATATATGCTGCAATATTAGACTGATATTTTATTGCCTTTTTATTGCTGTTTTTTAGTCCATTTTAATATAGGATAATACACTATGTTATTCCATTTGTTACCTCAATTCCTCTACTCTCCATATCTATGAATGGAGCATATGCACTTCAGGATGTAAGGAAAGAGGTTCAGAAGGAAGTAAGCAAGGAATTTCAGTGTCGTATTTACATTTTTGAAGCTCATTAAAGATTTATACGTGTAAGTGCATCCACAAGAGGGGCCCCGAACAGCAGATGAAGGAGATCCCCTCATTATATGGGGCACTATTAGCACTATTATAATGGGGCAGCACGGTGGCCTAGTGGTTAGCACATCTGCCTCACAGCACTGGGGTCTTGAGTTCAATTCCCAACCATGGCCTTATCTGTGTGGAGTTTGCATGGGTTTCCTCCAGGTGCTCTGGTTTCCTCCCACACTTCAAAAACATACTGGCTACTATCAAAAAAAAAAAATTGACCCTAGACTCTCCCTCTCTGTCTGTGTTTGAGTGTGTGTCTATATTAGGGAATTTAGACCAATGGGGCAGGGACTGATGTGAACAAGTTCTCTGTACAGCACTGCAGAATTAGTGGCACTATATAAATAAATGATGATGATTATATTTGTTATATGCACTCTTTTATTTGGCTGTTCCATCTTTTAAATCTTTGTCTGTTTGGGAACCTGGCAAATCTACACCATTCCTATGATTAACAGCATAGAGGTGTTTTTAACACAGGGTGCATGCATGTGAAATCTTGGATATACTACACCACGGTCATTTTCTTTTATTTTTGAGGACATCTATATGTGCTTCTGGATATTGTTTCATGTGATTACTAAGTGACTGTGAATATATCATTGGATCTCTTGAAGATTGAGGATTGTATTGAAATCCATATTAAGAGACTGGTATAATTCACCACATACATATCAGTGAGTATTTCAAAATATACGCTCCCTATATCTATTGGGAAACTTTTCATCAGGATTGGATATATCTATGTGCAAGAGATTAGCACTGTATTGCTATAGCTGCTAATAGTGTATTTCATGTCATCTTGGAGGGATTTGGGTGGAACCCTCGTTGATATAGGCATTGGCTGCTGATCTCTTGTGTACGGCCAGTCACTACCAAACTATTTTATTCTTGATATTGCCTTGGTGAAATAACTTTCCAGTGTCAGTGAATGTCGTTACAGTATACAGGTATTTGTGGATTATTAATGTGCAAACAGTCATATTCTTTCTTTGTGAGAATAGCTATATGTAAACCCTCAATTAAATTAATTGTCATATCCTGTAAGTATTTATTTGTAGGATCTTTAGGCAGGTTCTCATAGTAGCAACAATAGATATCTGCGCTTCCTGATGAAAGGTAAATGCAGCCAATTGAAAAGAGGGTTTGGGAGAAAAGGTCCCAATCTCCAGAGGTCTAAAAACAACAATAGTACCCCTGGCGCAATAAAGGGACCAAGGTACCCATTGTAAGTAGTAAATATCAGATTTAATATATCAAATATAAAACAATGATAAAATTACATAACAAAATAACAAGAATGATTACTCCAAAATACATTGCCAATATAAATGTCCTTATAGCGAAGGAAATTGTATATACATTAGTCATGAGTTCTGAGTAAGCACAAAAGAAAAGATTCTGACAGTAGGAACAGATATATAAACCTGAGGCATAAGATGGAAATTAGCACCAATGCATAAAGGAAAGTTCCCATAATTGTTCACAGTGGGAACAGGTAAAAGTATATGAATCCATTTAGTGTAGGCACTATTAGCCACAAACCAATAGAGGATTTACCCCTAGTGAAAAGCTATTGCACAATGTTGGTATAATGCATCTAGTAGTCCCAGTCTAAAGTGACATTGGATTCCTGATGTCACTTTAGATTGGGACTACTAGATGCATTGGTGCTAATTTTCATCTTATGCCTCACGTTTATATATCTGTTCCTACTATAAGAATCTATTGGAATTTTCCTTTGTGCTTCTGATGGTTCCCATGAATTGCTCACCTTCATGGACTCCGTCAGGAACTTAATTTCTCCACTTTAGCAACCAAGCTCCATCTTCCACTGTCTCCTCTGCCACAAACTCTGGTCCTGACCGCTGTAGATGGGAATCGTGTCTCTAACGGTTCTATCTCTAGTGTAACGTGCCCAGTCCGATTGTAGGTAGTAGCTTGTCACTCCAAGTGGATCAAGTTCCTGGTCCTACCACAGTCCGTCAAATCTATCATCCTGGGAATGCCTTGGTTGAAAACACACTCTCCCCAATTTGATTGGCACTGTGCACAAGTCATCTCCTGAGATGCCTTCTGAATCAAGCATTTCCTCGCTGAGGTCTCTCCTACCAAGTTTCATTTATCCTGATTCAGTCTTACCTCAGTTCCAGGATCCAAGCAGTACTCTGCCTTCCAAAACGCCTTCAGCAACTCCGCTTCTGAAAAGATCCCTCCACATTGGCCTTGTGATTGCCCCATTGATCTAGTCCCAGGGAAGAGCATCCCTAGCTGTAGGGTATATCCCTTATCTCTCCCGAGACTCAGGCCATGTCCGAATACATCACGAAAAATCTCTGACGGGGGTTCATTCAAAAAGTCTTGTCTCCCGCAGGGGCGGTTTCGCTAAGACCATGCATTGACTATCGCCAGTTAAACGCCATCATGGTTAAGAACTGTTATCCTCTCCTGCTTATCTCTGAGCTGTTCAATTGTACCCATGGTGCTCGGATCTTCTCCAAACTGGATCTTAGAGGAACTTACAATCTTATCCGGGGGGGGGGGGAAATGAGTGTAAAACTGCTTTCAACACCCGCGATAGGCAATATCAATATCTAGTTATGCCCTTCGGGCTGTGCAACTCCCTGGCGGTCTTTCAGGAGTTCGTCAACAAAATCTTCCAAGATTTCCTTTACCGTTCTGTGATAGTTTATCCTTATTTTTTCGCAAAACATCTCTTCCCATCAAGATCATGTTAAAAAGGTTCTCTCTCGGTTGTGACAAAATCACCATTTTTGAAAATTAGAAAAATGCCCCTTCGAGCTTCCCCAAGTACCATTCTTCTGATATCTTATCTAGGGTTCCAATCTGCAAATGGACCCTAAGAAGGTAGAAGCAATTCTTAGCTGGCCACAACCTTCCAGACTGAAGGCTACCTAATGTTTAATTGGCTTTGCTAGCTATAATTGCCAATTTATTAAAATCATTTCCACTCTCAATGCTCCCATCACTACTCTTACTCACTTGGGGGGGATAAGCTAAGACCTGGACTCCGGCTGCCGTTTCTGTCTTTAATGCCCTAAAAAAAAGCTTTCTGTGCTGTTCCAGTGCTTACACAGCCCAACCTACACAAATCATTCTTCCTGGAGTTCGATGCCTCTTTGGTTGGCATTGGGGCTCTTCTGTTTTCCTTGTGGTACTTTCCTCCATGTGGATTTTTGTCTAAGAGATTCTTTCCTAGAGAGAGGAATTACTGCATTGGAGACAAGGATCTCCTAGCGTTCAAAGTGTCTCTTGAAAAATGGCGCCATCTGGTGGAGGAAGCCAAACATCCGATCACATCTTCACAGATCATAAGATTTTTACTTATTTACAAACCACACAGTGTCTCAACCATCGCCAAGCCCATTGGTCACTATTCTTCTCACATTTTCAGCTGAATCTCATCTACCGTGAAGGCACCAAAAATTCTAGAGCTGAAGACGTGTTGAATATTTTATACATTTATTTATTTTGATCCCCAAGCCACTTAGTTATCACTTTTGCCTTATGGCAAGGTGCTCCATCATGCTGGAAAGGGCATTGTTCCTCACCAAACTGTTCTTGGATGGTTGGGAGAAGTTGCTCTTGGAGGATGTTTTGTTACCATTCTTTATTTATGTCAGTTTTCTTAGGCAAAATTGGGAGTGAGCCCACTCCCTTGGCTGAGAAGCAACCTTCTCCAGACAATGGTTTTTCCAGATGCCCCAAACAATCTGAAAGGGGATTCATCAGAAAACATCAGAAGTCCAATCGATGTACCTTTTGAGAATATCAGTCTGTCCCTGATGTTTTTCCTGGAGAGAAGTGGCTTTCTTTGCTGGTCTTCTTGACACCAGGCCATCCTCCAAAAGTCTTCGCCTCACTGTGCATGCAGATGCACTTACACCTGTCTGCTGCCATTCCTGAGCAAGCTCTTCACTGGTGGTACCCCGACCCCACAGCTGAATCCAGTCTAGGAGAAGTCCTGGCGCTTGCTGGACGTTCTTGGGTGCCCTGAAGCCTTCTTCACAACTATTGAACCTCTCTTCTTGAAGTTTCTGATGATCCCATAAATGGTTGATTTAGGTGCAATCTTACTAGCAGCAATATCATTCCCTGTGAAGCCCTTTTTGTGCAAAGCAATGATGACTGCACGTGTTTCCTTGCAGGTCACCATGGTGAACAGAGGAAGAACAATTATCTTAAGCACCACCTCCTTTTAAAGCTTCCAGTCTGTTATTCTAACTCAATCAGCATGACAGAGTGGTATCCAACCTTGTCCTCGTCACCACTCTCACCTGTGTTAACAAGAGCCTCACTGACCTGATGTCAGCTGGTACTTTTGTGGCAGGGCTGAAATGCAGTGGAAATGTTGTTTTTGGGATAAAGTTCATTGGTCACTACTTAAACTGATCCCAGATGGGCACATTTGAATACAATTTAGGATGTTTACTATGAACCAGCTGTTTGCTGACTGCATAGAAATAATTTTAGAAGTTCAAGTAAGACCTCAATGTCCCCAAACATCACCCTCTCTCAGGGTGCCCCTGGTGACTAAGCCTTGCTGCTGGAGACATTCATTAATCTACTGCATTTTCAAATGCATGAGGCTTATGTTTCTGTGCAGACTCACTGGAGTGCTCACACTGTGCACTGAGGAGTCTGTACAGAAAGATTAGCTGCAATGAGAACTCTGCAGGAGCAGGGGTTCACCAATGAGACCTATTATGGGGGAGGGGGCCTGCAATGAGACATGTGGGAGGAGGGGGTCTGCAATGAGACCTAAGGGGAAGGAGGGGGTCTGTAATGAGACCTATGGCAAGCAGCGGGCCTGCAATTAGACCTATGGCAGAGCAGTGGGGCTGCAATGAGACCTATGGGGGAGGGGGGCTGCAATGAGACCTGTGGGGAAGGAGGGGGGCTGCAATGAGACCTGTGGTGGAGAAGTGGGGCTGCAATGAGACCTGTGGTGGAGCCGTTGGGGCTGCAATTAGACCAATGTGGGAGGAGGTGGGCTGCAATGAGACCAATGGGGAAGGAGGGGGGCAGCAATGAGACCAATGGGGGAGGTGGGGCTACTGAGTGCATATTACTGGACAAATAATATGAAAGCAGTAATATTAATGTATAGTATTGCTTCCAATTCACTGACAACTGTTTAGCCACCAGCAGTATGAATTCCTTATAACACCATAAATCAGCATTAACAATATCTGACAACATGTCAGCAGTAACGGTAATGGGCATTAACAATCCACCAGTAATAAAAGTGCACAGTGTGTCTATTATTGTGCATTACAATTACTAGTAGCTTATTAATGGCTGGCATGATAGTGGGTGCTATTTTGCTGATATACTGTATTATTGGGCAGTACTACAGCTAATATGTCAGCAGTAATAATTATATCTATGGTGGCTTCTTTCTGGGCATTAAACTTACTGAAGCAAACCTCTTATTGGACATTACTACTGCTGAAGACTTATTGCTTGACATTACTAAAACTATTGATATATTATTGTATATAGCATGTGTCTTATTACTGCCCAATTACTTACTAATTACTTACTACTGGTGGATTATATAAGAAGAAATTACTGCTAAAGCTAGTATATAACTGTATGTTACTATAAGGGTAGCATATAATTAGGCATTACTAATACTGCTGGCATATTTGTCATTACTACTATATTAAGCATTATTTTTACTGTTGTACATTAGTGGACATTACTTCACCTGGAAGTTTATTAGTGGACATAGTAATGGTATATTAGTAAGCAGTACTTCTGCTGCTGTACATAATACTGAGCATTATGGCTACTGGTGACATATTACTAGGCATCACAGCTATTGCTAGGATGCCCAGCGCTGCTGATGTTATCTGATTGTTCACAAGTAATGCTATTATTAATGTTTATTTATATAGCATCAATATATTATTTTTATTATCCTTTATTTATAAATCACCAAAATATTATGCAGTTGTGGCAGGGTAAGAAACTGCCACTTCTGAGGAAAGGAGTAACCTCTGGAGAGTCAGGGGGAAATCCCACCCATTACTCAGAGGCTGGGAGTTTGGGCCTATATAAGGACTCAAATTCAGTCTAGTGTTGTCTGTTGCCTGGGGAGGATGGATATCTCACACCTCTCCACTGAAGGAGTCAATATATGCTGAAGTTTCTGCTTTGCTTTGGTTGCTGTTCACCTGTATTGCTGTGTGTGCTGTGGATCCTCACAACAAAGCTCCTGTTTGACCCCGCCGCCAGACTATGACTGGTGACTTGTTATTAACCCACTACAGCAGTGCTGCACAATAAGAATATTATAATACAAGTACATTACATTTAATGCCGTGAAACAGAAGGTAAAGATGGCCCTGTCCAAATTAATTTATAATCTAAGAAAATTATGCAGCACTTTGCAAAGATATTTTATCATTCACCTCCATGTTGGAAGCTCATAATAACTGCATTGGAGGTATATTGAACCACAGAGGCAATATGAACGCAATCTAAAATTTAAAGTTACAAAGAAAATGTAATGTGCGGCCCCTTATAGGAATCAGGGCCTGCATGCTTTGCCCCCCAAATCTCAAAGGTTGCCTACCACTGATCTAAATTATCTAAACAATATTTTTAATACAAAATAAGAAAATTAAAAATAAAAATTATCAGTACATCACTTAAATTGTGGTTTTACAAAAAGTCAAGCAGGAAACAGGCATTATGCCAGTACCAGATAAGGAAGTGTTTGAAAACAGTTTTCAACTTCAATCTGAATTAAATTTGCTACAACAGTCCCTGTAACAAAGCACAGCCCAACATGTGGTACAATTTAAGGATGTCTAAAACTACTACAAGATGTTAAAAAATGTTCAAAAGACAGGAAGTCTTGATGGAATAATGATCTCTCAAGACTAAAATGTCTGTAAGCAAGATCTCTAGACAACTAAACATGATTCACTGGCAAAAGCAAGAAAGAAAGAAAATTCTGATGACATAAGTAACTTGATGCAGTACAGTTGCAGTAAAATCTCAAAAAAATAAATATAAGTTTTCTGTAACTTGCGGCTGCAACATTTAATTTAAAAGTAAACATAACACAATATATTTATTAAAAATATTTTTTTTTTTTTTTTAATGGCTGCTAGTCTACTGGAAATAAAGTCACATGCAACAAATAGCATGAAAATAGCATTTAAGCCTATCCACCCTATTTGTTATCAGAAAAGCAATAAAGATAAAATAACTTGGTATAATACACAAAGACATCAGACAAAAGGGTGCAGTCAGAGAAAATGATCCTGCAGTCAGCCTTATGTACAAATTCTACTCTATGAGCATTGCTTAAGCTAAACTTGATGCAGTAAAAGTAGGTTTCTTTTTCTGAGATAGTCTTGCAGCATTTTATTTACATTCTTATCCACTTGGTTGCTACTAAGGAAGTTGTAAACAGTAAACTCTCTAACAATTTCAGGCCATTATACAGAGACATAGATATGATGTGTTTTAATAGCTACATACAAATATGATAATTATTTTGCTACATTTTAGTGTGATTGTTTTTCCATGACTTGCTTGCTGTTCTCCTGTTGAAATGTGTCTACTGGCTTCCTTCAACATGTTGCAAAGGCTCCATGTAAAATTGGACACAAGTCCATTTTTTTTGCATAAAATATGCATTTCCATCCTGCGTATGCACACCAAAAATGCGCACGCATTAGTTCATAAAGCATATCTTCTAGTTTCTACTACATATGCTTTGGAGAGGCAGTACGGGGGGAGGGAAGGGGCAAGCAAGCGCAGCTCAAGTACAGTAAGGGCGTGTTCATGTAAGTATTGCACAAGCATAGGTGGAATCACTCAAGCCAGGTTGGGTACCATTTTTCGACGCTGTAAAAGTCAACAGGGCTTACTTCGGCAGGATGAACCCGAAGACCTCATCGCCGACTGACTGAAAACACTGACACCTTCCAACGCAGACTTTCTTCAATTGAGGCACCTAAACAAGCTTTATACTTGTACAAGCTGAACATATGCTTTATACTTGTACAAGGTTTTAAAGTAATTCTATCGTTTTCAAATAAGCATTACCCAAGCGATTGTATTGTGTTTCCGAAGCACAAAGTGATTTATTTTAGCAGATGTAAATAGTTAACAGTTCAATACATTATTATTATTATATAATACAGTACAGTACAGCCAATACCAAAAGATACATACATACCGCTGCTATCGCATGCGCTCGCTGCGCTCACACAGAACCCAGTGAACAGTATATCTCTCTGGAATACTGTGGTCAGAGTAGACTAAAAACTGGGAGAGCAGCTACGATCATATATACATTCTGTGTTACAGAGAGAACAATGCAGATGACGTGGCTTGCTTCTATAGGTCCAGACTTCCGGTGGGTTCAGGGTAAACAGGCCATAGGCTAGTTCAAACAACCCCCTCAAAGGCTGAGGTCAACATTACAGATGAATCTCACACCCAGAAACCAGTTACAACAAGTCCATTAGCATTTTACAGTCTGATATCAATCTGACAAGATATTGCCTAACATCAATAACTAGAGTATGCAATATGCGATCTCTTCGGCGATGGAACCGTACAGCTGCTGATGAATAGGCGATTAGAATGATATCAGACATGACACATTTCCTATAACCTGAACCTTAAATAACACTGAAGTGTACATATAATCATAATATATAAATTAATAATAAACTAAATACTATCTGCTCATAAATTACTGTGTAACGAAACCAATATGAATATGAATTATATAAATAACAATGTTGTAATGCGTGTGTACGTGCGTATTTTACCATGCGATAGCCGTATGCCACATGTAGCGTGGCATACTGAGTGCAATCGGCCAATAAAACAATATTAAGCAATATACTTTCGTTCATCCAATTATAAGACTTCGACAGTTCCACCCTTTGATAGTAAAATAAACTATCACCTTAAAGATGTTATAAGCAGGATCTCAGTACGTTTCATTGCTATGTAATGCAAGTCCCCCTTGGGGTATGACCACGCTGTTTGTAGATCTAAACAAGTTATCATAAGAAAGAGTCTTAATCCTCAAAACGACTTCTTCTTTTACTATATACCGTACATTACTGGAGTTTGGAGATAACCTTTGGTATGCCCTTCAAGGGTGCAATAAAACACATAATACATTATTTGGAAAGGTACAGAGTACAATAGAACATGTATCAGTTATACAGAATACTCTACTACAGTTATTCAAGTTTAACAGGTTCCTCTGTCCAGCGCATGTCTTTAAGCTCAGAATACATTTAACACTTCATGTTCATCAATAACATCATCCTATGTCTATCAATAATGTCGTATACAATCTCCTTCAGCTTGCGTTAATATACACACTTCTAATAATGTCATCAGTTCTTTTCATCAACACTTGTGGGCGGGCTATTGTCTGTTTGTTCTTCCCAGTCTCCCTATACTCAGGTTTCTTTGTGCGTGAAATAGTGACCGGCTTGCAAAATATTGGGAGACTCCAGACTAAGGGACCTAGGTGTCGTACTTTTCCACTAGTGACCTCCCACCCATAATTCGGGTATCTCAAGAATATTTAGTGGAAAGAGAACTAATCCTATTTGATATAATCACTGAGGCATGTGAGAGCACGCCCAGCACTATGTTTGGTCTAAAACCTTACCCACCCAAGAATGATAAACATTCTCAAGGATGCCTCCTCAAGTCTGAATATTACTGGACTGGCATCGCTGGGTGTACCTCTTTTTTTTTTTTAACTATGGGGTCAACGTACTTACGGACGTAATGCTACTCAGACAATAGCCCCTCGCACTTTCACCAAGCTCCAAGGTTTCCAAATTTTCCTTTACCACTGAATTGAATAGAATAATTGGCTGGACCGATTATGCTACTAACTTCTCCTTCATCCCCAATTACTCAATATCATTACCTGAACCAGCCTCTGTCATCTGCTAATAATTAAAAGAATTGACCGTCCTGAGAAGAGAATGAAATGAGAGAAACACAAAACAGGAAAAACTACAACTGTCTTAGGCTTTGGCTCAGGTGCTATTAATTGCATTCGAGGCCTTCCAGAACAAATTCATGAGTGCCCTTGGACTTTTTTCTGAGTGTTGGCTCCTCTGCAGTGGGTGGAATGGGCACCAGTGTGTCTCTGCTACCATTGAAGCCATGATACTGGTAGCCTACACCTGGTACCTGTCTGTCAAATAACCTCAGCCTAAGAAATTACTGTTCCACAACTTACTCTCCCGATCCAACATCCTGACAGTTAGTGTGACTTTTCAGGAAACAGTGTTTTGGTTGTTCTCGGTTGCTGTCTCACTATTTACCTTCCCTCTCAAGGTCTAAACTAGTCTCTCATTTACAAATTCATCCCAAGAGGGGTCAAGAACATTTCAAAAGTCAACAGGTTAAGAGGCAGCTCAGGAGTGGTATTGATAGTGTGGAGGACTAGTGGATAAAGCTATCAGCCACTTCAAGCAAGTTCCAACTCTCATTCTATTCAATTCGTTCTACCTAGTACCATTATTTTATGTTCACACTGGTTTGTGGTTAATCAAAAGTATGTAATTTGTTACCACTACTCATACGTTATACATTTATTATCAATGACATGAATACCCCTATCACCTATTATAACTCTAGGGCTATCACACTGAATAACAAAAGCTTTGAGAATGACACAGTAATACATTAGACACATTTTCAATACACCTTTACCCAGACATATTTCATTGGTACACCAGTGTATACTTGAGGATCCTGCATGGTGGTAATTGGATGACGTGGATTTTTTTACCTGGAGAAAACCCCATCTGCAGGAGGGATATGGGATTGCTCTATTGGTATCATTTTCCTGACATTCTCTTAATCAAGATAAGACGTTGCCGTCCTACTAGCTTGAGAAGAAACGTCTGGTGCACCCCAATATACTCTTACCAGCTTGCACATACCTTCTGTAGCCAGCTGAGCTAGACCATGTGCTGCCTCCGCTGGGTCTGGAAGATACACTCTGGGAGCTACTGGTCTACCTTGTCCATCTCTCCAGGGTCCGCCAGACTCCTTACCACATCTCTTCACCTTCCAGACAGTTAATTCTTCAGGTAACACAAATCTTCATATATTAACCAATATGTGTATGCGTGCATGTGTGTGTGTGTTCACATTTTAAAACTAAAACAATACAACGAAAAACAAAACAAAACATAGATTTGTTAGCTATCACATTAAACCCTGCTGTCTATTTGACAGCTATGTTCAACCTGGTGTGACAGCCATGTATGGCCGTGTGTGTAAGTGTGGACTTTACTAGCAGCTACTTCAGTTGGTAACTGGTTTCTGTGTAAAGTCCTCTATGTAGTGTCCTACTCATGTGCTGGTATTGCTATAAAGGATTTCTCAGTCACCTCAACATCGCCCCCTAGACTAGAAAAATGCTGAAGACCAATGTATATTAATCGATTTTCTCTCTGCCAACTCACATGCCATTCTCAGTACCTCACATTCAGCTACTTGACTAAGTGAGAAAGACAAAGGGATCTATTTCTATAACACTTTCTTCAAATATAACAGTACCCAGTACATGTCTGTCTAACAGTGAAAAAATATAAAACACGAAAATTCTACATTTCTACATTTTCTAGGGTTTCACATTATGTCGTATCTTGTGGCAAAAATCCTACTCCAATGTTCTACACAGAGATACATATCTGTATGTCTATCCTCCACCAATCTCCTAACCACCCTTTGTGCATACATATAAAGTCACATTTTTGTACAGGAGGCATGAAACAAAAAAAAAGAAAACAAAAACAGATATGCAGTCTATAAAACGTGAATCGTATTTCCACAACAAAACTTTTTGCTTAATATTAGCAGCTTCTATACACATAACACCAAACCCCTGACTGTTTCTGTAACTCATGTCAATCTACTGTGTATATCCCTAAGTTTGTCTTATGTAAAAAAAATATGTTTTTTTTGTATCTATACAAGAGCAGAGAGAGAGAGAGAGAGAGAGAAAGATAAAGATAGAGAGATACTAGCATAGATGTAAAGAATGAGAAATAAGAAAGCAATGAATAATAGGAATACAAAGCTTTGAATACAAGGGTTTGAAAACAAACATACATGCAGAAAGGGAGATTTTACAGCAAAAATGACAGCTGGATTGGACTCTATGGGAAAGTGGCTGTATTCATTTCACTAATCCCCTTAGCTATTTGCTAAACTATGACCCCTCCCCATACTTGACTACGGGGTCTTAAATCAACCGTGCAATCCAGTGTCGTCCGTCATTTGTTCATTAAGAACTCTGTATCCCATTAACTACATACCTTTTCAACGGACTTCCTGACTTATGACAGAGAAATGTAAAAATTAACTCTTGATGACTCATCTGAGATACATAAAACGATATTTTGGAGCAAAGTATGTACATACTTCATTTTTGGATATTGATTCTCAGCCAAACAAATCATCATGAGTCACTGCAGCCTAAAACAAAGAATGCTCCAATGATCCATTGTTAATTCGTCTTTCAAGAGTAATTCTTCTATTTCTCTATCCCACCCCTTTAAACACTAAGGGGCGTATTCAATTGTGAGCGTTAACTCTGAAAAACGTTTATACGGTAATATTGCGCGCGAAAAGATTTAATACGGTAGTTTACTCGCAGGAGTTTCAGCTCGCAGCTCAGGGAGCAGCGAGCTGAAATTCCGCGATTAATTACCGTATTAACGCCAAGATTTTAAGAGCGCTCGTTTGTTAGCGTTAACGCTAACAATTGAATATGCCCCTAAGTCTATATTTCTTTTGTGTACCCTTATCTGTGAGAAGAAAAAACAAGAGAGTTATCTTTAAACAACAAATGAAACAAACATTTTCATTCTTTACCATCGGCCAGCGATTAGGAAAGCAAGCATGTGACAACATAAACAAACAAGCAAAATCAACAAAGATTACTTTTTAAATCAGTTTTTTTCTAATCTTGCACATTAATACTTACCACAGATTATTATTTGCCTTGCCTGGTCCTAATTTCCTAGCTTTTGCTCTAATATTTTCTTTGCAATCTTTCCTCAAATGTCCCTTCTTAAGACAGTTAAACACTTCAAAGATTTCTGTTTCTTTTGTCCTTTATAGTGGTTTTTATAATTCTGAGAAGGTGAATGTAATTTTTCTAATGCCTGGATACCCAACATCATTAACCTATCACTCTGCGCTTTTTCCTTTTTACATATATTTTTATCATGTTCTACAGCATTCTCTAGAATTTCATTTACCGTGAGACCAATTAGGAAAAGAGGTTTGTATCCAGGTCCTTAGATCCTCCCGGAGGCCGTTTATTAGTACTGCAACAGCTACCTCCCTATGCTGTGGATTTTCCCTTATATCTGATATCCCTGTGTACTTAATCATGGCCGCTAGAGCCCTAGAAAAATAATCAGTTGTAATCTCATTACCTTTTTGTTTGATTGTGAATATTTTTCCCCATTCCACTGTCACTGGGAAATATATGGCCAACTGTGTGATTATACGTCCAATATTATACTGATTGTCATCCTCGGTTAAGGATTTATCCTTCTCCAACTTACAATCCTTAATGAACTTTTGTATCAGTATCAAGAGGAAGACAAGCTCTAGACACCACTCGCCAATCTTTATTAGTAGGCTCATGTGCATTACCTAAATGTCTAATAAATTTCTGACACTTGCCCAAATCTTTTCTAGGATCAGGGAAATCAGACATAATTGTAAAGAGTTCCGTCTTAGTCCATGGAAAATACATTGCTACATGTTTCATGGGAATTACACCATCTCTGTCCGCTTTCCCATTGGGAACTGCTGTTGTGCAGACAGGATGTAAGCCTACCAAATCACTATGTTCTGAACTAGTTGCTGGAATCGCTGTTGCAGTACAATGAATGTCTCCCCCTTTGAAAACCTTTACATTATTCTCACCAATTTCAGCCGCTGCCCCTGCTGGTGGAATCGTTCCCTTTCCTTGTCCGTGTATGTTACTGGCATGGGCAATGGCTGAAATGACTGTGGGTACATCTTCTTCTTCTAAAACATTACTTAAGACATCATACAACTTACTCATTACATTTTTAACATTTTTGGTATTGGCTGTACCTATCACCTCAATCGCATTTGGCTGCGAGGGCACGCATGTGCTCAGTTCTCCACGCTTTTGCAATGCTCACTTCCGTTGTGCGCACAATTTGCGCCACGCCTACTTCCGCTGAGCACGCGCTCCCTTGCCACGTGTACCCTTCTTGTTGCCACAATTTTAAACAGTCATCATGTTCAATTCTTGTTTTTGTTGATTTAATCAACCGCACTTTATCTCTAACATTATTTAACACCTCTGAGTCAAGACTACCTTTGTTTGGGAAAGGTTTCACACACTCCCGGGTCATCTTGACCCATTTGTCGCCGTATGCCCTTGCATACACACTGTATTTATTATACATAACATACTTCGCCGAACCAACCGGCCATTCATTAGGCAGCACACAACTGGCCATGACTCCTTAGCCCTGGATGATTTCAACAGGTACGTCCCCTTAAAATATCAATGCCTTTCCTAGTTTGAGTACTCTACCACTGTTAGCAACCAATATCAATCAAGAATATCAGTGGTTGCAGCGTATTTCCTCCCACATCTCCCAAGTCGCAATCACGGCTGCACTAAATCAACCATGCGGTCCGATCGCACCGCTTACGGATACTATCAGTAAACTTTGCGATTACTATTGGGAATGCCGCGAAAACCTGTTATTTTCGCTTCGAGTATACCTGCCATTTATACTCTGTGGTGTCTCTTTATCACCTGCTCTTTGTTAGAACAGAACACCACTTCACACAAAGGTTTCTTTATATCCTGTTCACACCGAGAACAGAACCTTTGTTGTCAGGCCCTCTTTTTACCGTGCCCCGTCAGACACACCTGAAACAAAGCGCTATCAATTTTCAACAGTTCCACGCTGCCCTCCCAATACTCAATCACGGCCTTACCATGTGGTCGAATTGCACCGCTCAAAGATAACTATACCATCTCTGTCCGGCTTCCCATTGAGAACTGCTGTTGTGCGGACAGGATGCAGACTTACTATTTATCAGTAAACGTCGTGATTAGTATTAGGCGCACGTGCAAAACAAAACCTATATTCCATTACCAGTATACTTTTGTCTTTATGTAGAACATTTACATACACATACAACATTTTGTTTTCTGTACAGAAATTAAATTTCCCAAACAATGGCACTATCTTTTCAGAGATTTTACCAAGTGATTACACTATGCATAGATAACAGACTATGATCATGACTGTTTACACACGTGGAAACAATACCGGAAGTACACATACTCAATGCAGGAAGTACACATACCCTATGCAATGCAATACCCTTTAAAACGCAAAAACGACAATAAAAAGAAACATTTTTCTTTCTTGTCCCTAGATTTAAATTAGCGTACCTTCAGACTATGCAACAACGGACATTCGGTTTCGCAACACAAAGTGAACACATTGTTTCCCGTATGAGAGGCGTCCGTCAATCCACCCTTTGTTGAGAAACCGAAAACCGTAAGCGTTGCATACCTGCCGATAACGTAACCTCCAAACTCAGAGCCCCCAAATTATTAAAGTAATTCTATCGTTTTCAAATAAGCATTGCCCAAGCGATTGTGTTTCCGAAGCACAAAGTGATTTATTTTAGCAGATGTAAATAGTTAAAAGTTCAATACATTATTATTATATAATACAGTACAGTACAGCCAATACCAAAAGATACATACATACCGCTGCTATAGCATGCGCTCGCTGCGCTCACACGGGACCCAGTGAACAGTATATCTCTTTGGAATACTGTGGTCAGAGTTAACTAAAAACTGGGAGAGCAGCTATGATCATATATACATTCTGTGCTTGGCCAGCCTATGAGATCATTGGCCTATCTGACATTTGCCAGAATAACTGTATGGTCAGTATGTTGATTCTAAATCTGGCCACACAAGTTGTAGTTCAATTAAATTGGACAACTGTAATCAGATCAGGTATAAGTAATTTAACCAAATTGTACAGATTCAAACTGCTATCAATGAACACAAATATAATAATATTTTTTTATTTACAAACCTTTCAGCCCCACTTAGTAACAATGTCTTCCTTAACGCTAATCCTCTAGTTGAGCAGGGTTTCTGTCCGAAGCTCTGTTTGAGAAACATACCAAAAGCTGAGAATAGATGAAACACTAAGGGGTCAAACTGTGATAGCCTAAAAACACGTACAAAATCTCAGTTCTTCACTTAATTTATCAAGGGATTAATGCAGGAGAAATCTGTGATTTTTGTTGGTAACCACAGTCTCCATAAAACTCTATGGAGACTTTGATGTGAGCAATATGTCAAGCTGCGAAAGGATTTGCTTCTCATTGCAAACTAAATCAGGATGGTGTTAGTTTACCTGGTCTATGAGGTACAGTGTAGCTGGAAAGACTTTGCTTGATCCGGGGCCGGATTAACGGAATGGAGGCTATTGGGCTAAGGGGGCCCCCATTCCCACGTGAGGCCCCCATTATCAGCAGCCTGCCCCCTCGTTAGCCGCCTGCCGCCCCCCGTGAGACCCCCCAAGCGCTTACCTTCTCCTGTCACTGCAGCCCTCCTTCTGCGGTGCGCTGTAAGCTCCTTACTGAGATCTAGTGACACTCTCACGAGATCTCCTCAGTAAGGAGATTACTGAGTGCCAGAGTAGGAGGACTGCAGTGACAGGCTCAGTATCATTGATCAGGCCGGGGGCGCCCCCAATAATGCGGCTGTAGCTCAGTTAGACCTCTGGTTAATCCGGCCCTGGCTTGATCCCGAACTGGGTCAGATTCCCATTCGCATGCGAAGACATTAGCTGTGCTTGAACATGTCATTTCCTTTATTCGTCAGCAGCATTAGGTTGCTGGTGAAGAGTAAAAATCCTTTGTGGAGGAGGGGGGATGTCACCTGGTAAACAGCGGTGGTACTTCATAATATATGGCTAATGTTACCACAGTTTAATAAATTGTAATTGATACTGAGAATCATTTTCTCCTATTGTCTGGTTTGAATTGGTGAATCCCAATTTGTCTCGTTTTGGCCAACTCTAAAAATGAGTTGATATTCAACACGCACAGATTGCACCAAACAAATCACTTTGGTTTTGCACAAGTGCATCTATCTGGACCCTACTTTGCGATTTTTGCTAGGCACTATTTATTTACATAGTTTAATATTTTCTGCGGCACCATAATGTTTACAATTCTATGAAGTGTTACTCATACTTGCTAACTCTTCCAGAATGTCCAGGAGACTCCCGGATTCGGGTGGGTCTCCTGGACCAACAGGAGAGTATGGCAGCCTCCTACATCTGCCCACTTCCTAGTGAAGTCGGCAAAAATAAATCCAAAATGCTGCGATTCCCTAAGAATCGCTGCATTTGGCCCCGAATGAAGGAATTTTCTGAGCCCAGGCCTCCGCACACCCACTTCCCCATTGGCAGCTCCCGGACGCCGACTGCCATAAGTTGGCAAATATGGTGTTACTATATTAAGGCCTTCATAGCTTAAAGTTGTATATTTGTTATTGGGAATGTGGCCACACAGAAAGTGCTTCTGTCCTGCTACATGTAGCAGCAGATGAATCATTCCTGGAAGAATTCTCTCACAGTGAGTCAGGACGATAGACATCACTCTCTGAATGACTGAACCCATCTAGCAATATGGGTGCAACCATGACTATAGTGGGAGGAGGGAGAGACAACACACAAAAAGAATAAGTGCATCCGTATCAGTTTCCAGCTACATCTATCTTGATTACAAAATTTTAAATGCATAATAAAACAATATTTGATTCTAATGAGCCTTTCCAAATCAGTTGAGTCTGATTTGCACTTTTAAAGTTTATCATTAACATTTGGTTTTAAACAGTTTTCTATTAAACTTTATCTAAATGATTAAAGCAACTATTTTACTTGCACTATCCATAGGAACCTTTGCTCCTTTCACTGGCAAGAACTTACTTTATGTTTGAAAATGGGGGATACGATGGAATGACATCTGAATCAATGAAAGAAAAAAACATTAAGCTGTGATGACAGGCTCATACATCTTAACTTGTCTTTGACCTTGGAAAATGCCTTTGGCAAGATGTAAAGTTTAAAACGACTGAATAATTCGATGCACTCCACTACGTACATTCATGAGTAGCATCTCCTGTCTGTATACTGTATTAATACTCTGTGGAGGAGGTTGACCTACCATTGGAAAGTTATTGTTTCCAGTCCCATATTTAGCACAGATAAGCATCTACAGTACTTTCCTGCCATCCCACCTCCCTCCTGGCTGTGTGAAAATTAACCCATGCTGTGCCCAGGTACAGGAATCACTGGAGCTCTCACTTACAGGTAAGGAGTTTACTGATGGTCCTGAAGTATTTATTTTCTAAAATACATTTCATTTGCACAGAATTCTATCTCTGATAAATAAAGCAGGGACACATTTAGAAAAGGCTGATGCCTTCACACTTTACAGCACTGTACCCTGAATTTTTGCATCCATGAACAGAGGCTGGCTGGGTTGGTGGGGGACGACGACATCTGTCCACAGGGCTACCTGGCTTGGACTGGGTCACTGGGCTACCTGCATTAAATTGTTCTTCCTTTAAAATGATAATAGGTTGTTGAGTCAAGACTAAAATTTGACAGCCAGCTCCTGTCCTAAAACAATACTTAGTTAAGTGAGAACGTCTGACCAGCTGTGATCGATCAGTGTGGAAGTCCGGTTAGTAGGAGGTAAATAAATACGCTTAAAGATAGTTTATCCTTTCTCCCTAACGTAACCAGGACCAAGGCTGTGAGAATATCCCCGGGCAATCTGCGTCAGGCAATGGAGTCTGACTTCCCCATGACTCTAAGCAAATAGATAATGTTCTGGAGTCTGGAAGTTAGAGGTGATGTTATATGTTCTCGGGAACATTGGTGGGGATCTCTGTTCTTTTCCTCCCCCGCTACTTGTTACACCTATGACTGGCAGGACACAGGATACATGCTCAACTGGTTAGGCCGCTGCAACAATGTGACATTTAAGGATTGTAGCCCCGCCCGGAGTGTGGAGGGGAAGGAGAAAAGTCCAGGCTGCCTCCGCTGATAGGTGGATGTGGAGGGTGTCCCTTTTCGCTAGACTTTTGTGGATTGCTGAAAGTTGGCAGTGTCAGGAATTCGGAAGAAATACTATTATATTATTCATCTTTATAGATTTCCATACTATTTGATCGCGCTTTAGGATTTACACTGGGGAGCCTGCAGGATAAAGAGCCCGGATCCCGGTCTGTCTCTTACTGCCCGACTGGAGGATGAAAGCAGGTCTCTAATTGGTAAGTTGCAAGTTTCGCTTCTGACAAGTCCGAGATCAGTGAGGAATAATAGTTGCAAACATGGAGAGTCAGTGCATATACATGAAATGGTGTGTGTGTGTGTGCTAGACATACACACAGACATGGTAATGTGGGGAAATCGGGACTGTGCTCTACTGTAACTGTACTGTAAGTGTACTAATACAAAAACGGTAGCTTGTTTACAACGTCCAAATATATACACACAGAAAAGACAGATAACAGTTTACTGTGTGTGCCAATGCATTATCACATAGTCACAAGCAGATGGTTTAAAGAGGGGAGAAGGTACACGGGACTTTCCTGGACAGTACATAAACTTTCAGATCCTTGTACTTCCAATATTCACTCATTCAAGGGCTATGGCGAAAGTTTCTAAGGAAAATAAAAAATATTCTTAGAATGTTTTTGCAATCTGTAAGTAAAGCTGCAATATTCATGTGTTTTGGTGTAAATAAATTTTCTGCCCCGGTTGGGGTCCAGTTTGGTAAGATCTGTGGCATATTTGTGTAACTATTTAACCACCCATCAAAAGCTAAAGTTAATACATAGGATATATCACCATATTTTTTGTTTTTATTGGGTAAAGTATCACATAAGATGACTAGAGAAAGTTGTTCATATAATTTCCTGTACACAATATTTTAAAATAAACACTTGGAAATGTGTCCCAGATATCATATTCATTCAACTGTACAAGCTGAAAAGCAGGGCAGTATTTTCTCATGCAGGAAGAGACTATAGGGCACATTTATCATTAATCTGCAAAAGTGAGAAATAGTTATCAATCCTTATCGCAAGGATAAGGATTGAACTATTTCTCACATTTATTAAAAAGGTAACACAGAAACAGCAGTTCCGGAAAACTGCTGTTTCTGTGATAGAAAAAATCACACTTACCTCCCTCTTCGGACGCGCTGTCTCGGGATCTCCTCTTCGTTCCTCTTCTTCCTTCAATTGCGCACGTGCAGTGCACATGCGCACAAAGTCCCCACTCTGTCTCTGCAACTATCGCTGCAGAGAGAGCGCGCTGAGTGACAGGGAGGGATCATGTGATCCCTCCACACATGCGCTGTCCAGCTCTGCTCTTCGTAGCAGAGCTGACAGCAGTGGATGTCTTCAATTCGGATGATGTACGCCAGCTTCAGCTGGCGTACATTATCAAGACAAGTTCCCGAACAAAAATTTTTTTCGGGACTTGTTAGATTGCGGCCAGAGCAGTCACCATTCTGTTGAATGGTGACTGCTCGCAAAAACGATCAGGAGTGCAAAGCAGCAGATATCCATGATATCTGCTGCGATGCACCTTTAATAAATTTGCGGAGGGCACATCGGGACTTTAATTCCACGGTAAGTGCACAATAGTGCACTACCGTGATTTGTTAAATATGCCCCTATATAGTTGCATTTTTGTCTCTGGTTGCTGTTTAGAGCATCACTTTTCATTTTTTTACATATTAAATACTCATCATTGCTATAGCATGTAAAATATCCAGACGGAAACTGCTTTTTATTGAATTTAACATAATGCAATTTAGTTTAATAGACTTAAAAGCCCTTTGAGATTATCCAAGGTTCCCATTTGGGCACTGGGCCTTCGTAAACTATTATGTTTCCTAGGGAATGTATTGTTTCATGAGCAGCAACAAGGTATTCCCCAAAAATAAATATTTATAATAAATAATTATGTCTGAGAGTAGTGAGTTCAACTGAGACATTTTGTAGATTAATCGCTTGAGCTTGTTTTAGCACATGTGCTGTTTACATGGCATTAATTAGTGTATTTCAAGTACAAATGAGAGCAATGACCAATCAGTATTGTGACTTTCTAAAATTGGTTCGCTTTTGTGTTATCTAGTCTTCTTCTTCTGTGTTGTGGGCTCTCTGAAGCATATACTAAAATGGTGTATGGCATAATTACAGTGAATTGTACAAAAATTAGTTTTATATTACCGTTTCAGAAATATTTTTTAAATGTCTTTCTCTTTTTCAAAATATGAGAGAACCACAGTACTAAAATAAAAATAATACTTGGCAAGTGGGCACATATAGTGTAAGTTTCATTCTAGCTTCTTGCCCTGATGTGTTGATACAGCAGCCTTTACAGTATGCTGGATAAACCCTCTGGTGCCAGCGGTCAGCTGACTTTTTTCACATCAGGTGACCAAGTTTTCACATTTTGCTGTGCACCAATAAAACGTATATTGTATATTTCAAATTTCACCTCAGCTTAACCAAACCATAGATTTTCTGAAGGTAGACATCTTATAGAATTGAAAACTAGTATCCATAATTTTGTACTTCACACATATATTGGTCAAAATACATTTTAATAAAAAAAATATGGAAAAAGCATTGTCCACATGAACAACAGTCATACATAGGAGAATTACACTTAACCATAAATCTGTCCTTTGCTATTTTTCTTATAATTAGGAAAATGATGCATCTAAATTTATTCTGTTTTCATAATCATCATCATCAGCAGCTATTTATATAGCACCACTAATTCCGCAGTGCTTTACAGAACTCACTCACATCAGTCCTTGCCCCATTGGAGAGACTTCCGGTGGGCATGGCAAAGCATATAGGGATAGTAAATAAATCATCTTGTCCCTACATAGGGTGCTCACTGAGGTGTCTGGGGCTTAAAGGCACATTTAGCGAATTTACGTGATCCCAGCACATCTCTGCCACATTGCAGGTGCTTTTCCTGCTCCCCTAGGAATGTTGAACGTTTCAATCCATGAGTCTTCTGGACATTTCAGGAGAGTAGGCAAGTATAATATTATTTTTTTTGCTGTGCAAAATATATATATATATATATATATGTATATATATATATATATATATATATATATATACACATATTACCCCAGATTTAGCTTTAGACAAAGCCGGCTTGGGAGCATGTGCTCTCCTCTAACATCCCAATGCCTTCTGCACCAAAGGTACCTCCTCACAACTATTGTGTGGACTGGAGGTATCCTGCCCAGGGGAGAACACAGCGTACTCAATAAAATGCTTTCTAACGCAGTAACCCAATTTTCTTTGTTTTCTACACAGTATTTAGCATACTGTTTACTGCAGTAAAGAGAAAATAATAACATCATAGGACAAGGGGATAGGCCCACTATAAATGATTCTACAAGAGGTTACAGGGACCTAGGCATACAGAAAGAAGCTTAAAGTATATAACATACAATGTAATTTAAAGCTGTAAGGAAGTGAATCTAAAAAAATTCTACATCATGTAGTTTCGCACGGTACAGTACGCTGGGTGTGTGCTTGATTCCTCAAGAATTTCACATGAAATAGCTGTAGACTGTCTCTGCTGCCAGTTACAACACTAGTATCACATGGCAGATTTTGTTCCCAGCTGTAGCACATGATAGTTCTATTGGTTCTTACTACATGTCTTAAGAAGGACAGAAACTTTATTTTACATGTTTTCCAAAAGTATACTAGTGTATAGACCTGTTATTAATTATTATTTCATTCAGTTTCCTTTTGAACAATATTTTTTCTATGATAAGCAGTTATATATAAAATACCTTTCACTGTACCCATGTGCACTCGTACATATTAATTTAAGTAGATCTTTCACATGAATAGAACATAATCTCAAAGAGGGCCGGCCTTTGCAAATAAGGAACCCTGCGCGATATCCATTGCTGGTGTCCAATACGCACATATCTTACACAAGACACCGCAAAAACCTTAATTCATGCGCTCATTATCTTCCGCATCAACTATTGCTATTCCCTTCTTACTTCCCAAAGTCAGACTTGGACCCCTACAATTTATTATGCACGCAGCGGTTAGATTGATTTTCCTTGCAAACCGTTCTTCCTCTGCTGAGCCACTCTGTCAGTCTCTACATTGGCTGCCTGCATTTCAACGAATCCAATATAAAATTCTTCTACTAACATATAAGGACATCAACAAAATTGCACCGACATACATTTCCTCACTTGTCTCAAAATATCTCCCTACTCGACACCTCCATTCTGCACAAGATCTGCGTCTCTCTTCCACTCTCATCACATCCTCCCATTCTCAGTTACAGGACTTTTTTCGGGCTGCACCCACTTTGTGGAATTCCCTCCCACGCACAGTAAGACTTTCCTCTAGTCTCCAAACTTTCAAACATTCTCTGAAAACCCACCTCTTCAGACAAGTTTATGATATTCCTCAACCACCATCTTAATCTCCCTTATTACCACCCTCTACATAACTAACACAAGACAACAACCCTTTGACCAACATTGCCACACACACAGCCCACTCAATACTTTTACCTTTGCATTCTAGCTGGTCCATTGTGCAATATGATGTAGCACATGCCCTAGTGTTTCAAACTCCCATTGTCCCATAGATTGTAAGCTTGCGAGCAGTGTTCTCTTACCTCTCTCTCTGTATGTATTACCCAGTACTGTTTTATTAATGTTTGTTCCCAATTGTAAAGCGCTATGGAATTTGCTGGCGCTATATAAATAAATGATGATGGTTATTACTAATCCTATTGTCCATCTTACCATCCTCCTATCCTAATAACCTCCTATTAACCTGTCCACATCATGATTATTACAATATTGTCCCTCTCATTATCATCACCATGATCCTGTCCCCTCCATCTTCCCTTCATGCAGTACAGGCACAACAGGTTCTCTCCTCCCTCCTACATTCCCCTATGGTTATCTCTCCCTATCCCCATGCTTTTATCTTCTCTCTTCCCCACTATTTCGGTCTCAACCATAGTGTTTCTCTCTCTCCCCCCATAGTCTTCCTCATCCCCAGTTCTCGCTCACCCTCAAACAATTCACTCTCTCCCTCTCCTCTCCAGAGTAACTAATCCTTGCCGTCTCTGATAACTGTGCATTCTCCAAGGCTCAACACCTTGGAGAACTTTGAATGAATACAACGCTTAGTGCATTGTTTTCATAACTCTGAATGGCCAGTTTATAATCTATTCCAATCAGACTTATCAATACTGCACTTAGCATTATATTTTAGAGCCCTAGAGGATGGGCATTTTATGGTGCTGGCTGCAGTTGAGTTACTTTGGGATTGCAGGTTCCAGGTTCTGTCACTTGGGAGAGGAGGGTTCAGTCTAACCTGTAGGTTTTCTTTGATTGTTTGTAACATTAACTCTAAAACTGGCATAAGAACAAATATTAATATTTATATCCATATGTGTACTAACACATATGGCTGATTATTAAAGCAAAATACGATTATCTCGCCTCTCTGTCAGAGCCTTTAAGCATCCTGCGTCTTGATGTAATAGTGCTGTGGCTCTTAAAAGAACTGCAATTTTCTGTTCTTTTTCTTCCTTTTTTGCTCCCTCGGGGGAAGATGTGACTGTCAAAACCAATAAGTGCTAGCCCCACAGAGGCACGTGGTCCCATGCGGTGGCACCCTCCCAAAAGCCAGCCCTGATTGCTAACTATCTGTGTAGCATGGCGATTTGTTCCACTCATTTCACTGTTCCCTTTATATCCTTCACTAAAGGGCCTGCTTTAGTGTTGTGAGCAAATCAAGCTAAAAGGTGCAGATTTGCACATAGACAACAATGTTATGATGGAAGGAATTCAAATGCATTTATTTTACTTACAGGGAGAATACTGACCACTTTGTATGTAGCACACAAATACTGGGCAACTTTATTTTACCACTGCAATTTAGAGTTGGGTGAGGATGCGCCCCCTTCCAAACTTTAATTAATCTGTCACATATTAAATTTACCTCCCCTTACAGCTCAATATGCTATTTCATAAGGTGATTTGGATCAGGGTTGTGGTGATTCATGTCATTTTGACCACGCGATGATATGACACAATTGGATCATTTTGTCAAAGTTGGCTGGGTTCTATATGTTGCGCTTTGCTGCTATTCCCATCATGGAGGTCCCCATACTGCCCTCTTTAAGGTCGGCAGTGTGCGGGAGAATGGCCTGCTTTCCCGGGATTCCTGGACACCTACCCAGAATTCAGGAGTCTCCCAGAAATTCCAGGAGAGTGGATATGTATGGCTTATATATAAGTTCTACACATTTCACAGATACAAAGCTAAAATATTATGAAGCTTATCAAAACTGGAAATTGTACTTTTGGGGGTAGTTAATTTCCTTCACACAGCAGACTATCTGTCAGTTTTCCCATTGAAACGCATAGCAGTCAGCGCACTGTGCACATCAAGGTGCACGCTTACTCTGAGACACTTTTTGTAAACTAGAAGTGTGTCCTGGGGGTAAATGTATCAAGCTGAGAGTTTTCCGGCGGGTTTGAAAAGTGGAGATGTTACCTATAGCAACCGATCAGATTCTAGCTGTCATTTTGTAGAATGTACTAAATAAATGATAGCTAAAATCTGATTGTTTTTTTAAACCCGCCGAAAAACTCTCAGCTTGATACATTTACCCCCTGGTGTGCAGAGTAGCACAAAATTCTGAAAAGGTGCTCTATGCAAAACTGTAAATGTCATATGAAAGTCCAACCTCTTTAAAAACACCCCTTTCAATAAATTTCAATTTCATCTTTCCCTTAAAATACTACTCAGTTTAGTTTCATTTATGGCTTAAATGAGTCATTAGAATGAGAGAACATTAAACAGTTTTTATTACATTGCTACAATAGAGAAAATGTATCACAGTACATGTGCAAGGGAGGATGAACAGGAACATACCTATATGAAATAAGTCCAATAGAGTTGTGGTAAAACCCCCTGAAAGGAAGTTGTCAATGTCAACACCTTTTGGATTGTTATATGCTTACTCACTTATATTAAAATGTATGTGATGTTTGTTTGTAACAGTATACATCTGAGGTTTTATGGTAATACATTATGTAGCATGCCACCAGTGATCACCACTATAATTAGTACTTAGTAGCATGTTGTTAAACAAACAGGGTACTTTGTCTTACATTGCTCTGTTTGTGAAAGGAACATTTGCATACACAGCTAATCTCTTTATCTTCTCAAAGGGTGCAGAGATCAGGAGGAATGGGATATTACTAGTTAGACTTAAATCCCTTTCATTAGCAGTTATACCTTCAAAGCATTTTATTGTTCCATCTCTCAACAAAGTCAAGGTGATGAGTTAAGAACTCTCAAAGGAGTAGAGCTTGGACAATAGACAATTATATCCAGTTCCATCCCAATAGTCAGATGTTATTACACCATGGAGAGGCAGTGCAGGGGATCTTTCATTATTTTGCACATGTTCAATTTGTAGATAAGGGAATACAATTACAGTAAACTATAATCTAAATATCTCTTAACCAATTATATAATGTGTTATAACACTGAAAATCTTATTATTCATTATTGGTATTTTTTGCGATATGTGCAATTCAAAATAAACAAGTAAAAGCATCTGCATGAAGATGTATTCAAAGTGTATCCTGATCCTGATAGAGCTACAAGTGCCAGCAAAGTCTGGCATTCTGTTGTGCCATATAGAAAAAAATACATTTGCAAAAAAACCCAGACACTAAAAAAAATATTATAGTAAAATAAACAGTCCTCAAACCCTCTTTTAACTATTTATTACTCACCTGGAGGGGATCCTCTGTTTTTCTTACAACTTTTAATCCATAAGGGGAAAACAATAAGTAGATGACACATACTGCTTATGGTCACAAATCACATTCCTGGACAACCAAAACAAAGCAGCTTCACTCTGATTGGTCGGAGTGTGAGTGCTGTTTGAGGGGGACTCCACACTGTTCATCCCACTGCAATTACTGCAACAAGCCCAGGCTATGAGCGCATGGGCTCGGACCACTTTCTTTGGGCTGGCAGGGGTCATGCTGTTTTTTTAAAAATAATTATTTATTTATTTTTTTAATCACTGGAAAGGTCCACTTAGCTTACACCCTTCGCACCACCATTCCACATCTCCAGATGTAAGGAGGCACAAGTCATGGATACACAAAAAACAAAATATGGATGCGGCGATAACTAATTTTTTATGCCTTGCGTCCAACTGAAAATGAGCAGGTGTGAAACTACAAGCCCCAGCATGTAGATAGCCAACCATTTGCTGGCAGAGCATGTAGTTTCACAACATCCGGAGAGCCACAGGTTGGCTAGGCATGTCCTATATGGACAAGGATCAGTGTTGTGTTATTAAAGGTATTAACCAAACAACAGACTATGAGATCAGATTTGCTAACTCTGAAAATTGCGTACAGTTTATCATAATTGTTTCTTAGCTAAAGTGAGGCATTTATGAAAGATGGTGGAAAGGTGGTGATGTACCTAGCAACATTATGTTATATCTAGAGCAGTTAGAAAATGATAGTTGACATCAGATTAGATGCTATCAACAACACCTCCATTTTCATTCTCACAAGTTTTCATAATGTCCTCCACCAACATAATATTCAACTCAAAGAATTATAGGTGGAGAATCAACTTTAAGACCACAAGTTCTTTATAGGGAGACATCATACTAAGCAGTTCATTTTGTTCTGCAGATTAGCTTACAACAGTATTAACATTGTTCTAAAATTGTATACCAAATGATTGCTGAAATCTATTAATGCCCTAATAAATGGACTCTTACCTCTCTGTCTGTATGTATTACCCAGTATTGTCTTATCAATGTTTGTTCCCAATTGTAAAGCGCTACGGAATTTGCTGGCGCTATATAAATAAATGATGATGATGATATTTAAGTTACACAGTCTTTTCACAAAATGAAGTGAATCTCCTGACTTAAACTTTGTTACAATTCATAATACTGACACTTGGGATCCTTTTTTCAGATAACTTAGTACCTAGAATTTTGTGATGCTTAGCAGTACTGGCTCAGTCAGTAAAAAAAACCCATATGTTCTTGTAGCGTGAAGCTCGGCTGCAAGTAAAGAGTAATCTTTGTGAATGTCATTTTGTTTTACAGAATATCACAATTTGAGTACGGATAGTATAGGCAAAAAAGTCAAAGATTAAGAAATCATATTAAACATAGTTTTACTAAAGTACAATGTTTAATTGTACTTGCTGCACAGTTTTAATTGTTGCCTCCATGAGAACCTATTATATAATAATTGGCCCCCACCCTATATACAAATGAATAATAAAAAAAATTTCCTGCTCCAGTCTCATACTCTTTAAAATAAAAAATAAATAATGAGGTGCATTCTATATTGTAAAAAAAAAACAATGTTTCACAAAAAATCCCCTGCGCCTCTATACATTTTCATTGGAGTCTGTGCAGGTTCAAGCCTGTTGGAATTGGAAAGTATTATCTTTAAAGACTGTTTCTGAGAAACAACAACAATCTAGATGGAAAAACAAGCTCTTCCTCTGACTTTGATCTCTGCTCCCTACTTCCTGGTTTCTGTGTCCCTGCAACCTAATGCCTAACTTCAAGACATAGAAAGTGCATCTCAGTTGCTAAGTATTAGTGCAGCAAGAGGTCAGCCTGGGAAAAAATAGTAAAAATAAATATAGAAATGGTTGTCTGAGCCCTGCTGTTGTCCAGATAGTCTCAAATATCTTTTTTTAAAGTATCTCACATAGATTCATTTTATTGAATAACATTACTTCTCACCATGGTTTGTAATACATAAGACACCACAGTACATACAGTCATGTTAGTTATTTGCTCCTGAAATTCTTACTTTTAAGTTAACATTCCTTTCTTCCTGTATTTCTCTTTTGTCTCTCCTGTGCTGGTATGATGATGGGAAAGGATACTTATGGCACTATAGTATGCAAGACAGCTGAAAAAGACAAGCAGCATTGTAATAGTTTAAAATGAGATATTTGCGTCTGTGGGGTAAATTTATCGAGCTGCGGGTTTGAAAAAGTGAAGATGTTGCCTATAGAAGCCAATCAGGTTCTAGTTATCATTTATGTAATACATTCAGGGCCGGACTGGGACTAAAAATTAGCCCTGGCATTTAAAGCACACAAGCCCACCTGCTGTTCCAGATAATATTAATAATAATTACAGTACATTTTGCAAAGCTCATTGTTATATGGTGTCCCGTGAGATATTAATGTATTACGTGCAGCTTGACTCTCTATTTGCAGCATAGGGCGCACCAGTATCAGATAATGGTATGCACAGGACTGGCAAGAGAAATTTGGGGCCGGTATACAGTGAACTTTTGCCCTCCCCACCCCCAGGTGAAGGGGTGTGGCCGCATAATGTTGGGGACATGGTCAATATGGGGAGTGGCATAACATATTGGGGGAGACTCAATTGCTGGCGATGTGATACATGGGTATCGCGCAGCGCACATTGCTGGCAATTACGGTAGAAATCTCTGCTTATTTTTCCTTGAGAGGAAAAGTGAACAGTGATTTCTGTCAAATTTCAGCCGTAAAGTATGTCACGGATGTGCACTTTGCAGCTAATTGAATTCCCCCATTATGTATTAAATGGTGTCACTCTCACCTACCGGTTATTGCTGCTTTCACAACCTGGTACTGGATTCTTGCATAGATCCTGGAATGTTGGGACCTGTTGGAAAAAGCCTCAAACAAATGTGTAGCAAGTTTAAAATGATTGGACTAAAAAGTTCTACTGTACAGAGACTGGCGCACTTCAGTCACTCTGAGGTTATACATTTCTGTTCTACACCCTGTATTGTAAGAGGACATGTGACTTTTCAGAAGGATCTGAGTTGCTGATATAAGCCAGATTCTGTACCCACTACAGAGTAAGATGCACATTTTGTCTAAATCACCCAGGACTAGAGCGGCTGTCAAAAGATCTGTTTCCTCTCAGCCATGAATCAGAGCTACTTTGTTAGGCTCTTAGTTTACTCTGGTATAGATCACTTAAGTTGGCAATGGGTCTGCTTGTGATGCTTTCCTGGCATGTTCCTAATGTCATGGACAGCCCTCTGCCCCATCTGTGATGTGTGTGTCGAAATGAGGAGTTAATACAACTAACCCTTGGTTTGCTGGTGACGTTCTCTACAGGACACCGCTTGACTGTGCCTACCGCTTAAAACGCGCTTCATGTCTTGTACATTTAAAACTGCAACAAATGTAGCTGAACATATATAGGGCATAGGTCACTCACTTGTGAAACATAGTTATAAAACAAAAGAAGTATTAAATGGTACTGAAACATAAGATTCTCCCTACAGATTCAGAAGCAAACGTTTGTAATTGCAATTCAGAAACAGAATTAATTAAATGTTTGAGGTCTGTTTATTATTATGCTGCGGTAACACTCACTATTTATCTGTGCAAATTGCTGCTATACAAAATGCAGTACTGCTGCAATTTACAATGCCGGGGCTGCTCTAATAGCCCCGCAGAAGACCCCCTCCTATGCAAACTGTATTTATTGAGCACTGCCGGCGAATGCAGAAGGTGAAATGCGAATGTGCAGCTAGGATTTGACCTGGAAGGGTATCAAATGAAGCCTTTCTGGTTTTACTGGACCCCATATGAAAAGGTAGGCTAAGGCTGCTTCATGGGGACATAGAGTTCTATGGGCACTGTGATAACAAACGAAAAGTAGGTTAATGCAGCAGAAATCTCTAATTTCTCCTGTTAAGCCCCTAATAAATTGAGTAACGTCCTGTAAAAGCCATTCTGTGGAGAAAACAGCTGTTTTCTCTGGATGTTTGGGCTGCTGCAGTTTGTTAAATAGACTGTCATCAGGAGAAAGCAGCTGTTTTCTCCAGTGAATAGCCATCGCACCTCTTATTTTAATTTATCAAGGGATGAAAGCAGGAAAAATTAGATTTTTCTCTTGCATCAACCTGTTTAACATTGGTCACTGCAGTCCCCATAGACTTCTAAGGGGATTGTGATGTGACCCAGTTTAACAAGCTGTGCCTCTTACCGCCATCCTTAATAGAGTAATGCCATTTCAAGACCTTTTTACTTGCGTTGTATGGACTTCATCGCCCTGGACAAGCCTCACTTAAGACATTATCCGCGCTTGCGCAGTAGCAACTAGGGTCAGATCCTCCATTCGTGAAGGAGGTTGGTAGTCAATAAGGTTTTAGTTATGTTAGATGTGGGGAGGGGATGATATTTGTCTGTGCTTGCCAATGAGCCCTGGCTTCATAAATACCCCAGAAAGTCATGTGTGTTACATAACACACGGCATTCCACAAAATGAGTGAAATAAGAGGATTGAATAGATAGGGGAGACAATTAGCCAGTTTTTTTTTTTAAAAAAAGAACAGTGGGTTTGTAGTAAAGCAAAGAGTTAACATATAATACTTATAATAATATTATAATAATTATAATAGTTGCTGTCAACCACTGTCATTGTCTTACATTTTAACTTCACACTACCAGCAGACTTGGATACTGCATATGGTCGGAAATGCGACTTTTGCCACTTGCGACTCCTTATGCCTGAAGAGTTTTGATGGGAGGGAAGTAGTGATGTAACATAGACAATGTACAGTGATTGTGTTTGAGCAAATGCGTATGGATTCAGAGACGGAGTTGCAGAAGTGACAGAAAAAGTGCTTTTATTCTCAGTGGTCAGGGACAGGTATAAGTAGCTGATGATGATGAATATCTGAACTAGTAATTAGAGGTTTGCAAAGGAACCTGTGGAGGCTTATTGAGACTGTAGTAGCCGCTTGGCTATAGATTAGGATTTATCGAGTGTGTTGAAGGTAAGAATTGTGTATGCATGTCTGGAACTTGTTCCTGCTGGATTAGCCAGGTTTTTCAAGTTTAAATAATGCTTCATAGCAATAGCATTCATAACATATACATTTTTTTTTTTTTTTACACATTCGCAAGCTGCATGTGTCTGAGAGGTGTATCTGTTTTCAATGGACACATCTGCTGCTCATTCAGACCTGGGTAAATCCTCAATTCTGAATAGGGCGTACATAAGCTTATACTTTTGCTCTACTTTTTCAAATGCAAATTACCCTTGCGCTTACATTTCGCTCTTACTTGCAACCTTAATATGGCTGGCAAAATATTCTGCATGGATTCTTTTAGTCAGAGTTATATTTTAGAGGTCTTTCTAGATTAATGCAATGTTAACACCCATAACATCTCCACTGGTACCTGGATATAGTTTAGCCATTTTGATGCACCTTGAAAGTAGAAGCATAATAGGCTTCACTGATCATCACTTCACTGTTAATAGCTTTATATAGCTAGAATGAAGACCCTGCAATGATTTGTGACGTAATGCCCTACCATTGCTCTTTTATGTATAGGACTGCACATGGTTTTGTCATGATGGTGGTGATGGGCAGGGGGTCCTTCTAGTGGGTGGATCTGGCCGGATCAAGGCATTCCTTGCTGAATGGGGGCTAGGCTCTGGAGAATGCCACACTCTGTGTCAGCATGCAAAAATAAGGTTTTTACTTGCAGGTATGGAAGATTTAAAAACAGAGGGGTTCAAGGGGTGCAGATTGTGCATTTGGACTTCCTTAACAGTTGACCGTGGAAACTCTTTCTCTCCACAATATTACATAGTTCTTAACATTACTTCGGAGTTGCTTGAGATTGGACATCTATACATTCACTGGGGCCCTTTTGAGCAGCCAACTGCCCTTTATAAGGGAAAGTGTTGTGGTAGGACTTTCAAATAAGTGGGTAGGGGCTAGAGACATAGTCTGTAGTGCATACAAACTAACTGAAAGTTACAGTGTTTTCCGCAGTACAGTATACCAGAGGACCTTTCTCTTTGCGCCTTTATAACTCACTAATTTAGTTCCCTCTGTTCATATATTACATTGTTTTTCCAAAATTGTAATTATGAGCTCTTATGTGAATGAAAATTTTTTTTAATATGTGTTTTTCCTCATTTGTGTGAAATGTAGTAAAAATAATCTCTGCTAAATATTCATTATAATGTGTGCTCACAAAGCACCCAAGGTTCAATCTCTGTTCTAGCCAAATCTTTTCTTTTTCTCTCTTCCAAATGTCTTTGTTGGGTCTATTAAACGCTGTGTATTACTGTACAATGCATTGTTTTTAATTGTGGATTTAAACAGTGTTTTTGTAAATAGTTAACATATAAGCAAAACGTGCTTCTGTTTATTGTAATGTCTTTCAGAGCCAAACTTGTGAATAACAATAAACAATTACTTTGGGTAAAATATATAATGAGAACTCAAACAGCGAGGCTTATTTACTAACCTCACTGCATCTTTGTTTTCCCCCAAGCACATTTCAGGGTGCACCCCATATTCTGGTACTTAGAACTACCCCTGTATGAAGGGTGATGCACCTACTTTTGCAGATCCTGAAAATGTGCTCAGTTGAAAAAATAGAACTGCCACTTCAAAGTGCAACCAGAACTGTACCTTCATTAATTTAAATTTTGCAATTGCCCTTAAAATCCTGCTTTGTTTATCTTCATTTGTGTCTTAATTTAATCATTAGAACAAGGGGACATCATGTCAATAGTTACACACGTAACTATTGTACATTTCAACATTCTTATTGCCTAAAAATATGTGTTTCCTTGTTAAGTGTACCTGGAAAGTCATCCTTTTAAAGTTATAGAGCGAGGCCTGATTTCCATCATCTTTGAAAAACAACTACTTTTTCAGGGATAAAAATACCATTCTCCCTCCTCCAGATCAACATCGCTTTGTAACACTCCAGGTTCTGCATCCACTCTAGTGCCACCAACGACCACGTCTAACAACCGACCACAGAGACAGAAAGCAGACGTTCAGGTCTTGCCAGCTAGAAAGACCACCTAAACACTACTAGTTAGTACAGCAAATGTTTTTAAAAGCCATCTTCTTCTTTCTTGCCTTTATAAACCTGGAAGTGTGGCCTGTAGAGATGGGGGCTAATCAATGTGCAAATCGGTCCAAATCCGCCCAAAATTCTCAGCATAATTTACTACTCCTGGAGAATCAGGTCTACCATAGTGCATGGAATGTAAAGAAGCCAATCGACAAGAAACAAGCAAATGTCGTATGTCAATAGCCTTATTAAAGGAGCTTGCAGCCTTGGCATCCTTCCTCATGGATTGTTTTAGGGGGAAACATCTATAAATGCTACTATTTGTGATTATCCCCCAAACCCTTTGTTCAGTACTGTAATAACCCCAAAATCTATTGTCTCTGTACTTGTTTTAACCTTTTATAGGTATATTGTTTACTGTCTCAACGGATGAGTGCAAAATATTCTGCACTTATTATTGCGATTTTCAGCATGCAATTACCCAGGCAATACATCTCAACCAGTGCATTTTTTTTTACAGTGCACTGGCTAATAAAAGACCACAAGCCTAATCTTCTCTGAATTTGTTACTACCACCAGTCCGTTCATTCCCTCTAATTAAAGCCCATATTGTTTATCAAGTTTATTGTAATAACTGTCAATTACTTTATAGAGAATGTCAACTTGCATTAAGAAAATAAAAGTAGCCCCCACAATTTGACAAACTTTGCTTAAGCCAAAGCCCTGGTTTTGTTGATATAAGTCAAACACATGGCCTGGCTAGCTCATGTTGGCAGTTCCGATGATAATGAAACTTGTGAAACGTTATCATTATTTTATTGTGACACCGAGCTTTCTGTATTTACTCACACCTTTTCAGATTTTGAGTACGACATGTCAGGTCCTAGTAGTGGTCAAAACTAACTGGAATTATAATTAAGTGCCAGTGACTATTTGCAGTGGTCTGAGGATAAACAAGATGACACAGTAGTATTGTGGGTTGATAGTCATCTATAGAGAAATTATATGAATGAACATTTGCTCTTGTCCCAAGCTCGAAGGTGGGCAGATGTGGATGAAAATTTACCACCCTACACTAACCTGGCATGTGCAAAAAGGGAAAATATACTCGGACAACTCCACATTGATAAGTTGCCATTTATGCGTGGTTGTCTGAAAAGAAGCAATGCCAGTAATGAAAAAAAGTAGGCCTGATCCATCATTATCAAACTTATTTACAATAGCAAAAAATGTAATGGGTAACAAACATTTGTCAGATCTGTGCAATGCAAAGCAATCCGTGTTTGTAAATCCTGGTGACATCCTTACAAAGTGAAATGACATTAAACAAGCTATTTTCAGCAACTGCTTTCAAAGTTGTAGCAATAAGTGCAAATTAAGAGGATGGAGCTAGATGCAACTATACGAGTATGCAGGTACCATTCGGTAGGCATACAGGGCCGAATTAAAAAATTGTAGGCCGCTGGGCTATGGGTACTGTGAGGCCCGCATCCCATATTACTGGTCCCCCTCCACATAATGATATATCCCCTCCCCCCCTCCCCGGACCTCAGTGTATTAACTCCGTGCTCCACTCCTCCTCCTTCCCCCCTAATATATAAAGAAACAGCAGTTACCTACTTGCTGTGCTCTTCTGGTCCTCTCCTCTTCGCTGCAGCAGGCTCTGGGCGGCACCTCTTCTTCTTGCCCTGTCAGTGCGGGCGAGGTGCTCAGTGCACTGCTTAGTTAGTGTCACGCGCCGGTCCCGTAGATAGGTGCCGCATTGTGTGTAGATAGGTGCCGGCCTTGTGACTTTTTCCCTGTGAACTATGTTTCGGACATGTTCCCACTCAGAGACACTACTTTCATACAGGTGCTGCTGGTTATGTGATCAGGACCTCCTCCCTGATTCTCATTGGTCCTGAGTACTATTTAAACTACCTATGACCTTTGGGTCATTGCCTGTTCTTCGTGTTACTCAGATTGCCTGGCTCCTGGTTACCATTACATGTTCCTCTGTTTGGGCCTCCTGAGTCTATTGTTGCTGTTACCTGCCGGCTGGACTTACCTAATTCATCGTTGCACTTGGTACCTGTAGTTCTACGCTGTGCACAGAGTTTGCTGCTGCTGTTATCTGCTAGCTGGACTTCCGCTTATGACATCTTCGCATTTGGTACCTGTAGTTCTACTATGGCGAATCTACTATCATGGATGTCTGCTGATTAAACTCTTGCTTTTACATCGATGCACCTGGTACCTGTAGTCCTCTGTTGTCCGTTTAACTTCCCATCTGTCAAGTTACAGATTGGGAACATCTTCCGTGAGTTGATTGCTGCATATTCAAGTTGATTCTATGCACCTGTGCTGTATGTTCAAGCTGGTTCTTGTTAAAGACTCTCCTGTGATTCTGCTCGCTGTTCTATTGTGACTGTGTTCCATAGCGAGCTTGCTATTAAGTTTACTACTATTGAACTTTTTCTTGTGAACTTTTGCTATATTTTAAAATACCTCTGTGTTGTATTGTAGCTGGCAGATATTAGCCTTACGGGACGGCACGCGGCTGGGATTCTTTGCTTTTCTAACTACTTCTAAGTAACGGACTGTTTAAGGGCTCTCTGCTCTATTTGATCATATTGGGATTGATATATATATTGGCCAAGAATTATCGTGATACCTGTGACCACCTGCTATGTGGAATATACCATCGTTTATTCTGGACTGTTATTAACATCATTATCCACTTTCATCTGCCGTGGTCATATTTCCGGAGTCACATATTCTTTATTTGCCATTTTTATGTTTGGACTATTTGCTATTTCATCCCATTACAGTTGCCCAGAGTTACTAACAAACTGAAGTATATATTGTGAATTGCATTCTGTTTGTATTCCATTGCCGTGTGTGCTTTCCATGTTATATAAATTCTTCCATTGCCATTATACCATCAGCATATATACCTGTTGTGTCATCAAGCAATATATCCTTCAATTTTATCATCTCTCCAGTGTCTTATTGCTACTGATGTTCAGTCTGAGTGTTGCCTCCACTATCCTCTGTCACTTTTGAGGTAGATCATTATAGACAGAGGCAAGGGATCATTAAAAAAACTACTCAAATCGTGACAGTTAGGAAGTCTCATGAGACTATAACATAGAGTTGTCGTAGACCCCCGACACCTCCTCAGTAAGCAGCGCAATGCGCACCGTGCCCACACTGACAAGGAGAGCAGGGCAGCTAACAGAATCAGATTTACTGTTAGCTGCCTAACGGGAATGGCCACATACAGTGACAGTTGGGACCGGGGGCAGAAAAGCCGACATTATAAAAAAAATAAAATACATTATATGCCGCATTAAAATCTTTCTTAGGGTCCCCCAGCTGCCCGAGGCCCCTGACAAGCGCCCAAAAAATCCTGTCCAATCAATTACATTTAAGAAGTACAACTCTCCCTATTCTACCCCCTCACCACCAAAGAAAAAATCTTTATACTGTAAGGAAAAGTATAAATTCTCTGCTAGATGGGGCAGCACGGCGGCTGAGTGATCAGCACTTCTGCCTTACAGCACTGGGGTCATGAGTTCAATACCGACCATGGCCTTGCGTGTGTTTCCTCCGGGTGCTCCGGTTTCCTTCCACACTCCAAAAACATACTAGTAGGTTAATTGGCTGATATCAAATTGACCCTATTCTGTGTATGTGTGAGGGAATTTAGACTGTAAGCTCCAATGGGGCAGGGACTGAGGTCAATGAGTTCTCTGTACAGTGCTGCAGAATTAGTGGCGCTATATAAATTAATGGGGATGATGATGATCATCTACAACCTTACAAACAAGCACCAAGAATATTCCCAATCATAGAAACAAAAGCTATATATGTGAAAGGCCAGTCACCTTTGGAATCTGAAAATTGTTGGTTTGTAAATTTTGATATGGATAATTTGGCGATGGACAAGCGCATATTATACACACAAAGGATCAATTGAGGTTATCAGGAAAAGGGCTTGGAACGTCGCATGGCATGACCAAGTATTCGTAGTGGCCCGAGAGCGTGTTGAACGCCGTCTTCCACTCATCACCTGCTTTAATGCGTATAAGGTTATAAGCACCACGAAGGTCGATTTTTGTGAAGACCGTTGCTCCTCTTAATTGATCAAAGAGTACAGAGATGAGAGGCAGCGGATAGGTGTTTTTAACCGTAATCATATTCAGTCCCCGATAATCGATACATGGTCTGAGTCCACCGTCCTTCTTGGACACAAAGAAGCACCCAGCCCCTACTGGAGACTTGGATGGCCTGATGAAGCCTTTCTCCAGATTTTCATCAATGTACTCCTGCATGGATTTGGTCTCTGGACCAGAGAGAGAGTACAAACGTCCCTTGGGTAGTTTAGTACCTGGAATTAACTCGATGGCACAGTCGAACTCCCGGTGCGGTGGTAGAATATCAGCAGCCTTTTTGGAGAAGACATCCCAGAAGTCATGGTACTGGGAGGGAAGCTGCTCCGGAATGGACCGAACCACACGTAGAGGTAATGTCAAACAGGACTGTGAACAATGAGAGCTCCACTGGACAATCTCTCCTTTTGCCCAATCTATGACAGGGTTATGACAAGATAGCCAAGGGTGACCTAGAATCAAAGGTACTGACGGGCATTCGATGAGACGAAAGGCTATAGATTCGGAGTGGAGAGTCCCAATCCTCAATTGTAGTAGCGGGGTCTCCCAGGTAACCTTACCGCCTGGCAATGGAGCACCATCTAAGCCACATACCGTGATGGCGGATTTGAGTTTAACCCGTGGAATTCCAGCAGAGCGGGCAAATCGGGAGTCCAAGAAGTTACCTGCAGCTCCACTATCAATGAAGGCCGCCAGACCCACAGAACAAGCACTGAACGTGAGCTGTGCAGGAACCAATACCGCATTTTTTGGGGAGACAATTTGTAGACCTAAGTGAACTTTCCCCTCGTTCCCTAGGCATGCTCGTTTCCCGACTTGTTTGGGCAAGAACGAGAGAAGTGGCCTCTTGCGCCACAATATAAACATAAGCCTTGTGACCGTCTCCTGTCTCTTTCCTCAGAGGAAAGACGGTATGCTCCCAATTGCATTGGTTCCTCACCATCCTGGGAGATAGGAACGAAGGCGGATGGAGATGATGACGTTTCCTTTTCAGTTTTCCGCTCTTTATATCTCCTGTCAATTTTAATGGAGAGGTGCATCAGATCCTCCAGAGAGCTAGGAGACGGGTATTGCACCAGCGAATCTTTAATCTGTTCGGATAGGCCGACACGAATCTGACTACATAAGGCAGGGTCGTTCCATCCACTGTCAGGTGACCATCTACGGAATTCAGCGCAGTATTCTTCCTCCGACCGTCGGCCTTGTTTCAAGGACTGTAGATGAGCTTCCGCGGAGGCCACTCGATCCGGGTCATCATACAGTAAACCCAATGCCTCAAAGAAGGAGTCTACGGACTGCATGGCTGGACTGGTCTGTGGCAAAGAAAACGCCCAGGACTGGAGGTCACGCTGTAGAAGGGAAATAATAATCCCAACTCGTTGCAGCTCAGAACCGGAGGAGCGGGGTCTCATCCGAAAATAGAGCTTGCAACTCTCCCTGAAGTTCCGAAACAGGGTTCTATTTCCGGAGAACCGATGCGGTAAATTCATTTTGGGCTCCCAGATGGAATCTGGAGGAGATTGTGAAGCTTTTGTGGCTTCTTCTTGAACAGACATACGCTCAGCTAATCCCTGCATCATCTGATACAAAGACTCAACATGGCCTGCTAGGGTTTGTGCCGGAGACGGTGTGGATCCACTTGCATCTATTCTAATCTTGTCTCCGTGAGTGGGCCGGTTATAATGTTAGGAACTCTTCCAGCCGGCACAACACAACCCAGGGTCTACTCTGCCAGTCAAGTGTTCACTGGAGCCCCTGATGGTAGGGACAGACTGGGCTGCAGACTGACAGAGGGTCGTGAAGTGTGTACCGGCTGGGGAGAACCCAGGCAAGAAGAGTCAGGTCCACGCAGAGGTCAAAGGCCGGCAGCAGGTATCAGTATCGATGAACAAGCAGAGGTCACAGGCAGAGAAGCGGAACGGGTAAACGAGCCAAGGATCAGGGTCACAGGAAACAAAAGCGAAGTCCAATACAAAGCCAAGGGTCAAACACGGGTAGTCAAAACGTAGATAACAGGATACAGGAACTGGAACAAGCAGGTCAGCAGACTGGAGCACAGAAGCTATAACCGGCAATGAGGCAGCAGACCTCATTGCCTTAAATACAGACACAGACCAATCAGCAGTTGAACACACTCCTGCAGGTTAATTTACTAGTATCCAGCAGGGCCAATCAGGGCTTGCCCCTGACCTACACAGTTGCAGGCTAATGCCTGTTAACGCTAGTGAAATCAGCCCACCGGCTGCCTATTATGCGCATGCGCCCGGCTACCAGCACCGCCGGGACGCAGCGCTTGTGTGGTAGCGTCTGGCCGTTGCCTTGGCGACGGCCGGGCAGAGGGAGGAAATGACGTCCCGGTCGTCAAGGTGACGGCCGGGACGCCAGAGGGAGCCAGAAGCGAGCCGCAGCGGCTGTGAGTACCGCCGCGGCTCGTGACAATTGCAGGACATTCTGCAATTTTTAAATCACTTTTTCACATTTTAACAACCAGGATATACCCATACGTTTTAATGAATATTAATAAAGATTGAAATTTTTTAATCAACTGAACATCCCTAAGTGCCCCAATTTACACATCCTTTCTCTTCTAATCACGTGTCTTTATGTTTTGGAAGCACAGCTTCAGTATACAGAATATATAGGTACCCTGAATAGTTGGAACTATACTTATGAATTTAGTGAGGCTATAATGGAAATACCTGGTGCGGTTGAATCATTCTTCTTGAACTAGTTCAGATGTTCATCAAGAACATCATCCGCTACTTACACCTACCGCTGACCACCCGCAAACAAAATCGCTTTTTCTTTTCAGCAATATATACGACTAGTTCAAGTGTAAATCCATACACAATTGCTCAAACACACCCATGCTGTACATTAGCTACGTTAGAACACCCCTTTCCTTACTCGTCACAATTATTCAGGCGCAAGAAGTCGTAATGGGCAAAAAGTCGTAGGTCTGTATAGCTGTCATAACTCAAAATAACTTAACAAATTCACAAAGATATACCTTTTGATCTAAAAAATAATAATAACAGTAATTTCAACGTCTTTTCAAAAGAGATCAGAGATATGTTTACTAAAAGTACTTAAACATAACTAAATACTATCCATGTAGAACAGATGTATATAGCCCCTTGATGGCAATCCTGAGAACAAATATAGGCTGTCCATTATCCCTTCATATTAATTTATATAGATTGTTCAACATAGAAATGAAGTAAGGACAATGCTGTCCCTGACATTTTCATCACCCTTCTGAAAGCAATTTGCACACGAGCAGTGAGGCCTCTTTTGAAGGTTAAGGGAGAAGGTGACAATGCCAAAATATTTTTTTCTCACTGTTTGAGAGCAGACGGGTGCCCTAGTAAGTGTGGTGCCCAACTGCCGCGCTTACAGGTCATGCCATGTTCCGCGAGTCCTGTGTAAGGACATAAGTTTGTATTGCTGTAACTTTGTTTAAAATATAATTCTAAAAATGTCATAGCTTTTTATTTAAGGAAAACAACAGTACCCTATTCTTATGACAAAACTTTGACTCATAAGCTGACTTTTCATTGTCTTGCTTTGCACTTTAAACCTATTAATTTCTAACGTCTACTGACCTATAAGCTTGTGCAGGGAAAATATGCAAACAATCTGGTCAATATTTTGTTTTTCTTATGATGTAGTACACGAAAAATAACCTGTGAGTGAATCCGTGGTATTTATTGTAATTGTGTAGAAAACTATTAATATCCATCTGTTCTTCCTATTGTAGTTTCCTATATATATATATATATATATATATATATTCAGCAACTATACAGCGGTTGAAACTTGTAAATGCCAAAAGATTAAGAAATAATTCTGTGCTCACACCCTGTGCAAATATTGCTGGTGCTACAAATGACGTTACAAATGTACAGTCTTTTGTAAATGACCCTGTAATGTCTCTGCAGCACAATAGCTGGGAAAGCATGCTAAATCTTCTTTTCTTTGAAGTCAGTTACTTTAAAATGGATCTGTCACCCACATGAAACAACATTCAGGACCAGTGGTTAAAGTGCCTCCTTTCTGAAATATTGCACCCATACCCGTATGGCATTGGTTATCCGGAAACCTGCTAGAGAGTTATCCGAAAGATAAAAAAATTAAATAATTGTTTCTGTATCATTATTCCTACAACAGACATGACCACGGAGTGCCTCCTTTTATAGTCACTGTGAGGAGCGTTGCAAAACTATTTATTAGTAAATCACTGCGTAGTGTCCCGGAACAGCCGTGATTTTTGTTTAGTGAAAGTAACACTTACTTTTGGTTGCGCCCCATAGAGGTGCAAGCAAAAGTAAGCGTTACTCTTTACCGGTAATAAAGCGCGGCCGCAATGTTCTCAAAGGGATTCTCAATCTTTTTTATTCTGCAGTCCATCAAACATGCTTCAAAAAATCCAAAGCCCACCTGTTTCACAACTATTTATTTCCTATACCTACAATACTAACATCCAGTTCAGTGAGATAATAACGCTGATTGGCAGCCACACTTTAATTTCAAGAGGCCATAGTGGAGCACTTCAGATCAGGGCCATCTTAACAACATTATGCCCCCCCGGGCAAAGCAGTGCACTGGGGCCCCTATATATATATATATATATAGAGCCAGCCATTGCTAGATGTAAACCCCTATACCTGGGAGGCATTTTCGCCACTTGTATGAGGCTGGGATTGTGAAGTTATTGATGTTGCATATGTCTTAAGTACCTAGACGTGAGATCTACATGATTTTTGTGTTACACTATGTTTGCTCTTTCCATATTGTATGACTGATTGGTGGAGATTTGGAGGACTACAAGTACAGCAGAGACTGCTCCATTTTTTCCTGGAGACACATTGCTGCTTACCTTACGGTACGCATACTATTACGCATTTCCACCTTGTATATTTGATATTCCACTTAGAGGCGCCCTGCCTGTTCTTGTATTACAGCATTGCATCCGTCCGGACCAACCATCTGGTTTCAGGCTACTGAGGCTGGCACTCTTACAAGAGTCAAGTGATTTTTATGGATTTTATATGTGGGACTGATATTATATTACTCTGATTCAAAGTTGTCACGCTGTGGTGATTAGCGCCAGATATATCTTCGATTTGATTATATATATATATATATATATATATATATATATATATATATATATATATATATATATATATATATATATATATTAGGGATGAGCGCGCTCGGATTTCTGAAATCCGAGCCCACCCGAACGTTGCGGATCCGAGTCGGATCCGAGACAGATCCGGGTATTGGCGCCAAATTCAAAAGTGAAACTGAGGCTCTGACTCATAATCCCGTTGTCGGATCTCGCGATACTCGGATCCTATAAATTCCCCGCTAGTCGCCGCCATCTTCACTCGGGCATTGATCAGGGTAGAGGGAGGGTGTGTTAGGTGGTCCTCTGTGCTGTTTAGTTCTGTGCTGTTTAGTTCTGTGCTGTGCTGTGCTGTGCTGTGCTGTGCTGTGCTGTGCTGTGCTGTGCTGTGCTGTGTTCTGCAGTATCAGTCCAGTGGTGCTGTGTGCTGTGCTCTGTCCTTCTGAGGTCAGTGGTGCTGCTGGGTCCTGTGCTGTGTCCTGTTCAGTCCAGTGGTGCTGTGTCCTGTGCTCTGTGCTTCTAAGGGCATAGTTATTTCCCCAATATTCCCCTGTGTTTAAAAAAATAAAAATAAATTTTTTTTATAAAATACCAAAAACTACTTTAATATTTTTTAATTACCACAAAATTTTCACAACCAATCCTGCAGTATAAGCCCATTGGTACTGCAATATTACCAAGTTCACACATTCAGCAGTAAAAGTCCAGTGGTACTGCAATATTACAAAGTTTACACATTCTGCAGTATCAGTCAAGTGGTGCTGTGTCCTGTGCTCTGTCCTGCTGAGTTCCGTAGTGCTGCTGGGTCCTGTGCCGTGTCCTGTTCAGTCCAGTGGTGCTGTGTCCTGTGCTCTGTGCTTCTAAGGGCATAGTTATTTCCCCATTATTCCCAAGTTTGTAAAAAATAAAAAAAAAGTAAAAAAAAATAAAAAATTAAAAAAAAAAAAAAATATATAATAATTATAACCAAATTTGCAAAACCAATCCAGCATTATAAGTCCATTGGTACTGCAATATTACCAAGTTCACACATTCTGCAGTATCTTGTGCTACATATAATGGAGAGCAAAAATTTGGAGGATAAAGTAGGGAAAGATCAAGACCCACTTCCTCCTAATGCTGAAGCTGCTGCCACTAGTCATGACATAGACGATGAAATGCCATCAACGTCGTCTGGCAAGCACGATGCCCAATCTCCTAGTACAGGGCATGTAAAATCCAAAAAGCCCAAGTTCTCAAAAAACAGCAAAAAAAGAAACTTAAAATCATCTGAGGAGAAACGTAAAGTTGGCAATATGCCAATTACGACAAGTAGTGGCAAGGAACGGCTTAGGCCCTGTCCCGTGTTCATGACTAGTGGTCCAACTTCACCCAAGGATCAAAGCCCTCCTCCCCCCCCCTACAAAAAATTTAAGAGAGTTATGCTGTCAGCAACAACAACAAAACAGCAAAGAACTCTGCCTTCTAAACAGATGACATCACAAATCCCCAAGGCGAGTCCAAGGGTGTTGTTGGTTGTGAACCCTGACCTTCCCATCACTGTACGGGAAGAGGTGACTCCATCCAGCATTTGCAGCACGCCCTCTGCATATGCTGGAAGGATCACCCACAGTCCAGTTACAGATTTGGCTAATGAAGGTGTGAATGTTGTGCACTGGGAGGAGGATATTGATGTAGCTGGCGCTGAGGAGGATGTTGATGATTATGATGCAGACAGATACCAAATTGCATTTCTCAATTTCTATTTATATTCTAGATTATATAACGGCTGAAAAGTTTTCTGTTTTACTCCTAGTGGAGAGGGGATCTGATGCAGACAGATACCAAACTGCCTTTGTCCATTTCTTTGTATATTTGAATTGCTAGTTCTACAGTCTATGCAGGCTGCTTTATTTATATTCAACTACAAGTGTAGGGCGGGGGGGGGGGGGCATAGATAGCCACCAAAGTAACGTGGTCCATTTAATTTCACTTTCTAGCTCCACAGTCTGTGCAGCCTGCTTTTTTTTATCTTCAAAGTATTTATATTTACAAGCCTTGCAATCTAAATTAACTAGAGGTAGTGACGTGGTAGAACTCCAAAAGGCAGTTTGGAAGCCCCTGTACAAACTGGCTCTATTTTTTAACTGAGTTGTCCCCCCTCCAGTGTGTACTCGGAAAGAGTTTTTAGTGCAGCGGGGAACCTGGTCAGTGAGCGGCGAAGGAGGTTGCTTCCTCACAACGTTGAAAAAATGATGTTTATAAAAATGAATAATCAATTCCTCAATGAAGTACAGCACTGCCCTCCAGACAGTACAGAGGGACTGTGGTTGTGGAGTCCAGCGGGGACGAATTGATAATGTGTGAGGAGGAGGAAGTACACACTGTAGGGGGAGAGGAATCAGAGGTTGAGGATAAGGACGACATCTTTCCTCAGTAGAGCCTGTTTAGTTTGTACAGGGAGAGATGAATTGTTTTATTGGTGTGGGGGCCCAAACAAACCAATCATTTCAGCCACAGTTGTTTGGTAGGCCCTGTCGCTGAAATGATTGGTTTGTTAAAGTGTGCATGTCCTATTTCAACAACATAAGGGTGGGTGGGAGGGCCCAAGGACAATTCCATCTTGCACCTTTTTTTTTGGCATTATGTGACCATTCAACAGTCGTTTGCCATGTTCAAAAAGTAAAAGAAAATGCCAACAAATTCAATAAATTAAATCAAAAGTTAAATGCCCTGTCATTATTTAAAACAAGAGGTTTTGACGTGCTAGAATTAGTGTAGTGTTAAGATGTTATAAACACTACACTTGGAAATTGGAGGAGGTAATGTGGCCCCGGTATCAAATTGGGTACCGGGGCCACCCCACTATGCAGTCCAGATACTTGTTTGGTGGAATTCCGACACGTGGAGGGTTTTTAAATTATATTGTGGCCTCGGTACCAAATTGTGTACCGGGGCCACCACACTACGCAGTCAAGATACTTGTTTGGTGGAATTCAGACCAGTTGAGGGTTTTATTATTATATTGTGTGGACCACTCTATCTATACCACACTACAACTCTATACCACTCTATTTCCTACTTTAATTCTATTTAATTCTATTTCCTACTTTAATTCTATTACTAATTAATTACCATAAAGAGGAACAAAAAAAACCAATTTTACCAAAAGTATAATATGACTTAGACTTACAAACACTACACTTGAAAGATCGTGCCTTTAAATGAAAAAGTCAGTCTTCATTGCACGACTATGTGCAAGTGCAACAGGGACATTTTTTTGGGTTTACAAAGTCAAACAATAACACTACGACCCTGTCTGTCTGGGGTCTGTCAATGACGAATTGTCTGGAGCATGTTTTGAGGAGGTATTGTGGCCCCGGTATCAAATTGGGTACCGGGGCCACCCCACTATGCAGTCCAGATACTTGTTTGGTGGAATTCCGACACGTGGAGGGTTTTTAAATTATATTGTGGCCTCGGTACCAAATTGTGTACCGGGGCCACCACACTACGCAGTCAAGATACTTGTTTGGTGGAATTCAGACCAGTTGAGGGTTTTATTATTATATTGTGTGGACCACTCTATCTATACCACACTACAACTCTATACCACTCTATTTCCTACTTTAATTCTATTTAATTCTATTTCCTACTTTAATTCTATTACTAATTAATTAACATAAAGAGGAACAAAAAAAACCAATTTTACCAAAAGTATAATATGACTTAGACTTACAAACACTACACTTGAAAGATCGTGCCTTTAAATGAAAAAGTAAGTCTTCATTGCACGACTATGTGCAACAGGGACAGTTTTTTTCTTTACAAAGTCAACTAATAACACTTGGACCCTGTCTGTCTTTAACATACTTAATGGGATCTCAATGACGAATTGTCTGTAGCATGTTTGGAGGAGGTATTGTGGCCCCGGTATCAAGTTGGGTACCGGGGCCACCCCACTACGCAGTCCAGATACTTGTTTGGTGGAATTCTGACACGTGGAGGGTGTATTTATTTTATTGTGGCCCCGGTATCAAGTTGGGTACCGGGGCCACCCCACTACGCAGTCCAGATACTTGTTTGGTGGAATTCTGACACGTGGAGGGTGTATTTATTTTATTGTGGCCCCGGTATCAAGTTGGGTACCGGGGCCACCCCACTACGCAGTCCAGATACTTGTTTGGTGGAATTCTGACACGTGGAGGGTGTATTTATTTTATTGTGGCCCCGGTACCAAATTGTGTACCGGGGCCACCACACTACGCAGTCAAGATAGATAGATGCGTATCATAGATAAAGTACATTCAGTGGTGTGGGGCAAATTGAAAAATATTCAAAATGCACTGACATTATCAAAAACAAGAGGTTGTCACACGCTAAAACTCCAACATGTATATGATGGAGAGGATGGAGGAGCAGCCGTATGTGTAGTGTAATGCAGACCTGTTGAAGGTTTTTTATATATTTTATTGTGGTGCCCAGTGCCCACTCCTCTACGCAGTCCAGGTACATTTATTGGTGCGATTCATAAAAGTTCAGGGTTTTTAATATATTGTGGTGACCCACTCCTCTACGCAGTCCAGGTACATTTATTGGTGCGAATCAAACAAGTTGATGGTTTTCTTATTATATATATTGTGGTGACCCACTCCTCTACGCAGTCCAGGTACATTTATTGGTGCGATTCATAAAAGTTCAGGGTTTTTAAGATATTGCGGTGACCCACTCCTCTACGCAGTCCAGGTACATTTATTGGTGCGATTCATAAAAGTTCAGGGTTTTTAATATATTGTGGTGACCCACTCCTCTACGCAGTCCAGGTACATTTATTGGTGCGAATCATAAAAGTTCAGGGTTTTTAATATATTGTGGTGACCCACTCCTCTACGCAGTCCAGGTACATTTATTGGTGCGATTCATAAAAGTTCAGGGTTTTTAATATATTGTGGTGACCCACTCCTCTACGCAGTCCAGGTACAATTATTGGTGCGAATCATAAAAGTTCAGGGTTTTTAATATATATTGTGGTGACCCACTCCTCTACGCAGTCCAGAAAGATACCTTGTTGCAACGTTTTGGACTAATAACTATATTGTGAGGTGTTCAGAATACACTGTAAATTAGTGGAAATGCTTGTTATTGAATGTTATTGAGGTTAATAATAGCCTAGGAGTGAAAATAAGCCCAAAAACTTGATTTTTAAACTTTTTATGTTTTTTTCAAAAAAAATCCGAATCCAATACCTTAAATCCGAACCGAGACCTTTCGTCAAGTGTTTTGCGAGATAAATCCGAACCTCAAAAATAACGAAAATCCGGATCCAAAACACAAAACACGAGACCTCAAAAGTCGCCGGTGCACATCCCTAATATATATATATATATATATATATATATATATATATATATATATATATGTATAGAGATACAGATATAGATATATAGAGATAGAGATAGATAGATGTACTTGCTCAGTGACCCTTGAAGGTTTTTTTTGCAGGTTTTCTCTTTTGCAGGATTATTTATTCTAATTAAGAGCCCTGCCTATGGGGCCCCCTTGCCCGTGGGGCCCCCGGGCACCTGCCCATCGTGCCCAATGGAAGAGATGGCCCTGCTTCAGATAACCCATAGTGACACTGTATCCTGCAGGTACTTGCTCATCTTATAGCATGAAAGACCTGCCCTCTTCTAGGGGCACATTTATCAATGTTCGGCAAAAATGAAAAATAGTTATCAATCCTTATCGCATGGATAAGGATTGAACTATTTCTCAAATTTATGACAAATGGATCACAGAAACAGCAGTTCCGATAAACTGCTGTTTCTGTGATAAAAAAGTCACACTTACCCCGCCTCTTCGGAATGCGCTGTCTCCGGATCTCCTCCAGGTGTTCTTCGCTCCTCTTCATAGATTCGAACTGCACGTGCGCACAAACATCTCCGCTCTGTCTCTGCAACTATAGTTTTTCAGCTGCCGTACATTATCATGACAAGTTTCCGAAAAAAACTTTTTTCAGAATTTGTTAGATTGCAGGAGGGAGCAGTCACCATTCTGTAGAATGGTGACTGCTCCCAAAAACAAAAAGGAATGCAAAGCAGCAGATATCCACGATATCTGCTGCGATGCACCCTTCTTAAATATGCAGGGGACACAGAGGGACATTTTTTTAATGATAAGTGCACGATAGTGCACTTTCATTATTTGTTAAATATGCCCCCTGGTGTCTTAGCGAGAAAGTTAACAGCATTAGCGTAACACTAGAGGAATAAATAAAGTTCTGCACTGGTATAACCAGAGCCACACACTTTCAAGTTATGTTCTGAGATTCGCTACATATATTTTTTGGAAATCAGTGGTGTTTTAAACTGTCCGCACCAATAGCTTCTTGCTGGATCTTTGATGTCCCAGTGTTTTTGAGAAAACAAAAATAAATTGAGACCCTTTTTGTACCTGATGTGAATTCATCCTCCCCTAGCAAAATAGAGACCTCAGGTGTTACAGGTGCCTTTATTAGGTCTTTACCTTTTAAACACTAATACTATATCTTCACAAAATAATTCCAGTGGGGTTGAGGATCTTACATTTAACCGCTGTGTTTGATCCTTTGAGGAATCTACTAAATTCCTACTTTCAACTTCATTCCCTTATTAATCTGCAAATATTTATTTTTAAAATTCATATATGTATTTAATATGTTGGGCAAGACTAACAACACATTGTAATATTCCTGCTTCTGTATTTTTACTGGAGCTTTAGAAATCATTGTTCCCCCCTTCCTGTACTTCCTTTCATTAAACATATTTGGAAGCAAGATACCCAACAATTACAATTGTAGCTAACATTAGACTGGTCTTGATTACAGTGGCTATGAACAAAGGTAGATTCAGCTAGTCATTTTCATCTCTACGCTAGCTTTTACTTCTTCTTGGTATAGCTCAAGCTTTTGCATCAGCCTCTTATTTTGCAGTAACCATACTTCAGAACATTCTAGGGTTGGCCATGTCCCCTCTAAAAAAGTTGTGGGGTTTCCTAGCACTAGGAAATTACTAGATCACCCCAATCCGTAAATACACTACTGCATTGGCACATGCACCTGTGGCGGGTATATATGGCATCCGTTCACTGCTACTCTGCTGTGCTTTCTTCCCAATATTCTGAAAGTCAGATCAAAAGACCTGTCTAGCAGGACATCAGGGCAGTCTTCTACAATCAGGGCTATTCTGTATAAATTGGGATAGTTGGGGGTATGACCCTACTGCCTATAGAGGTAAAAACCACCAATTCTTTATCTGTACAAAAGTATTGAAGGAGTACATGTGTACTATGCAAATTGCATGTGTTTTTTTTTTTTTTTTTTTTACAAAATACAACTTACCTGCAGTTACGTTCGGACACGAATTAGGCCTTGCGTTGCTAGTTTTGAGGAGCACTGCATAGACAAAACTTTATTATGTGGAGGGAGACTGTTGGTATGTTCTAAAGGGTGTAAGAGCTCATTGTTAGGGTTATCCTTTGCTGTGTGGAAAGGTGCACAGCCATTTTCACTATGGAAGTGGACCCGTTGTACTTTGGCGGACAAGAGCATTTCTAGGCAGTCTTTGCCCTATTTAAGAAAAAGCTCCGTGCACACAAAAGTGCCACATAACCTTTTACTAAAAAAACCTGAACGTTTAATTCGGTGGAATGGGGGGTTCTAAGGTTTAGTTTACACTTTTGCACTATGCACCATTCCAGATTTTTTAAATCCTCTCCACAACGAGGGGCACTTATATTTTGTGGAGGCATCTCCAGAGAGCAAAGAGTAGGCATGTATCTTGATATATGCTGAGTAGGCCATCTAGTGGCACCAGTGCTAACCCATGGCATTTGCACATAATATCTTTAGTCTATACATGATTTCTATATTCTACTTATCTAAACCTGGCTATAGTTTTCAGTTGGTACTGTTAAGTGTAGTACACAGAGATAACTCATGGTAAGGGTTTTCTGCTGATCAGATCTGATAAGCAGACAGTAAAACTAGTCAGCATATAGGGTGCAACTATACATGGCATGTTAGGTTGTACAACAGTGCTGCCTCTACATTTATATTATTCTTTAATGTATAGAACATATTACACAGCACTTTACAATCAAATAATGTTTTTTTTTTTCATTCATATCAGCCCCTGCCCCAAGAGAGATTACAATTTAATCTCCCTTGGGGCATAGACACTCACACACTCACTAGTATGTATGGAATATAGTAGAAAGCCAGAGTACTTGAAGAAAATTCACATGTACAAGTTTAGAACATACAACATCAAACCCTGATCAAATTCAATTCCAAGACCTCAGTGATGCGAGGCAGTATTGCTAACCATTGTGCCACTATGCATTGTTGCAAACAGGGCAAAGGTACTGAATAACACAACTAGAAGGTGCTAAGATTCGCTAATAAAAGCAAACTTGTCTGTGTGCTCAACTTACCAACCTATTATACATGTCCCAAGTGAAGAGTTTCAAACATTGGAAGATATGCAAATATTTATCTTCAAAATTTGCAAAACGTTTGATTAATGTTTATCTGTGTGGAATTTGGGTTTGGTAGCAAAGTTTACACTGTTTGTAGAGTTCAGTTTTTCTTTACAATGTCTGCTTCCTGATTATTTGGTGGGATTGTCAATTAAATCATGCTTGCCTACTCTCCTGGAATGTCCAGGAAGTTCCCGGAAGGTTTTGCTGCCAGGAACATGACAGCTTGCCATCATTGTTGGAACTATGAATTCTGGATTGTACCAGCAAATTCTACAGGAGAATGTTAGGGTATCCATCTGTGAACTGAAGCTCAATAGAAGGTGGGTCTTGCAGCAAGACAACAACCCTAAACACACAAGTTAATCTACAAAAAAATGGATAGGGCAGAAGCAATTTCATGTTTTGGAATGATTGCATCAAAACCCAGAACTTAATCCAGTAAAAACGTTGTGGCAGGACCTGAAGCATGGTGTTCCTGCAAGAAAGCCAACTGACATCCACAAGTTGAAGCAGTGCTACAAGGAGGAAAGGGTCAAAATATGTCAAGGCTGATGTCACACCAGTTGTTGAAAGCTTAGGTTCCTAGGAAGATCTGAACACATTTAAGTGCACATTTATGCAGAAAGTCATAAAATTCTAAGGGTTCACAAATTTTCAAAAACCACTGTATACCGTGTATCATTAGAACAATAGCACCTAAGGGACAAATGTAGAAGGCATTTGCGTCACCATGGCCCCAACCCCCACTGCGCAGCAATGGGATTTTCGTCACCATGTGGGGATAGGGCCATGATGGTGTGATTCGCATTGGCCCCACCCTACGCACATCAGGAGAATGTGATGCGGGGTCTGGAAGGGTGGCCACTCTTCAGGTAGTTCAGGAGGACATTTCCGGGAGAGTTGGCAAGTATGGCTACTGTGCGGGCCCTATTGAGCTCTACATCATAATGGGCGTGGAAAGTTAAACAGCAGAGAATAAATATGGGCCAAAAAATCTACTTGACATGTTAGCCACAGATATTACAAATCTGTGAATATATCAAGTCCTCCAAAGTCCTAGAGGGAAAAAAGAACCCATCTTTGTCCACAATGTGACCTGTGTTTGCTGTAAAGGTCATTGGATAATCATAGTTTTCACTGAAATGGAAACTTGTCTCATGGTAGTCTTTGAAATCATTTAAATTGAAAAAAATTAAAATATAAATAAAACAAATGTCATCAGAACTATAGCACACAAACTACTAATTAAACATTTTTTTTTTTACCCACAAGCTTCCATAACTTGTTTTAATGTCACATGGCTGGGTTTGTGTGGTCTTCATGCAACGACAACATTATTTTGTGTCCCTGTCCTTATCGGTTACATCGTTTAGTTGTTTAACCTTAACGCATTCAATGGGATTAATCCTTTCAGTGCCGGCAATGACACGTCTTGCATATTTTGGTGGACTGAGGTTTTATAATTTATGAGTTTAAAGTGTAATTGAATTTAAAATCAAATCATGCAATTTAAAGACTTAGGGGTAAATGTATTAAGCTCCGGGTTCTTCAACACCCGCGAGTTCGGCATCTTTGGCGTTTAAATTTAAAGCGGCGCTGCCTTGTAAAGGGAAACCGAACTCGCGGGTGTTGAAGAACCCGGAGCTTAATACATTTACCCCTTAGAATGTATTATGTATGTCCCAACACTACCTAAAGCTCAACATGTCCAAAACAGAGCTTACTATCTTCCCTCCTGACAAAGTCACCACCTGCCCGCAAATCTCACTCACTGTTTATAACACCACAATTTCCTCATTCTCCCAAGCCCACTGCCTTGGTGTCACGCTTGACTCTACCCTCATCATCATCATAATCAACATTTATTTGTATAGCGCCAGCAAATTCCGTGGCGCTTTACAATTGCCCTCTGATTTATTCCTCACATCCAGACTCTCTCCCAGTCCTGTTGACTCCACCTAAAAATATTGCCAGTATATGCTCTTTTCTTACTCAACATGATACCAAATCTCTTATCCATTCTCTCATCATCTCCCGTCTTGTCCATTGCAACCTACTGCTATCTGGCATTCCTGACACCCATATATCCACACTTCAATCCATCCTAAATGCTGCTGCAAGACTGATCTTCCTCTCTCACCGCTCCACATCTGCTGCACCACTGCAAATCCATACACTGGCTCCCTGTGACCACTAGAATCAAATTCAAATTACTCACCTTTACCTACAAAACCCTCAACAACAATACTCCTGCATACATCTCAAATCTCATATCAAAATACTCTCCTTCCTGCACTCTGGAATCTACCTCTGACCTGCGCCTTGTCATGTCTCTGGTAACTACCTCTCACTCCTGCCTACAAGACTTCTCCCGTGCTGCACCTCACTTATGGAATTCCCTACCACATTCAATCAGACTTTCCCACAGCCTTCAATTCTTTAGATGCTCTTTAAAAACCCATCTCTCTTTTAGAGGTGGCCTTATCCTCATTAACACTATTCACATTGATGCACCTTCACAACTATCCCAATCTCCACTTTAAAGCACATTTACACCTCTTGTTTCAGCTGTGCCCTCTTCCACTTAGAATGGAAGCTCTCTAATGAACAAAGTCCTTCATACCCTTTGTTTTCATGTCTGCATTTATTTTGTCTAGCTTGTATGTCCCTGTTTTATATATGTACTGTTTTCTCTACTGTACGATAATAATGTAACATACATAACAATGGATTTGTGTTGTACCTGGCTATCTTGTCTAGAACTGTAGGTACGTCACTATTCTTTACAATCTGTATAGCACCAACCCAGAGCTAGGCTCTTATAGAAGCAATCCAAATTCCACGTGTGTCGCTGCAAACATTGTTTGTGGTCTTCTGTCATCTCTTTGATTTAACTTAATTTGTCATCTAGTCATTTGCATTAATAAAATTTTTGCAGCCTGTCAATGACAGCCCTCGATCCTTATACTCAACTGGAAACCTTTTTTCCCTTGACAAACTTCCAATGCAAACTGATTTAACAAATATGCATTGTACTCTATTAATACATGGGCATCTGGCATATTGTTATGCTGTTTACAAAAAGGTTAAAAATATATATTTGTCATTGGATCTTTTTATTTATATCGTATGGACTCCAGTTTAAAAATATTGATATTTCTGATATTCTACAAATAAATGTTTTTTTTTTAAATTTCAAAAAGTATACTCATAGAAGCAGTCACAATCACTACTCAAAAAGACAACTTTCATTAGTTATGTGCAGTGCCCTCCTGGATTTTACAAGTGATCCCAATGTCAGAGGTGTATTGCAACTGAGTGCAAAAGATGTTTCCTCTGTAATGTAATCTCACCAGATTGATCGTTCATTCTTTGGTTTTTAAATTATTTCAATTTGAATACTTTAATAAGTACTGGGTTAGTAAACTTGTCATTATCAGTAAGTATTTCTGTAATTGTAAGGAAAGAATATTTAAAGCATGGTAACACTAACTGTATAGAGCTGAAACACAGTTCAGGCACAGCTTTTAACTGCTTAATGTTTACAGATAATTTTAATGTCCTCCTAGCATATGTCATAAGTTGTTGATTTCCACTTCCACTTTTATCTACAAATTAACCACTGGTAAAGACAATAGTTGCTTCAATCATCCATTGTAGTCAAGTCTTGAGAATGTATGGCTTTGAGGGCTTTTAGCCCTTGTACATCACCATAGGAGTCCTATTTTTATTCTCCCTTTGCATACTGGAAACTGCCAGAAGTACAGTACGTCTATGTGTGCATCTAGATTAAATTAAAAATCCATAATAGTGGAAATGCTCAGCTTTGTTAAGTGAGAGAGAAAAAGGTTATCATTCATTCAACTTATTGATTTGGAACATGGTATAAACTTTGTCATAAATATAGGATCTTCCATTAACCTTATGAAAAGTCAATTTCTGCATAAACATAGATGTCCTGCATACAAGCAAAGAAAAGTGCAATGGTACAGTTCACAAGATATATAAAAATACCATACATATCATTTTGGTATTTTCAGTTATATTCGTTCCTGTAACGCTGTTTAACGCAATTTTCATAGATGTTGCCATTAGCTGGCTAGATAGAAAATGAATGATCTGAAAAAAAACAAACCCCCAAAATGTAATTTTCAACAACAAGCTACAAAAGTAAAATGGATTTTTATTGTTAAGTTGACATACCACTGCAGTTCTGTTAAAAAGAAAAATGGAATTGAGCAATTTCCTCCTTCCATTACATACAGGTAAAGCCATACTCTACAGCTTTTGTAACCCTTTGCTGAGTTGATAAAAGGACAACAATGTTGAATTGCAAAGGGCAGCATGTAAGTTAGTTTTCTGGGACATCATCAGCTATACCAGACTACCTGTTATGACTTTAACATGTTGCAGAATGATGTAAGAAAGAGAAATACCATCCTTCTAAAGTTATAAAAGCAGTCGCTTTACTGCTTAAACAGACAACAGAGATAATGATATAGAAACAGAAGAGTAATTTAAGGTATATTTTTCAGACCAAATTCATATATATTAAGGTCAAAATGACTGTACTTGTTCTTTAACTACAAAGCACTATTAGACTGCTTGAAAGTCCATCTTTTCATCTCAATATGTATTTATAAATATTTCTTCCAGTACCTACTGCACAGAACCATGATGTCTAGACAGACATAAAATAGACCATTAAATAACACAAACACAATGCACAATATTGCTGATTGTGACCATTTAGGAATTCATGTTGCTTGCAGAGATTTTCAAGCGTTTTGCCCCACCTTTGCTGCATGAATTCATTGTTTTTATAGTGACAGAACTGACAAAACTGAACACCTGCATTCTTTTCTTGATGTGTTTCTTATTTAGTAAATAAATAGTTCTTTGATGTGTAAAATTATGCCAGACAAAAAGTAATGGCATTGCAGAGACATTTGTGGGAAGTGAAGTGTAAATTTAGTTCACAGGATTGTGATGTCCTGACATAATGTCCTAGGCTTCCGAGTGTACTGTTATAGTTCATATCTGAGACTGTGGAATCTGCAGCAGTTATTTTGTTACTAATAATTCACATGAAGGTTTATCTTCTTGCTATCTTTCACTTTCAAAAGTTATACACAAAGTTACTGCAAAACAACAAGTTGATGGTACTAGAGATTATTGTACCAGCCTTTTAAAAGCTACCTCGATCTCCCAGGACAGTTCCGCATTTTGACACTGGGAATCTTTAACTGGCAATTTAAATTACTTGGTATGCATCATCCATTACCACCTGGATTAGTACAGTAAGTGTCCAGGCGGTACTGTGTTTTAAACAATTGTGCTGCATTTAACATCCAAAAAGAAATAAAGAGTGACGCTTATAGACTTCTGGTCACATGATTGCTTTATTTTCTGTTTGTATCTACCATCTGCAGAATCAGATAGAGCCGCTTCAAGACATTAGTTGACCCCAGGGAAAAAAATTACACTAGTTTGCAACCACATGCATTCTACTGTATCAGAGACAAGGACAAGAGGACAGAGCAAGAAAAAAAAACAAATAAAGAAAAACATTTGTTTATGTGTCCAGTAGTACAAATAATAAATTATACTGTAGAGTAATACTATTCGCTTATATTTGAAGTCAGTAGTCTTTATTTTATTATCAATTGAAAGATGATTGTTTTGATGCAAGGGATATGTGCCTTTCTATTTCAAGTATAGGAGCTCTTTTAGGGCCTCTATCCAGACTCCATTCATACGAAGACTGATAATGGCCCCTTGTTATGATGGCATAGAGCAGATGCCCCTGTTGTCCCTTATTAAAATGGCCGTTCCCCCTGGGCACAAAGCAAGTGTTAGCAAGGGTTTTCACTCTCTTTTTTAAGGCAGCAAATAAGCAAAACAAGTGCAGTAAAACACTGCACTTGTACTTTCGATGTCTAGTAGATTTTAAAACCGGATACATGAAATACCTAAACTGCATGACTTAACTGTAAACAGTTAAGGGATAAGCCAACCTTGTGGCTTTTATTTATCTATATTTATTTATTTTGGAGGGGGAGAGCAGGGGTGCTTTAAATGTGTCTGTTTTTCAAATTTAAGCCCATATCCTCATGCTTAACCACAAAATGTAACCACATGTTCCTCCCACGCACAGCAAGGACTTTCCACCAGTCATCTTCAAGCATTCTCTGAAAACCCACTTCTTCAGGCGACATTTTCAAATTAATCAACAACTCTCTTAACCTCTTTAGAGTACCCCATTACTACCCTCTATACCAGAGGAGGCCAACCAACGAGAGAAAAGAGCCAACTTCCCTTTTATATATGTGTGCACATACATATACACAGTATAAACATGCGCATACATACCGCACACACATACATTGAAAATATAACATAATTACAATATATTGCTAAGTGAAAAAAAAGATATCCAACATTGCCAAAATGTTCAAAGTAATAATCAACTAGACACAGCTCTGCCCAGCACAGCTCTTACCTCGCTGCTGTGTCTAGCTGAGGAAGGTTCAAGGATTACTTACAGTCTTGCAGTAGCTCAAGGTCTTTCTGTATCCACAATCGCTGTGGAAGGAATTGTTGAAGTAAGGATACAATATCTCATAAATAGCCAACATGCCCCTCAGAGATCTTCACATTCCCATCAGATCTCCCCACATGCCCCTTACATACCCATCAGCCTTTCTTCATGCCACCAGACCTCACCACGTGCCTCTTAAATACCATCAGACTTTTCCACATGTCCCTTACATACCCATCAGTCTCCCCACATGCCCCACACATGCAAATCAGCCTCACCACATGTCCCTTGCTTACCTGTCACACACACTGCTTTAGGTTAGCAGAAACAACTGGATATGTGCAATTTGGCCACCTGTGTGGGCAGCACCATATCCATCCAATCACTTCCCAGCAACTCAAGTATTCACCATAGACTACCACATTATGGTGTGTTAGAAATTCACATCAGGCAGCATCACTTATGCTAAATAATATGTGTAATTAATTTTTTTTTAAGTAGAGTGGGCAGTAATTCTCCACACTTCTACTTTTTAGAGAATCTCTGTGTCCTTGTTTTTATCATCAAAAATACGTTGTCCACTCTGAGTAAATTTGTGGTTAGTGAGATAATCGAAATATGTTTATTTAGTCTGCGGCTTTGATAATGTTGCATGTAAATTGCATGTAATTGTGAGCACCAAATCTAAGTTATACACTTTTTATTGAAGTTCATGTTACGCAACAAATGAAAAAAAGTATTATTGTGATCTGAATTAATTGAATTGTAGCTGTTTAAGTACTTAAGTAGTGTGCTTTGAAGGTGTGTATATAATCTACATCCCTCTAACCATCAAGTGGGGGAGTAGTACTCTTTCAGCAACAATTCATGGTTGGCAACAAGACCAACCAGTTTTAAGGAAGATTTAGCAGAAGGCGACTTGGTCATGTGCAGGCTTGCATACAATGTTTCCTTTGTGAAACAAACAGGTGGACAGAAAGCAGGAATTCAGTTTCAGATGCCTCTTACAGGTCAAGGTAGGTTTGAGGGTATAACAATATAGATTACTTGTAGCTGTCAAAAAGATATATTGTTTCCTAGTGGAACTGCTACAAGTAAAACAAATTTATTTATTCTCAGCTGTCATTAGCTAAGTTCACCAGGTGCTAAACAGTAACACGTGTACTTCTTTAGGAAACAGAAATATCTCTGTAGTGTCAACTACAAGAGGTCTATGTGTTTATACTCATGGGATACCAGGTAATGAACAAATTAACAGGGTTATGTACTGTACAGTATAAAGAAAACATAGAAAAGTACACAGTATATATAACGTCTGAGAAACAAAGGTACAGGAACTTTTCTTTAGGCAGCACAGGTGACATATGGTTCTAAATCTAGAACAAGTGACTATTTCTATTGGTCAGTTTGCAAAGGTGAATATTTTGGGTCTTTGAACTACTAACTTGCTGAACAGAATTATGAACTTTCAAAATTTTTAAGTGCCATTGTAGCTATTGCCCTGCATTCAGAGCTTTTGTTTTATAAATATGTTGTTGTTGTTTTTATCACTTAATAGTAACAAAACTTTCAGTGATGAAAATCCACACACTGGTTCAAGTTGAGAAATGTATAACTTTTTTGTAGAATTTGCTGAATGGACGTGGTTATTTTTATAATTTTTTTAATTAACTTTGTTATTTTTAAGCTTAATTCCCTTTAAAACATGATATAATTTCACTGCATACCATAAAGCATTACGAACATACACTATGGACAAAAGTATTCAAACGCTTGACCATTACACTAACAGGGACTGTAATGACATTGTATTCAAATACATATACTTTAATATGGAGTTGGTCCCCCTTTTGCAGCAATAACAACTTCCACTCTTCTTGGAAGGCTCTCCACAAGATGTTGGAGTGTTTCTGTGGGAATTTGTGCCCATTTATTCAGTAGAGCATTTATTAGGCCAGGCACTGATGTTGGACTAGAAGGCCTGGCTGGCAATCTCCGTTCCAGTTTATCCCAAAAGTGTTCGATGGGGCGGAGGTCAGGGTTCTGTGCGGGCCAATCAAGTTCTTCCACACCAAACTCATCAATCCATGTCTTTGTAGTCCTTGCTTTGTGCACTGGGGCACAGTCATGTTGGAATAGAAAAGGTCCTACTCCAAACTGTTGTCACAAAGTTGGAAGCATAGCATTGTCCAGAATGACTTGGTATGCTGAAGCATTAAGATTGCCCTTCACTGGAGATAAGGGGCATAGCCCAAACCCTGAAGACAGCCCCATACCATTATCCCTCCCCCACCAAACTTCACAGTTGGCATAGTGCAGCCTGGTTGGTAACTTTCTCCCAGCATCCGCCAAACCCAGACTCGTCCATCTGACTGCGAAACAGAGAAGCGTGATTTGTCACTCCACAGAACACGTTTCCACTGCTCCACAGTTCAGTGTCAGTGTGCTTTACACCACTCCATCCATTGGTCTTGGTCTTGTGAGGCTTGTATGCAACTGCTTGGCCATGGAAACCTATTCCATTAAGCTCCCGCCGCACAGTTTTTTTGCTTATATTCATGCCAGTGGAAGTTCGGAACTCTTCAGCTATGGAATAAGCAGAGCGTTGCCGACTTTTATGCCCCCTGGGACCTTAGCAGTCGTTGACCCCGCTCTGTGATTTTATGTGGTCTTCTGCTTCATGGCTGACTTGCTGTTCCTAAACACTTCTACTTTCTAATAATATCACTTACAATTTCACAAACTGTTTTATTGCAAAGGTGGCATCCTACCACAGTACCACGCTTTAAGTCACTGAGCTCTTCAGAACGACCCATTTTGTATCACAAATGTTTGCAAATGGAGACTGCATGGCTAGGTGCTTGATTTTATACACCACTGGCAATTGGTCTAATTGAAACACCTCAATTCAACAATTAACAGTCCATATAGTGTATTTTATAGTTTACACACAAAATTCTATCTATCTTTCTATCTATCTACGTTGCCCAGTTAATGTGTTTCCATTAGTAGCATGATGTGGAGTTTTCATTTCTTTCTTAATGAGCTTGTTGTAATGAAAGGTCCATAATGGTCAACGACTATGTGAGCCTTCATCAAATGAATTGCAGACATCCCTCAGTCAGCCCCTCCCAAAATAGATGTTTTCCTACACCCAAATAATTGCTATAGTTTACTGGAAGCAGGAAGGTGTAGTTGTGTCATCATTTTCTATCATTTCTGTGGAGAAAAAGGTTTCAATCTTGCAACTGATATTAGATTTAATGTTGACATTTGTGATGTTTATGTTGAAGCAGAGGGTCGTCCTGGGCAGTCTGTTTTGTTTCCTGATGTTGACCCAACTGCTTCCAATATCCTCTCAGGTCTTGTGCAATCACTGCAATATACAAAAAAGAAAACTCACCACTGAAAAATACATTTATAATTAATGTAAGCCCAGCAAATGATTTCTTACTGGAATCTCTGTTGAGTGTCTGCTCTGCTTTTTACATTGACTAAGAAGATATATGTGCTTTTCATATAGTGAATTTTAAACCATAAAGACTTTTTTTCATTAGCACTGGGCAGTGGGTTCTGCAACTACATATTGCTGATTGGACTCTAGGGGGCTGATTCAATTCCTCGCAGTGTCGGGGCACGCCTTATTACTGGTACTTCGTAATTTTAATGCGGATCGCTGCAAGCATAAATCAATGTTGAAAATTCCGTACTAACAGTAATAATGCGCATCTATAACCCGTAGTAATGGTAATAGTGCGCGGAAATTGAATCTGCCCCTAGCTGTCCATTATATTTGTGGGACTTTTCACTCACTCAGCTGCAATTGTGAAGCTATAGTGTGCAAGTGACCGATGTCAGGGGTATACTCTCTGTGAACATGGTGTAGAGTAGCCCAAGGAGAAGAATAGGCAAAAACAAAAGGTACACAAGATTAAGATTAGATTTAGGTTTTTTTTATTATTATTTTATAGGTATAAGTACAGGGTCGCCAAGAAGAATATTGGACCTCGCCAACTTCACAGGGCCCCTTCCTTATAGTTTAACATGCTCAAAAATAGAATATGGAAGCATATGAGACTATGTCATTTAGCTGTCTTTTTACCTCCTCCCGAGAAGACTCGCCTATCCAGTCCACTCGAGGAGCAACAGCATACGCTCATCCTCCCATCTGTCTGTCCCTCGCCACTGCTTACTTAAAAGCAAAACATGGGGTCATAGGGGAACGTGGGTACAAGACAACACCACAGGTGGCATGTTTGTGTCCGTGTTGTATTAGCATCACTGTGCTCTGCTACAGATTAAGATTGTAAAGAGCAAATTTACACAGAAAATTGAATATTACAAATGTTCTGCCAGGCCCATGATAATCACTACACACCTTCAACAAAGCATAGATGCACCATAGTTTGCAACCTTATTTATTGGGATTCAATCTGCCTGTATGTAGATAAAATGTTGCTGCAGATGATAACATGGCTGGTGCTATTCAGATGACGCTTTGCTTTGCTATAGTAAATTATGTTCAGAATTTATTTTTGTAATCCCAAATTATTTTTCTAATAATAATTTTACTTTGAATTTTGATAACAGCTGTGAGAAGTAAAGAAAGCAAAGATGACTGAAGTTCGTCGGGACAGCACAAGCAGTTTACAAAGAAAGAAGCCGCCATGGTTAAAATTAGAAATACCATCTGTAACTACTACAAATGAGGAGCTGACCTTTGTCCAGGTATTACATGATGAAATGTCTCACTGTGTTTCTGAATAGTATGAGAGGGTCACCATTAGGAGGTATGTTTGTATAGAAGCTTAAATAATTGGTTATATTATAAGTATTATTATAGATGTTTCACTGTGTTTACTAGGCTGGAGTGGAGCAGAGGGCAGCTGGCCGTGCTAACAGGTGGCTCCAAAACTTCTGATGGTGCCCTGACTGTGAATCTATTACTAATTCATTATTGCTAACATGATACCTCTGGTTGGTTATTAATTATGTTTTGTAAACATTAGAACATTTTTCATCAATACATAATTGGAAGGAATGTCCAGCATTGGTTGAGCAGAAATTAAAGATTCCAAACTCACAGTTGTTTTATTCCACAGATAGCCAATGTTACCTTAGTTATAGCTGTAATTAGTAGATCAACATACTAATATCACAGTATTACATTTTAGTTAATCTTATTACCTGTTTGTTTTCTGTAATACTATCATCTGTTTTGTATGTGAACTATTAAAGTTAACCAATAAAAGAAAATTGTGTTCTATAACGCAGCACCATGGACAAAGAGAGGAAATGGTTGCTTAAAAACAAACTCATTTTGGAAAAGGAGTGCTTTCCATTTAGTAGTATGTATGTTGTTTTCCTTTGTACACCACAACAAATGGTAAAAGGAAAATAATTTAGGAAAATCAGCTATTATTGGTCTATTGTTGCGGAATAAAATGAAGGTTCGGAATTATGGTTTGTTATTATGTTCCACAATGCTGCAGAGTGAGGCATATAAACAGTGACCGCAGCCTAGGTAGCAAGTGGGAAGAAGACCACTGCATGGTAAACATCAAGCTGTGATCAGGCTTGTGCAACCTTACTAATAGTAACCACACTTGGAGCCAAGTGAACGACCCACTGAACATCGGCCTTGGCAAATATTGGATTAATTAAACATTTTAAAAAAACAACATAGTAATTGTTTGTTTCATGTTCTACTGTGCTTGGGACACCCTGGAGGGAGTTTCCTTACTAGTTGGCTATGACTCCCATACAGGGAAGGTGTTCTAAATTTATTGTTTGTACTCTGTTCCCTGTCTGAAGAGGCACCAGATGTGCTGGCATTCTTCTGTCACCTGATATAGTTATGTGGAAGTTGGTTGCATGAATGCAGTGTAGGGCTTACTTATCAGTTCCCCCTGTTTCACTGATAACACTGTGACAGGCCTGGCCAACCTGTGGCTCTCCAGGTGTTGTGAAAATACAAGCGCCAGCAGATAGCCAGCCGATAGCTGGCAAGGCATGCAGGGTCTTGTAGTTTCACAACACTTGGAGAGCCACAGGTTAGCCAGGCCTGCACTATGAAGTGCTTACATGTAAAATGGCATAAAAAAGACTGTTAATTTTAAAACCTTGTATCTTGTCATCCATAAACTGTCAAGTAACTGCAAACCAAGAACAATGATGGTGGGCAGCATGTGGGGGACATAGGGGAACGTTCTTTCAGTTTACTTAAACCTGCTGTAACACTTTTTGTATCATTTCCAGTCTTCTCAATGTTGTCATCCAGTCTGTAGGCCTCATATGGCAGACAGAATTGTGTAAACAGAGCTGTGTACATATCTTTATTATAGCAATGTTAGTGTTAGACTTGGAAACCACTTTAGTTTAGCTTACTAGGGCCAGACAGGAACTAAGACACAGTCCTGACATACAAAACATATAAGCTCACATTCATATATTTTTATTGTCACTCTTGCTGATCCAATACAGTGGTGGGGGTCATGTGGCAGATGATGCCTCTAAGGCTTCAGGTATACCAGCCGGGCAAATGACAAATGCCAGAATTGACGGATTGCCACTTCAGTCTTATAATTTAATATGATTTGTCAGATTGAATGCAAATTTGGACATTGTAGTTTGGGGAACTTCTTTTTAACTTGAAAAATGTTAGATTTTCCCTCCAACTTCAGGAAATTTACAATTCCATGCAATCAAAATACATTTGTATCTAACTAATAAGCAGAAAGTCTGTTTAAAATTTAATGCATGAAAGGTCTGCAATATAAATATTTTTGGCTGTTTATGTTGGTTGCAAGCGGCTTGATGGTTATCTAGAATAAGGAAAACTTGGGATGGATTTACCATGCCCAGTAGAGATGTAATGACTTGTGTGGGTTAGTTAACATGTTTATCACTGTTTTTGTTTTTGTCTTTTTTTTTTTTTTTAATCTTTTTTCCATTTTAGTTCCTCTACACACAGATATAAACCAGCAAATACAATTTACGACAAGCATTTTATAGTTGCTACTCTTAAATGTAATGTATGGAAATATTATTTTCAGGGCTCCAAAAATTGGTTGTACTTCCTCTACTTCTGTTTATCACAGAAATGCCCCTATTGTTGCGGGATTTCCAAAATGGAAAACTCAGTTTTGGTGACGTTCATTAAGTTGAACAGTAACACTGAATATAACTTACCTATGGCCTGGTACTACTGTTGATCCGGTGGATCCATTGATGTCTAGCAATACACTCATCTCTTCTTCTACCAATTTCCTCTTTCAGGAAATTTGTGAGGTATAGAAAAATCTGGTACAGGAGAGAGCATAGCACATAGAGGGCACTTTCTATTATACGCTCTATATTTATTTATTTATTTATTAAATAATAGAGAAGCCACTATGTAATAAGCAAATGCAAAAAACAATGACAGTGTTTCTCTGCATTCAAGTCTTAAGCTTGAGAGTGCGCTATGTTACATGTTCTGACCCGAAACAGGTCCACAGATGAACTCCTTTGTTTGGCCTATTACATAGTACAAATGAACTATAAAATGACAAGATATTACCTGGCAATAGATATTTTCCACCATAGGGAAGAGGAAGGTATTGAGAGATTTGCTGGATAACTGATTTTAGATATTATTAACTTTTAAAATATCACATTGCACTTTTTTATGTTGTTGCAATTACCTGCCTTAAATTGTTTCAGGCAAGATTCATCATATTGACTAATTTGGATAGTTTAACTTTTTTTGGGTAATCACTTTTCCATATGGCTTTTTGTTTAACAAAATAAGCGAACACCTATGAAAAATGTCCTCTGTTGTATTTTTGCTGAATACAACATGCCATTAAAATTAACATAGCGGACTTCTTTTTCATTTTAATAACAAATCTCTATTTCCAGCCCTTCAAGCGTCAGACATTTTTAAGAAGTGTGAGTATGCCAGTTGAGAACACTAGAATACCTTCACCCCCCAATGAGCAGAAGCGGCCAATCTTACAACGTCAGACCTCAATCACTCAGACAATAAAAAGGTAAAATATTAATATTGTTTATTTATGCTCGTGTTTCAAATTCTAGTATTACAGCTACTGATAGCAATGATAAATGCAGTCGCTATTTAAACAATTTGTTTTAGATAAAATTCATATATCTGCACTAAAATATATTTTGAGACAGGGTAAATGGCACAAATGCTTCATGACCTACTTGTGGATGTTTTAGTGCTTAGTGCAAGCTAGAGTGCAGGTGGCAAATATATATTTTTAGATAAAGGTTCTCATCATGTCTGTTATTGGAATAGTGTATATGTGTGTATATATGCCTAATTGAGTGTGTATATATGTGTGTGTGTGTATGTGTGTGTGTGTGTGTGTGTGTGTGTGTGTATATATATATATATATATATATATATATATATATATATATATATATACATATATATATATATATATATATATATATATATATATATATATAATTATATTGCAGATAGATGTGTAGGTCATTGTATATCTTATGCTTAATGTTTGTCAATTTTACTGAATTTGCAGAAAATCTTGGAAAGATGCATAGGTGACAGATTTGAATTTCCTTTCATACAGCCCTTACATTAGTTAAGCTCCTTATTCAGCTAATTGTCCTTGCAAATCATTTATCCTCTGCTGAGTCACTATGTCAGTCTCTGCATTGGTTGCCTGTTTTTTAACGACTCCAATATAATATACTTCTACTTGCCTACAAGGCCGTCAACAAAACTGCACCGACATACATCTCCTCACTTGTCTCAAAATATCTCCTAACTCGACAACTCCGTTCTGCATAAGATCTGCGTCTCTCATCACTCCCATTTCATCCTCCCATTCCTGGTCACGGGACTTTTTTGCACCCTCTCTAGGGAATTCCCTCCCTCACACAATAAGACTTTCTTCTGGTCTACAAACCTTCAAGCGTTCTCTGAAAACCCACCTCTTCAGGGAAGCTTATAATATTCCTCAACCACCCTCTTAACCACACTAGGTTACCCTATTACCACCCTCTACACAATTCACACAAGACAGCAACACTCTGACCCCCTGACCAACATTGCTGTGGGACTGGATCATATAGCATACTAATCACTTTTTACCTTTGTAATCTGGATGGACTGAAATGCAGTATGTAGACTTAACCTCATGTGTCCAACTCCCATTGACCCATAGATTGTAAACTTGCAAGCAGGCGCTCTTACCTCTTTGTCTGTATTACCCAGTATTGTCTATTACTATTGTAAAGCTCTACGGAATTTGCTGGTGCTATAAATAAATGACAAAGATGACGAAGGACAGAGACAAATTTGAGGTCCCTTTCTTGACTTCATGTGGCAGGTAAAAAGAATACTATAGCAAATTATTTCAGCAGATGTCATATCCATCCAGGAGAATGATCTCTGCACATGGAAACTTTTAAATTATTGATCCAGAAATTTGGCCTACCTCAGATGGATATGAAGCAACACATCAGAACACCAAAGTAGTTCAATTTTATTCATGTGACAGGGACATCATCGTAGTTGGAATAGATGAACTGTCAGAACCATGGTGTTTCCAACCATGGTATGTGTTCACTCCATTTCCTTTCATAGTCCTCACCCTAAGGTAAAAAGAATTAATGGAGATCATGGCGATCCTTCCATTTTGGCCTCATTGACCGTGGTTTGCAGTGGCTTGTGCAATGCTTCTGAAACAACTTTGGCCTCTTCCCGCTGATCAGAATTTCTGCATCAAGGTCCAGTTCTTCATCCAAATCCGGATTCCATCTGTTGGAGTTGTAGATGTAGAGACACAAAGGTATCTCTTATACAGTTATTTACACCCTTCTTAAAGCAAGAAAGAAAAAATATTCCACTGTCTGTTATTGAACCTGGAAAATATTGAGCTCAGCTCTGTATGATTCCAATTATTTTGGATTTTCTTATCAGTATGTTTATGGATACTTAATTAGCATCCAAAATGTTATTGTTCAGTTCTTTCAAGCAGTAAAAAGAATATGTCCTTGTAGCAGTCACATCTGCATGTAGAGATGGAGAACTACATGCCTTGTTGTGTAAATAACTTTTTCTAAACATTTATACAAAGAGGTATTAAGAGCTAATGCTGTTTTTATTACCTAAAGTATATTAAATTTTTCAGAATAATCAAGAGATCATACAACCATCACTCTGTCATAACTCCAAACCATCCGAATTTAGGTGTTACAGTCCCGATTTGGGGACTCTGTCCCTCCATCCCGATTGGGACAGCTTTGTCCTGTCAAGTGGGAAAGTTGTGAAGTAATGTCTGATAACTGCTGCTCAGCACAGCAGCGTTGAATGGGTGCCTTGCACACTGCAATGAAGGTGTTTAGAGGCGAGGGGAGGGGAAGAGAGACCTAGCACTTTGAAAGTCACAACTCTTGTCCCAGTGCCACCTATCCAAATGTTGGGTGGTATGTCCTGTTCACAACTAACTAATGATTACATACTCTAGATCTTGTTAGAACAATCTCTGTTTGCCTTTCCAGAACAAACAAGTTGAGGAAGGAGGAATAGCTATTTGTCCTCCCACAAGGTTTCTGTAAAAGGTATGCTTCACCCAAATCGGTCATTACACAGGCTTATAAGGAGAATGGATGGGAAATGCCTGAAATATTAAAGGCACATTCTACAAGGGGGATGGCCTACTTCATGGACATGCAAAGCTCAGCCCTCAGCAGACAGTCTCTGTAAAGAAGCAGCTGGATGGTTATCTATTCACACCTTTACCAAACATTATCTATTGGATGTTACATCCTCTGATGATGGACAGTCTGAAAAGAGAATCCTTCAAGAAGTTGTTAAATAAAAGTTAAATTATGCCCTATCGGTGTTATTGTTCTTAAAACCACCTATTTAATTATACTGTATTGGTACATCCCATTGTAAGGGCTGCCAGGAATTATGAAAAGGAAATAAGGGAATTCTACCATTCCATTTCCTTGAAATATTCAATAGCAGTCCAGTATTCCCAGTGGAATTCTCTTTTTATGTTTTTTTGTTTTGGGATGTTTCTCAAATATACCAGGATAAGAGAGGAGCCACCGCACCTATACCATCTATACCAAGTGTATTTATTTTTCTGTCCCTACTCAGCTGAATATTGAGGGTAACCATTGTAAGGACTGTCATGCAATTTTTCAATATGCTCAGAGCAACCAATCAGAGTCTAGTTATACTTTTCTACAATGTACAAATAAGTGATAGCTAAAATCGGATTGGTTGGTATAGGCAACACCTCCATTTTTCTTTTTATAGAAGATTTGATAAATCTGCACCTAAGTATACTTCTCTTATATTTTCACCCTTAACTTCATATCATATCATATTAACTTCATATTGTAAATATCAGCATGTCACAATCATTTTACCTGTTGCCATGGGGAATTAATTGAATCTAATTTTCTTATTTTCTGGTATAATTGGAAAAAATGCACACTTTTATTTATACTATTTGCAATGCATATACACTATTTTACTGAAATGTACAATTGATTCACCAAGTTCACACAATGTAACTATTAACAGTTCACGTATTCATTTTAGTGTATGTATCTTGAGATGCTAGCATGGTGTTTTCACCAATATTTCTTTCCCATTTTTCCTGGAAGGAAGCATGTCACGTTTGACAGAATCAGTACTATGCCGGTCAAGGGGCATCTAGCTAGCAGGAGACCTATAAATTATAGGAAACGTCAAACACTCTCTACTTTTTTTTGCAGGTAGTTTTGCATGTAGAGTTCCGCATGCATTTTTTTCATGAATTTGTTAAAATGTGTAGCAGCCAATATAGCGCTATAACATGTCACATATTTAATAAGCAATAGGTTTGTTTGGTTTTTGGTTTCTTGCATGTGTTATAATTCTTGTTAACTGTTTTAATTAAAGCTAGAATATGCATGTCTACATACAAAAATATCTGCATTTTGGTATTTATGTAATGAAAATGTTATTATCGATAGTAACAATATTGAAGGGATATACAATCTTACAGTGTTAATACATTAAAACTTCCAGTGTAAAACATGTTAATTAGATACCACAAGAAAAGTGGCATCAGTTATATTGCACAAGGCAGGCCGTTTCAGTTTTTATACCAAATTATTTGGAAGGGCAATATGGAGAATGATAGAGAAAGGATATGGAAAGTGGTTAGCTAATGCTCTGTTCACCTTGGGGTTAGCATGTTGAAAATTGAGAAAATATGTTCAGGGGTTTACCTAAGAAACTACTAATTAGCTGTTTGGAGTGTTGGGTGGCCTTTGTGTGGACTCACATGGCTTTCGATCAATGAAGGGTTGTGTGACAACGAAAGTGACAACAACTCATCCCAGATTGATAAAGAAAGAGAGATGGTATAAATAGATTATTCTACATACCTTAGTAAAGATGCATACAGAAAAACCAATATAGGTGCACATATAAAATATAGTGCATATAATAGGACAATGGTGAAAATGAAGTGAAAAATTAATATGGTACTTATTGGTAATTACATGTCAATATATAGTCAAATTAAATACTTTGAATATTACTAATATGAAAAATATAGGAGAAATAACAAATGGAAAAAAAGCACGCAAGAAATAGAAAGTAAAAATTGCTAATAAAAATATAAATAAAATATAATAGAGTTTTATATAAAAAGATATAAAATAAAAATAAAATGAGCAGATTTAAAAATAAAATAATATATACAAAATATAGACTACAATGAAAAATAAAAAGTAAAAAATTAATATTGATTGAGTGTGATATGTTATATATTTTCCACTTCCCTGCAACTTAGGTGAACTTCTAGGTGCAGAGGCAGTTTCCAATAGTAGAGATATGGCTTGCATCATGGGTTGCCCTGGGCGAACTGTCTAGACAAATTTGTCCTGCACATCCAGTAATCTTTGTAAATGAGGTTCTACCCATTAGCAATTCAGTGACTACGTACCTCACAAAATGGCTGTGGGCTATCGATATTGGCCATTACTTGGGAATGTAGGCATGATGTAGCATATCTGGGTGGGGCTTTGGGAGGACTGATGTGTGCCCTACTGTTGCAGAATTCATTTGTCCTATGTGGGTTGTTTTTTCTTAAATGTTGCGACTGGTATGTGACTGACAGCAAAGTGGAGTATGGACTGGCGTCAGTCATTGCAGTCCTAGTATAGTAATAGAAAAAAGGTGCACATGGCATTGATGAAACCCTGCACTTCTTCTTGCAATCAATTTGTGCCCATTGCAGCCAGTCATCAGGATATATTGGGGCGCTGAATTACAACTGTTGCCTCGAACAGCATAAGACAGTGTGAATAACTCAGGGTATATATAATCAAGACCTAAAACTGGAGACTACACCAAAGAATAGGACTGCTCCAGATGAAAATAATTATTAATTAGATAGCTAGCTGGTACCAAAGTATGATGTGGGTAAATTAGTAGAGCTCAAGTACAGTGGAGCAATAATTCTTTCATTGCGGCAGTGTGTGAGTAGGCATAGAGCATGACATGCAAGGCCCAAAACAGTCTTAATCTCCCCCTTTTGCCAATGTCACACATTCCTATTATGGAATATTTGGGGAAATGTAAATGATGTCTTTAATATATAAGACCTCTTTCTCCAAAACACTACTTATAGGATTGTCTTTCTGTTCACATTACCTATTGTTGTATTCTTAAGGTTTTGTGAATATTGTTCATATTTGTTTGTCACCACTGATCACCAGCTGCATTAGGATTTCAAAGGTCCTTAAGTATTGCTTAATAATATACATTTAACAATTGTTAGTGTATACATGCCTTTCCCTTAAGCAGCAAATTACTTGACATCATTACAACTTAGTCATTTTTTCTCCCACACTAATTTTGGGTAATTGTAATTTTCCTAGAAACTCTCTGCACAACCTATCCAAAAAAAATTCTTCTGTTTCACTCTAACCAGAAGTATTTGTTTCAAAAGAACCACCTACACTGTCTATATCATTTTTGAATTACACCTACAGATGGAGAATGGCTTGCAATGGAGCACACCCATGTTTGAGTAACATCAACTGAATAACACTGTAGTGTTGGGGATTTCTGTAATGTACTCTGGTTGTAATCAGTTGCACATTTATACTTCTGCTTTATTTTATATTTATTTTATATTTTTAGTTTTGATGGGTGCAATTCTCAGTGTTGTGTTTTCTATCTGTATGGCAGAACCCATGTGTGTGCCTAGCTTTTCTACAAAGTTCTTGTGTGTGTGTGTGTGTGTTGCCAAAAGGACAGGTTAGCAGTTTTAAGTCTATCTATACTGAGAGAACGGGAGAAATACATGATGTGTAATTATGAAACTGTTGCCTTTACAGCCACATGACGCGCACATAAATTGTCTACCAAGAGGTACTTTTCAATAAATATTTATTTTTATGAAAAATACTTTTTTTGACTTAAAAACATTTCAGATGCTGCATCTTAATTAATGTCCAGCTGATTAATATAATACATATATCTTTTATATAAATATCTTTAAATTAGTGAAAGTATGAATGTTTTAGCAACTGTGAAACTAGTTTAATGTAGTCATTACTACCTCAAACCAGTTTCACAGTTGGTTCAGCTGATATACTCAGAAAGGAAAATATTACAGTAAGTGACACCAACATTATGAAGTTTGTCTTAAGCTTTGGTAGCTATAACAAATAATCACCATTCAGGAATTTCAGTGCTGGCTGTTTGCCCAGATTATTCTCTATACTCTGGTTATACAAATTCCTTTTATGCACTTCTGAAAACAAGTAAATAAATAGATTGTTCATTAATTATATTAGACATATAGTTGTCCATTTGCTATAACCATCAATGGGTTCGGTATGAAATGTCAACAATGAATGTTGACATTCAGAATGTTGAAACCATAATGTTGACCATTAAAAATGTCGACACAGTTAAAAGGTCAACATTTAGAATGTCGACATGTTCATTAGGTTGACAAGGTTAATATTTTGACATTGTGAATTTCGATAGGTTGTAAAGTCGACAGTCACAGTGTCAATATAAAGCTTTAGATTTAAACCGCTGCTGACAATACAGAAAACCTCCCACCCCAGACTTAAATGTTTAAATAAATAAAAAATACATGCCCCACAAACAGGTGTACCCAATCCCGTGCTGATAACACTAGGGGCTAGATTTACTAAGCTGCGGGTTTGGAAAAGTGTTGATGTTGCCTACAGCAACCAATCAGATTCTAGCTGTCATTTTGTAGAATGTACTAAATAAATGAAAGCTAGAATCTGATTGGTTGCTATAGGCAACATCCCCACTTTTTCAAACTCGCAGCTTAGTAAATCTAGCCCTAGGGCTCTTCCCACACCCCTGGGCGGTGGGTGTGGGGTAATAAGAAAGATTTAATGGTAAAGACAAATTTGGTCTCTGGTGCACTACAGGTGCCAGCATGGACAGGCTGCCATTAAGTGTCTGGGCATGCTGGCACTTGTAGTTCTATCCATGGCTGCCAGGACATGCTGGCATTTGGAGAACCACAAGTGCCAGGATGCCCTGGCACCCAGGGCTCCTCTGAGATCAGTAGTGCCCCAAAGAAAAATGTAAATATAACACACAGACCGTTGTAAACAGTACTTTAATTGAAATAAGACTCCCCAAAACATCCTCATTCATACTATTTATTGCTCACCTACATCTAGGGTCTTCATTTGTAATATATACAACGATCCTTGCTTGCCAAAATAAAAAATGATGGCCTCTCATTACCCTTACTCTCAGTAGTAAAGCAAATTCTACAACTCCATATAATACTCAGATATTTCACATGTCACTCGGAGATCCCTCTTGTTCCAAAATTCCTATACATGCCTCTCAGACCTCTCCTGTCCAAAAAATGCTGCAACTAACCATTTTCATAAAACATCTTTATTCAGTATTGAAGCAAGTTGTTTGCTGTTAATAATAGTGTCAATGAGCGATATAAGAAACTTAATAGGAAGAACATGAACTGAGAACCTTGTCAATGGGTGTTCACCTGACTTTATCTGTAATAGTTATATTGTACATTATAAGAAATAATTGATGACATAGTTGGTTGCAGTGAAATAATAGCATGAGTGTTGTATGCTTATTTATTTAATGTGTTCTGACTAGTAAGTTTCAATGAATAACCTTGGAAAGAAAGAAGGGTTTATAAATAACTTAATAACTGTTACTGACAAGCCTGGTGGCGCTCTAGTCCAAATGGTTAATATTTTAACTTTGTTTTTCAGTTCATTGCTACATTTGCTCAACTATCAGCACTTACAGTGTCTTGAAAAATAATTCAACCACAACAAATGTACAAGTTTTTCAAGTTTTGTTGCAGACTGTGAATTTATAATAGATTGAATATGAATTTGATTATAGAGAGTAAACAATCTGAGGAAAAAATGCAAATCATTGCAAAGGCATTGAACATCCTCAGAGCTCACTGCAGTCTATTGTATAGATGTGGAAGTGGTCAGAGCCGTAACTTAAAATTTTAGCGCCTGGGACGAGAAACAAAAATGCCGCCCCCTAGCCCTCAATTTTAACCAAATGAACCTAAAATATTCATAAACTGCGGCCCCCTTCAGCATTGCTCCCTGGGCAGTCGCCCCTATCGCACAGTCCTGGAAGTGGTAGAGTACAGCTACACTGCCTAGATCAGGTTGTCCCCCTAAACTAAGTTGCCAGACAAGGAGAGTGTATATATCACAGAAACTACTAAGGAGGCCAACTGTGAAACTGAGTGAATATTCAACCAACAATATCAAAGGCATTTCACACAAAGGGACTTTACCGGCCAGCAAAGAGTATGCAAAATACAACTTTAATGGCACTGCAGTGAAGTGGCAGACAGTCTTGTATTATGTTGAGACTAAAGTGGAACTCTGTTGCCTGAACTTGGGAGTAATTCAGTTCTGAGCTCAATGCTGTTGGATATTGTTGTGGTGTGCTGCTATGCATACTACTGGTTACTACGGTAATGGGATCTACGCCCATTTTTGCTCACACTTGTATGACCACACCCCCTTTTCGCGCATGCACTGACGATTTGCGACGGCGTATGCACGTTGTCCCGATTCCCAAACTTGAAAAGTTGGGAGGTATGCACACTGTACACTAGCCAGGTAACACCATCTCTACCTTGAAGTGTTATTGTGGTAAGATAATGTTATAGGGATGCTTTTCAGTGGCAAGAACTGGGAATCCTGTCAGGATTGATGGAAAGATAATGCACATTATAGTCAAGTCCTCTGAAAAACTTTGCTAGAACTGCCAAAAAACTCAAACTAAAAAAAAAAGGTTATTTTTCAATAGCAGAATGATCCAAAGCGCACTGAAAGCCTGAGTTCTGAGCCTAATCCCATAGAAAATCTGTGACAAGACCTTTGTCTATCACTGGTTGCCTACTAACCTGACCCAACTTTAACAATTTTGTGTAGGGTTGTGCAAATATTGCTCCATCCTAGTGTTCTAAAATTAATAGAGACTTATGTGCCTCAGGCGATTTAACTGAGTATTGACCAATGAGGATGAATATTTATTAAATGATGATCTTTACATTTTTTTTTATTGTTTTAACTATTACCATGGTAAACTATGCTTTACTGTTATCTTACTTTTTGGAGTGACTGTAAAAAGAATATGTGAGTCCCAAATTAAAAGTCCCTGTGTAAAAATCAAAATTCCAGGCTCTGAGATTCTTTAATGTGAAAAAAGGATGAAGCTGAATAATATTTCAAGGCACTGTATGTTCTTAAAGTTATTCCCATATCCCCAGTCCAAGTGCTTAGAATGGACTCATACACAGAGAGAGTGTAAAAGTATATCCATAGTTTGTTTAGTTCATATTCATGGTCTGATTGCCATAAGTGTTTACCTTCTGTGTTCCAGGGGCACTGCTGACTGGTTTGGAGTAAGTAAGGACAGTGATTCTACTCATAAGTGGCAAAGGAAAAGCCTTCGACATTGCAGCCAAAGATATGGAAAGTTAAAACCACAAGTTATAAGAGAAATGGACCTCCCAAGCCAAGACAATATATCGCTGACAAGTACAGAAACACCACCACCGCTTTATGTGGGCCAAACTCAGTTTAATATGCAAAAGGTATTGTGTTACCAGTAAACTGTGAAAGCTGTCATTACTTTCTGTTCATCTTCTTCATAGTACTTGAAACGGGGCCAGCAGAACAATGAAATATGGGTGGAATATAAAGCTCCCATGTAACAGATTTTTCCATAGGAATTCCTTAACTTAGAATAAATATTTTACTTAATTCAGATCTCTTATGATCTGGACAGACAAAATAAGTGTAGGAGACACTAAACGGTACATATAGAGTATACTTATACTATACTATACTATACTATACTATACTATACAGTATGCATATTTTATTGTCTATATCAACCGAAAAGCAAGATAGTGAGTTTTATGCACTCTGCAAACATTCAGTCAATGTGGTGTACAAAATTCCTTTTTCAAAAGTATTGGAACTGTTGTTTAGGTAAATATACCAAAATGTTGTCATCACGGACTGGATTAACAAAAGAGATAATTTCTTCCAACGGTTTAGTTTCAGAATTTGTACAGTAAAGAAAAATCAAATTAACCGTAAAGTTAGGAAAGCAGAGACCATTCTTCCTCACATAAGGGAAGTTTCAATAGTTGAAAAAAATGTATTGGGTCTTTTGCATGCAGAACTCTCTGATTACATTTCATACAGCTCAGAACCTCTGTCATGCATTAAGAAAAAATATACTTTCCTTATAGCTACAAATTATACACCTTTGTATTCTTTTTTTTTTTAAACCTTGCGTATACTATTTCTTTACATGCATATAGATTATTGATCCATTGGCACGAGGACGTGCTTTCCGAATGGTGGAGGAGACTGATGGCTACAGTATGCCACATACACCAATCACACCTGGAGCAACTTCTCTCTGCTCCTTTACTAGCTCAAGATCTGGATTCAACCGATATCCAAGAAGACGGAAAAAAGAGTCTGTAGCCAAAATGAGCTTTAGGGCAGCAGCAGCACTTGTAAAGGTTTGTTTTACATCTTGTGATATCGGGCCTAATTCATCAAGGAAAGCAAAGTAAACGCAGTTTGTGGGGTTTTTTTGGGCAGAAATTGCAGCACGTACTCCCATATTCAAATATTAGTGAATCTGAAGAAACATTTCCAGTTGAATACGGGTCTAGGTATGCTCCTGCCATACGTCACTTGCCTTATGCAGACACACATTGCAGGATACGCACAATGCATTTATGCAATACAAAGTCCCATCAGAACACACAGAAAACAAAAAAAATATTAAATACATTAACACCTGTTAATATAATCAATAATAAAATTAAATCGAAAATATTAAAGAGTTTTCCCCACTGAATGGGAAAACAATGGGCTCCCTTACAGCCCCGATCACATTGCAGTTGCACCCAAAAGCCCTTGTATTGATCCTTTACGGACTGATAAACACACTATAAAGAACTTCTCTAAAGATAGGAGTCAATAAAAAGCCTGCATGTTATTTCTGGCCATAGTTTCCCCTTTTATATCAGCAGCTGATGCACAATTGTTGTCTTTCAGGAAAGTATTGTTTCACTAGTAGATTATACTCCAGATTGGGTATATTTTTGAGAATAACAGTTTGAATACCATAGTGACCATAGTGGCAAGAGAGAGGGCATTGATCTAGTGATTATTTTCATGTGAAGATTTACTAAATTGGATGACCGTCATAAAGTTTATTCTTCTTAATTTATGACTACAAATACCATATTTCATAATTGTTCTGTGTTTCTATAAGAATTTATGGGGCCTTGTGATGATGAACATTAGTTTTTGATTTTCACAAAAATGTTATTTCAGGGGCGCTCAATAAAGGAAGGTACTTTACGAAGAGTACAAAGACGAAGCTTTACGCCAGTTAGTTTTCTAGAAGAAGATACTATGGATTTTCCAGATGAATTGGACACATCATTTTTTGCAAGGGTGAGCATTATTTGCATGAGTATTTATTTATTAACATTTAAAAGGCTGGTCTTCTTTGTTGTTTGTCTATAATTTGTACAAGTAAAATGCGGTACCGACTTCTTTTTTTGTTTTTTATTAACATATTATAATACCAACTTATGTTATAGGTTTTGCTCCAGGTAAGAATCGCAAATGCTGACAAACATGTTAAATCATAAAATTGTTTTCCTTAAAGTGTTGTAACCTCTGTTACCAGGAAGGAGCCCTTCATGAGGATATGTCAAGTTATCCAGATGAAGTATTTGAATCTCCATCGGAGGCTGCAATCAAAGAAGCCGATCAGACGGCAAAAACAGAAGACGGTGTGGAACGTACGGGAAGTGCTCTGGACAAGAGTGAACTAGAGAAAAGTCACTTGATGCTGTAGGTGGTCATCTGAATAAGGAGAATAGAAGTGTAATTATTTATATAAGTATATTTTGTTATATAATTTATTTTATTTGTATGCAATTCATACCGTTGGGCATTTATGATAACCAATCACTGTTATCATTGTATACTTTTATAGTGTAGTTTAAACAATGAAAACAAATGTCTAATTGGTTGCTCTGAGCAGCACCAACTTTTCTACACAGTTACCTATAGAAACGTTTTCGGAAAATGTTCCCCATTGTGTTTTGCTAACATGAAGAGAAAGCATTTTATGGAATAGTGGCAAGAGCTTTTTAAAATATAAGTTTTATTTCTAAAACATTATATTAACAAAACAAGACAGCCCAATTTGAAGAAATGTGTTAGTTGAATTATTATAGTGTTAGTAAATTCAAAAATATAATATTATATCATGTGAAATACAAATAGATGAGCTTTCTTTATCCATTATCCAATTGCTCCAAGATTCCTTATGTTGTTTATTTGTTCACTGTGTCTCCTTATGTATTCTTATGAATAGATTGTTCACTAGGTAATATTTTGACAGCTTATTTACTCTCCAGCATAATAATTCTGTTCTGTTAACATCATATCCATGATTCAGTGTAAGGTCCGCTGTTCTCATCATTACATTGTTAGATGTCCTGTGTCATGTTTAGACAGCTTCTTGAAACCACTTGTACATTACAACAACAGGACATTTGAGCCTCCAATCTCTTTCATCTTAGCTGTAAGGTCTATGAGTAAAGTAAATTACACATTCAAGAACCTAAGGGTTTAATTGAACCCTATAACTGAATATCAGACTAATAGGTAGAGAGTGTAAGCAAATGAAACAATAATAAATCTGTAGACCATTTTTAGCGCTCGGTAGTTATTAGAAATGAATTAGTAAACTTTTCTCAGCTTTTTAATGGTTGTGGCTGACAAGCATTTGCAAACGCTGTTGGATGTCAGTTTAGAAACTATGACATCCTAAATTTATATAACATATAGCCTATAGCAACCAATCAGATTCTAGGTATCATTTATTTAGTACATTCTGCAAAATAGAAGCTAGAACCCGCAGTTTAGTAAATATACCCCAAGGTCAACAGATTTTACCTCAGCTTTTGAAAGTTAGGTTTATGACTGGAACAGTCACAATACAATTCTGCAGGGAGGTTTCCTTCAGTCAACCTGTTGCTTTTGTTGTTTTTACTGTGCCCCATGACAGAGAATGTCTGTTCACATGTGTGATTGGAACCAAAAATAGACAACAACATTGCAGGACTCTGGTTCATAACAGGACATGCCGGAAAATTCCTTGTCTTGCTCTAGTGAAGTAAGTAGGAATCATGCAGGTCCTTCCTGTGAAGGATGGAGAGAGACCACATGGTGCAGACATGATGTCCTGCCTTTTGTGATCTCAGATGTCTGATGCATGACATCCCTACATTGTGTGGAGGAGGTCATGTGATGGGGAAATTAGCTGCTCTGGTCAAAGAAAAAGATCAAGTTCTGTCTTGTTCTCTGTTTTATGACCCACTGCCTCAGCTCTTATTAAATTAAAGATGGGTCATAAAGCAGAAAATAAGAGCTTGCAATGGAGTAAAAAAAAGAGAAAATGACTTATGGGGCTTATAGCTGGGGACAGCACATGAAGACTAGAGCTGTCCATTGCCCAGCACTGTGCTAAAGTGTTGCATGAAGTGCTTGGGCAGAAAAGCAATTTTGTGTACCAATTAAATGGGTTCTCCTTTTAAACTTATGTTCCAATAGGGTACTTCCCGTCCACTATTAATGATAAACATTACTGCATTTCACATAGGGTAAAATAAAAGGCATATGACAACTTATGTAAAAATACTAACACTCTAAGTTATACATGACCTCTATTATGAATCAATACATATTTGTTTTATTTGTCCCTAATTAATCAGATATGAGGTAAAAACAACAGGATATAACAACAGGATAAAACAATGAATATATAAACAGATAATCCCCTGGATAAGCCAAGGTGGATAAAACAATCACTGAGAACAATAACAGTAGATAAATCCCAAAATCAAATATGCATAAATCTGAGTTGCTAATAACAGAGAGTCCAAATCACAGTAATGTATTAGGTACTGCCGATATAATGTAAAGTTAGTGTTCAAACATAGTCCAAATTCCCAATGACGGAGGGTGTATTGAAGATAATATACCTTATAGAAGATGATATTGATTGATATATAACCCACAATTGGTGGGGCCAATACTTCAATAATTCAATAATTCAATCACATGATTTAAAAGCTGCTTTTTAGACTATCAGACCCATCCTGTCTGTTTGCTGAAAGGAAGCAGCTTTTAAATCATGTGATTGAATTATTATAAGAATTACATCAAGATATATGGTACATACGGGTAACCAGAAGCTCATGACATGAACTTGGATTTGATACAGATTTCAGAGCTTCATTCTGCACTACAGCTCCCAGAATTCATGTAGTTTTTGTATATGAACATCTGGAAAATTAAGGTACACCACGGACCGAAGATATACTGATAGCGCGATCACCACGGATCAAAGATACACTAATAGCCTGATCGCCCAATCAGAGATCAATACACAATTGGGAGCTCTATAAATTAACATCTACCAACATCGTAACCACCTCCCTTGAGAAAGTCTTCTAAGACGAAACGCGTTGGGACTCCGCCCACATTTCATCTATTGGCCAATAGTAACCAACCGGAAGTGACCTCAGACGCGCAAGCCAGGACCGGAAGCGAGCGGCACGCGTTATGTAGACCTCTCACTTACCCTCACAGTAGTGGAAGTGATCATCCGCTGCTGTCTGGATTATATGGAACATTACTCTGCACGCTGCAATCCATTAGCAGGACCGCTACAAGAGACTGACCTTATTACTCACAGTCACGCAATCGCAAGTATTCAACCCGGGATTTATCGAGGGGTAATTCCCGGGTCGGACCCGGGTTGCCTGCACTATGAATTTTCAACCCGGGTTGCACAGAAAACAAGCTGATTGGCTGTCTGCCTGTCTCTGGAGGATGATGTCATCGGTGGGAGCCCGTGGAAGATTCGAGAAGGAGTTTAGGAGAAATGGAGAAATTTTTCAGCCAATGAAAACTGCTCTGGTGATGACTCCCACAAATTGCCAGGGCACAGACTTGTGCAGTATGAATGGGGTCAACCCGGCAAATTCCCGGGTCCGAGGTGCAGTATGAATGGTGTTTCTGTGCTGGGACGCTCCGAGCCCCGGCAAAAACCCGGCTTTAAAAACCCGGGATATTGCCGGGGCGGCAGTATGAAAGCTGTATTAGGGGTATATTTACGAAGCGACTGTTCAGACGAACCAATGACTCTCAGCGCTTTGCAGCCATTTACTTAAACCAGCAACTGTATTAGAGACAAAACCTGATGGGCTTTGTCTTTAATAAAATTTCCATTTTCCAAAGTGACTGTAAAGCACAGAGAGTCGGCAGTTCATTTGAACCGCCGATAGTGAATATACCGTTTACACTTCGAGTATAGTGTCTGGCATTTCTGTTATACATGTGGGCCACAAAGTAATGCCAGTGGTTGGTATCAGCTGTTTGGAAACATGACCATACCTGGAGAGTGAAGCTATGTTCTAGATCATGTGAGAACTGTGCAACCGTCAGCTTTCCCTGGAATCCTCACTCTCAGAACTGTTACTCACCCATAGTTCAGTCTCTGCAGAACTAAACTAGATGTGGGGATGAAACAACCCGTGAGGTCACACTATAGATACATTTTAAAGCATTGTGAGACCACTTTCTGTGTCCTATTTAGTCAGCACATATAACAAAGCGAATAATATGGCGCATGCTGGCATTTACAGATTTTGGGTAATAGTATACGTTAAAGCTTGTGAGGACTGCATTTATTTCAGGAGCAAATGTCAATTGAAAATAAATTAAAATGATTTGCTTACCTAAAAATATTTATCTAAAGTTTAGGTTGCCATCTATTAAATCTAAAACATACATGTTATGTGCTTCCAGGCCATTGGAAAGAGGATGGCGTAAGACAAAAGATGGGCATCTCATACAGCCAAAAGTCAGACTGTGCCAGGAAGTGGTCAGTCTCAGTCCCCAGAAGCGGGGGCAACGTATAACTATCCCAGTGAAGAAACTCTTTGCAAAAGAAAAACGGCCTTATGGTCTTGGGATGGTGGGAAGATTAACAAACAGAACTTATCGCAAGAGAATAGACAGCTACGTAAAAAGACAAATCGAAGATATGGATGATCACCGGTAAGAGTAATTTGAAAGGTAACAAAATAAACAGCTGCATACAAATCGGTGTACTGATGCAACTCTGCAGAATAAATTAGAAGTACCTGGTTTGTATATACTGTTATAAAAAATATTGTCTCACTAGTTTTTTTGTTTTATTACTGTTTTTTTTTTAGACTAATACTCAATATTAAATAATATTATATAGCTATTGCTTTTGCAAGTATCGCTATATATTTTTGATTTGATGTATTACTGAGGTGCTAACTGCCAAGAAGTACTAACTGAAAGATTAAAGAAAAATAAATTAGCTTTACTGTGGTGCACTTATTGTCTCAAACAGTCCAATCTTTTGACTAAATAGTTGTAAATCCCAATATTTTTTTTATTAAAAAATAACTTTTATTTATAATATTTAAAATAATAATAAAAACAGTGAAATAACCTGGTGAAATTGTGAACTTAAGTGAAGTTAAAATCTGCTGAGTATACCTTGCAATCCCTCTGTATGTTTATTCCTAATGAATATATTGCTATGTAATAATCTTGGATATTGCCTTATTTTATGACTATTGTCTAAGCTTCTTATCTTAATTTCCACTATTATAACAATTATAATACACACCTCACAGTTATATCAAACATTGGTTAAATAGTACTCAGAAGTTAATATAAGTGTTTGTACGCTGACGCATGTTTGCTGGGAATGCTTTATCAAGGTCCTGAAAAAGCATCCCCAGTGAAACGTGCATTGGTGTTCGCTGGGTATACCTAATCCATAATAGAATTATTTATTCCTAAATGAAGTAATCTAACTAGAGCCGTGGAACACACTACCTTAGGAGAACTAACTCTGATTAGACCCGAGTATTAGCGGAACAATGATAGGTGGTTAGCAAGCCACGATATTAATCTCAACATTATTACATATCAATCTATATACACATATAGAAGGATTGCAAGGTATGCTCTGCAGATTTTAACTTCACTTAAGTTCACAATTTCACTTGGTTATTTCACTCTTCCTTATTATTTTAAATATTATTAATGAAAGTTATTTTTTTAATAAAAAAAAGAATTGGGATTTACAGCTATTGAGTTAAAAGATTTACTATTTGAGAAAATAAATGCACCACAGTAAAGTCAATTTCTCTTTTTCAATCTCTCATTGTATATACTGTTGTCACATTTATTGTAGTAAATAGAAAATAATTAGGTTTCTGTATTCTTTTGGTATTTAGTCGCTATCTCCACAACAGGTACCAGACAAGGCATACCATATTTTGTAATCTCCAATCTGCAAGGAAGATTCCAAATACATAAATTCACCCTACTGGATAGATTATGGCACCCACGGTCTGTCCAATTGGGAGAATTTGTCTAACGTTTTCGATTTAATTACATTCTGAATTGTCTAGGCAGCTTTAAAAGAATAATTAAATATGCAGGAATTGCTACTTTGCTGTGATATATGAACGGTGTATCTAAACTATTCTGTTTGTCAGGGAATGTAAAGGGATACATAATAAATTAAAGACAGAATAGTTGCTTAAATATTCAAATGTGAGTCGCTATTTTTTTAAAGAGCAATAACTGATTTATTAACCACTGTGCTGACATGGCATGTTCCTGTGTTCTAAAATCAAGGGCTGTTGCATCAGTTTGATGCACTGTAAAGATGGTAACTGCACCAAAGTTGCCCAACACTGGCTGCAAATAACAGTGTAAGGGCCCGGGTTTACAGGATCGGCTTGAATTGTTTCTTGCCATCCGATCACTATTGAAATAAATGCTCAAACAATGTGGGAGCAGAGCATTTCTGCATTATTACAGGGGCATTCCATAGGAAGGGAGACCCAGGTGCTAACATGATCTGGGTCTTCACTTCTATGCTTATGGATCTAGTTTAGCTTATGGTAGCCAGCTGTCACTGTTAGTTTTAAGTTGCATTTTATTAGTGTTGGCACTGACAACATGGAAAGCTGATGGGAGTTTCCTCTACCTCATCATGGTTACACTGCATTAATGTGTTCTATATTCCGTAGGGTTACATGTACAGTAATTAGTATGTGTAATTTATGTCATTGGGAAAACTTACATAATTTTATTATACTTTGTCCATGTTGTGCTGTCCATGGAGAATGTTTAGTCTTTAACTCAGTCACTTTATATGAAGCAGTAACTAATGACACCTACAGAGAAGTGACTAATCAAAATTCTAAAGCATAGGAAAATAATAACAAAACGCTATAGTGAAAACTATGTGGATTTTTCCTAATAACATAGATAAAAAGTCGCAATGAATATTAAGGTTTATTAGGTATAGTTGCTGATTTTACGCTCATTTTCCTGTTCATGTACGTATTTTCTCTTTCAATCTGCTTTTGCTACACCTTTAACCTGCCTGTACTACATGAGGTAGTGGAACTTGATTTTTGCATATGCAATGATTATCATCTATCTCCGCTACTGGATCAGTAAACAGTCAGTGTAAGCAGGTCTATAGATGCATGCAATATATGGTTTTGTTCTTGATAAAGTGACATATTTACATATAGCTGGTAGCATAGGCCCTGGTAAATAGTTATAGTGGTGATGAGGGTACAAACTTGAAAGAATGTGACCATACACCACTAGAGCTATTTTCTCCTAGTTTTCATAAAATATTCAAATATTTGGAAGGGGGTAGGGTGAGAGGTTATGGGAGAATTAGTGTGTTCTTTATCGAATATAGGATAGGCACATTATACATAAATAATGCAAGATTTTATTTATATAATATATATAATAAAGGAAAAGTATATCCTTATATAATAATAATATTAATGGAGGTCCCATTTGAGTTAAGTTATATAATACACACGGGACATATGAGCAGGAAATGAAAGTTAAATGTGATAATAGGCTGTACTTTTAGGTACATTTTTAACTTTTGCAGATGTGCATTTTAGTCCAGCACCAAAAATCTGTAAAAATGAAAACTACGGTACATGCTCAAACGAGCCATAATAATATAAAATGGAGTTGTGCACCTGTATGTGTGCTGTGTGGTAATACTGGTGCCACTGTATGTAAAAAATAAAAAGTACACCGTGTATAAATATTTTTCAAATTCATAAATGAGCACTGGTTTAGTGTCAATGTAGTTTCATATTTATCACTAGCCTTAAAATATTATGCATATGACAAGAGTATATATTGTTTATACATGTGTCTTGTGAAAGTCCTAGTTACAGGCTTGGAAATATCATATTTGACAGTATCTTAGTGGCTGTTGGTCAACATGCTCTGTTATTATTATTTTGTATGTGTTCTGTAAAGTTCTGTTACTCATATAAACCTCCTGTTCCACTCAGGCCATTTTTCACTTACTGGATTACAGTTGTACATCTGCTCATAACAATCTTGGCTGTTTGCATCTATGGTATTGCACCTGTTGGATTTTCCCAGCATGAAACTGTAGAATCTGTAAGTAACCTTCTCACTAATTCATATAAGAAGACTTGCTTTGCTAATATGTGGAAGATTGTGGTTTTATGCATTTCAGATGAAAGGGAGAGAAAAAACACACCTGTAGATCTTACGATTCCCACATCGGTGTATTACGGGGCAACATAACATACCTGACATAGCTGGTTAATAACATCCTAACCTACTCTCCCAGAATGTCTGGGAAACTCCCAAATTTCAGGTAGTTCTCCCAAACTCCTGGGAAAGCAGGCACCCCTCAAGCCTTCCCCACTTCCTAGTGAACTGGGTAGGATGGTGGGGTGCACAATGATGCAAAGGGGAGTAAAAATAAGTAAGCAAGTATGGTTATTAATAATAATAATAATAATAATAATAATAATATTGAATAACAGTTTTTTACATTTCATTAAATCTATATAACATATTTTTATATTTCCATTCCTTCCCTGGCAGCTAAAGTAAAGATTACTGTGCAGAGGGAGGAAGTCGACCTCTCTATCTAACATCACTCTGAAATGGGGGGGTATTCAATTGACGGCGGGATATTACCGTATTAACGGTAATATTTTTTGAGCGCGGGATTTTTGGCGGCCCCGCCGTCAATTGAATATGCCCCGTAGGGTCCCTGCACAGAATCTTAAGATATGACATGCGCCTCTTCCCCAAAGTGCAGCTACAACATGTAAAATGCTTCCTATAAAAACTATGCAATGACACCCGATTTCTGCTGGTTTCCGAGATTAACATCTTTTGCAGAGTTGAAATGGCAGTGCGTCCCTCAACCTGCAGAAGTTATATTTTCTCTGGACCCCTGTCCATTATACTGTATAAAGGTGCTATTCCAGGGGTCCCCACCATCTTTACTACCATGACCTCCACAGCCTGCTGGCTGCCCCTGGGAGGTGAGAACATGTTAATTATTTATTATATTTATTTATTTATTTGATTATTACACAGTTCACATGTCCCCACCACGCCACCTATGGATCATTGTAATTGCTTCTAATGGCATGACAAACATAGAAGTGGTTGTGGGGAGTGTCCTGGACCCAGGAATGATAGCAAGGTACTGTACCAAATAACTGGTTTATAGGCCACCCAACTGAATGTCATTAAAACATTAAAGGACAACTAAAGCCCTCAAGGACTGTCCTAATGGGATCAGATGGAGGTAAAACTGCAAGCAATTGAGTTGCTGTGAAATCACTGCCCCTGTATACGACCTACCAATCCATACGGTGCATTTCTGCAGAACATGTCTGTAAACCTGTCAGTCACTATCTGATAGAGAATCCCCTCTTTGTAGCATGACAACTTGCTGCAGAAGAGTGAAATGTGATATTGTAGCTTTACTTGCTCAATAAAATATACAAATATGGCACCAAAAAACCAGGCCTGATCTCTCCTTATTTTGTTGACTACAAGGTTAACTCTAAAACAGTATTTTATACCAAAACATATTTCAATTAATTAAGTGGGTGATTAGAAATGTAATAAAAGGCAGTGCTATTGTCTTCATGTGCATTTCTATTGAATAACCCAACATTTTGATAACCTTCTAAAAGGCAGGTTCATATGAAAGGATTCTATTCAAATATTAAGAATGCTAAGATTTTTATGTCAAATGAAATAAATGACAAAGTTCCATTATTTAAAATTGTGAACAATATATTATTTTATATGTATTTTATTTTAACAATAACAATAACCTTTAACAATACCTTTACCAGTGAATCCAATACTTTTAGTCTAAAACTCACATGTTGATATAATAGCAATACTGATTACCTTTCATTGCACTTCTAGAGTGGAGAGGCAGAAATAAAGCAATTACTGAGGTAAAACGGATAGTCGTAATTGCTCAGGTGAAATTCTCTTGGAATTTTAGGAACAAACAAATGTTCCTCCATAGAGAAGGCATGGCATGATGAGCACTGATAGTATTGGGGCGTTTAACCTCCAGACCAAATGACATGATCCTCACTATCACAGGATCTGCTTTGCAAGAGTCTGAATCTGCTTCAGGCTAACCCTTCTTCCCACTTACATTTTTTAAACAGGAAGTGTTTCTCCAGCTATCCCTAAGTCAGTGCTGTTCAACTATTTATATAGAGAGGGCCACATACATGTTATATTTGTTCTGTGTTATACCTGTGCTTGCTGGCCACATAATACTATTAACATTTGTTTATGGCATTTGTCAGGAATTGTTCGGGCCACAAAGCCTTTGCGTAATGGAAGTGGCGCTAAGGCCACCAGCTGTTCAGCTCTGCCTTAAGATATAAAACGGACTTTACACAGACACACATAGTTTTTATTTTAGTTTAAAATAAATAGTTTTTTTTAGGTGGGATACAAATGGTTTTGCATACAGAAATGTCATAATTTGTTACTTTAATTGTCTTATCTGGGAAACCAGGAAATTAAACTACAAGTGTTAGATATATTTTAGATAATGCTTACATTGTTAAGTCTTCTGTTCTTCTAACAGAAAACTACTGTCACACAGGCACCCTTACGGTGATGCATACACGAACAGCGCCTATAAGCAGTACTTTTATTGCTCCATCACAATAAAGCAGCATACACTTCTGTCAGGATGACAACAGGCAACCTAACTCTGATTAGACATAATTTTCCTGTCTGGCATCGGTCGCGCCGTATACTAGCACAATACAGGTTTTATAGTTGAGACTCCTCCCACAGCCTTAGCTTGATTGACAGGTGATACTCCCACCTTAGAGAAGGAGGTCTCTTCATGTGATGTTTGAACTGTCTCACAGCAAACACACCAAGGCAACTGTAAAAGAAAAAGCATATCCATCTCCACCATGTTAAATCACACTTTATACTTTTACTTTGTTATACCTATGTTCTCCATCTGTTTATCTTTGAACTAGGTACACTGCTGTAGAAGTGTGTAATGTCTGCAGCATTGCTATGCAGACTGTCAGCAGATAGCTAATTTCTCTCTTAGAGGCCTGTGGAAAACCACTCCCTTTGTCACACTACATGTACTCACTTTGAGTCTGCCACAGTTAAATGATAAAGCTGATGTTTAACTACTGCCTATCTTGGCTTGTGGCAGTGTAAATCTGTGATTTGTTTTTTTATTCTCTTCTCAACTAGCAAAAAGGGGTTGTCTCTTTCCTTGCCATGAAAACCCTGTGACATTAAATGTTTTTTATAAACTAACTGCCACCATTTCCTCTGGGGTCCAAGTCCAGCAAAACATTTCTAGATATTCTTTCCAAACCTATTTGGTGAATATTCCTAGTAAAATTACATTACAGTATATTTTGCATATATAAACCCTAAAAAAGTTGAATTTTTCTTGGCTGTCTTTCCACAAATTATTATCTTATTTCCAAACTTTCTCAGGAGGGGAGCCCTGTATGGCTGCAAGTCATACACACACAGAGTCAGACTCTCGGCATGTCATGTGCAGGCAGTTGGGGTGGATTTTGCAGTGTCTGCTGTGCAGACAGAACTCAGAGGAGCATTCAAAAGCCTCTCTGCTCACTACATCATGTGTCGCACACAATATTATTTTCATGGGATTGCTGCTTTAAAAAATACATTTGATCTAAGTTGTATTAAGTCTGTGTAGTTGATGGTGCTATGGGAGTAGGGAATAGTAATGTTCATTTACAGGAGAATATATAGACATGCCCCAGAGCAAAATTTGAGGGGGGAGGGGCACAGGAGTCTGCAATCCCAGCTTTACCTACTTCAGCATGGGCAGAGACCGGCACATGTACAGTAATACCCAATTTGGACTTTTCAGCACAAGCGCTGTACTGATAGGAGTTGATAATGGGTGCAGGCAGAGGCAACTCTTGCCCACTCTTACCCCAAGCCCCATAGCCAATGCATATCCTGCAAATGGTGTAATTTTGCAAATGGTAATATAATATTGAGGATTGCACTTTACCAGCTCCCAAAGGTATAAACTTAGCTGCTTTTGCATACAGTCTGGATATATTCATATCTTATCATTATATTATCAATGATTTGTGGTTCTGATACCTACACATAGTAAATTGCTTGGAAATCTGCCAAAGTAAACATGTATTTCTGTACATTTGTTGGAACAACAGAAAAAATGCATTGTTTAGGCCATTTGTAATGTTTAGAAATGGGGTAGCACATATTTTTGACAACTGTAGAAAATGATAAAAATGCTGTTAAATTGAAAGTATTTTGTTAACTCAAATGTTTTTTTCTATAGGTTCTACGAAATAAAGGAGTTTATGAAAATGTCAGATATATCCAACAAGAAAACTTCTGGATTGGACCAAATTCTGTAAGAGATAATTCATATTATTTTATCCTTTTAATTTCCTGAATTATGTGGCTTAAATAAAATGTCATCCCATACCAAGGGTACCCCCAACACCTAACTGGCAGACCTTGGTCTCAATGTCCCATAATCCTAGTGTACTGTTGCCTCAGTAGATTGATCTGTTCTAGAACTGCCATGGTGTGGAGGGTAGGTATCCACAAACTGGACCTCCGCCATTCTGCTAATTCGGGTGGAGGTTTAGCAATAAATATTGGGTTTGGCCTGATATCTTTAGATCCTTTTACCGTCTACTGTACATAGGACCTTCTGAGTTTGAGGCCTCCAGAATGCATATCCCGTGTCCTGTGCCTTTTGGGAGCAAGAACCCCTCTGCCTGGTCACTAAAACTGAGCTATCGCTGACTGCCTGCGGTTCTCATGCAAAAGCCTGGAACCGATTCAGATGATTAGATCTGCACAAATGAGGTTTTGTATGCTGCCAGCAGACTTCTTCATCATGACTTGTCATGCTGAAACATCTGTTAACATGTGTCATTGTGTAAGTGGAAATAGGGCTATGTGTAACTGGCAGCTTCATTATGGGAGGAGACAAACAAGAAGCCACAGACTGAGAGTTCGCTAGAGCAAGCAGCGGGAACCCCAATAGCACAGAATGGTGATGTTAGGTTCTGTATGTGGAAGATTTCATAGAAAATGCACCTCTATATGAAAGTCCATACTTACAACTTGCTGGATAGTTCATCTTTTCTTGTAGACTAGTTATACCTCCTAAACTTTCTGACAGCTCTCAACTACACAACTACTCAACTACCCTCTAGAATATAAGCTGTCATGGGCAGGGTCCTCTCTACCTATTGTCCTATGTCTGTATATTGTCTGACTCTCTCATTCGTCCTGGCATGTCTTTTCCCGCACTCTGTGTGAGTCCCCATAGCATTACTCACACTCATCTGTGCTACTTATATGTGTTACCTCACCGATTTGTTCTTTGCTTTTACAGAATCTGTGGTGCCTTATAAATAAATAAATAAATATAATAATACACATTGTGGAAACAGTTAAAATGTGATAGCCCTTTCCCCTGACCGAAATGCCTATGACTTATCATTTAGCAGTCATGGAAAATATGATAAGTGACAATATAGGGCCAAGTTCAGGATTTTGAAATGTGGGATTCCAACCTTGCCTTTCACCAAAATAATCATATTCTATGTATGTATATACTCAACAAATATGACATACAGGTTGAAAACATTGATTATATGTTGTGCTGTGGAAACATTTACAAACCACATTACAATACAAAAAGTCAGTGTAACTGCTCCTGCAGAGCTCCAAATCACAACGCAACAGCTTTTCTTCACCTTGCTACATGCGAAACACACACACACATTCCCATAGGCTCACCTATAGCATTTTTTTTTCTGAATTTTACATACTTTATTTATCATGTCACAGTAAACATGTGAAATGAATCAGTATATTGTGTTAAATGTGTCCTGAAATGATCCTTGTGGTATTCTTCACTGTTTTTATTGGTATGTTGACATTTGCTGGAATATTTACAATTAAGTTGAGGAATTGATTTAAATTTATTCTTACATGAAGTAATAGCTGTTTGTCTTGGTGAAAAGATTTGGAACTTTTCCACCTTGAATTCATCTGGTTTCACAGGGAATAAATTGCTGCATATAAGCATACTCTTAAAATCTGAAATATACAACGATCAGCCACGACATTAAAACCATTGAAAAGTGAATTGAATACATTGATTATCTTGTTACAATGACAACTGTCAAGGAGTGGGATATATTAGGCAGCAAGTGACCAGTCAGTTCCTGAAGTTGATGTGTTGGAAGCAGGAAAAATAGGCAAACATAAGGATCTGAGCAACTTTGACAGGGGCCAAATTGTGATAGCTAGATGACTGGGTCATAGCATCTCCAAAACAGCAAGAGCTACTGTAGCATAAATTGCTTAAAAAGTTAGTGCTGGCTATGATGGAAAGGTATCAGAACACAGTGCATTGCAGCTTGCTGCATAGTAGTAAACCGGTCAGAGTGCCCATGCTGACCCCTGTCCATTGTCCACTGCCGAAAGCACCTACAACAGGCATGTGAGCACCAGAACTGATGAATCACATTTTCTTTTACATCACGTGGATGGCTGGGTGCATGTGCTTCGTTTATCTGGGGAAGAGATGGCACCAGGATGTACTATGGGAAGAACGTAAGCCAGCAGAGGCAGTGTGATGCTCTGGGCAATGTTCTGCTGGGAGACCATGGGTCCTGGCATTCATGTGGTTGTTACCTTGACACGTACCACCTACCTAAATGTTGTTACAGACCAAATACAAACCTTCATGGCATTGGTATTCCATGATGACAGTGGCCACTTTCAGCAGGATAATGTGCCCTGTTTTGATGAATAACAAAGAGTTCAAGGTGTTAACTAGGCCTCCAAATTCCCCAGATCTCAATCTGATCAAGCATTTATGGGATGTGCTGGAAAAACAAGTCAGAGACATGGAGGCCACACCTCGCAACTTACAGGACTTAAAGGATCTGCTGCTAACGTCTTGATGCCAGAATAAAAGTGTATGTTCAGTATGGGCCTATTTCTAATCCACAAGGAATAACATACTTCCCTCTGTATTTTATAATGCCATTTTAAAGAAACATAAAGGCAAACAATAATAATTTAAATACATCTGCTAGGAGTCCACTAATTGCTTCTGCTGTTTATGTCCCCACATGTCGCAATAGCTTGATAGTGTTTCTAGCTAAGCCCACTAGCTGAGGCTCTGACTCAGAAATTGTGTACTGGGAGGAACTGCAGCTGCAAAACTGATGTTTCAAATATATCTCTCCACAATTAATATGCATAGTTTTCTCTTGAAATAAAGACTAGCTGAGAGATTTTCCTAGACGCCAAAATCTATTATTATCATTTAATCAGGAGAATATAAAGAATATGTGGAGAAAGACCCAGAGCCGCCCTCTTCAGTGCAGTAATATTACTGGAACCAGTACACTTTTGTGAAGTTTATTTGGAAATATGTGCATGTTATTTGCAAAAACGTTAATGAGTATGATGTTTTCTATTTGGAGCACTAAGAAATATTCTTGATACATTTTATTAAAGTTCTTACCTATGCCACTGTGTCTTTTTTTGATTATACACCCATTTCAGGGCTTTTAATTTCTTAGCCAATACCAAGCTTGTCCCCAGGTCCAAATGGGTGATGACTTCCACATGGAATCTGATAAGTCATGACATAGCAGTATTTTTTTGTCAACTCATCTTTGGATTACACCTGTATTGTTATTTCACATGAGATTAATTACTGGGAGTATTTTTTTTGCAATATTAGGTAATAATGTTTCAAAATAACTTTCACTGACCGTTGTGAGTATGTGAGTATATTGCACAATAAAAGCAAAGCGGAGTACGTTATTTTTATTTTCAGTTTAAATATACATCACCTATAATAACCACTGTATACTTAGTTCTAAATTGTTGTGACACGTCCATCCCAGGGTTGTGACTCAAAATATGTGTTCCGTCATGCTAGTTAAGTTTCACTAGCTTAAGACATGCCACACATGTACACGTTCAAAGTCCAAGTGATTAGCATGCTTTCTTGTAGTAGAATATGGAATCAACAGCTGAAAGGCACAATATATTTAAGTGTCCTTCTCTAGATAACAGTAACTGTACTTTAAGACACAATGGGCCAGATTCAATTCGCTAAATATGAGAGACACCTCACGCGGATATCTTTTTACTGAAGTAACACTGATTTCTGCTTGTGTCCCATAGAAGTGCGAACAAAAATCTGTGTTACTTTTCACCGTAATGTTCTTAGGAACATCGGGGACAATTGAATGTGCCCCAATATGTAAATATTTCTCAAGGCACTAAGGTGGATTACTTTGTACTGTATTCAACTGCAGCTTTACTGTGATATATTTCTAGGACTCATACTAAAACTATTCTTCACATTCTACAGTTATTTAAAAGTTACTTTTTTATTTCTTTAATCTGCCACACTAGAAATGTCTGTTCTGTACTTCCAGTTACATTTAACCCATTATAGCACCTTGTTTACAAAGTATATATTTTTTCTGAGTGTGAAGTATAACAATATAGCACAGAAATTAAAAATATATAATAACATGGGGGTTCCACCACTGATATCCCCACCAATTACTAAATGTAGCAGGGCCTAGCATTCACATATATTAGAGACCCTTTGTCGACCACCTTCGGAACTATGTGACTCTCTAAATAAAAATTTCTGTTGTGGTATATCTTCCCTGCTATGGAGAGAACTTAGCAGCCCCAAAAGTGGTCACGTCTATACGAAAGTACAGAGACTTAGATAAATATAGCAAATGTTTGGGGTTGCAGGGAGGGACGACCACCAAAGTTCTGTTCTTGGGCTAAAGATAGAATATTAGGGCCCATTAGGAAAATGCTTTAGTATGTTCTTCATGAGAATGACAATTGCAGTTCATATGTATAAGTGCAACGTAGGAAAATGATCTATTAATCAGCTGTCTTGCACAACAGCATGAACTTAAGGTGGCAGGAGTTATTGCTTGATGGTTATCATCTCTTCCAACCACAGCCAGACTCCACACTCACTCAAAACAAGCTCTAACATAACATGCTGTGGAGTCCATACAGTGCCAGTGAACTTGCCATAATGACTTATATTAAGTATATGATGTAAGTGTTGTTGATCAAAGCTTATCATAAAAATACAGTAATGCAGGTTCAGGTCCATGTGTGTAGTGTGCTGCAAGGGAATTTTCAAAACTTCATTTTCACTATCTGTACATCTTTACATACTTTATATTATCTATTTATAACTACCTAAGATAAATACCTTAGATAACTTTTATAAATCATACAGCTTTTTACTTTCTTCCTTGCAGGAACCCAATTCCTTCATAATATGTACATTACATATTATATTATAGAAATTATGTTTTTAAAAGAAAATTACCTTTCCTACACAGCTATTGCAAATATATCAAGTTCAGTTGAAGAAGTTTCTAGACAATCTTATTTATTTTATTTTATTTTTTTAAACCTTAAACTTGAACTTTCCATCTAGTAGAACCATGTGTGTCTGGCCCCCTGGGATCTAGTACACAAGAAAACAGAATTACTGTAATATATGGCACTACTGGGGTACTGATATTGTGGGGTACAATTTCCATCCTCCCATGAGTGATCTATATTACACTAGTTCTGTTCTTTTGTTTTCTTGTGTACATAATCTGGTTAAACTATTAAAGGAGCACACCACTAAGTAGATCATGTTATGTCCCATTATGGCTCAAGTAGTATATGGAGTGTTGGGGTATATGAAATCAGTACTATTATCTAGTGTGGAGGGTATACCTATTCCCCTGGGATCTCCTTAGTTCACAAGATAAAGCCACGGAAACGGTCCAACTGCCTTCCAAAACCCAATTTCAGAGCCACTATTATTCAAACCTGTCCAGACTAACCCACCTGGAAAATACAGTGAGCTAAAGGTACTGGGGTCAGTTTGCTGAGTATCTTATGAATAGAGGGGGCACTGGATAGAGACTTTTTTTGTTCTCCTATTTGAGAGGTGGGTGATTTTATACTATTGGTGTGACTTGAGTAAACATTTAGAAGTCTGCTTCCACACTCTCATATACTAGCTAGCCTTTAGGAGTGATTCATAACATGTATTTTGTTATAAAGATAATTCAAGTTTTGTACAACTTTTTTTTAGAAAGCCCTTATCAACTTCTGCTTCCAATTTGGTGGTGATCCTTTGCCTAGGACCCATTTGTCTACACTGGGATGCCACGTTTAAATTGGGCTTCCACAAAGGAGGACCCAGTCTGCTGTACAGCCCTAAGCCTAGCAATTTATCATGAACACAACCCTTGCGTCCTTGTGTCACTCAATCTGCCAACAAAGCCTGAAATTTATGGTATGATTACTATTGACACTGGAAGTTATACATGTTATAACATTAATGGGTAGCAGCAGCACAATACAGTATAAGGGTATCGTCTATGCAGGAGATTTGGTCCTCCTTTTTGGAAGTGCAGTTCCATCCAGGGCTGTATTTCCCCCTGGGCACGCTGGGCAATTGCCCAGGGGCCCCATAGGCAGAGCCCATAGAAAAATAATCTATTCACCCATGTATCAAGACACCGCTGTACAGCATGTTTTTTAATGTTTAAACACTGATTTTTGTTGCAGGTAGCAATAAATATAAGCTTACTTTTATTGAAAAATTTAATTTTTATTCCTGTAAGTGGTTGTGTAGGTAGGGGCCCAAGTGCACTGCTTTTCCCGTGGGCCCATAATGTTGTTAAGATGGCCCTGGTTCCATCCCCGAAGAGCAGAAGGTACTAGGGGAAGAAACCCCACCAAAACTTGTATAGTTAAGTATAAAAAAGAGCTACTCAAACCATAGTACAAATCTGGAATTATCATTTAAATATTTGTGGAAAAAAATCATAATAATTCATAATTCAAACATTTACAGTGAATCAATGAACTTTTATATGTTTCTGTATTGTACATTTTTCCAGGAAGATTTAATACATCTTGGAGCTAAATTTTCCCCATGCATGAGACAAGACCAGCAAGTACACAATTTAATTCAGATGAAGAGAGAAAAAGAGAAACATTCTGCGTGTTGTGTGAGAAATGACAAATCTGGTTGTATTCAGACCTCTGAAGAGGAGTGCTCGGTAAGATATGTTGTTTTGCAATATCATGCCAAGTTTATAGATTACAGGGCATTAATAAGTGACCAACAGCTAATACCAGCATTGTACATTATTTGTATTTGTATATGTGTGTTTATAGTCTGGCCAATTCAACAGACTATGCCGAATGCCTCAAAAGAGTAAAAATAAACTAATAAATCAAACACACATGATTTTAAAATAACATTTTAAAAATCACTTATTTGCCAGTTTATGAAATATAACTTAAAACACCCTTCTTGATCCTTCGTAGTCCAAATCATAAAATGAAATAGCCTTTTCTTTGTTCTTTGTTTTTGATCTGATTCTATCCAAAATGAAAAAAACACCCTGAAAAACTACACCTGTTCACAGCGAATATCAGATGCAAAATAATGATGTCTCTGGATAACCAGGGCTCCTCTTCACCGCCAGCCAATCACAAACAGTATGCTTCTCTGGCTCCTTGTGAATTGCTTGCAGGGTAGCAGAGTTCCAGGGAATCTTTGGTTTTATAATTTGTCAGTGGATGTTCAGATTGTGCTGGTGGGTCTCTTCTTTTTTTTCCAGAGGTTTCTTCAATTTGGATTATATCAGATCAGGAAAGAAGAACAGTAGACTTTATATTTAATAAATTGGTAATCATGGGTTTTGGAGACTCTTTTTATTCAATTAAATTTAATTTTAAAATTGTATATATACTGTATATGTGGTATGTGTTTATGTTTTTTACTATTTTCATTTAATGGACAGGGGGTCTAAGAAACTTCTGTCCATATACTGGGACCACTGGGTTGGCAAAATTACAAAACCAGGTGGCCCAATCTTATTAATTACCCTGGTTCCCTAAAGCCAAAGGGGTCATTGGGGGAATCCAAGCATTTTTCAGCCTGGGGCTGATACTCACCATAGCAGATAGCTTCTCTGTGTCCACTTCTGACTCCACCCTCCCCCTTGGAGTCCCTCCAGGCTCTGTTTTCGGCCCTCTTCTTTTCTCACTCTACAGTACCTCCCTGGGCGATCTCATCTTTTTCTTTGGTCTCCAGTACCACCTCTATGCTGACGACATTCAACTCTGCATCTCTTCTCCTGACCTTCCCCGCCCCCTCTTCTCTCATGTTTCGGACTGCCTCTACACCATCTTCTAATGGATGTCTTTCCATTTTCTCAAAATTAACATTGCTAAAACTGAACTCATTGTTTTCCCTCCTTCTAAATCTTTATCCCACATTGATCTTTCCATAAACATTAATAACACCACCATCTCTCCTGTTTCCCAACTCTACTGCCTGGGTGGCACCCTCAACTCCTCCCCTTCTTTTACCCCCCATATTGAATCTCTTGCCCAATCCTGTTGTTTCCAACTATGGAATATTGCCCACAACCGGCCCTTCCTTTCTCAAGATGTCGCTAAAACCATTATCCACGCACTCATCATTTCCCGGCTCAATTATTGTAACCCTCTCCTCACAGGCGTTCCCTGCTCCCATCTTGTCCCCCTTCGCTCTAATCTCAATGTGGCTGCGAGACTTCTCTTTCTTTCATGCCGTTCCTCTTCTGACCCCCCCCTCTCTGCCTTGCTTTACACTAGCTCCCTTTCTCCTACAGAATCCTCTTTAAACTCCTCACCATCATCTACAAGGCCCTCTCCCACTTCACTGCACCTTATATCTTTAACCTCCTCTCCATTCAGACTCCTGTTCCCTGCGATCGGTCAGTAACCATTGGCTCTCTTCCCCACTGATCACCTCATCCCACGCTAGAATTCAAGATTTCTCCCGTGCTGCCCACTTCCACTGGAATGACCTCCCACGCTCCATCCATCTGTCCCCTAATCTGAGCACCTTCAAACAGGCTCTCAAAACCCATCTGTTCCTCAAAGCCTACCAGTCATCCACATAACCTTCTCCTTCCTTGTTCTCCTCACCTCCCAATTCCCTGTTCGAGCTCCCATTGCGCTTGATCCCCTCCACTGACTCTTCTTGTGCCTGATGCTTACCCTCCCTTTAGTATGTAAGCTCTTATGAGCAGGGCCCTCTTCCCTTCTGTCTGAACACCATTTTATCCTCTCCAGCATCACTGTACTTGCTTTGCTTGGAGCTTTTGGAGTGTTGCTTTTACTTTTTTTACTATGTACTGTTGTACCCTGTACGATCTACTGTTTGTATTATATTTTGTAATTTGTACGGTGCTGCGGTAACCTTGTGGTGCCATATAAATAAATAATCATAATAATAATGTACCATGTTATATTGGAAACCAGACTGTCAAGCATTGGAGCCACTACTCAGCCACATGTATTTTTCTGCAAATGACTAACTGTTACCTCCACTTAAACCTCTGGTGTTGCCAGGGGTGGAATAGGAACTTAAAATGGCCCTGGAAAAAATTCTCGGAAGTGACCTCATGTGGGCAGGACCAGATTAACTGTAGGCAGGGCCAACACAAAGTAGGCAGGATTAGTACAAAGTTTTTGTAACCACATCAGTGGTAGGCGAGGCTAATGCAACATGCAATGGTAGGTGGAGTCATATGAACACAAGATGGAGCCTGTCATAGTAGGTGCACCTACCACACAAAAAGAGGTTATGAAGTATTCTGATCTACCCCCAAATATTTAATGAATTAAAGAACTGAAAACCAGGCTGCAAGAGGCGTGCAACCACATTTTGTAAACAAAAACACACACACACACACACATATATATTTACATATATATGTGTGTGTGTGTGTATACATTTTGGTAGCACTACACATGTTGTTAAAAGTATAGATGTTTAGAGTGCCACCTTAATTAATTACATCTTCCTAATCCTCATATATGTCTCGATTAAGTTATGAAAGTATTTGTACATTGGAGCTGTTTTTATTTCATGATGTTTTCTTTACATCAGTTAATGTGCGCATATATATTCACATAAATTGCTTCTCCACTGAACGTAATGGTTGATGTCCAATTACCAATTTTGAAAGGCTTTGTCGACACCTGGTAAACCAGGACCTCTTTCCCTAAATGTACATCTTGTCGTGCTAGCGCGTGTACATGACCATAAAACAGAAGTGCATAAATAGGCACGATGTCACAAAAGCAAAATTCACCTACATGAGTTCCATTGTTCCATGTTTTTCGGCCTTTCTGTTCCTTACAAAGAAACTGCCCTCAAATTCCCAGCATCACTCATTTGTGCCTAGTGATTCAAAGACTAAAAGAAATATAAAAATACTGGTACAATACATATGAAAGTGTCATAGATGTTTTCACTTTTGTACGGGTGTTCTAAAATGTTTTTTCCTTTCAGTCTACCCTTGCTGTATGGGTGAAATGGCCATTTCATTCCAGCACCCCACTGCTGGCAAATAAAAGTGAAAGGCATTATGGATCAGTTTGTCGCCAGGATCCCAGGTATGAGAATATTTATATGGCATATGACTGGTTACATCATATTCAGTGAAACTCAAACAGTGGGGAGGGGGTTAATTTAGGGATTCCTTCGGTAATTGTTTTGCAATTGGACGTTTACTATAGTGACACCCTTTTGCAGCTGTACAGATAACTGTAGACACATTGCCCCTTCTATGTTCTTTTATGTGTTATCTCTGGTTACATTTTAAAATGTCAGAAGCCAAAAACTAGAACCATGCTTGTTATATGTTCAGATGCTGCTAAGTGATGTATTTTAAAATGTTATTACACTAACATTAAATTATTATTTTAGGTTTTGTGCTGAGCCCGCTTCTGTACCTCCACATGAGTGGCCTGATGACATCACAAAATGGCCGGTAGGTACCTTCATTTATTTTCTGGTATCTTCCTTTAATATCCAGGGCAATAACCCTTCTTTGAAAGCATTTTTTCATTATTTTTAAAATAATTGTATATATTATTTTGCACACAAGATTGCATGTGAAAATATTAACTCCACATTGTAATTAATTTTAACAAAAGTAAAAAGCTCATTTAAAATGATGTCTCTTAATATTACAAAATGCATGTTTGTAAGGAAATAAACCACAGATCTGTCAGCCCTAATCACTCCCTAGTCCTCATGCACCCTGGCATCAAATTCGTGTGTGTGAGTACAATCAGGGGCACAGAGAGGGGAGGGGGGTACTAAATACCCGGGCCCGGACATGTTAGTGGGCCCGGGGCCCGTACTGCAGAACAGTGACTTTTTTTTTTTTCTTTCACAATTTTTTTTAACTTTTTTGTTACAATGCTGTCTCCCGGGGACAAGGTGGGGGGTGCCGGTGGCCACCTGAGTGGGGAGGGGGTTTCTAGAAGCCAGTGATCGGAAGAGGCGGAGCTTGCCAATCGGGGGCAGGTCCTGTAATTGTCCAAGCGGGGGGGCGGAGCCTGTAGTTGCCGGATCAGATTGACCATCTAAGACTGCAGTTGGGTTGTCTTGAAAGGAAGTGAGGTGTGCAGATCAGTCTGAATTTGAACACTGTGGGTTTCCTCCAGCTCTGAGTGCAAACTTGAAAAGGGCTGTATATGATGAAGTTCCAACTCCTATCCAAATGCAGATGATCCCTGTACAATTTATGGAATTGGATATACTGGCGAGTGTAGACACAGGCTCAGGGAAAACTGCTGCTTTCCTTCTCCTTGCTGTTATCAGATATATGGAACAGGTATTCTATGTGGATGAGCTAAAGCATGTCACATGCAAATGTTAATTTTTAGTCTAATATTGTATTAACATTGATGCAGTTGTGGAGGTGGCTTCCGTATACTGGTGTCCTTTGTGGCAAGCTCAGGAAATATTCTCCCATTTTTATTTTTGCTTACATTTTAGCAATTTTAGTAAAATACGTGAAGAATGACTAGCACTGTAAGCATCTTTAGTACTATATGTGGAAGCTGCCATTGATTCTAACAAGGATTAGTGCTGCATTATTTAAACACTTCCACCCATATATAATTGAGGGCATTTATGTGTGGCTTGATATAAATTGAAGGTACTACTGTGTGGCGTAATATGAACTGGGGGCACTATTCTGTGGCATAATATGAATTTAGGGTACTACTTGTGGAATAATATGACTTGGGGGCTCTATTATGTGGCATAAAATGAACTGAGGGTACCAATGTGTGACATAATATGAATTGGGTGCACTACTGTGTTGCATGATACCAGGTTGTGGTATCATGCTCCACACTATAGATTGGGAAGGGTGAGGGCCCTGCCCCTTTTCATTTGTACTGGGCCCCACAATTTCTGATGGTAGCTCTGGTTATTGTAGGTGAATATTATAATTTTATTAACATATTTATTATAGTGCAATCTGATAGTTATCACTGTCTTAAGATGACTCCACTCAATTAATTATTTTTCAATATCTTATTTGATAACACACTATTCATTTACGCATGTGTGATGGAAATACAATCCAGCCTGGCAAAGAAATACATTTTATTATGTATTAAAGCTAAAAACAAGGTCATTGTCCCACTGTCCTCAAAGTCAGAACTGCTGGGACATAACTATCACGCTCCAGCGAGCTGGTACTGCACACATGTGCCAATAGTGTACGCAGCAATGCAGGGTTTTTTCTGTAGGAGGGTGGCTTTTCACCTGCTAGGCACTCCTCCAGTGATGCACAGCCACGCCCCATAATGGCATGGCCACACCTCCTTTGTGGCAGCACATAGTTTTTCTTGCTAGTTGGCTATAGGGGGGCCCCATGAAGTTGGTGTACCGGGGACCAAAATTCCTCTTGACGACCTTGAGTACAATAGACAAAAATGGGGATGGAAGTCATTGTTTCCAATAACCCCATGCCTACTTGCAATGTTACTTTAATTTGGGAGTGTTGCATCAGCATTGCGGCTTTCCAAATGGTACCTGCTCCGTCTAATGCAGGTTAAACGCACTGAGGTCAATGGAGTGACCTCTGTTGACCTCCCGAACTGAAGTAATACCGCAAGTTAACAACCGCATATCAAACATTTTTGCATTTGAAATATGATTTGACTGGCATTTGACCTTGCATTCCTCAAATACCAGTGGGTAATGTATAGCTGGCTGCTTGAGCTAGTGTGACAGTTGTGAACTTCTGTTAAAGCAGAAAGTAGATGATTCCATTAATATGTGTACAAAAAGGCTCTCTGTGTATTGCTGACACTGGTTGATCCCTTAACTCGATAACTGGTAAGAGTGTTTAGCTAAATTTTCATCTCATTGCAACATTCTGTCAGTTTCAGACTAATGCAATAGATAGCACTTCTCAAATGCAGTGGTAAAAAAATTATCATTTATGTTTAATGGTTGAAGGTGTTTTGCACTTAATTTACAAGAACAACTTCCATTGCATTTGGTTCACCAGTAATATTTTTGCTACATCTTTACTTTACCCAATCAAATTTAAAATTTGCCCTTTAAGAACAGATTCTGCTTTATTTTGTTAGTATGTATATATATATATATATATATATATATATATATATATATATATATATATATATATATATATATATATATACAAGTTAACCCGTGCATGATACTCATGCATTCTAGTCAAATCAAGATACTTAAGGTCTTAAAAAGGTTCTTGTCATGCATTTGGGCCTAGCCCAGGCCTCCTCAGGGGAAGATCGTTACTTCCCGACGCAAGCGCCTTTTTTAATGTGTGTTCATGAGGTAAAATTACCTCACGAAAATGAGTTTGACCCCTCAACTCGTAAATTTAGCCTTTACTACCCCTCCCACGGGGGGAAGGGGGGATGATGGAAGTTAACTGACTTCACTATTCTAATTTTTTTGTCAAATAATGTCAGTATACCAAATTTCAGGTCAATTGGATGAGCCCTTTCTGAGAAAATAGTTTTTTCCACACACACACACACACACACACACACACACACACACACACACACACACACACACACTAACGCACGCCTCTACACATGTGTGTTCATGAGGTAAAATTACCTCACGAAAATGAGTTTGAGCCCTACCAAATTTCAGCCCTTTTTGAATTTTTTTTCCCACACACATTAAGAATTTAGTAGGTCAGTGTATAACTCTGCCCAGCAGGTGGCGCTGCAACTTGTTGTTTTTTTTTCACACACACAGACAGACAGACGCCACTAAGCATTTATATATTAGATATATATATATATATATAATGTATATATATACCCTCCCAACATTATCTATTTATAATTTTTTTCAAGATTTAATTCAGTTTTTTATTTATAGAATTTTATTTTTCACATGCTTTGTTCCTTGTTTGTGTCTTTTATTTATGCTTTACCTTTTAAATTATGTAAATGTATTTATGAGGCGTATGAAGAGATGACAGATCTTTCCTATTGCCAGCACTAATAAATGCAATATAAGATAGATCTAATACTGGCCGTACCTAGGCTAATATTGCTGCTTGGCCAAAGAGTGTTCAATTTGGCATCCCACATTGTTAGCTAAATTGGGAGATAAAGCTCTTCGCACTTGGACCAGGTGGCTAAGTGGCTATGGTTTACACTGGGGAGGTCATATTCCAACTGTGTTTATGAACATTACCGATAATTATCCAATCATGTTAGTTTTTACGCACACTGTGACATCTGGTCAACTGCCAGTGTGGCAGTGTGTGGTCAACTTTATAGTTACTGAAAAGTGAGCGGTTAATACAGGTTTTCCCTGCTTCTCCCGAGAGCACATCCAACTCCGTTTTTGTTTTTAGAGACATCACAATGAATTGAATATGTAAAACATGCTTTACTTAATTTTAAAATATACAGTGCTAAAAGTGAATTATATGTGACAGTAATGTGAAAGCACATGAAGCTTGGAAGAATGATCTGGGGTTTAGGAGCCAAAGTCTGGTACCGGGTAGCAGAGCCGGATTTAGACCTCATGGGGCCCTAGGCAAGAGACTGGTTGGGGGCTCCCTTCCCTGAAACAATCCATCGCACTATGTTTTTTTAGCTTACCATATACCCCTATAGCTGAGTAGAAAGAAAGCTATGTGCTGCTGCACAGCAGCAGCGGCCATATCATGGGGGGCATGACTTGCATCCTTGGGGGCGTACATAACTGCAACAACCAATGTACCTAGTAACAACCTAGCAGTTGTCACTTTTGTCCCTCCATCATCACTTTTGCCCATTCACAATATCACATGTCCCCCTTCACATCACCCCTGTCCCCCTTCATAAGTTTTTGGGAACATAGTGTGCCATTGTGCCTCCGTTAGCTTGCTTACCTTTATATTGCTTTCTTCTCTTCTGTTTTCTTCTTTCTGTTTTCTCATCTGTTTTCTTTCTTGCCCCGTTGCACATGCTGCTCCTCTCCACTCCTCTGAGTCTTCAGTGAATATGCCGTCAGGCACGATGATGTCACGCCCGACATTTAGTGGAACACAGCTGAGCAAGAAGGAGGAGAGAGGAGGCTGCAATCATGATTTTGTTTATTTATTTATTTTTTTCCTCCCTTGGTCACAATATTTTTTTTCTTTGTTGGCACCTCCACAACCCGCTGGGCCCTAGGCAAGTGCCTAGGTTGCATAGTGGTAAATCTGGCCTTGCCAGGTAGGGAGACACGGTACCATCTCCTGTGGTACATTGTGTTTATAGCAGCAGAGAGATTTCAAGTCCAAAGATTTCGTGCAACTGGCCTCAGCCAGTTTTATTCAGTAAGAAAACAAAAGAAAACTCCAAGATAAACACCTTACTTTCTGGCTTGAAACTAAACACTGGTCACTCCTGACCCTAGTCTGTGTGTGTGTCTGTCTGTGTGTGTGTGTGTGTGTTAGGGAATTTAGACTGTAAGCCCCAATGACTGATGTGAGTGAGTTCTCTGTACAGCGCTGCGGAATAAGTGGCGCTATAAAATTAAATGGTGATGATATATCAGACTTTCTCTCACAGAGACTCTGCAGCCCCTGTCCCCAGGAAGTCAGAGCTTGACTTAGCTGCTTTGCAGCCTTTTACTAGCACCACTAAGGTGCAACTCCTGATTACCAGCAGAATCAATGATAACTTATAGGCCTAGTGATTGGAGCCTGCCCTCACTCACCATCCACAACCCTAGGATCCTTTTGTAGCTTTTCAACATGCCTATAGCCCTTCAGCAACTTACACACAATAACATTTCCCTGGGGTTTTAAAACAAGTAGGTTAGGGACCTATGTGAAACACTCAAACAATAACTCATGGACTTTGTCACTATATGTAATATATATGTATGTATGTATACCGCAAGAAAAAACGCACAACACTTCCATTTGTGGCTGGCAGGTGATACATAAAGCAACATCCAGGAACTTCTATTTCACAGCATTTACTAAGATTATGACATTGAACAGGCAGCTTGAATGTAAAAAATATCCTCATCTTTGGACAGTGGTGTATATCAAAGTGCTCGCAATGTTGTGCATCATGGTGCCCTACATCATCATTGTCATGGGTTGCCAAACAGAAGCCGACACCAAATTAATTTAAATAGGCATTATATATTTAGGTCAAATTATTAATAGGGAATTAAGCTCAACTAATTGTTGGAAAATGTTTCCTTAAACTTTCAATTGTTTCATTATTTTTTCTACACATTATGCACCTATATTACCCAAGTCTTTTTGCCACAGTAGTCACATTAGATGTTGTTTGATTCATATATTTAGAGTAGTCCAACAGCATTGTTTTTTTTAGTAATACAGCACGTATCTAGATAATTTCATCATTGTTTTAAGGTTATTTTTGTGTCAAAATTTGCTAAATAGCTGTTTTATTTGCATGTTTTGTGTATATGATGTGATGATTATTATTCTATACTTATAGGTCTGCACAAACAGTACAAATGGAAGTTATCCTAATCATCTTCATATGAATTGTGAAATAACAGGCAGGCCCTGTTGTATTGGAACAAAAGGAAGGTAAGATATCAGGTAACCAGCATACCAACCCTCCATTTGTAGAAGAATTTCAGCAAACTTTCCCATGGAAAATTGCTTTTACATTCAATGCACAATTGAAAAATATGTGTTACTCATTGCATGTTTTTGTAGTAAGTAGCAAAATAGGAAATATCCAGGAGCATAGCAAAAGTGGTAGTAATGATCGTGCAGGGCTACATGTTGACTCCCCAGCTGTTAGACGTGCTGCTACTCACCAAGACTGTTGTTCTATGTAGACTGAATTGTGCACAGTTTTATTAGCTTCTATATCCTGACAAGAGATGAGGAGGAAATAACATCGTCCAGAATGACCAAATCGTCATTGTACTTATGTGGATGAAGCTTTCTTTATGAGCAGTACATATTTTCTAGAAGAGTATCTCACTTCATACCCTTTCTGGTCAGCCATGATCACCTAATGGATACACCAAAGGTTGTTGCACAAAAAATGTACTTGGTTTAGATCATCCATCAATGCTAATTTCACTCCTATCACACATATGCAGTCAGACATACAGTACATTACGTCACACTGAGGTATTGCAGTTAATTTTATGAAAACAGTAAAGGTTCTTTTCAAATAATAACATAGCGCTCTGCAGCACAAATACAGCTTTGGACCCACTGTGTGGACAAAGGCATCTAGCTTTCCATGGGGGAGCACATGTTTACAGAGAAAAATGGCCACATTTGTGGAGAAGCACAAGTAGATGAGAGAAATTGGGCAGAGTGAAGATGTTCCTACTGAAGTATGAAAAAATGACCCAGTAGGACAGTCAATACCAATGACCACTGCAAAATGATAGCACGCAGAGATTCACCCCGGTATTCCCATTACTGTCAGCCAGTCACAAGCTCACAAGCAGCGAGTGGTTATTCGTAGGGCGTTATCTTTTCTTTTTTCCCCATTTGGAATACAATAGATCATGCAAGAAGAAAGAAGTTTTTATTTTATATCTACTATAGTGGTGAGCACATTTTTAATTCAGTTAAAAAATTGTGTATGTTTGTTTTTTTCTCTTAGTATTATGGGCAGGAGCAAAGTTGCCAGGGGATCCAATCCTGTTAATTACCCCAACCTACCAATCACGGGAGGGGCTCTTTTTGTTGAGTGTGATTTTCCCTATTGCAGGAACTTGTGATCACCCTTTTATAGTGGAATCCAGCCTATTGATTTTTTTCTACAAGGGACTGACAGTTCCATTTCCTCATTCCACAGATACTGCCGATTCACTCATTTAAGCCAATAAGTGAACATAGTAATTCTATTCAGAAAAAACAACATGCATGCGCTGTATACTTTTCAATAATCTGACGTGCAGTGTATGATTCAGAATAATGAGATGTGGAATCTCATGATTCTGATTCTCTCAGGGCCATCTGGTGGCAGAAGAATGTATTGCAGGAAATTTCAATATTACACTGAGAGACACAGTTGAATCAGTGGGTCTCATTTACAGTATTTGCTTGCAGGTAAAATACTGGCTACTTTTGCATGTAGCACAGAAATACAGGACAGCTTTATTTCTACACTGCAATTTAGAACTGAGCTAGAACACCCCCCCAACTCAAAATGTTTTTGCAAATTTTAAATATGCCCGTCCCCTGCAGTGCAGCATGGTTTTGGCAAGGTGCAAATGTGCACCTTTTTTGCTTTACTCCTAAGGCTAAATGAGGCCCAAAGTGACATGTTTTGTTGAAATGGTAGCACAAAGAAGATTTCTAAAATCTTGGCATTTGAAGACAATTTCACAAATGCTACAACTGGTTCTGCAGACCTAGATGTTAATAAATAAAACAAGTAAATTACATACGCTGCTCAATTGTTTTGTGTTTAGCAAGAAATTCAGAAAACTCTAATGAGTTAAGTAATTAGCACCCACGTTTCATAATTAGGCCCCCCTCTGGCCCCAACATTAAAATAATAGTATTCACATTTGATACTAGATCTATTTCCCTTCAACCAGCCCTGACATTAAATGAATACCATACACATTCATAAATAATCCTATTTCCCTCCCTCCAAACTGCCCCAGCAATAAAGTAATAGCATTTACATTTAATAAATATAACAATTTCCCACAACCAGCCCTGGTATTAAATAATTCACATTCACATTTAATAAATAGCTCTCCTCTCCCAACTTAGCCTCACATTCAATTAATAGCCCCAAACCACACCAGCATTAAATTAAAGATCCCATCACTCCATCTTAAATTATTAGACCTCACTATTACATTAAATACCCCCCCCCCATCACCCCACAAATAAATTAATAGCACTCACCATTGAATTATTAGCCCCCACCTATACTCCGTCATTAAATTAATAGCCTACTTCACACCCACATTTCATTAGGCCCCCCTCACTCACTTTTATCGCAAATTACATTAACATACCCAACTCCCTTCCCTCACACATTATATTAACATACTCCTCCTCCTTTTCCCTCACACTTACCTTGTTACAGCTGTGCTGTGTTGGAGCTGCTCTGCACACATGGGATGGAGTCTGTCACATGGTGCGCGTCCCATTTGACATCTTCTCTTACGGTGATAGGAGCAGGAAGCTGCACATAGAAGGAGGGAGGGAAAATGGATCATAAGATCTGCGGCTAAATAAAAGGAAGGTGGCTGGTCTTGGAAAAGGGGACAGACACCAACTACCGCACTGTACCTGCATCGACTAAAAAATGAAGTTTGGCTGTCGAGCCCTGGGGTCATATGACCCCCTGCCCAGCCTGCCCCTGGGTAGGTGTGTGTACATTATTTTTTATTTCATAGCGTTGTATATTTACATTAGTAATTTTTTCATTGGCCTTAGTGAACAGGTGAACATGAAAGTCTGTTGAGTATTAGTATATAAAGAGCACATTAAGTACAGCATGTTTGTAGAAATCATTAAATTAGGGAAAGGTGTTCTAAATATTCGAATATATTCCAGCAGGTAGCACCCCTTAATGACAAGTTTATGCAATATACGAATAAAATAATTCCATAGAGTAGAATGTATTTGCTTGGTAAAAAAATTACTGTATTATTATGATTATCTTTCATTTATAATGTGGCACAAGGTTCCTCAGCGCTGTACATAGGGACTAGGACATACAACAAAATGACAAAATAACACAAAAGAAAGTTTTATGTATATACAATTTTTTTTTTTTTTTAGAGAATTACAACTCGATTACAATGATATAATTGCATAAGGAAATCACTAGGGGGTAAATGTATTAAAGAGCGATTTTTGCAAAATCGACGATATTTGGCGACTTTGACAGCTAAATTTAAAACGACAATGTGTTTAAAGGCAAATCTTGCCTAAAAGTGTGGAGTGGAGGTAGAAGTCAAAGATGACACACAGGCAGACTCAAGGGACAGAGGAGAGATTGGTATTATCAACAGAGAGGAGAGGAGGGGAGGGGAGAGGACCTTGGAGGGAGGGGGTGGAAACAATGATTTCAAATTTAGACATGTTCAGCTCCTTCTCCTCTTAGATATCCCAGAAAGCCCTGGGATATCCAAGAGGACAGCAAGTGAAATGTGGGTGTCATTGGCATAGAGGTGATACTGGAGGCCAGAAGCTGTTGAGATTACAGACGGAAGTGTAGAGGGAGTAGAGCAGGATTAGATTGTATTGTTACAAAATGATTTATTTTGATGCTAATATTGAAAATAGCCTGTAAAATAGACTGATAGAAGTTTATAATGAGCTCACTAATTCCTAATATGACTGATGTATTTCCTATTTCTCATCTCTTCAGCTGTAAAATAACATCCAGAGAATACTGCGATTTCATGAAAGGACACTTCCACGAAGAGGCAACTTTGTGTTCGCAGGTATATATTTGCACACCTTGCCATGTGTTTTTGCTTCAAATACATTACTGAAATGATTTTCTGGCTCTTTTGCTACCTGAATGGCCAGTGTTGATGCCACCACCCCGACTCCCACTGATATGCTACTTTTATTGCCATGTAAAAAACATACTTTAGAGTCGGGTCTTTTAGATGTGACCAGGCTTTTGATATTCTCTCTCCTCACTGCTGCCACACTTCCCTCTGTCACCGGCAGGAGGTGCAAGGTGTAAAAAGTTCATGGAGGAGTGAGGATAGCTTTAAGCTACTCCCAGCATAACACGGCTCTGCCCCCATATCTCCTGCTGTCACTGTATGCTTCTCCTGATGCCAGCCTATGCAGAAGCAGCAGTGGTGACAGGAGGAGGACAAGGGCCAGACTCAGTCCGTTCTCTATGTGTGAAAGGGTAACTAGAAAGAATTTCTGTCTATTTGATTATGCAGTCAACTAGGTAAATACAGAGTGCTGTATACTATAATGTTCACAGTCTAATGGACCTTGTGTACAATATATATTTCATGTATAATAACATAGTTTGTATGCTATAAATAGGCAAATCAAATGTCAATACAACATATATTTCTCCTGAAACAGTGTTTGTTTGGTTTTTTGTAATCTTAGAACATTCTGATTATAAGGAGATGTAATGAAATACCCTTATTATTCCCAGGTACATTGCATGGATGATGTGTGTGGTCTACTGCCATTCCTGAACCCAGATGTTCCAGACCAGTTTTATAGGTTGTGGCTTTCACTGTTCCTTCATGCCGGGTATGTTATATGTAGTCTTCAACTCGCCTGCAGGTTTCAATGACAACTGTTCGCATTTATTCTTTGTTTGTAAGCAAACCCTATGACCCAGTGGTACAATTTTCAGATAGATAGTCCCTAGCACTAAACATCCTGGGCCTGATCCATTAAAGAACGCAAAACATGAGGAGCAAATAATTTATTGAGTGTTGGGAGTGGAGATAATTGCCCATGGCTTTTTTTTTTCATCAGTACTCAAGAATTGGTCTCTAGTGACTCCAACCATCAGATTTTGCAAAATTTCTCTACACATCCTTTACTCAAACATGCTGACTTTTGAAACATTGTAAAGTAAATATTTTTATATTTTTCCACATGTTCTTTGTGGGTGGATACTTCTCTTCATATCTAAGCATTATGTCCTTACACTCAATGGAAGATTATTTAAGCAAGGTAAACCATCCTGTGATATCTAAGTGCACGGTTATTGATAAGGTCCAATATACAAAACCTGGGTTCTTAAACTGCTGGGAGAAATAATTTCTCGCTTAAGAACTTAGTTTTTGGTCATAATCTCTGATTTTTCTACAGGCCCATAGCATACTGTATGAATCAATTATTGTTATGCCTTAATTGCATTTATCATAGGACAAGAATTATTTAAGTTCCTTAGTGTGCAACTGTTTAGCTATATAATAAGTTCTATGACAAATTTTAGGCTGCTTATACTGTTTGGCATTGATGGTACCGCCACTTTCGTGGCACGTTGTTTATTATCTATCTCCCCCACTTCCTGTTTCATTTCCATTTACAGTTATCAAGCCAGTTTTTCTGATTATCCACAAGTACAATCATATGACATAGTTGCCTACTCCCAGAATGTACGGGAGATTCCTGAATTTCTGGGAGAGCAGGGCATCCTCCCGGATCCCAGCAAGTTTGTAAAGTTAAATGGGGGGCGGAGCTTAGTGACATGATTCACGCATCAATGTGCTCCCCCCCTTGCTGTTATAGAGCAAAATGGTGATACCGCTTAGGGGGCAGGGTTTAAGGACAGGGTTCTCCGAGCTCCGCCCCACACGCCCACTTGCCTCTGGTCCTCCCGGAAGAGAAACTGAAAATGTAGGCAAGTATGCCACATGAAGTTAATTTAGATTGCTTTTTAACCTCATATTAATTTAGCAGTGATATGAAGTAGATCTCCAAACTGTACAACATATAAATGTTATATGATAACTTATCATTCATATATATCTTGAGTGTATCTTACAATATTACATCTTTCGGCAATCTGGCACCCCTTCTAATCCACTCATGGATTTGGAACGTTTTGAATTTTAACCAAGCATAGGCCTGATTCATAGTGGGACGCAAAATTTAAGTTAATTTTGAAAATTGAAAAATGTGTATTTCTGCCCATATTTAGACGTGGACATTGGTCCTTTAAAGGAATGTATTGTTCCACATATATTCATGAACTTTCATTTTCATTTACTGTTTGCCACTTGAATGACGTTCATGCACTTAGCACAATAATAATTGTGCTGCTGTTGGTTATATATAAATGTAACGCATTGCAGTGTTTTATGATCAATCGTGTTAATGATATATGTATACATTTTAATAAAGTGTATGTTTTACCTCGTAGACATAGGTTTGTAGTAATTTTAGATACAGATTAGTTAATCATTAGTGCTGTCTAATTAATTTTTTAGATTGTGCATCTGTCTAGAGGGTGCAGGCTCTTGTGTTGACAGCTGCTGTTTCAAGCTAAGAAAGAGTGAGACCTCATCTATACTATACTAATATTAGTAATACTTTTTAAATTGAGTGCCTATAGGGATTTAGTTCTTTTTATGTGAACAAATCCCAAGTCTACATAGTGCAATTGTGTGCGTTCACTTTCTGGGCATATGCAGAAAAAGCACAAGATACGCTATGGAGACGGGTGTAGTATTCAGTCTGATTGAGGACCCAGAGCTTTGCATACATATTCCCATGGGTGTCATACCGAAGAAGTGGAATAAGATTGCTTTGATTCCCAATTTTAGGCCCGAGTATTTCCCATATTCATCAGCCACCTCAAGCAATACGAACAGTGAGGTCCCAGATTAGACTAGGGAGCATGTCTTCAGCATATAGTGATGTCTTTTACTCCACTTGGCCCAACATGTGCTCCTCAGGACTACTGTTATTTATCCACCACGAATGCAGGAAGTGCAGGAAAGAATGAGCAGCTCTGTTCTGCCCAAGGGAGACCTTTCAGAGATGGTATAATTTGTTCTAATGTTCTCACAGGTTGAAAATCTAAAAAAGTAACTGGTTCCATTTTACAAAGTTGGGGTCAGTCCCAAACGTCTGCAGCACTTCCCCACTCTACCGAGTCAGAGGCCTTAGCGGCATCTATTGACAAGATTATTGTCCCTAGCATGAAGCCTGTTTTGTTCTGGATGTATTATAGGCAGGATAAGGTCATTAAGTCTTGCAGGTAATAATTTGGAAAATATTTTAGCATCCATATCTAAGGGGGAGATCTGGTATTAGGATTCACAATTCATAGAAGGCTTTCCTGGTTTGGGGACTGCAATAATTATTACCTACATAGAGATTTTTTGCTTAATATATAGTAATACATGCTGCATACATGTAAAAAAACATTTCCATAATACGTACATATCTCACACAACAAGAACTTTAATTCATGCACTCATCTCCCGCTTTGACTATTGCAATTCCCTCCTTACTGGTCTTCCCAAAAGCAGACTTGAGCTCCTACAATCTATTTTGCACGCAATGGCTAGATTGATTTTCCGTGCAAATCGTTTTATTTCTGCTGAGTCACTCTTTCAGTCTCTACATTGATTGGCTGTTTTCCAACGAATCCAATATAAAATTCTTCTACTAACATACAAGGACATCAACAAAATTGCACCAACATATATCTCCTCACTTGTCTCAAAATATCTTCCAACTCGACACCTCCAATCTGCACAAGATCTGCCTCTCTCCCACTCTCATCACTTCCTCACATCCTCAGTTACAGGACTTTTTTCAGGCTGCACCCTCTTTATGGAATTCCCTCCCTCGCACCACAAGACTTTCCTCTAGTCTTCAAATCTTCAAGCATTCTCTGAAAACCCACCTCTTCAGGCAAGCTTATAATATTCCTCTACCACCATCTTAATCTCGCTAGGTTACCCTATTACCACCCTCTACACAGCTAACACAAGACAACAACCCTCTGACCAACATAGTTTTGTGACTGAGCGTACAGTCCACTAAATACTTTGTAACCTTTCCATTCTAGCTGGACAAATATTCAATATGATGTAGCACTTACCCTTGTGTATCAAACCATAGTCCCTTAGATTGTAAGCTTGCGAACAGGGCCCTCATATCTCTCTGTATGTATGTATTACCCAGTATTGTTTTATTGGGTTGGGTACGAAATGCTGATTGCGATGGCACCGTCGACGAGAACACTGACAGGAAAAATCCGATCTGCACAATGACTATAAAAAGCAAATGCAGACTAACGAGAAAAGTGACAATAGAGATGACCAACCTGGTTGTGTTACATTCTGAACCCTGGCAAAGGCGGCACTTTGCATGTACGTCAGTTGCCATAGCGACTTAAACGTTTCTCTATTTAAAGCGGCATTGCCCCTTTAAATAGAGAAAAGTCGCTATGGTCACTGACGTGCATAGAAAGTGCCGTCTTTTCTCGTTAGTCTGCATTTGTTTTTTATAGTCATTGTGCAGATTGGATTTTTGCTGTCGGTGTTCTCGTCGCCGGGGCTATCGCAATCATTCTGATGACTACCACTGGTTTTATTACTGTTTGTTCCCAATTGTAAAGCGCTACGGAATCTGCTGGCGCTATATAAATAAATGATGATGATAGTACATCACACAGGAATATTTGTGAAATATTTGTGCTCATTATTGTGTATGTTTTATATTTGCAGAATCTTGCACTGTTTGGTTTCCATATGTTTCCAGATGACAATACTTCGAGATTTGGAAAAGTTGGCGGGCTGGCACAGAATCTCGATTATTTATATATTAAGTGGGATTACTGGAAATCTCACCAGTGCTATATTTCTGCCTTACAGAGCTGAGGTAACTACAATAACCAAAAATATTTACTTTTGTCTCTTTAACAGGGAGCTAAACATCAAAAAATCTGAAATATTTTCTGTTTTTAATAGCAAGTCTTATTTTACTATCTCTTCCATCTCCTTCTGTTGGTTGGTGCAGTATATGCAATGTAAGATACATATATTAAAAGAAGTGAAAAAAGTGGGAAACAATGCTCAAGCATACTATCTCATACTGGGCTTTACAGTTTAATCCATTATAAAAATTATGGTTAGTTTGGTATTGTTAACAAAATTTGTTTTGAGGTAAAGTTGAAAGCAAAATTTACCTGTAATTTCAGTAAAACCATTTTACCACTTTTTAGACATTACTTTGAAAATTAAATCTTACTCCGCTTCTTACATTTAGGGGCAGATTCAATTGGCCGAGATGTTCCTGAGAACATTGCGGCTGCACTTTATTACCGTTTAAATGGTAAAAAGTAACCGCTATGGGGCACGAGCAAAAGTGAGCGGTACTTTCACTAAAAAATGTTTGAGTCTGTACATTTCATTCATTTTCTTTGTTAATTCAACATCGACTTTTTATTGTACATGTGAATTATTGTTATGTTTTTTTACTTTTACATTCATGATGATTATCTTTCTTCTAGGTTGGACCAGCTGGATCCCAGTTTGGAATCTTAGCGTGCCTTTTTGTAGAGCTTTTTCAAAGTTGGCAGATTCTAGAAAGACCATGGAGGGCCTTCTTCAAACTATTTGCTGTTGTTATCTTCTTATTCACATTTGGCCTCCTTCCATGGATTGACAATTTTGCTCACATTTCTGGCTTTATTAGTGGTTTCTTCTTATCTTTTGCATTTCTTCCTTACATTAGTTTTGGCAAGTTTGACATGTACCGAAAAAGGTGTCAAATTATTATTTTTCTACTAATATTTTTTGGACTTTTCTCAGGACTAGTGGTTTTATTCTATTTTTATCATATCAAGTGCGAATGGTGCGAGTACCTAACCTGTATTCCATTTACAGATAAGTTTTGTGAGAAATATGACCTTGATGCACAACTTCATTGACAGTAACTAGAGATTGAGTTTTTATACAAACAACATTTGAGTCTTTTTCTATGTTTTACAGATATGGTGTTACATTGTTATTATTAAAGGTACTGAAGGAATAACATAGCCATTATATCCCACAAGCTGCTGAATTTCAAATTACTACGTAATTAACCTTATTAATGCAATGGTCAAGAAGTGACAGGTATACAGAAATGATCATATTTTGCTGTGGGAATTGAAATATTTTTTTCTATATATCCATATTAAAAAGTATATTCTTACAGTGCACATTGTTAATTTAAACTGTATATATAGTATTTGATAACCTTTGCTAAAATGTGTCTCAGATTATTTTACTGTCTGAAAACAGAACTATTTGTTTCTTTGTTCACTTTTTTTGAACGATAGTGTGATGTCTTTTTGATGGACTAATTCAATTATTTGTTTTTTTAAATATTTTTGTCCTGCAGTCAATGCTGCAGTAATTAAACTGCAGGGTAGCGTTTTAGCTATCTTATCTGTAATAAAAGAATACATTGAATATTGAGTCTAGTGTTTCTTTTGCCCAATACTTTGTATACACTTCCACTTTGGTAAAATGTTGAAGCTGCATAAGAATGCACCCAAATAGATTAGGGTATGTAGAAAAAGACCCTTTTCTTCCCGACCGCTTTATTTTTCAGTGAAGTTGCAGTATAAATAATTTTTTTCAAACAAATTTGCAAATCCTACATCTCCTAGTATTGTTGTATGACATCTTTATTACTCTTACTATGAATCCTTTTTGAAATTATTAAGAGTTGTTTACTATAAAGAACAAATGGGCACTAACCCTTAGTTTGCAATTACACATTTGCTTTCATTGTACAACTTACATTGGAACAACAAAGCCAAGTGAAATTTATAGCTTTGATCTACTGTACTTGTGTAGTTTTGTAGTAAACCAGTAGCTTGTAGGAACCACAGATGCAAGTTGTCTTGGTACCTTGATTTTTAAAAGGCCAGCCCTGCAAGATTGTAAAGGTACTTCTACAACCTTTACAGAAGCTATGAGCTGCTCACTGATGTGTAACCTTCTAAAATTGTACCTGCAGTAGACTGGAAAATCTTAGAGGTATTTTTAACATGCACCTGCATATGTTATTCCTAGATACACACCTTTTCATTTAACCTGCAAGAGAAATTCAGAGCTGCTGATTTATGTATAACAACATATAGGGCTAGATTTACTAAACTGCGGGTTTGGAAAAGTGGGAATGTTGCCTATAGCAACCAATCAGATTCTAGCTTTCATTTATTTAGTGCATTCTACAAAATGACAGCTAGAATGTGATTGGTTGCTATAGGCAACATCATCACTTTTTCAAACCTGCAGTTTAGTAAATATATCCCATAGTCTCCTAAGCAGCGGCGGACTACAGTATGGGGACCTCTGTGCAAAAAGCGAGGATTATGCTTACTGTTAATCCTGTTTCTTTCACGAAACTCCATGGCAGCCAACAATGGGTTAAGTCCCTATTAACTTGGGTAGAGACAGCAAAAAGAACACTTCCCTCCTCTATTAGCCCAGCTGCACCTCCTTAGCTTTGTTTTTTCCCAATTCCTCCTGACAAAAACATAAAAAAAATATCATGTGAGGGCAAGTTGTAGGCTGCCATGAAGTTTTGCAGCAGAAACAGGATTAACAGTAAGCATAATACTGTCCTTTCTTCCTCTTCACTTCATGGCAGCCACCAATGGGATGTACACAGTAATAACATAGTGGGAGGGTAATATACACATAACCCCTGTATTGTCAACAAAAATAACTTTATTTCACTGCAGCCTGCAGCACCTCTTCCCTAGATAGATCTGGAATCAGAAAGCACATCCATCTGATAATAATGAGAAATAAAAGTGTGTTTAAAGTAGAGATGCTCACTGACCCCCGTGTTTTGGTTTTGGTTTTGGATCTGGATTACCATCGTGTTTTGGTTTTGGTTTTGCCAAACCGCCATTGTGTGTTTTGGTTTTGTTTGGTTTTGTTTTGCTATTTGTTAAAAAAAAATAAAAATTTCCAGTCATTTGCATTCAATTTTGACCACCTCCTAGGTCACAATATGATTTTCATACACTTTCAAAGAGAAATTGCTGCAGTTCTTGCCAGTGATACGAAAAAGGCCATTGTCATGCCTGGGCATAAGACCAAAAATCCACCTCTTAAGTGTGGAATTATTTTTACACAAATCCTGACAACAGTTGTCTATCCATTTGTAGCGTTTTTAAAGCCACACTCAGTAGAGGTAGGGACCTTAACCATCTGGGATCCTCATCCATGTTACGCCATTTTTCAGCGAGCTCTTGGAAAGCTGTTGGGAAAATCAGAAACTTAGGTTAAAAAAAAATAACAAGCAGTCCAGTATCATCTGCCTCCCTTCTCTCATCTACATCCCAACACCTGCAATCTACCCCCCCTACACCTTCATCATCAATATCCCCAGAACCAATAATTTACAGTTAAACAATCCTTTGCAAGAGGAAGCAAGTATGAAATCTGTCACCCAGTCGCAAAGCGGATCACAGACGCCATAAGGACTATGCTAGTATTAGATCTGCGTCCAATGTCCATTATTAATGCAGCAGGTTTTAGACAATTACTTCAGGTGTTCTGTCCCTATTGCCAAATTCCATGACGACACCATTTTACTCGAAAAGCTATTCCTCACCTCTACCAGAAAGTTTTTTAAAATGTAATCATTGGGCTACAAAATGACATTCTACCCACTGTACACTTAACCACAGATATGTGGGCAAGCGGAACTGTGCATAGTATAGATTATATGACTGTGACAGCCCACTGGATTGGTCATTCGCCTTCACCAGCAGGGACAGCAGCAGCATGTACCCAAGTACGTCACATTTTTCAGAAGTAGGCTACTCTGTGTATCAGCAGCTTCACTAGGAGGCATACAGCTGACAACTTGTTCCAAAAACTAAGGGATGTCATTAAAAGATCCTGCTTGGACTCTCCTGAGGATATGTCATTTCTGATGACGACCCCAACATTGTTCAAGCATTACAGCGAGGTTGAATTCCATCACATTTCCTATTTTGCACACACAATCAACTTGGTGTTACAGAACTTTTAAAAAATGACATGCAGGAGATGCTGTTTTTGTCCGTAAAAATTTAGGGGCAATTTCTGTTTTCTGCAACAGCATGTAGGAGAATGCAGCAGCTGCAAGAAGACTAGCATTTGAGGGGAATGTACTTTAGTCCAGCGAAGTAGTCACCTGTGAAGAGAGTGCAGACACGGTTAGCTTGAGTCAAGTGATTGCCTTAATAATACATTTTTTACAAGGAGCTACAGAAATTTAACATGTGACATAAAACAAAGTAAATGTGCTAACTATATTTTAATTGTAGACGAAATACTTAATTTGCTTCGCAAGGATCCAAGACCTATCGACATCTTGTTTAGACGTCTTCTCCTTCAGTTTCTCTGGCAACTGCTTGTTGTACAAAAAAATTGCTTTCCCAAGACACCCAGTGGTGATGCAGATGATTCCGCACAACATTTAGATATTTGCTCTGCAGTAAAAGAATTGGCCAAAAATCGTGACAGCTCTGCCCTAAAATGAACTACTAATTCATTTCGAAGGACATTATCGGCAATTACATCATAGTACACAGACTTCAATGATGGTGGGATGAATTAGTATTGTTTGAGGAAGATTAACCCTGGCACCTCTCCTGTTTCTGAGTGAGCTATGGTACAAGAAAATGTAACTGCAGATTTACACCAAGAGTGTCAGCCCTATTATTTCTATTTCAGCAATTACAATTAGCAATGGAGCAATGGAGCTCTTCTCTTTGGGTGTTACCTATATAACGCAGTAGAATTTGCATGCAAATTCTACAAACAAGCCTGCTTGTCTTCCTCTTCATCAATGACTCTTAGCAATTGAGCACTCGACTTTGGGTGTATATTACACCCAAACCGTATTAGTGCAAATTAGGAAAAATACAGTTTAATCCCTGCTAGGCCCTCCACCATCCTTTGCATGTTAATAGTAGGATTGGTTGCAGTTATGGGCAAGGTCACACATTTTTTTGTCAAATCCTTCAAACCAGCCCAGATGTCAACCGTATCCTCATCAGCGCCCTCGTCGGCTACCCAAATCTCCCCCTCATCCTCTTCTAATTCCAAAGTGTCATCCTCACTTGGTATACACTCGGGCTGTTCAGGCACACATCAGCAGAACTGCTGAAAGGGCCCTTCTTTATGGGTACATTATCAGAATGCTCACGATTAGACATACCACTGGTGGATGGACTCTCCACAGGGATTGGTGTCATTTCTGATTCTGAGTATACATTATCCTCTACTCCCTCACTGTTTTCTTGCACTCGGCTTTGACGCGTAACAGTAGTTGTGCACCGCCTTTATACTCCAAATTACTTGGTCTTGCTTGGTCATGAGTGACCGTACAAGAAGAAGGCTTGTAACATTTTTGGATCTGCCACTAATAAAGGAAGGCGAAGGCCTCATTCTTTCTTTGCCACTGCGTGTGTAGAATGGCATGTTGCCAATTTTTTTTTTATCTGCAGTTAACTTTTCCTCAGTTACACTTCTTTTTCGCTTCAACACGGTACATTTTTTTTTGGTGTGTGTTTGTTTTTTTCCCTGATTTAAAAAGACTATGTACTTTGACATCGCCTTTCCCAGGTGACTTACTGGGAACACTATCATCAGGACTGGTGACAGAACCAGGTTGCTGATTCTGCTCATATGTGGACTGCTTTGAATCCATTTTAATGAGGCCAAAGCACTTGTAGTGCCAAAATTGTAAGATAGATTCTGCTGACAAATATGACTTTTAACAGCCAGAAAAATTAGCGTTTCACACTGGGGAATATGGGAGACCCCAAAAGCACTTGGAGTGCTAAATATTTTTTTTAGCTACTGCTGACAAATATGACTTTTGACAGCCAGAAAAATTACAGTAAAACACTGGGGAATATGGGATACCCCAAAAGCACTAGTAGTGCTAAATATATTTTTTTCATACTGCTGACAAATATGACTTTTGACAGCCAGAAAAATTACAGTAAAACACTGGGGAATATGGGACACCCCAACAGCACTTGGAGTGTCAGAAATTGATAAAAAAAAAACCCTCCTCTATCCTCCTTTTACTGCTGTAACAATTGGTATTAATATCATATTTGTGTAGAATAGAAACAATAATGTGTCCAATTATTGCTCTGTCCCTGCGCTGATATAGCCTGTGACCTAACCCTGCTCTCCCCCTCTGTCAAATGGCGATGGATTGCTGTGGAGGCGGGTATTTATGCTTTTCAAATCTCGCGAGAACCGAGCTCAGAAATACGAATATGTCACGATGACGTTTTGCCTCGATTTCGATTCCGAATGGGCGGGAGAGTACCGAGCCTGCTCGGCTCGGTATTCGGATAGGCTAGATTCGGATGAATTCGGATCTCGGGGAACCGATCCCGCCCATCTCTAGTTTAAAGGACCACGCAGCTGCCCTCGACAGATTGTCTACAAAAACTGAGCCTTACTTGCCCATGAAGTCACCACCACCCTAGTCAAGTGAGCCCTAAGAACCATGGAAATTTTAAAATTTGTTCCCCCGTATACTTGGACAATCCGCTCTCTGATCCAGCTCACAATCGTCTGGATAGAAGTGACCTTGCCTATTCTTGTCCCCGCAGGAAGCACAAATAGATCTTCCATGATCCTAAAAGGCTGTGTCCTAGAGAGATTGTAATCTGTAAAAGTCTGTAATTGCCCTGACTAGGTCAAAGGTGAAGTTGCAAGGTGAAGTTTTTTTTCCTCCTTCCTCCATATTCCTATAGAAGGTAGATAACACAAATTCCTGATTGATGTGGAAATCAGAGATGACCTTTGGAAGAGAAGAAGGATTAGACCTAAGGACCACCCTGTCCTCGAAAATATTCAGGAACTGCTGTTTTGCCCATAAGGCCCAGAGCTCCCCACCTCTCCTTGCTGATGTAATTGAGCACCAATTAACGTTTTAGGGGCCTTGATCCTTCTAACTGCCTGGAAGAAGGTTCACTAGATCTTCAGAAGCCAGCTCCTACCCAGCTAAATATTAAGGATTGAAACCTGTACCTTCAGAGTGGACAGAGCCAACCCCATTGCCTATCCATTTTGGAGGAAACCCAAAACATGTAGCAATGTTACAGCATCTAGACCTGTTGCATGCCAGTATAAACTTTCTCCAGATCCTATAGTACAGCATAGATGAATCCGTTTTCCTGGCCTGAAACAAAGTCTCGATTACAGGATTAGACAGGCCCTTACATCTTGGTCTTGGTGAAGGAAACACACTTGGGGGTAAATGTATTATGGTATGATTCTTTCAAAACACAGAGTTGAAAAAATTGGACCATAATACATTTACCCCCTGGTCTTGGTGAAGGAGATCTTGCCACAGAGGCAACACCACAGGGTTCTACCTACATCTCCAGAGCCATAAAAAAAAAACAAAATGTGAGAATGGTTACCACTTTGACTCCCTCTTGCTTGATCTTCTTGAGGACCCCAGCTGGAAGTTTCAAGGGCAAGAAAGGGTGAACACCACTTGAGACGACAAGACAAAAAGATGCTGAGCTTGGATTTGAGGTTAGTCACCATTAGCTCTATTTTGGGGAACTCCAAATTTTTCCATCAAGTGCTGCAAAATTTTGGAGTTCAATTCCCATTTGCCAGTAATAATTGCTCTCGACTGAAGAAGTCCACTAGAAATGTTGCATCCCCGACACATGACACTGAGGGATCTCAGATTCAGTTACACCCACTACATTATTTGTGAGAATTATGCCATCACTGAAATCTTTGTACCCCCCTGATAGTTCCGTAAAGCAAAAGCTGTCTGATTGTCCGAAATGACCTGAAGACTCCATAAAGCCAGCAACTGCAACACACTGAAAGCAAGTCTGCCTTCAGACTGAGACCAGGAACCCTGGGCTGTCTGCTGAGATAAAACTAGACTATTCAACAGATAGATCTTTGAGCAGCATTCCTCTGACAGGTACACCCTGTCTAAATCCTTCTTTATCCTGACACCCAGGCTGACACCCAGACTTCAGCCACTGAACAAGCTAAATCTTTTTTAAATTTAGGATCCAGCCATGGCGCTGAAGAGAAGTCTGGAAAGGACAATCTCTAGAGATTTGACTATCAAGAGGCCCTCGAAATACAGCCAGATCAGAAAATCTTCTTCAGTTAGTTCTGCCTCTAGGAGACCAGGAACTCTGTGAAAGTCTTTGGAGAGATGGGCAGACAGGTAAACTGGAAGTGTCTTCCTAGTATGCATATTCGGAAATACCTTTGATGATGAGCAAAGATAGGAATATGGAAGTAGGCATGTTTCAGATCTATGAAATCTCTCACATTAATGCCCAGAAGAATAGACTACAGTGTCTCCATCTTGCCTCAGATCCAGTGACTTTCTTGACCAGAAAAAAAAGGCAAAAAAAATCCTGTGCCTTTTTCTCCTGATGGAAGCTCTACAACTTCCTGGGACTGCACGCCTGCCTCTAGTACCTCTAACTGCTGGGAGGAAATCACCCAGAAGTCTGCCCTCTACTGCGACTGGAAGCCTACTTTGGGATCAGTTATTGCCAAGACTCATCCCTTTTTCCAAAGGGCGAAACATCTGCCAAGAGGAGCCAGCTGCACTTTGTCCCCTATACTGCCTTCCTGGCCTGTGGGCTCTCACATCTTTCAATTGTTGTCTGGAGGTATCAACAGTGAGGAACCTACCCATACAATCTTGTGGTAAGCTTGTTATGACTGGATCACTGATAAATAACTTCTGGTATAAATTAATTTAAAGGACAGAGAGATCTTCTGGTAACAAGACCATAGACCACACAAATAAAGATACTGAATCCAACAATGCCGCGTATAGAAAATCAATCCCCTCTGCATAGTCTCCACGCTTATCAGAAGGTACTGCCTATTTGTTCCTTCCCCAATGTCCAAGCTGAAATGTGATGCCCAGACTCTCAGCGCCCGAGATATAAGAGCTATAGCAATGTCTGACTTCAAGAAAAACCCTGCTGAGATGTGAAGCTGTTTTAGAGACTACTCTATTTTTCATTCCATAGGGTGCCTTAGGTTGCCGCAGCAGATCTGTGGAACTTGCCATCTTTTGTGGAACTTGCCATTCTCTAGTGACCAGGTCTCCGAACACCCAGTGCACTGGAAATATCCTAGTTTTTCTGTACCTATCCTCAAACAGAGGATCCTGAGTTGCCTCAGCCGGAGGATCATCCTTATAATTCTGAGTTTTATATATGCTCTTTAATAGTGGATCCACTTGACATCACCAGACTCTGAACTTTCATACTTCTGTACTTCATCCAGGGACTCTTCCTCAGAGACTGTGAAAGCTAACTCTGCATCAAGGTTGATCTGAGACCTAATCCTTTTAATTCCTTGCAAAGCAAGCAAATCTGTCATTATTATTATTATTATTATTATCATCGCAGATTTGTAAGGCACCACAGTGCTCTGCAGCGCCGTACAGTAGGAAAAACAGGACAAACATAAAACAAGAACATACAAGGTAGACAAAATAAATGCAGATATGAAAATAAAGGGTATGAAGGGTCCTGCTCATTAGAGAGCTTATATTCTAAGTGAAAGAGAGTATAGCTGAAAGAAGAGGAGCTAGTGTAGCTTCGAGTAAAGATTGGGATAGTTGTGAAGGTGCATTAGTGTGAATAGTGTTATCGAGGATAAGGTCACCTCTAAATAACAGATGGGTTTTCAAAGAGCATCTAAAGATTTGAAGTCTGTGGGAAAGTTTGATTGAACATGGTAGGGAATTCCAAAAGTGGGGAGCAGCACGGGAGAAGTCTTGTAGACGGAGTGAGAGGTGGTTACCAGAGAGGAGACAAGGCGCAGGTCAGAGGTAGATCTAAGAGGGCAGGAGGGAAAGTATTTTGATATGAGATTTAAGATGTGTGCAGGGGTAGTGTTGTTGATGGCTTTGTAGGTAAGGGTGAGTAATTTGAATTTGATTCTGGAGGGCACAGGGAATCAGTGTAGGGATTTGCAAAATGGTGCAGCAGATGTGGAGCGGTGAGAGAGGAAGATCAGTCTTGCAGCAGCATTTAGGGTGGATTGAAGTGTGGATATATGGGTGTCAGAAATGCAGGATAGCAGGAGGTTGCAATAGTCTCATTAAGATGATGAGAGAATTGAGTTTTGGTAGCATGTTGAGTAAGAAAGGGGCGTGTTCTGGCAATGTTTTTAAGGTGTAGTCGACAGGACTGGGAGAGAGTCTGGATGTGAGGAATAAAGCAGAGGGTGGTGTCAAGTGTGATACCACAGCAGCGGGCTTGGGAGACTGTGGAAATTGTGGTTGTATTGACAGTGTCACAAATGCCCAGCCTGTTCCAGATACAGCAATCTGAACAGCTGGCCGTGACTGGCGTCACCTTAGTCACTTAACAATGAATACACCTTTTCTGCCACCACAAAGGGTTTATTATGGTGTCCTCACGTTCACCAAAACAACTTATTAATGTTTCACACTTAAATCACATACACATGTAGCATGGGCCTCCTTGGGCTTCGTAAATTCACTAAGGATCATGGAGAACATGCTAGATTAAATTAATTTAATCTGAAAAATGTTTTCAAGGCTTAATTACAAAAAAAATTAATATCAAGACATACAATAAATTTGCACAAATAATTTTCAGAATATAAAATAGGAAATAAGATCAGAGGGCCTGATTCATTAAGCTACGCATCTTGTTTTTTCCACATCGTAAGTTGCGTAGAGTACTGTAAGTAAAACTGGGACATGCGCAATCCAAATGAGCAATGCAAAGTCGAAAAACACACCCACCTGCGGTTCTTTAGGCAACGGAAAACAATAAGCAGCGGATCCTAAGCAATTTACTCAGTTTACAAGTTCCTCTACGTTCACTTCTGCTACGTTAAGATAAGCAATGTATACGTCATGGCTAATGTGGGAGGTCCGACGAGTTTATTTACACATATTAAAACACAATCCTGTGGGTATTTTTACAGGGAAGTTGTAATTTTATAATTCCTTATCAAGTTTGACATATTTGGTAAACTTTGAACAATGACTTTGGATTGTTTTTAATGAGCGAAATTCACACTTTGCTACAAGACAGATTGTATGATAGGTTTGTTTGTTTTTGAGTTGAACTGGGCATATATCATGGAAAATGCATGTACATCGCTCGCTTAAATAGAAATGCATAATTAATCTGTAAAAATGTATGTTGTTTTATAATGCTATCTCAACCGTTATTAAAAATGAATAGCATACTCTTCCATAAGCGCTACACACATAGTAGAGTGCATACAACCTCCACACAGATAAAGGGTGTGTGTATGGATTAGAACTCGTGACTTTTTGGAAGGTGGAGTAACTCACCACTAACACAAACGTTTTTGAAAAAACAGGGAGAAGAGCCACAATACAGCATGCATGCATGTTACAGAGGAAAGTGCTAGTTAATAATACTCATTATTAATCCAAAACACATACAAATTAGGAATCTCACAGGTAGCTTAGTGGTTAGCACTTTATCCTCACAAATCTGCCGTCATGAGTTCAAGTACCAAGAATGGCCATAACATCTGTGTGTAGATTGTGGACTTTATTCGTTAATCTAAGAAACACCACTGGAACTTGGGCGAAGCCAGATTTTGTTTTTTTACATTTTCCTTCAAAACTGATCTACTACACGCTCAAGCACAAAAACAAATCCGCCCTCTTATTTTACATGCATCAACCACTCAAATGCAACTTTCTTATGGCAAGTTGCTTGTTCCCTGGAAGACAATGTTAATGTTTTCACTTTCCTAAAGGTTCATGTCACTCAGGTCACATGCACATTATTATGTACATGCTGACATTTATTATCAGGAATGGCCTAAGTGTGGGGGGTTGCTGATTTGGAGGGGACAGTCTCCTTGAAGTTAAATGCCACGTTGCCTGGAAACCTTGTTTGATCTGTATGTATGGCTTACAGGTTATGTTATGTACTCAGCTTTACCCAAACAGAACGCTGGCCACAGTCAATTAGCATGGTGGTTTGCGTTGCTTGCACTTCTGCCTCACAGCACTGAGATCATGAGTTCAGTTCCCAAACATGGACTGATCTGTGTAGAGTTTGGATGTTCACTTCAATGTTTGCGTGCCTTTACTCTGACGCATTAAGTTAACATTTGCCTACCACTACAATGTCACAGGATTTTGGGAAGTTTATAATTTTGTATGGCATTTGGCATATACCTTCCTTAATGAATCTGGCCCCCAAGGCACATTAAGTGTATGCTATTACTAAAGATGGCCTACCTCTTACAGGGGTGAATTGTTGTTGGAGGGCACACGCTCCTTTTTGTAAAATGCAAATTGCAAATGCAAACCTTTTATTCATAAGCTACTGCTTGTGCTTGTATGTTATGTAACCAACTTCTTGTCTACCAAAATGCTATAGCCAACAGCGGGAGGTAAATGTATCAAGGTGCGATTTTGCAAAATCAGCGATTTTTCTCGGGAGAGTTGAAACTCGCAGATGTATGAAGCTGAGATTTCATGCAAAATCGCCAGAGTTGTGCTTCTGTCAAAATCGCTATTTGCAAAATCGAGAGAGACCAAACTCCCGACTGTTTGCCACTGCAGCTATACAAGTCTCAAATGTATGAAGCTGCGATTAAGCAAACTCAGGAGAGTTTGCTTTCAAACACGCCAGATACAACATGCTGCATTCTAGCAGCATGTTGTATAAACACATCACTGTTACACTGCCTGTCATACAGCAGCCGGAGCTCCGGCAGCTGTAAGAACTGTAAAGAATAGATAAAAGTAAAAAAAAAAAAAAAAAAGCATGGGGTCCCCCCCTCTATTCAGTCTTAACCCTAGTGCTGCCAGACTACTGCTGGTTCTGTGAAAATGGGGAAAAATTTTGCGTGGGGTCCCCCCTATTTTCACAAAACCAGCACTAGGCAAACCAGCCGGGGTTGGAGGCACTATAGCAGGGAGACACATGGCCGGGGTCCCCCTGCCATAATGACTAACCAACCCCAGGCTGTTCAGCGCTGGGCTGGATTCCCTAGGGAGTGGGGTCCGCCGAATAAAATGAGCGGGCCGCCCCCCTAGGGACACCAAGCCCAGTGCTGATAACACTAGGGCTTTTTCTACACCCCTGAGCGGTGGGTGTAGGGTAATAACGGCCAGGGGGGCCATTGTTGCTTGCAGTCTTCTGTTCTTCTGCCCAGGGGGCATTAGGTCTATTTATAGTATTAGGTGATTTGCGTATCGGAGCTTCTACTATGTAGAAGCTGTTTGTGGCGGTCCTGCACTTTTTTGATTTTTCTTCAATCAAGCAAGAAGATTTGGGGATTTTACAAATATGGTCCCCCCTGGCTGAAGAACAGAAGACTGCATGCAACAATGGGCCCCCCTGGGCAGAAGAACAGAAGACTGCAAGCAACAATGCCCCCCCCCCTGGGCAGAAGAAAAGAAGACTGCAAGCAACAATGGGTTTCCCCCTGGGCAGAAGAACAGAAGACATTACAAGCAGGACTTTTGGAATTACAAATTTATTTGGCACTTGGTCAAGCATAGACTTTTGGATACAAATTTATTTTGGACTTTGGTGACATTCAATTTTGGATTGAAAGCTGCTGACAAGAGATCAAAACTTCATTGGTGAGTATATTAGGGATTTATTATTTTTATAAAAAATATGTGGTGTAAATGAGGGTGTTTACTGTCATTATTGTGGGTTTATTATTTTTGATAAATGTTAGTGGTTTTAACCAGGGTGTTGTGGATTTGTAAACATTTTGTTTTGTGGAACTACAGGTCCCAGCCAGCCCTGGGTGTCAGTGCTTGTTGGCACTTGTGGTTCTCCAAGTGCCAACATGCCCTGGCTGCCGTGGGTATGCTGGTGTTTGTAGTTATACAAGTAGCAGCATGCCCACACTATTTAGGGCAACCTGGCTGGCTGGGACTTGTGTTTTACATCGCAGCAAATCTACTACTCTGCACTCTGATAGGTTATCTGAGCACATATGGGCGCGCTCACGTCTCATGCGGATCTTTCCTACACCTGTGTGTGAAATGGCTGTTTGTCCATCCAAAAACATGGCGTCCACCACAGATGAGACGAGTACTCTGTGCTCTGCAATGAGGAAGACAGTGTACACCTGGTCTATCAATTAAATCATGCATTTAAACCCACCTGGCCTCTTCCTTCACTCCTGCTCATTTGCAATTTGGCAGGGCAGGCTCTGGCAGAACTTGAGAATTAGAGGTGATTTATCCTTGGATTTGACAATCGGTATTACTTTAAGTACTATTTTATGTGATATGTTTTAATAGATAGAACATGTTTGCTTCAGAATTGGGACCAAACTTGTTAGGCCTAAATCAATGGTACTGTGCTTGCAACTTTCAAAGAGTGGACTTGGCCTCCAAATGTACAGGCAAAGTATCACATTTAGTACAACACTCTGCTAATGGGTTGCCAAACCAAAAACCCAAGAGTAAGCAGACTATAGCATTGTTGGTCAGATTAAGGGAAATGTATCTAGGCAACATCTTTGGTGTCCAAAAAGCATGAATAAAGTTTTCCGCGGCCACAGATAACAAAATGGGTAATCTCCTTCATTAATCCATGGATTATATGGTGCTGGAGGAGATAATCCATTTTGTCATCTGTGGCCGTGACAAACTTTATTCCTTCGCATCTATATTCTGGACTGTTGGTAGGAGTTATCTACTTTGATTTTTGTGGATGTTTCACTCATGTATGTTTATTACATGCATTTTTATCTCTACTGTTACGAGCCGCGGTGGTGCCCAGCCGCCGCGACTCACTCACCTGCGTCCCGGCCATCGCCATGACGACCGGGACGTCATTTCCGGCCATAACCCGGCCGTTGCCGGGGCAACCAGTAGACGCTTCAGAGCTGCGTCCCGGCAATAGGAGGAGGCCGGGCGCAGGGTTCTACAGCCCACAGGGTTCTACAGCCTGTGGGCTAATTAATATGGGCAGATTATAGGAGGCAATTACAGGCATTAGCCTGCAACTGTGCAGGCCAGGGGCAAGCCCTGATTGGCCCTGTTAGTGACTGCTTTATTAACCTGCAGAAGTGTTTTCAACCTGTGATTGTTTCAGATGGGTATTTAAGGCAATGAGGTCTGCTGCCTCATTGCCGGTTATAGCTCCTGTGTTCCAGTCTGCTGACCTGCTTGTTCCAGTTCCTGTATCCTGATATCTATATTTGACTTCCCGTGTATGACCCTTGGCTTTGTATTGGACTTCGTTTGTGTTTCCTGTGACCCTGATCCTTGGCTTGTTTACCCGTTCCGCTACTTTGCCTGTGACCTCTGACCTCAGCTTGTTCATCGATACTGCTACTTGCTGCCGGCCTTTGACCTCTGCGTGGACCTGACTCTTCTTGCCTGGGTTCTCCCCAGCCGGTACACACTTCACGACCCTCTGTCAGTCTGCAGCCCAGTCTGTCCCCACCATCAGGGGCTCCAGTGAACACCTGACTGGCAGAGTAGACTCCGGGTTGTGTTGTGCTGGCTGGAGGGGTTCCTAACATTATAACCGGCCCACTCACGGAGACAAGGTTAGAATGGATGCAAGTGGATCCACACCGTCTCTGGCACAAACCCTAGCAGGCCATGTTGAGTCCTTGTATCAGATGATGCAGGGATTGGCTGGGCGTATGTCTGTTCAAGAAGAAGCCACAAAAGCTTCACAACCTACTCCAGGTCCCATCTGTGAACCCAAAATGAACTTACCAGATCGGTTCTCCGGAAATAGAACCCTGTTTCGGAACTTCAGGGAGAGCTGCAAGCTCTATTTTCGGATGAGACCCCGCTCCTCCGGTTCAGAGCAGCAAAGAGTTGGGATTATTATTTCCCTTCTACAGGGTGACCCCCAGTCCTGGGCGTTTTCTTTGCCGCAGACCAGTCCAGCCATGCAGTCCGTGGACTCCTTCTTCGAGGCATTGGGTCTACTGTATGATGACCCGGATCGAGTGGCCTCCGCGGAAGCTCATCTATGGTCCTTGAAACAAGGCCGACGGTCGGCAGAAGAATACTGCGCTTAATTCCGTAGATGGTCACATGATAGTGGATGGAACGACCCTGCCTTACGAAGTCAGTTCCGTTTCGGCCTATCTGAACAGATTAAAGATTCTTTGGTGCAATACCCGTCTCCTAGCTCTCTGGAGGATTTGATGCACCTCTCCATTAAAATTGACAGGAGATATAAGGAGCGGAAAACTGAAAAGGAAACATTATCACCTCCATCCGCCTTCGTTCCTGTTTCCCAGGATGGTGAGGAGCCTATGCAATTAGGAGCATATCGTCTCTCTTCTGAGGAGAGAGACAGGAGACGTTCGCAAGGTCTATGTCTCTACTGAGGCATAAAAGGCCACTTCTCCCGTTCTTGCCCAAATAAGTCGGGAAAAGACCATGCCTAGGGAATGAGGGGAAAGTTCACCTAGGTCTGCAAATTATCTCCCCGAAAAATGCTGTATTAATCCCTGCACAGCTCACCTTCCGGGTGAGCATCCTGCTCCTACGGGAGATTTAGATGGCCTGATGAAGCCTTTCTCCAGGTTTTCTCCACGGGCTCGCTCTGTGGACCTGTCGGCCTTCATTGATAGCGGAGCTGCAGGCAACTTCCTTGATATCGGGTTTGCCCGCTCTGCCGGAATTCCAATGGTAAAACTCAAATCTGCTATTATTGTCTGTGGCTTAGACGGAGGTCCGTTGCCTGGTGGCAAGATTTCCTGGGAGACCCCGCCACTACAGTTGAAGATTGGAGCTCTCCATTCTGAGTCAATCACCTTCTTCCTGATCAATTGTTCGTCGGTTCCTATGATCTTGGGCCACCCATGGCTTTCCTGTCATAACCCTGTCATAGACTGGGTAAAAGGAGAGATTGTCAAGTGGAGTACTTATTGTACACAGTCTTGTTTGTCACTGTCTCTGCGTATGATTCGGCCTATTCCGGAGCGGCTTCCCTCACAGTATCATGAATTCTGGGACGTGTTCTCCAAGAAGGCTGCTGATACCTTACCGCCACATTGTGACTTTGACTGTGCCATCGAACTTATTCCTGGTTCCAAGTTACCTAAGGGGCGTTTGCATTCCCTTTCTGCTCCAGAAACAAAATCCATGCAGGAATATATCGACGAAAACCTGGAGAAAGGCTTCATCAGGCCATCTAAATCTCCCGTAGGAGCAGGATGCTTCTTTGTATCAAAAAAGGACGGAGGGTTAAGACCCTGTATTGACTACCGGGGATTGAATCATATCACAGTCAAGAACACCTATCCCCTTCCACTCATCTCAGTATTGTTTGATCAGCTAAGAGGGGCTACTGTCTTCACTAAAATCGACCTTCGTGGAGCATATAATCTCATCCGTATCAAAGAAGGAGATGAGTGGAAGACGGCTTTCAATACGCACTCTGGCCACTACGAGTATCTGGTCATGCCGTTTGGCCTCAGCAATGCGCCTGCAGTGTTCCAGGACTTGTTCAACAAGGTCCTCCGAGACTTCCTGGGTGGTTTTGTGGTCGTCTATTTAGATGATATCCTCATCTATTCCAAATCTTTACTCGCACATCAGACTCACGTCAAACAAGTCTTACAAAAATTGCGAGAAAACCATCTCTACGCCAAGCTGGAAAAGTGTGAGTTTGAGGTGCAGAAGGTATCCTTTTTAGGTTACGTAATCTCTTCTGATGGATTTTCTATGGATTCAACAAGGTCCAGGCTATTGTGGATTGGGTACAACCCAACAATCTAAAGGCGGTACAGAGGTTTCTGGGCTTCTCCAATTATTATCGAAGGTTCATTCACAACTTCGCTGACATTGTGGCTCCCATTGTCGCTTTGACCCATAAAGGAATGGACCCAACTAATTGGTCGTCTCAACCAGTAGCCTCATTCAAAAGTCTGAAAAAGGCCTTTATCTCAGCTGAGGTCCTTAAACATCCAGATCCAGCTAAAGCATTTGTTCTAGAGGTCGATGCCTCGGACGTCGGGGCCGGCGCCATTCTATCACAGAAGGATCCTCATACTAATCGTCTACACCCATGTGCCTATTTCTCCCGTCAGTTCTCTTCAGCAGAAGCCAACTACGACGTCGTTAATAGAGAACTATTGGCAATCAAGTGGGCCTTCGAGGAGTGGCGGCATTGGTTGGAGGGTGCTTCGCATCAGATCTCTGTCATTACCGACCACAAGAACTTGCAATATATACAGTCAGCCAAGCGTTTAAACCCTAGACAGGCCCGCTGGGCATTATTTTTTACCAGGTTCAATTTCCTGATCACCTACAGACCAGGTTCCAAGAATGTCCGGGCAGATGCCCTGTCCAGGAGTTTCATGGCACACCATGTTCCAGTTACTAACCCAGAGTCTATTATTCCTCCTTCCATAATCCATGCTGGGTTAACCCAAGATCTGAGTGTCACACTGCAGAGATTCCAGAAATTAGCCCCAGATGCTACTCCGGAGCAACGACTTTTTGTTCCAGTCCACTTAAGAAAGGCGGTTCTTACGGAAGCACATTGCAGTAGTGCTGCTGGACACCCTGGAATTTACAAGACGCTAGAAATCCTTTCCCGAACGGTCTGGTGGCCATCCATGTCTGCCGACGTCAAGAGGCATGTCCTCTCATGTGAGATTTGTGCTAGAAACATAGTTCCTAGGATCCGTCCAGTAGGCCAATTAGTTCCTTTGGCCCCTCCTGCGAAACCATGGACTCATCTGTCTATGGACTTTGTAGTGGATTTACCACCTTCTGCAGGACACAACACGATTTGGATCGTGGTAGACCGGTTCAGCAAAATGTCACACTTCATTCCGTTAACCAAACTGCCTTCTGCTCGGGATTTGGCTCTCTTATTCATTCAACATATTTTCAGGCTCCATGGACTCCCTACTGACATCGTCTCTGATCGGGGTTCTCAGTTTATAGCACAATTCTGGAGATCCTTCTGTACCCTTCTCGGAATCAAGGTCAGTTTATCATCCGTCTACCACCCTCAGTCAAATGGGCAAACTGAAAGGGTTAACCAGTCCCTAGAAAAGTTTCTGCAATGCTACACATCGGAGTTCCACGATAATTGGTCTTCCTTGTTACCCTGGGCGGAATTTGCCTGTAATAATTCCTGTCACTCAGCTACTAAAATCTCTCCGTTCTTCTGCAATTATGGTTTTTACCCCAGATCTAACTCCCTGTATTCACTCCAGTCCATTGGTATCCAGGAGATCCGCTCCACTGCAAGAGATCTCAGAGTTATCTGGAAGAAAGTTCACTCATCATTGAGACAAGCCTCACTTGTGGCAAAAAAAAATTCGGACCAACATCGTACCACCTGCTCCCTTAAGGTTGGCCAGAAGGTGTGGCTGTCTACAAAAAATATCAGGCTCAGACAGCCTTGCAAGAAGTTGGTCCCTAAGTTCATCGGGCCGTTTCCTATCATCAAACAGGTGAACCCCGTTGCGTTTAGGTTAAAAATTCCGGCCTCGTTGAGAATTCCCAACACATTTCATTGTTCTCTGTTGAAACCGGTACTATTTCCTGGTCAAGCCCAGTCTTCAAGTGTGACTGGGAGAGGTTCCAGTGGACCACAAAAATTTGTGATTCAAAAGGTCCTTGATTCTAAAAAAGTTCAAGGACAGGTGCATTTCCTTGTACAATGGAGGAATCGCGGATTGGAAGAGCGATCTTGGGTTCCGCGGAGACAACTCCATGCCCCAAAGAAACTGAAGGAGTTCTTCAAAAAATTCCCTAGAAAACCAGGATGTCGGGGTCCCTCAACCCCTCCTCAAGGGGGGGGGGGGTACTGTTACGAGCCGCGGCTGTGCCCAGCCGCCGCGACTCACTCACCCGCCATGACGACCGGGACGTCATTTCCGGCCATAACCCGGCCGTTGCCGGGGCAACCAGTAGACGCTTCAGAGCTGCGTCCCGGCAATAGGAGGAGGCCGGGCGCAGCGTTCTACAGCCTGTGGGCTAATTAATATGGGCAGATTATAGGAGGCAATTACAGGCATTAGCCTGCAACTGTGCAGGCCAGGGGCAAGCCCTGATTGGCTCTGTTAGTGACTGCTTTATTAACCTGCAGGAGTGTGTTCAACCTGTGATTGGTTCAGATGGGTATTTAAGGCAATGAGGTCTGCTGCCTCATTGCCGGTTATAGCTCCTGTGTTCCAGTCTGCTGACCTGCTTGTTCCAGTTCCTGTATCCTGATATCTATATTTGACTTCCCGTGTATGACCCTTGGCTTTGTATTGGACTTCGCTCGTGTTTCCTGTGACCCTGATCCTTGGCTTGTTTACCCGTTCCACTACTTTGCCTGTGACCTCTGACCTCAGCTTGTTCATCGATACTGCTACTTGCTGCCGGCCTTTGACCTCTGCGTGGACCTGACTCTTTTTGCCTGGGTTCTCCCCAGCCGGTACACACTTCACGACCCTCTGTCAGTCTGCAGCCCAGTCTGTCCCCACCATCAGGGGCTCCAGTGAACACCTGACTGGCAGAGTAGACTCCGGGTTGTGTTGTGCTGGCTGGAGGGGTCCCTAACATCTACATGTGGTATTAAAAAGTCAATGCACTAGAGAGTTTCTTTTTCTCATTATTTATGATACTGTATGGGAGTCTACTACATCCAGAGAATTTATTGGGAGGGTCAAGCATCATCCTTATACAGTGCTGTGTTTAAAGATATTTTCTTGTAAGCATATAGTACACAAGGGAGATGTGGTGTGAAGCACATTATTGAAGATATTGATTCCTACTTTCATCGCTGGCTATTAGGAGATCTTCAGTCTGATCTTGGGCTATTTATGGGATTTCCATTCTGTATTGAGAGACTGTTTTTATTAATTACACTATATATTGTATTTTACATGTATTCTGATGTATTTGGGTTTAATGTTGATATTACTTTTTGGGATCACTACTTCGCATTGTGACATGGTTGGGCACATTATCCAGATTGGTAGTTTAGTCAGTTCCTTTTGAAAACAGTCCCATCTAGGTACCAGGATGGGCATACAGCCATGGTATATTCCTCGCCGAGTAGCTACTTAGGCACACCAAACTATGCTTAGTGAATGCAGCTAATTTTACATGCACCTTGTGTGGGGTTTTACATTTCCCTACGGATTGTGTGCCAGTGGTCATTACTTACTGCTTGCTTGTCATTATGGAGGATGGCCACTCTGCTGTATGAGGAGAATGAAATTGTGGCCTCATAGTGCTATTTTGTTGCACACTTTCAAAATACTTGTTACATGTTGAAGCAGGCATTGGCCTTACTATGGCAAAAAGTATCCCTACATAATATTTACACACACATTTACAGATCCTACTTTCAGATATTCCCATCCAGAATCTTACTTAAGGCTAATGCTTTTTTGGAGAAACGGAATAAAGCGCATTCTGAATGTCATTGCAAATTAATGTTATCAATCAGACACCAAAGTCCCATATGAACATGTTAATTTCGATCAATACTGCTTGTCTCAAATATTGGACCAGGCCAAAAATACTTTAAAAAATTATGCAAGGTGTGTGCAGGATCCCAATCTGTGTCTTCACCAACACTTTAGTATATGTATGTCAGGTTAGCTCACGAATAGATGAGTGAGATCCTGCTGTCTCGACTGGTATTGGCTTGACTTCCCTAGAGGCGTGGGGCCTGAGTCATTAAGGAAAGTAAGGCAACAAAAGGAGTAAATGTTCTCCAGGACAAACCATGTTACAATGTAAGGGGTGCAAATTAGTTTATTATTTTGCATGTAAGGAAAATACTGGCTGATATTCATGTAGGACACAAATACTTGATCTCTTTCGTTTTACACTGACATTAAAAGTTGATCTAGGACATGCCCTACCCAAATTATAAATCTGTCCTCACATGTTAATTTACCTCCCCCTCCAATGCAACATGGTTTTGCCCAGGGGAAAAGTTACTCCTTTTTTATGCTTTGCTCTCCTTAATGACTCAGGCCCGTGGAGTCTAACAAGGTGGAAGATATTCATCAGAGACTCCCGCAAGGGAATTTATGCTTCAGTGGCTTCCACCCTGCAGGTCGCGGCCCTCCAGGGAAGTTCCCAGTGAGACAGATAGAGAACAGCTTAAATAGCAGAAGAAATCTAATTCGGACATCAAATGGTGATAAGGATTACCACTTTATTGTAAAATATAATACAAAGTTCACTGAAGGTTGAATAAACTGCAGATGATGATCACGATAATATACAGAGAGTAGGAACCATCAGTAAAGTTCAATAATGCAGACTGAATGCCTAATAAGCAAAGTCACCACCTACACCACTAAGAAATGGAACATAATACAAAGTTCAATGAAGTTACTGGAGATGAACAGATCAATGAAATCCAGATATGCAGCAGCGATGAATCACTACGGAGAAGTAAAACGAGGCAGCACTAGACTACGATGTTGATGGAGTAGATAGCAAGCGTTGTTCCCATGGCAGTTACACTGAGGTTAGCAGAGTCAGGTATATACAGCAACGATGAGCCACAGCTTACCATAAGGATGTGGAACGAAACAGCAGTAGTCAGCGGTGTAGCCAGGATAGATGACAGACATTGATCTTAGTGATTGCCACGATAATGGTACTGGTGCACAGGGATCAGCATAGTCCAGATATATACAGCAACAATGGGCCACAGCTTACCACAGGGATATGGAACAAGGCAGCAGTAATCAATAGTGCAGACCGAGTAGGTAGTGGGTGTTGATCACAGAGATTACCACAAGTAGTGGAACTGGTGCACAGAGATCAGCAGTCCAGATGTATACAGCAAGAATGAGCCACAGCTTACCACAGAGATGTGGAAGGAAACAGCAGTAGTCAGCGGTGCAGAAAGGATGAATAGTGGGCGTTGATCATAACGATTATCACGGTAAAGGAACTGGTGCACAGAGATTAGCAGAGTCCAGATATATACAGCAACAATGAGCCACAGCTTACCACAGATATGTGGAACACGGCAGCAGTAGTCAGTGGTGCAAGCCGAGTAGGCAGTGTATGTTGATTATCACAGGTAAGCGGAACAGGTGCACAGAGGTCAGCGTAGTCTAGACACACAGCAGCGATGAAGCACAGCTTCCCACAGAGATGTGGAACACAGGAGGGCATCAGAATCAGGTCAGGTATGACTTGAAGAACCAGCAATGAAAGGGTGAAAGGAGGGGCCTTATAAAGGGAGGCTGACCAATAGGAGAACTGACTAACACGCAGGTGAGGTAATCACATGTACAAATCATAGCTGACAGCCTGTACTAAGAAGAGAGATTTAAAGTGAAAGTCAGTGTTTAGAGGCTCGGTGGAGATACCCGAGGAATGGAGTGTGACAATGTAGAAGTGTGTAAATGTGTGTGGCTGAAATGGAACATTGCATGGCTTTGAAAAACAAGAACAAAAAAATATGGTGTGAAGTATGTCAATACTAGCTTAGCGAGCTGGTCAAAACTAAAAAGGGTGGATAGTGTCATTGTTTAACTGCAGGACAAACCCGGATTGAAAGGGAATGTTGATAAGGAATCCAACAGATGCTGAACTGGTGTATGACACCAAGGCATTGGACTTGATTGTGTGGACTTTCTTTGTGTTTTGTATTTGTCTGTGGAGACAAATCCAAGTAAAGTGGTGATTGCGTCTGGAGTGTGTTTTGGCCTTTGTGGTTTTAACATTGACTAACCTGTGAAGTGTTGTTGGCAATGATTCTAACATTTATGGACCCTACTTTGACAACAATTACAGTGCTTACTAAATATACAAATCAAATTCAGTTCACAAAACATGTTAAACTGGACCAATACAAAATTCTAACACATGGGCCATTAAAAGAGAGCATACATAGTAAACACACAAATATATCTAATCTTATGAATTTCCAAAACACTCAATAGGGAGTGTGATTTAAGGGCCTAATATAAAAAGAAATAAGGAACGCTGTAATAGATGGTACATGTATACATGTACCTAAATGGGCCACAATGGACTATAGAGTGATTGTTGTGTATGACAAGAGGAAGAACAGCAGTGTAGTAAGGACCAGATAATTCTTTGAGACAGATTGCTGACACTAATGCAGGCTCAGATTTATTACGAACATACATTCATAAATTTATGCAGCACAATACATAGCAAGTAAGACATTGTTCTCTGCGAGAAAGGTCCTTGGATGATGAGTTAACTATCATGGCCATTTGAAGAAACATATAGGCAGGGTTGTAGCATTGGATAAATACTTCTACAATAAGCCACGCAATTGGGAACTCTTACATGCATGTCATCTTTGCCTGTTGAAGGTAAAGGAAAAATTGAATAATCCAATACTAGCTCTCAGGTCACTTTACTGCATGTACTTAGATTCTGCCTTGGTGCACATTAAGGTGACCACTGTCACCTACCATGCAAAGTGTCTTGTAAGGCTCACAGACCTCTATAACTTGGATTAGAAGTGTGGTTTGGTCTTGAAAATACCCCAAAAACCAAACCGATAATAAAATTGTGGATTGCCTAAGGTGACCTAGGCAGACACACAAATCTACATCACAATTCAATAGGCTTATTACAGCAATATTGTATGCAGCACCACATACACTTTAAAATAACTTTACATGTTCGTTATCAAAACACTATAGATACTTACATTTTTCAACTGGCTACGACACGATAGGCACCTTCGGCAACTCCACAGGCAAGGGCTGTGGGCCCTTAGCCCTGCCAGCACCTACATAGCATGGCATGTTGGGGAAACAGCCTGTGGTGACAAATGAAAGACATTTATTGTTGTACAAATGTGGCATTTTCTGCAGTCTAAGCCCTACTAATTAGATGTTATACTTTAGATTTCTTGATGAACACTGTTAGTCTCTGTTTTTACTATCAATGTTAGGCAATAATATTAGAAAGGTAATTGCCATTGCCTTACCCAACCATTATGGCCCATAGGCAATGATATTATTCGAACACCATCTGGGTCAAGTTAGGACAGTTGAAAGCAAAGTCAGAAATTCCACACTTAAGAAGGTTGCTATTTGCACATTATCCAGTAGTTTATGACAGCAAAACATTTTGGGTGTTGAAGGACAAATGATTGTCCAAAAAATTACACGAATTGAAGGAGAATTCCTAAAGCAGTTTCAGGTACCCTTAGAGCTTAGCATAGATTTTTGAGGCATGGCTAATGGAACCAATTTCATAAGGACAACACCACATGTATGTTTGGCAAGCCATTTCTTGGATTCTAATGTAAGTTTAGTTACATTTTGCATTGGATCATTCTTCAATCATATAGCATTGGTGTATTTCACCTTTAAAAGGAAACAGTATTTATCATTATTATTATTAATTTTTATTTACAAGGCACCACAAGGTGTCCGCAGCGCCGTACAGAGACAAACAAATTACAATACAATGGGAGACTAGCATATGGTAAAAACAGTACTAATAGATGTGATTTACCCAAAAAATATGTATCACGGACATACTGCCTGAAGTTGACTACCTGGTCTAATTTCCACAGTGTGGCTTCAGGCTCCCCTCCTCGTCCATTTCAGCAACCTCGTCCACCACCTCTGGAGCCCCACTCTGGATGGCAATATTGTAAAACACCACACACAGAACTATGATGTCACATACTTTACTCGGCCCATACATCAGTGCTCCACCAGACCAGTCCAGGTATCTAAATTGTGCCTTTAGGAGGCCAAAAGCCCTTTCAATTACCGATAGACTCTCGTCCAACTCCAGGATTGCCTGTATGTGTGACAAAAGCCGGAGTTAAAAAAACATTATGTGAGTCCTTTAGAGCTTTCCATTTTCACTGTAGACTTCAACCCCAAAACGTATACTTTTATATATATTATTATATATATTATACAATTAAAGCCCAATTCTTCTATTTTGTGTTTGGCAAGTACAGTCAGTAATTTTTATTAAAAAAAAAAACAAAAAAAACCCTCAAGCACTAGTGACAAGCAAAGATACCACATCAGAGACCACTTCACCAGAAAGATCCAGAAATAGTAAAGCAAACTACATGAGTTGGTTACACTGTATACTTACCACACACCAAAACACAAAAAATACCTTGTGCGTAATCAAAAAAATTGCCTAACAGTTTTAACAGCAGGTAATAAAGACAGACAAAAAAAAGGTGCAATTTATTAAAATTAAAAAAATAAAATACAATACTCAAGCCAGAGTGAGAGCAAAGACACCATATCTGAGACCACCTCACCAGAAAGCTCAAGAAAAATACTTAAACATGAGTGGGTGCCACTGTATACTTACCACACACCAATTACACAAAGGAACCTTAGTCCAAATGATTTTAAGCAACTTTCTCACATATAATTTGTTAGGGAGGGGGAGTAGGTAACAAATACAGACAAGAAAAAGCAAAACACAAAATTAGACTCTAAATAATTCAGGCAAGATGCAGTCCCTATTCAAAGTGACAATACACAGTGCAAGAAGGTCAATCATATAAAATAATATTATATACTTTACTCTAAACCTCCCAAACCCTATCTATAGTTACTATCAAATGTAAAGCCCTTACTTCACAAATGAGAGAACCTTATAGTTAAATTCCCATGGGTGTAACAAACAGTAAACCACGTCTAAATGATATTTAAGCTCTTAAAACATACTTTGATTTGTGAAAGGTACTGTTCCAAATACCTCTAAACTGCACTATTTCATGTGTGTTAGTTATACCCCATTCATACTGCACCAAAAACCCGGGTGTTTGCAGAGGCACGCTGAAAAACCCGGGTCTTGGTGCAATATGAATAGTCCAACCACAAAATCCCGAGTCTAAAATCCCGGGACTTAGACCCGGGATTTTGCGAGGGGTAATTTCCGGGTTGGACCCCGCTCGCCTGCAGTATGAATGGTGCAACCCGGGTAATTCCCGGGTCTCACCATTCCTACTGTAAAAAAAAAAAATGGCAAAGTAAAAAAAAAATGATTTTAATTAATAAAAAATACATAACAAATGTTTACTTAACTTATTTTCAGCCAGCGGTGTCTCCGGTGAGTTGCCGGCTGTCAGGGGGACCTCTGGGTACTAAAATGACGTCATTTCTAATGGACTAGAAATTACATCATTTTAGTACCCAGAGGTCCCCCTGACAGCCGGCATCGCACCGGAGACACCGCTGGCTGAAAATAAGTTAAGTAAACATTTGTTATGTATTTTTTTTTAATTAAAACATTTTTTTACACTTTTTTTTTTCTAAAACCCGGGTCGGGCAGGTGCAGTATGAACCCGCCCGACCCGGGAATCTTCTTATCTATACTGGCCTGTGCCCCGGCAATATCCCGGGTTAACAACCCGGGATATTGCCGGGGCGGCAGTATGAAAGTGGTTTTACTCACACAAAAACAGTGCTCTCCCAGGCAAACACCAGTGCAACAAATTACTTTTTAAAAGGAAGTGTAATTACCGAATTGTTAGCAGGTGCATACTCTGACATGCTGCTCAGATGACGACAGACACAGGTGCGTTTAGAGAGCGAGTGTGTTTGCTTTTGCCTAAAACACCACCATGCATATTGTTAGATTTAATTTTAAAACATGATGTTAGTGTATGTGGCTGGTTATATTATCGTGTTTGGTAATATACTTCATGAATCCGTGTCAAGAATTCGGTTTAGCAATTTAAGATATATTACATGATGTATTATTTCAGTATAGACTATACAGCATATGATGTACTCTTTAGTCTGGACGTTAGTGTGGTGGTTAGCCATTAAATCTACTATGCTCATGGTCAAGATCTCAAATCCCGATTCATGCATGTATCTATGCTAACTTCCTATGTTCCCATGCTTCTGTGGATGTACTACTGTGAAACTTACAGAAGAGTACGCTAGCATATGGTGTGCTTTTTTCATGTATAATATGATTAGTAAAAAGGAGATTCCATAAGGAGCCAAAAAGTCAAATGTAAATTATACACGGACACCAAAATAATTAATGGTTGTGTAATAAACCAAAAACACAATAAAATCAGTGCACTGATGTAACATGTATATATACAAAAGGGTGCAATGCCCAAAACTAATACATGAATAATAAGGTCCTGTAGTGGGGCAGGACTCTATGGATAATATAATGAAAAGCAGACTTAACATAGGATAGGCAAAGTACCTAAACGAAATGTAGCATCTCAATAGTGATCAATGGTACTCGTGCAGCTAGAAAAGTCCACAGATGTATTGCAGCGATAACAACAGCTTACAACAATGGTAAGGATAAGTACAATGTCCTAGAAGCATCATAGTATGTTGATAGCTGGCATATAAAGGAAGTCTGTAGTGAGACATAACGGCAGTGGTGTGAACCAGCCAAGTAAATGACTCTGCCGAGTAGGTGGATGAGAGGCTAATGTCTAATATGAATAGTCATGAAGCTGTGCTGTCCGCACAGCAAAAAACTGGTGAATCAAATAGCGGCTGATATCGGAGACAGGTGCGGAATCACTTACCTAACCGTGGAAGTTTCATTGGTGGTTCTGATCCTAGTTCCTTCCCTCCGTGCCGTGCTGTGTGTATATCTCCAGATGTGAATGGTAGACGCGGCCGTGTCCTCTTCCTTGCGCGTGCGCATACAGCGGTAACGGACTCCAAAGTAAAGTGGGCACACGTGCTCAAAAGTATTATCACATACAGTAGACTGCTTCACTTCAATGACATCCAATTGTAGATGCTAAGCCTCAAGGAGAAGATACAGGTGATTGATTAATGCTGTACAAAGTAGCAGGAACTGGCTAAGCATGGATATCCACAGAAAAAGAAAAAGCAGAGCAGTAATCCAAGGTACAAACATAAACAGGCTCAGAAACATTAATTACCAGAGCAGAATCCACTCTTTTTTATCCTATTGGAAGCGCAGATTCCACCCTTTTCATCCTATAATATGATTAGTGTGCGGAGTTGTGATGCAAATTGTTAGACGTTAAATCAACATTCTTTAATATTTAGAGTAAGACACATTTTTGACAATGTAGAGCCACAGAATGTGTGTGTGGTTAATACTTTAGTGTTTCTCCTTAAACTTTCATGTTGGCAGTAATGCATGTGTTGTGTTGTGAGATTTATGTTCCAAAAATGTAAACTGTGCATGTACCAAGCATTGAAGCCTTGAAACAAAATGTATGCTCTTTAACTGTTTGTTAGGAGAGACGGTGATGCGCCGCTTTTCCTTCTAGTCAATTTCATGCATTAACTGTTTCCACTTGCACGTTAGTGTAGTAAATAGACAATCCCCTTGCCATCAGTGGGTTCGTAAGTTTGACTCCCGCTACATTTTGTGAAATTTGGCTAAATGACATATTGAAAAATGTGTGCAGCTACAACACAGAGAATCAGCAGTTCAAAGTGACTGGATTGCAAAGACATACGACCAAATCACAGAGGAAACGGCCAAAAACCTAAGTCTCCAGAAAGAGGCCAAAAATGTTTAAAAATATTGTAGTCCAACTATTTAAATTATAATTAGAAATTTTATTATACATGAATGATTTGCAATATCCCTAAATATAAAATGTGCATGTACCAATGCTTTCTATCTATAATATGTTAAAGTATTGCCATTATTTCGAATTTAATCCTGAAAAAGCTTGTTAGGACTGGTTGCTACTCTACTTTTAAGTCTATTTCATTTCATTCACATATTGTATTCTCATATTGTATTCACCATTTGCACATTGGTGTAGCGGTTAGACAATCCACAGGGCAAACAAGAGTTTGAATCCTCACTAACGCTCTTGTCTCTGTGGTATCATTAATATCCTTCCCTTATTTCTATGGATGTTCAAAGTGTCACTTCTGTAAGAATCCACTTAGTTTAACTTCGCACAAATCATCCCTTTATTTTGCATAACTTATTTTGGATTTTTACTGGCCTATTGTTAGATGTAGTTGTTACAAACACACTAACAACAAATTTGTCACATCAGCCAATTTGCATTGAAATGAATTATAATTGTGGTTGTAGTGATTACAACAAGCTTTGTTTCAGAAAAGTTAACAAATTAAATGTTTGAGCTACATATAAAATCTATTCGTTTTAATCCGGCTGCTCGAATGGGTCTGGCAGTATGTTAGCCATCCATTCCGACTGCCGGAATGGATGGGGAATGCACTCAGCAAGCCATTCCGGCTGCCGGAATGGATGGGGAATGCACTCAGCAAGCCATTCCGGCTGCAGGAATGGTTGGGGAATGCACACAGCAAGCCATTCCGGCAGCAGGGATGGATGGGGAATGCACTCAGCAAGCCATTCCAGCATCCATTAAGGCAGGTAGAGCAGAAAACTGGAATATATAGGTGAGATCTCCAATATATATACCGTATATATATATATATATATATATATATATATATATATATATTGTAACAAAAGGAGGCATTTAGCTGGCAATATGCAGAGAAAGCAGGGAAGTAGAGTAAAACATTTGTGCAGTAATGCACCTAGAGTGAAGACTTATGTATGAAAAGCAATAGTTTAAAATTGGTTAAACTTACATAATCTGAAATCCTTCCTCTCAGCAAACAGACAGGGCGTGTCTGGTTGTGCAAACAGAGCCAGTGATGGGTGTTTTCTTTTAAAGAGAAGGTGGGTGTGTCACCTGTCCATCAAGCTAAGGCTGGGGGAGGAGCATCATGTATAAAAGCTTGTTTGTTTCATTTGTTTAGTGAGATCAACGCTGGGGAAGCTGGCTGATCTTGAGAGAGAGCTGAGCTATGTCTAGCTAGCGTTTAAGGTCTCCAAGTATTGCTGTGAAATCTGTACGGTGTCAAAACATTTACCATCCTGACAATAAAACTACATAAAAAGGAAGAAGTTGTTCGCGTGTGCTTCTGCAGTAGCGGGCTCTTGCCACAAGATTATATATATATATATATTGTAACAAAAGGAGGCATTTAGCTGGCAATATGCAGAGAAAGCAGGGAAGTAGAGTAAAACATTGGCACAGTTATGTACCTAGGTGGAGATTAAACCAGGTAAAAACATATGTGTAGTTTAAAATTGGTTTACTTACATGATTTAAAAGCTGCTTCCTCTCAGCAAACAACAGGGTGGGTCTGATAGTCTAAACAGAGCCAGGGATGGGTGTTTTCTTTTAAAGAGAAGGTGGGTGTGTCACCTGTCCATCAAGCTAGGCCTGTGGGAGGAGTGTCAGGTATAAAACCCTGCTTGTTTCTTTGTTCAGAGAGATCAACGCTGGGTTAGCTGGCTGATCTGGACAGAGAGCTGGAATATGTATAGTAAGCGTTGAGGGTCTCCATAATTGCTGTGCAAGTATACGGTGTGAAAACATTTTTACCATCCTGACAATAAAGAACCATAAAAAGGAAGAAGTTGTACGTGTGTGCTTCTGCAGTAGCGGGCTCTTGCCACAATATATATATATTTATATCTGCAAAATTTTAATATGTGTCCTAGTTGTTCCACATATTCCAGATAACATATCATATATCTGCAGCATAAGAAAATGAACTATACAGGCATATAAAACATAGCAAGCTTTACTTAAGACACACCAAGCAGCAGAGAGAACTATAGTGAGCTGACTCATTCCGACATTCCGACAATTCCGGGTTGACCCAAAACCCCCAAAACCCCAAATCTCTGCACCTACCTGTTGACACATCATCAACCACTTTACATTGCAAATAGTTACAATGTTAGTTGTGAGTTAATAGAGGGTGTTTTTTTTTTAAAAAAAAATGTAGCCAATGTTTACTGTTTAAAAATAAATCACCCCAAAAAATGAAAACCCCTCCCAAAAGAAAAAAAAAAGAAGTGTATTAAGATGTATGTATGTTGTGCATAATTAGTTGTGAGTGTTTTAAATGAACAATGGTTTTTGAAGAGATTAAATTGTTGTTTTAGCTATCTGTTTTGGATTTAAACATGACCCTGAGCTGCATTAAGTTTGAGCAAGGAGTTGAGACACCATTCTACTCAATTATCCTACACGGACAAAGGGAACGCCTACTCTTCTCAACTCCTAACAAATAACTCCTACTCTTCACAACTTATTTACGATCTCTGCCAACTCCACACCCACTCTCCTCCCATTTCCATCCCTTTTCTCTCAAATGGTTTGCCAACTTTGCGATGGAGTTTGTTACACGCATTCCTTTATGCAACGGATGATCTCAGCTTGCGCATCCTACACTACACCCTTCTATTATCGATGAACCTATGCAAATTGGGAGATCCCGGCTAACCCTTGAGGAACGTGACAGGAGACACCGAGACAGATTATGTATCTACTGTGGTGAGTCTGGCCACTTCCTAAAGTCTTGTTATAAGAGACCGGGAAACACCAAACCCTGATCTGCTCTGGGGAGGTCAGATTGGGGCTCAGTAAAACCTCCTCCTCTACAGTTTGTACCATTCCTGTCTCTCTGCAGTATGATCCCTTAGAACACTCTACCCAAGCTTTAATAGACTCTGGTGCTGCCGGGAATTTTATTTCACAGAGCTTAGTTACCCAATGGTCCATTCCTACTATCCCTTTGGAATCTTCTCTTGTTATCACAGCCATCGATGGATCTCAGCTGTCCCAAGGTGTCATTCGTATTCAGACTAAATCTCTCCTGCTTCGTGTTACTGCATTACATTCTGAACGTATCTCCTTCTTAGTATTGCCTTGTACTACTTCTCCAATCATCCTGGGCCTTCCCTGGCTTCAGTTCCACTCTCCACAACTAGACTGGAATACTTCGGAGATCCTGGCCTGGGGTTCTCGTTGCCAAGCAGGATGTCTAACGAAAGTGAAACCACTCTGTTCCTCTGAAATTACAATAAATTCTAATTCTTCCACACTGCCTCCTCAATATCAAGCATTTGCTGATGTCTTTGACAAGGTTCGTGCCGAGACTCTTTCACCCCATCGTCCATGGGATTGTCCCATAGAGTTAATGCCAGAAAAGATGCCACCCAGAGGACGAGTTTATCCTCTTTCTCAACCAGAGACTGAAGCTATGTCTGTTTACGTCAAGGAGAACCTTCAAAGAGGCTTTATTAGACTGTCAGTTTCCCTGGCTGGGGCCTGCATCTTTTTTGTGAAAAAAAAAGACGGCTCCCTTTGTCCTTGCATTGACTATCGCGGGCTTAATCTGGTGACCATCAAGAATCGTTACCCCATTCCCCTTATTACAGAGTTATTCGACCGGATCAAAGGAGCTAAAATCTTTACAAAATTAGACCTCAGAGGAGCACATAACTTGATTCGTATTCGGTCTGGAGATGAGTGGAAAACCGCCTTCAATACCCGCAATGGCCATTATGAGTATTTGGTGATGCCTTTTGGAATTTGTAATGCCCCAGCGGTATTCCAAAGTTTTATTAATGAGATTTTTCGGGATCTCCTCTATTCTTTTGTTGTGGTGTATCTGGATGATATACTTATTTTTTCTAAGACCCTGGATACTCATAGGAGGCATGTGGCTGAAGTACTAACCAGACTCCGCAGGAATCAACTCTACTGCAAACTTGAAAAATTTTCATTTGAAGCGGCTTCTATGCCTTTCTTGGGTTTCATTATCTCCGGGTCAGGTCTCCAAATGGATCCAAAAAAGGTTCAGTCCATCTTAGATTGGCCGCTTCCATCTACCTTTAAAGCCATTTAACACTTTTTAGGTTTTGCTAATTATTACTGACAGTTTATTCTAAATTAATCCAGCATTGTGGCCCCTATTACGGCCCTTACCAGAAAAGGTGCCAACCCTAAAAACTGGCCAGTAGATGCTTTGTAAGCCTTCTCATATCTCAAGAGTGCCTTCTCCTCAGCGCCTATTCTCAAACAACCAGATCTTTCTCAACCATTCTTTCTTGAAGTAGATGCATCAGCAGTCGGCGTTGGGGCAGTTCTCTCCCAGTGGTCATCTTCGAACTGATTGCTACCATGTGCTTTCTTCTTTCTGAAATTTTTACCGGCGGAACAGAATTATACCATTGGAGACAAGGAGCTATTAGCTATGAAGTTTGCATTATCTGAGTGGCGCTACATTTTGGAAGGAGCTCAACATGTAGTAACGATTTTTACAGATCACAAGAATTTGCTGTATCTACAAACCGCACAATATCTCAATCCCCGATAAGCCCGATGGTCCCTCTTATTCTCTCGTTTTAATCTTCATGTTACCTTCAAACCAGGACACTTGAATAAAAGAGCAGATGCTCTATCTCGAGCCTTTGATAATACAACAGACTCAGATTCATCTTCAACCCGCCTCATTTTGGATCCAAAATGCCTGTTGGCCACTGCCACCTCCCAGGTTTCCCCTCCTGGCAAGTCTTTTGTTCCTAAGACGCTTCAGAAGAAATACCACTTATGGGTCTGCCATCCTCCTCCATCCTGGCGCAACATTTTATTCGGGAAATCTTCCGGCTGCATGGGTGCCACAAGAGATTGTTTCTAACATTGGAGTACAATTTACTTCTAAGTTATGGCAAGCCTTATGTAAAGCACTGAGAGTTCAACTTAATTTTTCATCTGGATACCATCCGCAATCCAATAGGCAGACGGAGAGGGTAAACCAAGATCTGGAGACTTTTATTCAAATGTTTTCCTCGGCTATGCAGGATAATTGGATGGATCTTTTGCCATGGGCAGAGTTTGCTCATAACAATTTGTTTCATGAGTCTACCTCATCTACTCCATTTTTTATTGTATATGGTTTACACCCCATCCTTCCTAGGTTTTCAGCCCTCCCACCCACCAATGTTCCTGCAGCAGCAGAACATTTATGGAACTTCTCTTCCACTTGGGCCCAAGTTACATCTCAGCTCAAAAAGACTTCTGTCCGTTATAAAACAGCTGCAGACAAGAGACGCCAGGCTGTACCTGCCCTCAAAGTGGGTGATAGAGTCTGGTTATCTACCAGGAACATTCGTCTTAAAGTTCCTTCAATGAAATTTGCTCCTCGATTTATTGGTCCATAAAATTTTTTGAGAGTTATTAACCCAGTTTCTATCAAGTTAAAGCTTCCATCATCACTCCACATCTCAAACTCCTTCCACATATCTCTTTTGAAACCGTTGATTATCAATCGCTTCTCTTCTACTACCTCTTCCTCTATAGTGCCGGAAGTTTATCAACAAGAAGAGTTTGAGGTCACGCAAATCCTGGACTCTAAAGTGGTTCGGTGAACGATTAAATATTTGGTGGATTGGAGGGGTTTCGGTCCTGAAGAGCGCTCCTGGGTAAATGCCTCTGACATCAACGCTCTTGCACTGCTGCGGAAATTCCATAGTAAATTTTCATGTAAAATCACCGCTAAGTGTCCGGTGGCCACTTTTAAAGGGGAAGGGGGGGGGGGGGGTCACACGCCGGTCCCATAAACAGGGACCAGCGCTGTTACCTTCATCTGGTAAGTGGTGATTGTACCTACTACTTTGTTCTAAGACATCACTTTTGCTCCTGTGCTCCTTGTTAGCTTGCTTTGGACCTCCTTCCTACTCTGATTGGATCTGGTAGTTTGGAGCACTATTTAAACCTCCCATGGTTCTCTGTTCTTTGCCTGTTCTTCGTGTTACTCACTCAGTACTAGGATTTGGATTCTATAGGTCTGACCTACCTATTATCTGTGAAATGACTGGAATCAGCTGTACTCTTCACCGTTACTACTCCTTTCACCTGGACTCATTATACTAGCTGAACTTCTCTCTGCTGCTAACCTGCATGGTGATCTATTACTGTGAATTGCTTGTTACACCTGTGTTCACTGCCGCAGCTCAAGTTCCTTATTCCTGTTCAGCTGGCTTAACATCGCTATCGCTTCGCTGATGGATCTACTCCCGAGTTACCGGTCACCTGTAGTTCCATGCTAGGCTCTGCTGAACTTCACTCGCTGCTAACCTGCATGGTGAATTATCACTGTGTACGGCCTGCTGCACCTGTGTTCACTGTTGCAGCTCAAGTTCTTCTTTTCTGCTCGCCTGCCTCAACATCACTATTGCCTCATTGTTGTATCTACTCCTGAGTTCCTTGTTACCTGTAGTTCCACGCTTGGCTCAGCTGAACTTCACTACGCTGTTAATCTGCAAGATGAACTATCACTGTGAACTGCCTGCTACACCTGTGTTCACTGCTGCAGCTCAGGTTCCTCGTCTTTGCCTGGTTGGTTCAACACCGCTATTATCTCGTCGTTGGATCTACTGCCGAGTTACCTGTCACCTGTAGTTCCACACACGGCTCAGCTACACTTCACTTCTCTGCTACTTCTAGGTAACAAACGGTTTGATATATTTGTAGTCCTCTCCAGCGTTGAACTGTTGCTCTACTCACTACCTGCAGTTGTCAAGAGTAACCAACTATGAAGTAGCATGTAGTGCCTCATCTTCTTTTACTGATCAAGTTGCCGTGTGTTCAGCCTTTCATTGTCTCAAGTTATCTCATCACTCAGTTATATCAGTATCCATTTCGAACATTTTGCAGCATCCCCTAAGTTTACAGCTACTATTTCTCAGTATTACTGCCACCTGTGATGCCCGTGAGCTATGAACTTTTAACTCCTGTATTGGAATCCTCGTATCTATCCATCGTGTCTACAGCTCCACTACTATCTGCCAGCTCTCGTCTAGGAGACCGCGACCTGAGAGATAGGAGCGGCAAAATCCATATTCCCTTGCGGGGATCACTGGCGAAGACATCCTACACAATAGACTCCACACTGGGCGAGTTCCATCTCGGCAGAGACGAGGGAACTATTAATTCATTCAGAGTCGTGACACACAGCTAGGTAGTCTCACTCTCACAATTGACCTCTGTTTCCTCTAGCACTGCCTGCTATGACAGTAATGCAGGGCACGCTTGTGTGGGGAATAATCATAGATGCAGCAATTTGATGGCTTATGTGACTGGCCTGTCTCCCCTTTCATCAAGCAGGTTATTTAAAGCTGCTCTCTGTGCATTTATCAAAGTCCTTGATTAGTATTCTGACTCCCTGCTTGCTTTGTACCTAGTGCCTTATTGCTCTCCTGTACTCATTTGTCTTCTGTGGCCTGAATTGTTTCCCTACCAGTATCCTTGCACCTACTGTTCCATTGTGTGTGGGGCTTTCCCTGAAACATCCCCCTATTGGCCAGTTCCTGGAATTCCTTGCCCTGGATCCTAGCACAAGTTCTGCTTTCTGTGTCTAGTTTATCATTCTCATCCCTGCTTACCCCTAGCTATCTAAAAACGTAAAAGTTTATAACCTATCCAGGGGCTGCGATCTGTATGGCTCTCACAGATCCAAGTCTATACTACATTGCGGGGCTCCATGGTGAACACCAGTGCCATGTTAGACTCCATTCCACGGACATAAGTAGCGCCAACTTAAACTAATATTTGGACCCTAACTCCTGGTGTGTTCCTGATTTGTCAATCTTTAGATAAAGTGCTAGATTTGCATATGTAACCATATTCATATGTGATATGCGCTGGAGAGTAAAATATTAAGATAAAATAAATGATTGTAAATAAACTACATCATTTATTTTATCCAAATTAGATGGCCCAGTGTCTGTTCATTCCGTCACTGGTAACTGTACACCACTATACCTGCTGCAAGTTTCTAACACTACATGTGCAGGGACCACTTTTTGCTCATGATTGACCCACAGGAGAATGGGATGAGAAAGACTGAGCTACAATTTTGGTTAACAAAATTGTACAGCAAGGTATGTGTTAAGGAGTACCACCCTCCCCTAGCAAACAAGGTTACAAAGTGGTTGTAGAAAAGCCCAACAAAAATATACTCTGCTAGTGAGCGAGTAAATTCCACTTAAAATCAAAATATGACTGATGGGTATAAGCTGTTGTGGGGAAAGGATGTAACTGTGGACTATAAAACATAAACGTTTCTAGCCCTCTGGTTCCCCCATATTTGTCTGTCATATTTAAGCTTGTATATTCTATTTTGAAAGTAGTTAAAATAACTGCCAGCTGGTATTGTTAGCATGCAGACTAGTCCATTGTTTCAGTCTAGGCAAAAAGGCTTATTGTCCACCAGTCCTGTATGAATGAAATTCACACCAGGGGTCTCCTGTCTTCCTTTAGCTTTGATCTGTGTGCTAGCATAGGAAATAGGTCCACAGACAGAGCTCTATGTTTAATTACAGAGGAAGACATTGTGTATTTAACTGTAAGTGTGTCTGGAGTGTGATCTTTCCTGTATAGCCACATAACAATACCTGTTCCTAATTAAATCAGAATTGCTGTTGAGGTCATTTCTGGGCTTAAAAGACACCTACAGAAGACAGAAAATTGCCATTCACTAAAAAGTGATAGCTGAGGTCAGGCTGGCGTTGAGATATATTAATCTCTGTCCCTGACAAGAAAGGGACAATCAATCCCTGGAGTACTGCCGTGCCCTGGTCTACCTCTCCAGGATAGCTGTGTGCCCGCCGAAAACGGAGTGACAGTGACTTAAGGCCACTACGTTTGTTGGTAGTCTTAAGGTAGAGAGGCAGCAGTCCCTGAAAGTAGCAAGGATGCTGGTGAGGTGTTTTTATTATACCCTGTATGTTGTCTATGCCAGACTATAGTGTTATGTATTTCAAGTTATTATTTATATATGTTTATTGCTGTTCTGTGCTACCATTTTGTTAAATAAACTTATTTGTATTATTTCGGATATTTGCCTGGGGAGATTTTGAACCTTGGATAAGTACCGAGTAGGCCAGCTATGCAGTACAGAAGGTTATGCTAAACCCGGTATCCTCACAATGATGATGAAGATGATGATGAATATGATGATGATGATGATGATGATGAATATATTGATGATGAATATGATGATGAATATGATGATGAATACGATGATGATGAATATGATGATAATGATGATGAATATGATGATGAATATGATGAAGATGAATATAATGATGATGATGAATATGATGATGATGATGATGAATATAATGATGAATATGATGAATATGATGACGAAGTTGATGAATATGATGATGATGAATATTATGATGATGAAAATGATGATGAATACGATGAATGTGATGGTAAATATGATGATGATGAATATTATGATGAATATGATGATGAATATGAATATTCATCATCATCATCATATTCCTCATCATCATCTTCATCATCTTCATCATCATCATATTCATCATATTAATCATCAGATTCTCTATATACATCATATTCATCATCATCTTCATCATCTTCATCATCATCATCATATTCATCATATTAATCATCACATTCGCTATATACATCATATTCATCATCATATTCAACATATTCATTATCATCATATTCATCATCATGATCATCATATTCATCATCATCATCATCTTGATCATCATATTTGTTATCATCATCATCGTCATTATCGTCGTCGTCGCCATCATCGTCATAATCATCATATTCATCATCATCATCATATTCATGAGGATCATTATCATCATATTCCTCATCATCATCATATTCATCATAATTTTCGTCATCATAATCATCATCATCATAATAATCATCGTCATTGTCATATTCATCATCGTCATATTCATCATCGTCATATTCATCATAATCATAACCATATTCATCATCATCATCATCATCATTTTCATCATCATTGTCATTGTCATCATCATATTTATCATCATCATCACCATCGTCATCATCATCATATTCATCATCACATTCATCATCATCATCATATTCCTCATCATCATCATCATCATCATATTCATCACCATGCTGACGATGACAGTGATGATGAAGAATATGATGAGGAATATGATGAATATGATGATGATAATGAATATGATGATGACGACGATGATGATGAATATTATGATGATGATGATTATGATGATGATGATGAATATGATGATGATGAATATGATGATGAATATGATTATGATGATGAATATGAAGATGTTGATGAATATGATGATGACAATGGCGATGGTGATGACAATGAATATGATGATGATGAATAAGATTATGGTTATGATGATGAATATGATGATGATGATGAATATGATGATGATGATGACGATGATGAATTTGGTGATGATGATGACGACGACGATGATAACGATAGGGATGAGCGCACTCGGATTTATGAAATCCGAGCCCACCCGAACATTGCGGATCCGAGTCGGATCCGAGACAGATCCGGGTATTGGCGCCAAATTCAAAAGTGAAACTGAGGCTCTGACTCATAATCCCGTTGTCGGATCTTGCGATACTCGGATCCTATAAATTCCCCGCTAGTCGCCGCCATCTTCACTCGGGCATTGATCAGGGTAGAGGGAGGGTGTGTTAGGTTAGGTGGTCCTCTGTGCTGTTTAGTTCTGTGCTGTTTAGTTCTGTGCTGTTTAGTTCTGTGCTGTTTAGTTCTGTGCTGTTTAGTTCTGTGCTGTTTAGTTCTGTGCTGTTTAGTTCTGTGCTGTGCTGTGCTGTGCTGTGCTGTGCTGTGCTGTGCTGTGTTCTGCAGTATCAGTCCAGTGGTGCTGTGTGCTGTGCTCTGTCCTTCTGAGGTCAGTGGTGCTGCTGGGTCCTGTGCTGTGTCCTGTTCAGTCCAGTGGTGCTGTGTCCTGTGCTCTGTGCTTCTAAGGGCATAGTTATTTCCCCATTATTCCCAAGTTTTTAAAAAATAAAAAAAAAGTAAAAAAAAATAAAAAATTTAAAAAAAAATAAAAATATATAATAATTATAACCAAATTTGCAAAACCAATCCAGCAGTATAAGTCCATTGGTACTGAATTATTTCCAAGTTCACACATTCTGCAGTATCAGTCCAGTGGTGCTGTGTCCTGTGCTCTGTCCTGCTGAGTTCCGTAGTGCTGCTGGGTCCTGTGCCGTGTCCTGTTCAGTCCAGTGGTGCTGTGTCCTGTGCTCTGTGCTTCTAAGGGCATAGTTATTTCCCCACTATTCCCAAGTTTTTTAGAAATAAAAAAAAAGTAAAAAAAAATAAAAAATAAAAATAAAAAAAAATATATAATAATTATAACCAAATTTGCAAAACCAATCCAGCAGTATAAGTCCATTGGTACTGCAATATTACCAAGTTCACACATTCTGCAGTATCAGTCCAGTGGTGCTGTGTCCTGTGCTCTGTCCTGCTGAGTTCCGTAGTGCTGCTGGGTCCTGTGCCGTGTCCTGTTCAGTCCAGTGGTGCTGTGTCCTGTGCTCTGTGCTTCTAAGGGCATAGTTATTTCCCCAATATTCCCAAGTTTTTTAAAAAAAAAAAAAGTAAAAAAAAATAAAAAATTTAAAAAAAAAAATATATATAATAATTATAACCAAATTTGCAAAACCAATCCAGCAGTATAAGTCCATTGGTACTGCAATATTACCAAGTTCACACATTCTGCAGTATCTTGTGCTACATATAATGGAGACCAAAAAATTGGAGGATAAAGTAGGGAAAGATCAAGACCCACTTCCTCCTAATGCTGAAGCTGCTGCCACTAGTCATGACATAGACGATGAAATGCCATCAACGTCGTCTTCCAAGCCCGATGCCCAATCTCGTAGTACCGGGCATGTAAAATCCAAAAAGCCCAAGTTAAGAAAAAGTAGCAAAAAGAGAAACTTGAAATCATCTGAGGAGAAACGTAAAGTTGCCAATATGCCATTTACGACACGGAGTGGCAAGGAACGGCTTAGGCCCTGGCCCGTGTTCATGACTAGTGGTTCAGCTTCACCCACGGATCTTAGCCCTCCTCCTCCCCCCCCCCTACAAAAAATTGAAGAGAGTTATGCTGTCAGCAACAAAACAGCAAACAACTCTGCCTTCTAAAGAGAAATTATCACAAATCCCCAAGGCGAGTCCAAGGGTGTTGGTGGTTGTCAAGCCTGACCTTCCCATCACTGTACGGGAAGAGGTGGTTTGGGAGGAGGCTATTGATGATGTAGCTGGCGCTGTGGAGGAACTTGATGATGAGGATGGTGATGTGGTTATTGTAAATGAGGCACCAGGGGGGGAAACAGCTGATGTCCATGGGATGAAAAAGCCCATCGTCATGCCTGGTCAGAAGACCAAAAAATGCACCTCTTCGGTCTGGAGTTATTTTTATCCAAATCCAGACAACCAATGTATGGCCATATGTAGCTTATGTAAAGCTCAAATAAGCAGGGGTAAGGATCTTGCCCACCTAGGAACATCCTCCCTTATACGTCACCTGAATAACCTTCATAGTTCAGTGGTTAGTTCAGGAACTGGGGCTATGACCCTCATCGGTACAGGGACACCTAAATCCCGTGGTCCAGTTGGATACACACCAGCAACACCCTCCTCGTCAACTTCCTCCACAATCTCCATCAGATTCAGTCCTGCAGCCCAAGTCAGCAGCCAGACTGAGTCCTCCTCAATACGGGATTCATCCGAGGAATCCTGCAGCGGTACGCCTACTACTGCCACTGCTGCTGTTGCTGCTGTTAGTCGGTCATCTTCCCAGAGGGGAAGTCGTAAGACCGCTAAGTCTTTCACAAAACAATTGACCGTCCAACAGTCGTTTGCCATGACCACAAAATACGATAGTAGTCACCCTATTGCAAAGCGTATAACTGCGGCTGTAACTGCAATGTTGGTGTTAGACGTGCGCCCGGTGTCCGCCATCAGTGGAGTGGGATTTAGAGGGTTGATGGAGGTATTGTGTCCCTGGTACCAAATCCCCTCGAGATTCCACTTCACTAGGCAGGCGATACCAAAAATGTACAGAGAAGTACGATCAAGTGTCCTCAGTGCTCTTAAAAATACGGTTGTACCCACTGTCCACTTAACCACGGACATGTGTACAAGTGGTTCTGGGCAAACGAAGGACTATATGACTGTGACAGCCCACTGGGTAGATGCATCCCCTTCCGCAGCAACAGCAACAGCTGCATCAGTAGCAGCATCTACAAAATGGCTGCTCATGCAAAGGCAGGCAACATTGTGCATTACAGGCTTTAATAAGAGGCACAACGCTGACAACATATTAGAGAAAATGAGGGAAATTATCTCCCAGTGGCTTACCCCACTTAGACTCTCATGGGGATTTGTGGTGTCAGACAATGCCAGTAACATTGTGCGGGCATTAAATATGGGCAATTTCCAGCACGTCCCATGTTTTGCCCACACCATTAATTTGGTGGTGCAGCATTACCTCAAGAGTGACAGGGGTGTGCAGGAGATGCTTGCGGTGGCGCGCAAAATTGCTGGACACTTTCGGCATTCAGCCAGTGCCTACCGCAGACTAGAGGCACATCAAAAAAGCATGAACCTGCCCTGCCATCACCTCAAACAAGAGGTTGTGACGCGCTGGAACTCCACCCTCTATATGCTGCAGAGGATGGAGGAGCAGCAAAAGGCCATTCAGGCCTACACAGCCACCTACGACATAGGCAAAGGAGTGGGGATGCGCCTCAGTCAAGCGCAGTGGAGACTGATTTCCGTGTTGTGCAAGGTTCTGCAGCCATTTGAACTTGCCACACGAGAAGTCAGTTCCGACACTGCCAGCTTGAGTCAGGTCATTCCCCTGATCAGGCTGTTGCAGAAGCAGCTGGAGAAAGTGAGGGAGGAGCTGGTAAGCCATTGCGATTACACCAAGCATGTAGCTCTTGTGGATGTAGCCCTTCGTACGCTTTGCCAGGATCCGAGGGTGGTCACTCTTTTAAAGTCAGAGGAATACATTCTGGCCACTGTGCTCGATCCTCGGTTTAAAGCGTATGTTGTGTCTCTGTTTCCGGCGGACACAAGTCTACAGCGGTGCAAAGACCTGCTGGTCAGGAGATTGTCCTCTGAAGAGGACCGTGACATGCCAACAGCTCCACCCTCATTTTCTTCCACATCTATGGCTGCGAGGAAAAAGCTCAGTTTTCCCAAAAGAGGCACTGGCGGGGATGCTGATAACATCTGGTCCGGACTGAAGGACCTGCCAACCATTGCAGACATGTCTACTCTCGCTGCATTGGATGCTGTCACAATAGAAAAAATTGTGGATGATTACTTTGCTGACACCATCCAAGTAGACATGTCAGACAGTCCATATTGTTACTGGCAGGAAAAAAAGGCAGTTTGGAAGCCCCTGTACAAACTGGCTCTATTTTACCTGAGTTGTCCCCCCTCCAGTGTGTACTCGGAAAGAGTTTTTAGTGCAGTGGGGAACCTGGTCAGTGAGCGGCGAAGGAGGTTGCTTCCTCACAACGTTGAAAAAATGATGTTTATAAAAATGAATAATCAATTCCTCAATGAAGTACAGCACTGCCCTCCAGATACTACAGAGGGACCTGTGGTTGTGGAGTCCAGCGGGGACGAATTGATAATGTGTGAGGAGGAGGAAGTACACACTGTAGGGGGAGAGGAATCAGAGGTTGAGGATGAGGACGACATCTTTCCTCAGTAGAGCCTGTTTAGTTTGTACAGGGAGAGATGAATTGTTTTTTTGGTGTGGGGGCCCAAACAAACCAATCATTTCAGCCACAGTTGTTTGGTAGGCCCTGTCGCTGAAATGATTGGTTTGTTAAAGTGTGCATGTCCTATTTAAACAACATAAGGGTGGGTGTGAGGGCCCAAGGACAATTCCATCTTTGACCTTTTTTTGTTGCATTATATGACCAATCAACAGTCGTTTGCCATGTTCAAAAAGTAAAACCAAATTTAAAAAAATACAAGAAATTAAACCAAAAGTAAAATGCCGTGTCATAATTTAAAACAAGAGGTATTGACGTGCTCTAAAACTACTGTATTGTTGTTTATATTTTATAAACACTACACTTGACAGCTTGAGTCTTTCAATAAAAAAGTAACTGTCCATTGCACGAATATTTGCAACAGGGACAATTTTAGGGTTAAGAAAGTCAACTAATAACACTTCGACGCTGTCTGTCTTTATAAACACTACACTTGGAAGTTGGAGGAGGTATTGTGGCCCCGGCACCAAATTTACTACCGGGGCCACTCCACTGTGCAGTCCATATTTAGGTGTATCAGATATTAAACAACGGTGACAGTTGATGCCCAATTTTTTAATTATATTGTGGCCTCGGTACCAAATTGTGTACCGGGGCCACCACACTACGCAGTCCAGATACTTGTTTGGTGGAATTCAGACCAGTTGAGGGTTTTATTATTATTATATTGTGTGGACCACTCTATCTATACCACACTACAACTCTATATACCACTCTATTTCATACTTTAATTCTATTTCATACTTTAATTCTATTTCATACTTTAATTCTATTTCATACTTTAATTCTATTTCATACTTTAATTCTATTACTAATTACCATAAAGAGGAACAAAATAAACCAATTTTACCAAAAGTATAATATGACTTAGACTTACAAACACTACACTTGAAAGATCGTGCCTTTAAATGAAAAAGTCAGTCTTCATTGCACGACTATGTGCAACAGGGACAGTTTTTTGGGTTTACAAAGTCAAACAATAACACTTTGACCCTGTCTGTCTGGGATCTCAATGACGAATTGTCTGTAGCATGTTTGGAGGAGGTATTGTGGCCCCGGTATCAAATTGGGTACCGGGGCCACCCCACTATGCAGTCCAGATACTTGTTTGGTGGAATTCTGACACGTGGAGGGTTTTTTAATTATATTGTGGCCTCGGTACCAAATTGTGTACCGGGGCCACCACACTACGCAGTCAAGATAGATAGATGCGTATTGCGTATCATAGATAAAGTACATTCAGTGGTGTGGGGCAAATTGAAAAATATTCAAAATGCACTGACATTATCAAAAACAAGAGGTTGTCACACGCTAAAACTCCAACATGTATATGATGGAGAGGATGGAGGAGCAGCCGTATGTGTAGTGTAATGCAGATCTGTTGAAGGTTTTTTATATATTTTATTGTGGTGCCCAGTGCTCACTCCTCTAGGCAGTCCAGGTACATTTATTGGTGCGAATCATAAAAGTTCAGGGTTTTTAATATATATTGTGGTGACCCACTCCTCTACGCAGTCCAGGTACAATTATTGGTGCGATTCATAAAAGTTCAGGGTTTTTAAGATATTGTGGTGACCCACTCCTCTACGCAGTCCAGGTACATTTATTGGTGCGATTCATAAAAGTTCAGGGTTTTTAAGATATTGTGGTGACCCACTCCTCTACGCAGTCCAGGTACATTTATTGGTGCGATTCATAAAAGTTCAGGGTTTTTAAGATATTGTGGTGACCCACTCCTCTACGCAGTCCAGGTACATTTATTGGTGCGATTCATAAAAGTTCGGGGTTTTTAAGATATTGTGGTGACCCACTCCTCTACGCAGTCCAGGTACATTTATTGGTGCGAATCAAACAAGTTGATGGTTTTCTTATTATATATATTGTGGTGACCCACTCCTCTACGCAGTCCAGGTACATTTATTGGTGCGATTCATAAAAGTTCGGGGTTTTTAAGATATTGTGGTGACCCACTCCTCTAGGCAGTCCAGGTACATTTATTGGTGCGATTCATAAAAGTTCAGGGTTTTTAATATATATTGTGGTGACCCACTCCTCTACGCAGTCCAGGTACATTTATTGGTGCGAATCATAAAAGTTCAGGGTTTTTAATATATATTGTGGTGACCCACTCCTCTACGCAGTCCAGAAAGATACCTTGTTGCAACGTTTTGGACTAATAACTATATTGTGAGGTGTTCAGAATACACTGTAAATTAGTGGAAATGCTTGTTATTGAATGTTATTGAGGTTAATAATAGCCTAGGAGTGAAAATAAGCCCAAAAACTTGATTTTTAAACTTTTTATGTTTTTTTCAAAAAAAATCCGAATCCAAAACCTTAAATCCGAACCGAGACCTTTCGTCAAGTGTTTTGCGAGACAAATCCGAACCTCAAAAATAACGAAAATCCGGATCCAAAACACAAAACACGAGACCTCAAAAGTCGCCGGTGCACATCCCTAGATAACGATAATGAATATGATGATGATAATGAATATGATGATGTATATGATGAATATGATGAATATGATGATGAATATGATGACGATGATGATGATGAATATGATGATGACGATGGCGATGACAATGAATATGATGATGATGAATAAGATTATGGTTATGATGATGAATATGATGAATATGATGATGATGATAATGAATATGATGATGATGATGACGATGACGATGATGAATTTGGTGATGATGATGACGACGACGATGATAACGATAATAAATATGATGATGATAATGAATATGATGATGTATATGAAGATGTTGATGAATATGATGATGAATATGATGACGATGATGATGATGAATATGATGATGAATATGATGATGAGTATCAGAATACAGGAACAGGAACAAGCAGGTCAGCAGACTGGAGCACAGAAGCTATAACCGGCAATGAGGCAGCAGACCTCATTGCCTTAAATACCTAGATGGACCAATCAGAGCTTGCCCCTGGACAGTGCACACCTGCAGGCTAATTGCCTGCTACACTAGAGACCAATCAGGGCTTAGCCCTGTCATACACGCCTGCAGGCTAATGCCTGGTAATTCAGTCCTACAAGCGGAATCTAATAATCACAGTATGCGAGTGCGCGCCCGGCTGCCGGGACGCCGCGCTGGAGTAGCGTCCGGCCGTTGCCTTGGCAACGGTTGGGAGTTGGAGGGAAGTGACATCCTGGTCATCATGGTGACGGCCGGGGCGCTGGGGCAGACAGGAAGCGAGCCGCGGCGGCTGTGAGTACCGCCGCGGCTCGTGACAATAACACAAAAACTTGCATGTGCTGATGACATCTATATGTATTCTCACTGACTGCAAGATCTTGAGAAAGGACTAAAAAAGGCTAGAGAGAGAAATGCGATGAGGGTGAGACTAAAAGTGAATCGCTCCAAAACCCAATATATCTTTTCATCTAAGAGAAGACAGACAGGAGGTGATCTATCTATTCAACTAATTGGAGCTATGAGAGGTGTCAAAGATTTAACTATCTTGGCTCACTTAATAGAGAAGATAATAAAATGAGGGAAAAAATAAAAAGACTATAATAGTAGCAGGTAACAGGAGTTACCTAAATCTGCAGAAAGTCTTTAAGACATGTAGTCTTAGTAGCAACTTAAAGCCGGCCATGTACTGTACTGTGGTGAGGTCAGTAGTGACCTTTAGCTCAAAAGCCTTGACAATAACCAACTATGATAAAAAAAACAACTACTGAGGAGATGAGTTTTTTTGGCCTGATACATGATGGAGGCCTCTGGAGAATCGGAAGGAATGATGAACTAAGGGCTCTTTATAACAAACATAGGGGCACATTCTCTAAACTTTGAAAAGTGGAGATGTTGCCTATAGCAACCATTCAGATTCTAGTTATCATTTATTTAGTACATTCTACAAAATGACAGCTAGAATCTGATTGGTTGCTATAAGCAACATCTCCACTTTTTCAATCCCACAGTTTAGTAAATATACCCCATATTGTCCAAAGTAAAAGCAAAATAACACTGATGGCTAGGTCATGTGATAAGAATGCTGGAAAACAGGAAAGTGAAGAAGGTGTTCAGCGTGCACCCAGGAGGACTGAGTCAAAGAGGCAGGCCCACAATTAGTTGGGTGGATGATGTTGAGATTGAATTAAGAAAATGGGTGATGGAAGATCAGAGTAAGAAATAGAAGGGCTAGAATTGTTCAGGAGGCCAGGACTCTTCTTGGGCTGTAGCGCCAAGGAGGAGGAGGAGGAGCTGCCTAATTACATCATGATTTAATTTCTCAGTTACCTGGTCGATTCACTTCTAGTGAAAGTGGAATGGAAAGCGCACCAGCAACTTCGATCACCACCTGTCAAAGGCACAGTCTGTGCATTAGGTATGCAAAGTCCAGAACAGGGATCCCCAAGCTCTTATAGAAGGAGATAAAATAGTGGCTGATATTAGTGTCCAACATATGTTGGTAATTGTTTTCTATATAACATTGTTAATAATAAATATGTAGTATTGAACATTACAAATCCTTCTTAACAATTTGATGGGCCATCTATTTTAATCCAACATAAGATTAAGGAGACCAATCAAATTATTTTGGGTATTATTATCTTTTTCAAAAATATTTTTATTGTGGCAAAAGAAAAAGCATGTAACATCGTAAGACACAATTAGACAGAAAATACAGATTAATCGGCTTTACAACAAACAACTCAATATGCACAAATTGCCACATTTTAAAAAGGATCCTAAATCTAAACATGGGTGGCAGGCTGTCTAGCAATAATAGCAATGACTAGGGTAACTCAAAGAATGTCAACAATCTGGAACTGTGAGAGGAATATGAAGACCATGAGTCTTCCTGGCAATCCTCCAGGCTGTGCAGGTAGTATATATTATCTATTGCAAATTCATTCAGTGTGGATAGAGAGGCATAAAGAGTATAGTTTAGGGCAGTGGTTCCCAAACTTTTGCAGTTCACAGCACCCTTAGAGTCTCCAAATTTTTTCAAGGCACCCCTCCAAAATAATTACTGAGCAGTCCTGTTTTAGAAGTAGTTGGGTCAAAAAAATGTAATAAGTATTTAGGCCAGGACAGAAATACTTATTTAGTTGTATGCAAAAATGCCCCCTCTACATCCAGACACACTGCCCCCTCTGCATCCAGTCACTCTGCCCCCTCTCACGCTGCCCCCTCTGATGCTGCCCCCTCTGCAGTCTCTCACGCTGTCCCCTCTCACTGCCCTCTGTCATGCTGTCAACCTCCTCTGTCACGCTGTACCCCTCATCTGCCCTCTGTCCCCCTCCTCTGCCCTCTGTCACCCTCCTCTGCCCTCTGTCACACTGTCCCCCTCCTCTGTCACACTGTCCCCCTCCTCTGCCCTCTGTCACACTTCCCCCTCTGCATCCAGTCACGCTGCCCCCTCTGCCCTCTGTCACCTCTCACTGCCCTCTGTCACGCTGTCCCCCTCCTCTGCCCCCCTCCTCTGCCCTCTGTCACATTGCCCCCTCTGCATCCAGGCACTCTGCCCCCTCTGCTGCCATCTGTCCTTTTCCGCTGCCCTCTGTCCTCCTCCGCTTCCCTCTGTCCTCCTCCGCTTCCCTCTGTCCTCCTCCGCTGCCCTCTGTCTTCCTCTGCTGCCCGCTGTCCTCCTCCGCTGTCCTCTGTCCTCCTCCGCTGCCCTCCTCCGCTGCCCTCTGTACTCCTCTGCTGCCCGCTGTCCTCCTCCGCTGCCCTCTGTCCTCCTCTGCATCCAGGCACTCTGCCCCCTCTGCAGCCCTCTGTCATGCTGCCCCCCTCTACAGCCCTCTGTCACTCTGCTGCCCTCTGTCCTCCTCCGCTGCCCGCTGTCCTCCTCCGCTGCCCGCTGTCCTCCTCCGCTTCCCTCTGTCCTCCTCCGCTGCCCTCCTCCGCTGCCAGCTGTCCTCCTCCGCTTCCCTCTGTCCTCCTCTGCTGCCCGCTGTCCTCCTCCGCTTCCCTCTGTCCTCCTCTGCTGCCCGCTGTCCTCCTCCGCTTCCCTCTGTCCTCCTCCGCTTCCCTCTGTCCTCCTCCGCTTCCCGCTATCCTTCTCCGCTTCTCCCAGCCATAAAAAAAGAAAGAGCACATAAACTTACCAATCCGCCGGGCGCCGGGACCCAGCAGACTCCTCTCTCCCGCAGCTGTCACTGACGTCGATATTCAGTGACAGCTGCGGGAGAGAGGAGGCTGCTGGGTCCCGTGTGGAAGTGTGGCCAATCCAAGAGTCATGCAGGTAAGTCCAGAGCCCAGAGTCCAGTGTGTTTCCTGTAAAAACACTATATGCGGGTTGAAGCATTAGAGTTGAGCCGTCACCTTCTTTCTCTTTACAGGGTGATTGAGGGCTTTTACATTCCAAGAAATTATATTCAGAAGGTTAGGGACAAGTTTGACATCCGATGAAGATAGAGGAGGAGAAGTAGCTGCAGAATTATCCAACTGTAATTGCCGGTAGAGTATTTGTCATTAGAGAAGCAGCATAGGAGGGCTACACTCCTTCTCAGCAAGCGGGGTGGAGGAACCCCACAGAAAGTCATCTCGATTGAGCAAAGGGAAAACCAATTAAGAAAAAAACTTAGAGTCAATATTAATACATTGACGCCCACTACTGGGCTGTCTGTGTTCGGGGGTAACATGGAATGAAGGAGGTAGTGGTGATCCCCTCTCAAATATGAAAAGAGGAAATGGCAAAGTAGTAGCGCCAGATTACAGTTCAGTCATTGTGTTTATTAAGAAATTTCCTGGCCTCTGCTGGATCATCAAATAGTAAGACCTTACCATAATGCACAATTCTCAGTTTTGGACGGGTATAAAAGGGAAAATTTGATGTGGTGTTCACAGGGCCGGTGCTAGGGTCCATGGTGCCCTAGGCATTTTGTCAAAATCGGTGCCCCCCCCCGCAAAAATCGGCTCCCTCCTCCCTCCTCCCCCCTCACCCCGTCTTTCCTTACCTTGCCTCACCACCGCCGCCTCTCTGCTCTGTCTACTCCCCTCCACTCACTGACACTGTCGGGCCGTGATAATGATGTCACGGCCCGACAGTCAGTGAGTGGAGGGGAGGAGACGGAGCAGAGAGGCGGCGGTGGTGAGCAATAGCCTCTTCCCCCCTCCGTGGATGTATCTGAATGCTGTGCGGCGGCCGTGACAGGTATGGTCAGCGGTCGCCGCACAGTTTTAAAGTAATTTTCATTCTGTGGCGCCCTCCAGAGCCCGGCGCCCTAGGCAAGTGCCTAACCTTGCCTAATGGGAGCGCCAGGCCTGGGTGTTCAAAGAGATGTTTACAGATGGGGCTAAACTTCTTGCATTTGGTGGCGACTATATTAGGGAAATCCTGAAAGATCAATAAGCGGTTGGCCTGATATGAGAGGTCCAGAGTTGTCCGGTAGTGATCCAGAAGTTTGGTTTTGTCAGCATAATTCAGTCTTTTCACCTGTCAGGGCCAATTCCGTGTGGCTAGAGAACCATCTTTAGTGTCCATCGCTAATTGTTTACGCAGCCAGGCGTTTAAGACTGAGAGCAACTCAGGACCATTGATTGATTCACAGAGGCCCACAATTCTCAAATATTTGTGTCTGCTGCGGTTCTCTAGGCCATCGACTTTGGTGGTAATGATATTAATGGTGCTGATAATACCGACAACGGCTTCATAGACAAAATATGCCCGAACGTGACATAAGCGACATTAAAAAAATCCACTTACCTCTTTAATGACAAGAGTTCTATCTGACTGAGTTCTCAAACATCCCGATCAGAAGTAATATCGGCATTGAGTTTTTATGTCATTGAAAATGACCGCCATATTAGAAGTTTTTAAAGCAGCAATGCCATATTTATTATATTCTTCTGTGCATTAACTTACTTATGGAAATTCTGGACTTGCTACTGTTTAATCCCCTGGAATCCTGCTTACTGACTTTTGCTACACTGTGTACCAACTTGGCTCTGGACAAATAGACTTGCTACCGTTTAACCATCTCTGCTTACATACTTTTTGCTACACTGTATACTGACAAGGCTCTACTGGACTCACTACAGTTTAACCCCTTGTAACTCTGTTTACTGACTTATGTTACACTGTGTACCGATTTGGCTCTGGACTATTGCATTCGCTACAGTTTAACCCCTTGGAACATTGCTTACTCACTTTTTGCTATACTGTGTACCAACTTGGCACTGGGCTTTTAGACACTCGCTGATGCTTATCCCCTAGAAACCTCGCTTTCTTCATACTTCTACATAGTGTGCCAACCCATCTGGATTTCTGAACTGTTTCTCTTTAACCATGGTGCTTAATTCTCTTTCTTGTCTCCTCATCTGTATTATCTGGTGTTCATCAGAAACTACACTTCTGGACTTACTCATCTCGGCACTATGCAGGACCCATCTTCCTATCTAATTTCATCAGAAACTACACTTCTACTACTACTACACTCACCCTCGCTCTGGATCCATCACCACTCTGCTCTCTGGATCCACCTGCTACCAGCCATCAGAATCCAATCCCCTGAGAGAGCTAACTAAGTTTCCTTTCTTATTGTTACCATGATGCATATTAACAGAAGCAAACGCCAAACAAGGAAGCATTGATGTGGACAATTGAATCCAGCAGAATTATTTTACAAGAACTGATGTCTGTATTTGAAAAGTCTGGAAAACTTTAGAGATGAGCGGGCTCGGATTTCGCTAATCCGAGCCCACCCGAACAGTGCGGATCCGAAGGGATCCGAGCACTGTTCGGGAACTTCCGGCCGCCAAATGCATCCAAACCGAGTCTATGACATCCAAGTCTCGCGTCGGATCTCGCGAGACTCGGATCTCATAAATGCCCTGCTCACGGCCACCATATTCATTCTCCCTGTGGTTACTGAAGAGGGAGGTTGATGTGCTCTGTCCTGCTGATAACTTTACAAAAGTGGTGCTTTGTCCTGCTGAGTGCAGTAGTACTTTTTCCAGTGCTCTGTCCTGCTGATTCCAGTGGTGCTTTGGCCAGTGTCTGTGCTGCTGAGTCCAGTGGTGCTTTTGTCCTGAATTTGTTTCTGATAAGTCCATATCAATTTGTTAATTAGCCAAAAATCTTTTAAAAAATTTAAAAAAAATCTCCCAAAAAAAAAAAATTTTTGTTTTTAAAAAAAATATAAAAAAATAATTGAAAAGGTATAAAAAATATTATAGAGCAATATATTCTTGCAGTCCTAAAATAGAGGACCTGCCATTTCTATTACTACGTTCATTATTTCTGTAGTTCCAAAAAATAGGAACTGGCAGTTCTATTACTACGGTCATTGTTTGTGTAGTTCCAAAAAGTAGGAACTGCCAGTTCTATTACTACGGTCATTGTTTGTGTAGTTTCAAAAAATAGGAACTGCCAGTTCTATTACTACGGTCATTGTTTGTGTAGTTCCAAAAAATAGGAACTGCCAGTTCTATTACTACGGTCATTGTTTGTGTAGTTCCAAAAAATAGGAACTGCCAGTTCTATTACTACGGTCATTGTTTGTGTAGTTCCAAAAAATAGGAACTGCCAGTTCGATTACTACGGTCATTGTTTGTGTAGTTCCAAAAAATAGGAACTGCCAGTTCTTTTACTACGGTCATTGTTTGTGTAGTTCCAAAAAATAGGAACTGCCAGTTCTATTACTACGGTCATTGTTTGTGTAGTTCCAAAAAAATAGGAACTGCCAGTTCATTTACTATGGTCATTGTTTGTGTAGTTCGAAAAAGTAGAAACTGCCAGTTCTATTACTACGGTCATTGTTTGTGTAGTTCCAAAAAATAGGAACTGCCAGTTCTATTACTACGTTCTTTGTTTCTGTAGTTCCAAAAAAGGGGAACTGCCATTTCTATTACTATGTTCTTTGTTTTTATAGTTACAAAAAAGAGGAACAGCCATTTCTATTACTGCGTTCTTTGTTTCTGTAGTTCCAAAAAAGAGAAACTGCCATTTCTATTACTATGTTCTTTGTTTTTATAGTTCCAAAAAAGAGGAACTGCCATTTCTATTACTACGTTCTTTGTTTCTGTAGTTCCAAAAAAGGGGAACTGCCATTTTTAATACTATGTTTTTTGTTTTTATCTGTGCAGTGGAATTAAGGCCAGTTGAGGGTGATATATTGTGGCCCCGGTACCAAATTGGGTACCGGGGCCACTCCACTACGCAGTCCAGATAGATGCGTATCAACTACATTCAGTGTTGGGTCCAAATCCAAAATTAATGAAAATGACCTGTCATCGTCAAAAACAAGAGGAATTGAAGCGCTCGGACTACACCCTGTATATGCTGCAGAGGATGTAGGAGCAGGCAGCTGTGCAGTGGAATTCAGAACAGTTGAGGGTGATATATTGTGGCCCCGGTACCAAATTGGGTACCGGGCCCACTCCACTACGCAGTCCAGAAAGCTAACTCGGTGCAATGTTTTGGACTAAAAAGAATATTGTAAGGTGTGAGGTGTTCAGAATAGACTGGAAATTAGTGGAAATGATTGTTATTGAATGTTATTGAGGTTAATAATAGCGTAGGAGTGGAAAACAACCAAAAAACAGGATTTTAGTGCTTTTTATGCTTTTTAAAAAATAAATCAGAACCCAAAACCCGAAATCAGAACCAAAACCTTTCGTCAGGTGTTTTGGCAAAACAAATCAGAACCCAAAACCTCAAGCTAATCAGAACCCAAAACCCAAAACCCTAAAAGTGCCCGGTGCACACCCCTAGAAAACTTATTGTCCAATCATTCTGTTGCTATCAGGTAAACTTATTAAAATACTGCTCATGCTATATTATACTGCTCCACCAGAGGGCATAATAGCCCATAAATTATCAGACTCTGCTTGCTTCCTACACCAAGCTGATCTCATATAGCAAAAAAGCATTTAACCCATCTTATACTTGCCTGCATTTTAAAGCCTTGGAGGGTTTTCCATGGTTAACCCATGATATGCTTATGGCTCTAAGTGCGAGAAAAATATATATTTCAAAGTTTACACTAAACTATGTCATCTAAAATAGCCTTTATCAGTTGAGTAAACCTTACAGGAATTATAAAAATCTATTTAATCTTCTCCAAAAGCCCAGGCCCAGGCTAAGATCATTTTACTGTATCATTTTACAAAACATTCAAAGATAAATTATGCCTGATACTTCTCCAAGCTTTAAATGAGATCTCTGCCACTAATCAACTCTGTTCGCAAGCACTGGAAACACATAAAAAGGTTATACCAAAGGAGAGTAACAACCCGGCCCAGTGTCCCAGCTATAGACCAATCGCACTTCTAAACATTGATGTAAAATTGTTCATGAAAATCATTGTCAATCGTGTTAAAATAACATTGATACAACTGATTATACATCAAGGGCCTAATTCATTCAGGCATGTAATAGCCGATAAGTGACAAATTTTGCGTAAAATTGCACTGCACATGCCCAGAAACTAACAATATGCCAGAGAACGCAGCAACGTCCAATTCATCTTCAAGTGCGACAGTCCTTTACTACAGCCTACGATTTACGAACAGGCAGGGGACTGGGCGCATGCACATAGTCAATGCACAATAATGGTATGACATGCTGGAGCTCACGCAGCTGCATCAGATTTAAGCTTTGGGCATCTCTATGGTACAGGGTTTCAGTTGTATCAGTTGCACAAGCTACAGGTCTGGTGTAAGTGCTGATTACTGGTGATGATGGCTGTGTATCAATGCTAGAACATGTGTTTGCAATCAGGAGCAACTGTAAAAATGCATTTTATGTACAGTAGACATTCATAACCTCCTAATTTTATACTTGCCTACTCTCCCAGAATTTCTGGGAGGCTCCCAAAGTCTCGGAAGAGTAGGCATCCTCCCAGATGTGATGGAGGCAGTTGCTTAATGATGCAGTTTCAAGTTAATAAGCCCTGCCCCTGCTATAAAATGCAGTGAATTTTGGCATTTCCTAGCAAGGACGGGGCTACGGTGACAAAATAGCGTCACCATGTCCCCTCCTACCCGCTGTCACATGACCTCTCCTCTGGGATCTCCCGGAGAAAAGTTTTGAAAAGTAGGCAAGTATGCCTAATTTTATGTGGGGTGGGTGGTGGAAAAAAACAACAACTTTGTATTAAAGTTATTTAACATTTTGATTATTTTACTAGGGGGCATTAATTTAATTTTTTTTCTATGTGTTCCTTTGTGACTTTATATTCCACATATGTATTGGACGTATCCTACAGTATGTTGTTTGTTAAAGCAGAGCGCACACGTATTCCTCAACAGACGTATCTTTATCCGCTCCTTGTTGAATACGGATGTGCATATGCCAATGTACATGTGTTTTTTAAAAAAACATATTGACATGAAACCTATTATCAGAGCATTTAGTCAATCTTTAAATTGACACAAATCATTGGTTGATAACCAGCTTCATATTTGAACAATTCTAGAGACTTTTTGCAACCTAAACGGTTTTCTTAAGAACTGTGATATAAATTCCATATACAACAGAGTAGTGTAACGCTTGACTATTTCTGTGTATATGCATCAGTAGTAGATAGGGCAACAGTGGGTTGCTTTCTACTTACCCAGCTGACAGCTGCACTTACTAGTACAAATAGATATGCCGTTTATTAACGACGGTTATCCTCATCTGATCTTGAATAGGCATTACAGAAAGTCTCTAAAGTTGAATTTTTAGATATTGTAAATTTCAAGTTTAAATGGCTTGTGCCTTTCAGGTATCTCAGGATTCTTTTAATTTCAATCCAGTGTAGTTTGCCAGGATTTATGGCAAATTGACTTACACAGCTTACTACATGTGTTATCTCAGGGCGAGTTCCAACACTAGCATATGTCAAGCTTCCAACTGCGCTTTGGTAGGGGACCTGTGTCATCCCCTCCTTCTCCTCGCTGCTTGTTGGTGACATTTCGTTTGTCAAGTACTCACTGGTTTTGCGTCAGACATACCATCTTTTGTAATTATTGTATCAATGAAGGCTTGTTGATCGATTGGGCTTGAGCAGGGTGGTGCAGCTCACCTGTAAGCATAGCTTACCACCCTGATCAAGCCTGATCTGGAAGCTAAGCAGGATTGGGCTGGGTTAGTTTTGGATGGGAGACCACCCAGGGATACCAAGTGCTGTAGGATAAAGTATAATTAATGAAATTCTATTGCTGTTGTATAATGTACCAATAGAGCACTGTACTCTTTATTTGTTTTTGGATAATATGTAATAGGTGTCTGCGGCGTTGGTGGTAGATGTTAAACCACAAGAAGCCTTTAGACTTTACCAAGAACGTCCAGCAAGTGCCAGGTCTGTCTCCTAAAGAGGATTCAGCTGCGGGATCGGGGCACCACCAGTGCAGGGCTTGCTCAGGAATGGCAGCAGTCAGGTGTGAGTGCATCTGCACGCACAGTGAGGCAAAGACATTTGGAGTATGGCCTGGTGTCAAGAAGGCCAGCAAAGAAGCCACTTCTCTCCAGGAAAAACATCAGGGACAGACTTATATTCTGCAAAGGGTACAGGGATTGGACTGCTGAGGATTGGGGTAAAGTCATTTTCTCTGATGAATCCCCTTTCAGATTGTTTTGGGCATCTGGAAAATGCTTGTCCGGAGAAGGAATGGTGATCACTACCATCAGTCCTGTGTCATGCCAACAGTAAAGCATCCTGAGACCATTCATGTGTGGGGTTGCTTCTCAGCCAAGGGAGTGGGCTCACTCACAATTTTGCCCAAGAACAGAGCCATAAATAAAGAATGGTACCAAAACATCCTCCAAGTACAACTTATCCCAACCATCCAAGAACAGTTTGGTGATGAACAATGCCTTTTCCAGCATTATGGAGCACCTTGCCATAAGGCAAAAGTGATAACTAAGTGACTCAGGGATCAAAACATCAAAATTTTGGGTCCATGGTCAGGAAACTCCCCAGACTTTAATCCCATTGAGAACTTATGGTCAATCCTCAAGAGGCGGGTGGACAAAAAAAACCTCAAACATTCTGGCAAACTCCAAGCATTGATTAGGCAAGAATGGACCACCATCAGTAAGTATGTAGCCCAGAAGTTGATTGACAGCATGCCAGGGCGAATTGCAGAGGTCTTCATAAAGAAGGGTCAACACAGCAAATATTGACTCTTTGCATAAACTTAATGAAGCCTTTGACACTTATGAAACGCTTGTAATTTTAATTCAGTATACCATAGCAACATCTGACAAAAAGTTCTAAAAACACTGAAGGAGCAAACTTTGCGAAAACCAATACTTGTGTCATTCTCAAAAATTTTGGCCATGACTGTATTTACTAAACTGCGGGTTTGAAAAGTGGAAATGTTGCCTATAGCAACCAATCAGATTCTATTTTTCATTTATTTAGTGCATTCTACAAAATGACAGCTAAAATCTGATTGGTTGTTATAGGAAACAGCTCCAGTTTTTGTCTTACACAAAATGTTCCTGGGTTTCCCTAATAAATGTTGGAGATGTGGTTCAGACTCCAGGTCACCCACCCATATGTGGTAGGAATGCTCCCAGATTATCTCTTTCTGGGATACATAATTAAAATTACCAAGGAAATATTAGGAAAGGAGGTGCCGTCTGACCTGATTTCTGCCTCTTCAACCTCATGAGCAAACCTATTTTTAGATACATAAAAACAATCAATGAAACACTTGAATAATGCAGCCATTGCAATTATTTCTGAAAACTTCTCATTCCCCACCTATTTAGGACTGGTTTAAATGAATTGACTGTTATGTGAAAATTAAATGTATTTTCTTCTCAGTTTTGGACAGATATTCTGAATTCAAACCTATTTGGTTTTAATAGCTAGAATTTAAGGCGTAAGAGAGAGCTACAAGCAACCCTGAATGTTTTGGCTGCTGAACATCGGTGAAATAAGAATAGAACACCTACACACTAGGGACAACTAGGGTAAGACTACAATCTTGATCCTTACATCGGTGCTTCCAAATCAAGTGGCGACAGTTACGCATATTGTTCACACAGAAGAGCTATTACAATATCACAGTGCCTGCACGTGTCTGAGTTAGTCATTTGTTTTATTTTATTTTATTTTATTTGATTCCTTTTCTTTCTATTACTTTCTGCATCATTTTACATGTGAATATCTCTTATACAAGCCTATATACCTTTATCACATACATTTACATTACATTTACTATCCACTTATTACTGCAGTGATCTTTATTCATTTCATTCATTCATACATTTGAATAATTTTTCATGTTGGTCTAAGTAAAAAGAACTATACAATATTTCTATATATATTTTTTTATTATATATGATACCTTACACTGTTATAGGAGGCATTTGCAAATTTATATGCCTGGTTACTGTGCTTCTTTTTCTTTTAAAATTGTATAATATTTTATGAGGTGCTGCATATTCATATTTTAACGCTTCACTTTGGTTTATTTTATAGTAAGAGAGATTTAAGTCATATACCAGCTCTAGCATATTCAGATTTTTTACATTTTTTTGGTATATAATAGAAGACTTGCTAACAAGACAGATTTTTCTTTTTTTAATTACTCTCGCATTCTCATACTTTACCTAATTAGTTACTGGCAGGAGACTCTTTTCCTTTTACCCATCCTTCCCTATCCCTAGACACTCCCCTCATTGTTTTTGTAAAAACAATTTGTTCCACTGTTTTATAGGAGATATTCAAGGATTGCAGAAAGTACAAACAGTGCTCTGTTTCAGTGGCCATATCCCATCATCAGACTCATAGTGGCGCTTGAACTATTCTGCGATCCAAGAAAAATTGTACTCCTATTGGAACTTCTTTCACTACATCTGTGGGTTCAGCTTTTCTATCTAATTATTGCCTATTATTGGCTTTAAACATTCAAAGATGTTTAAATGCATTTTAAGGGGGTTCGAATACCACTATTAAATGGTACTTGGTATTAAAATGTAACCGTCAGTGAAAGAATTTGTGTGGAGAAAGAGGAAACATTACTATAGCCTAGTACATCCTAGTATAGCCTAGCCTATATCTCTACTTTAAGTGTAATATCTTTTTATCACTTTTATTAGTGCTAAATAGATTTCATGCTTTAAGGCATGGATATCTTGAAATTAAACAATCTTTCTAAGGCCAGGTTTTAAATGAAGATCTCATTATTCTAATAATTTGAAAATCAGGTGTGGTTTCGTTGATAGACATTCCTTGATATTTTCACTTAGATAGTATGGCAATCTCTTTGTCCTGCAGGCCTCCAGTGGAGCATAGCTATGGGGTGATAAGAAGAAGGGTGGAGTAACAATGGGTGTTACTTCTGAGAGAAGGTAGAAGATAATAAAGAACGCTGATGTGCCTCTCTTTATCTTTAGTGAAAATGGGTGCATGAGCAAAAAGATATATGGTGAACTCAGAAATAACAGAATCACTTTTTATTGTCTTCAGATTCAGGAGATCATTTTCCAAAACTTTGTCACACCAAAGTTTAATCTACTTACTAATCAATTTATCTGCGAAGGTTTATAACAATTTTTAAGAGTGGTGGGATACAATAAGGACATTTGTGTAATATACAAGGGTACCAAGTCTAGAAAGTTTAAAATGGGCCATTCAAATATTCAACAACTGCATAGAGTCTTTTGTTGAATTATATATTAATAATCTAAATCTCTATTGTAAAAACAAAGTAAAAACCAACACAATCAAGCTTAGAAACTTTATGTATGAGCAGCACATTTGAGCCCTTAAACATTTTCATACTTATTTGTTGATTGCTGTAGAAGACATATGTGCTAGACGTGCATGCAATTATAATTACAGCTATCTACAAAATTACTTATTTTTACACTGAGCAGTAACATCATCTATATATGTTTTAACTGACAAGAGATGCAGAGAACTTGGGGAGATTGTCTTGCTCAGGGGCATAATTAGAAATGTGTGAGACACATGGCAAAATTCTGAAGGGTCCCCAAAGTTACTAGGGAGAGACACATCTCATGATTTCCCCTCACTCCTTTCCTTACCCATCCCTCACTTATCTTGGTGTCTGTCGCTTTGCTACAGGCTACTCACAGAGGGAATTATTCATCCTATAGTAAGAATTTTGACCCCCTGTTTTTAAGCAGAATTCATTGGTATTAGCCACCAAACAATAAAAATAGTATTTTTTGATATGAATTTGTTCCACGCAAGATTTGCGATTGGAGATATATTCTCTAACACGTATTCAGCTACTTCAGCCTTGTACAGGAATAACATATGTTGTATTTACCTGTTGTCAGAGTATGTTAGTGGGCCCAGAAATAAAGTGAGCACTTTAACAAACTTTTGTATATATTTCCCACAATTTAAATTCCAAGAAAAACAGAATAACAGGTAATTCAAAAAGTATTCCATAGAATCAAAAGATCAAACCAAAACCCCATTTTAATCATCAGATATATCCTAAAAGGTTTGTACAGGGGTCGTTTTGCTCACCTGCAAAAAAAAATAAAATATATATATATATATATATATATATATATATATATATATACACATACATACAGTATATTATATATTTGCAAATAACTATGCTTCTTCAGGACACTTTTGAGATTATGATTTATGTGTGTATTTTCAACGAATAAATATGAAAAGAATGGTTTATTTGTGTGTAGTAATGAACTGGGCAGATGCTATATAAACTGGTTACATCTGCACACTATCACACCCAGAAACTGCCATCAGTTTATATTGCATTTTCCCAGTTCATTACTACACATTAATACACCAGTATTTTCATATTTCATAATATATATATATCTCAGAGAAGAAATAGGCCAGTGCTCGGTTAATCACATACTGTCCAGGGTACCAACTGCATGGTAATATAAATGCCCTATATGTAGTCAAAACAAAATGACAGTTGTTGTCAGTGCTTGTCCTTAACTCTGCATATCTCTGTGTATCTAGTAAACTGAAAACGCCATGAATTGGTTCATATTTGGATCAAAACATTTAAGCCTTCAGCCCAGCATCAAGGGTACCTCATTGTATGCAGACCCTACACTAACATGTTTGTTTCAAACACCATTAAAATCAGATGCACTCACCTCCAAGGCATAGAGGCTTACATCTGACAAGGGCTGGTTATACGCAATAAGACCCTAAAAAGGCCTGACAGACGGTAGCCAAAACAACATTAGGCAGTATTTTGAGCCAAAAGCAGAAAAGAATCAAGACCAGCTCAGCTAATCCCATACATGGTTCCAGCTACATGGCAATATAAGTGCCCTATATGTATACAAAACAAAAAGTCAGATCTATCTATCCATGAATCTATCAATCACTTTCATTTTAAGAGAAGCCATTTTTTGGGCAACAGCGATGAAATCAGCAGACATAAACCCAAGGACAATAAATATAAATAAATGGTGATGATAAACATAAAATTATTTGGGATTGTTCAGGCCCTAATATCTATGTATAATGTTTTGCTATTGTGACCCCAAATTTGACAAGTATGCAGCAAATATGAATATGTCTGAACGCCAGACAAGTAATATTATTTATTTGAGGGCATTTAGGCAACGTCTGGAAAAATGTTAAGCACAAATGTGATCAAATTGTACTTTTATTCCACACATGCGGCAGTATACCATAGGTTTTCTTCATGGTTGAGAAGAAATGTAGAGAGGTATTAATTCAGCTATCTCTCTAGGTGATGTAATGCTAATATTTTAGTGCTGCTGAGGAACAGCACTCTAAGCACCCAGAGTAACTAATTTAGGTCCTTGTGTTTGGCAGCCCCGAAATGTTAAAATACATTTGAAAATGTGATTTCGAACCTTAGATAAATTCTGATTAGGTCAGGATGTGAAAGTCAGTCAAGCAAATCTCGTCTTATTCCAAGTTTTGGGAAAAAAAACAATGAAGCTCTTTTTGAGTTCCCTTTGCATTTTCAGATATTGAAAATGTCTCTAGTGCAGTTTGCTGACTGTCCTCAGGGAAATGGTTTGGGATGTAATAATATTTTCAATGTTAATGATATTGTACAAAGGTGCCCATTCTTAATGACAATTTATAAATAACATATAAAATGTAAATGCCCAGTTGTAACATGTACAGTAAATGGATACTTTTTATATTAATATTTGGATCTCCGATGAGACTAGCATGGCCTCAGCATCTGGTCTTGCTGCCCATATGCTTCTTGTTTCTGCCCGTTCAGCTACTCGGTGGACCTCCACTGGTTCACAGAACAAGGAAAACACAGAGACAAAAAATAACTGACCAATAAAAAAAGCTGAATGCTGAATAAGTGGGCAAACATTTTTCTGTTGAAAGTTTATTAAATAATACCTAAAAATAGTCATAAGTCTTGCACTTAATAAACTAATAATTAAATGAGTAAAGTATGCAAAGAGCAAGAAATATAGGAATTAAAAATATAATAACACAAATCAAAAGTCTTATTTAATGAAATGGTGCAAATAACACACATGCTGAAACTAATAGCAAACAATCAGCTATTCTGTCAGATATTAGCTTTCATTGGCAGTTGTTTTGCCTTCAAATTGACCCTGATTGTTTGCTGCATATTACACTTATTAGTTTAATTCTAAATGGTCATTTGTTGTTTTGCACCAGATGCATACATTGAGAAGCAGGCACATACAAAGTATCCAAATTAATTTCGGCTTGAACATGAACATACTAAAGTATATGCAAAACTTTAAAATATTATATGATTTTGATTACTGGACAAGCGTCATAGTAACATTACTTTCTTAGTTTGCAGCATTCTACCTGTAATAAATTAACCATTATTGTACTTTACTGGCCACTGTTTTTAAACTGGTGAAATGCATAAGACACTTCTTCCTTTTTTGAAGAGTAAGTTGCTAAACAACCATACTAGCAAGATAATGTCCTTCAACTACTGCATGGAAAGCAGGATAATATAGATAAACTGCCTGGTCTTAGATAGATAAGTATATTCTATAAGACACATAATAGAGGTTAGTTCTATAATAGTTCTAAAGGTAATATATAATATGCATCTTATTCACATATACCACACCTTTCCAAGACGTCCCCAAAACTTGGAAAAATGGTTGGGACCCATGTCTGGACTTTTGTCCAATCAAGTGCTGCCAAATCCCATGATGGTTTTTTTTATTTCTTGTAATGTTTGGAAATTAAAATGTCTGGCAAATGTATCACATAGAGTCCCAGGATTAGGATTTAAATCTCTCTGTAGAAGGCAAGTTTTAGAAACAATAGTGATAGAAATAAAAAAAAAATCAAGCTGGGACCCTTACACCATGGATGCTGAACCAATGCTTGTTGTTTTTTCATATCCCCCATTCCTATTTTTATTTAACTGTTATTTAACTCGGCTCCTCCTTCACTGCAGATGGTGTGGAGGCATTTGGTTGAATTACAAAGAATTTATCAGCAGATACTGCTGCAGACCATGCATATAAGTTTCTCTCCGTGTCTCATAAAGCCTGCCTTGCTATATTGTCACTGAACAGGTGCTGGCTGCATATACCTGCAAAAGCAGTTTCTGTGTCCAGCTTTGTTTTAATAAACAGCTAACAGGGCCAGGTGTGGAGGCACTTACAGTATGGGAAGGCTTAAAAAAGTGTGTCCCAAATCAGGGTGCAAGCACCAAAAGTTATGTATGTTGTGTACAATATGCCGAGTCACATTTGGTGCCAAAATACTGAACCATAATTGGCGGCAAGTATAAAACACTGACCATATCTGCTTGCTGACAAATATGCTAAATTGAGCTGTACCTTCTGCCGTGTATACAAAGTTCAGTAAAATGTGTTGTCTAGTATATTGTGTGGAGCAATACCTGGTGCCAAACATACACATTTAAGCAATATCTGGTGCAATCGATAATTTTGAACCATGTCTGAAGGCAAATTTAATATACTAAAATATATCTGCCGCTGTGTTTCTCCTTAGCTGCTAGCAGTATCAGACTGGGTCATGAAGAACTCACCAGGGGATCCAATGGTAGGCTGTGCAATAGCCTGCCCCATCCAGGGCCATCTTAACAACATTTTGGGCCCCCGGGCAACGCAGTGCACCGGGGCCCCTATATATACATATATATATATATATATATTTTAAAAAAAATGATTATATATATGGGCCCTGCAGCCCAGGGAGGAGACCATGAAGGGAGCCGGATCGCCAGCTGACCGCAAGGTAAGTATTTTCTTCTTTTTTTTTTTCCAGTTTTTTTTTTTGTGCGGCCTCCGACGGGCCCCCCTGGGCTGCAGGGCCCCCGGGCACCTGCCCATTGTGCCCAATGGGAAAGACGGCCCTGGCCCCATCGCTCCATGACAGTGTAGCTTTTAAGTGTGAGTGAAAAAAAATAGTTTTGTTTCTACATGCATGGTCTGCAGTAATTCTCTATCCAGTAGATATAAACGAAACGCAGTGGTACTACATATCCCAACATGGCATGTCAGTGGCTTTAAGGCATGCTGGAACATCGAAGGCTATCAAAGTACAGATATTTTTCTAGGTGTTGATTTACTGTTTTAAATATATTGGATACAGAATTTTCTTTTTTTTAATTGAAAGCCCAGAACATTACTTTCTATCACCCAAGTGCTCCAAAAATGTGCATAAAAACACAAAAATAAAGCACAAAAGGTGTGGTCTTCAGACCTTCTTCTAAGGAGAAAGGGCTTCCCTTTTGTCCTGGGTTCTGCCCGAGCATCTCCCAGGGCACCAAATCTTCCACCTCCCTCAAAGGTTTCAGGCATGGGAGCCACTAGGCCCACACCACCTCCACTGGATCATTTAGACATGGGACCCTTAAGACTCATTGCATCCTGTCAAACCTTAAAAAAAAAACATACAAATAAGTGCAAATGACATATGGGTGAGAAAAATAAATTAAATAAATAGTGTCCGTGCAAGAGAGTCCCCAGTCTTGCAATTATAACAAATTCTTGCCCAGCCAAAAGGATAGATAGATAGATAGATAGACAGACAGACATACGTACTGCTTTCTAATTTAGTTTAAATTCCTCAAAATAATTTTAAAAATAATATGTAGGTGACAATTGCACTACTTGAGAATTGGAGTAAAACTTCAGGAATTTATAAAACCGTTATTTAAAATATGAAGGTGCACGCCAAAATGTAGTCTATGCTCCTGGTTTGTAAGTAAAATTGATCATAATAATTATGACAAAGTATAAATGAAATGGAGTCCAATATGAACTTGGGTTTTATGTCAGTTAAATGAAAACTACTCTTCAATTGAGATTCAACAGCCATGAATCCTCTATTATTGGGAATAGAAGTGTACATAGCCTGCACATCAATAGTTACCCACATGTTTTTTTGCCAAACTAAATTCTCCTATTAAATAGTTAGAATGGAATTATTATTCTGTAATGCAACGTTGTAATAAAATTCTATACTGTAAAACCACTGTAGAGTCTCTACTAAGATATTCTGATATTTATACTCTTAATTGAAAAGAAAAAAGGTATTTGTATTGTACTATATATTGTAATATTTATATTAATAGTGTAGCTATATTTTTATTGCAAGGCCTGGAGCCATGCGCCCAGAATAGGTGCATGTTTTGACACTCCAAATTCCTCCCTTCCACTCTGAAATGCACCAGAGCAGTGGGTGTGGGCAGCATGTGGGGGCAAGTTGAAGTGAAAATAATACAACAGGGGCAATGTTTGATTGGGGCATGATGGGCCTGCTGAGGGAATGCAATTGTAGAGGGCAATTAAATAGTTCTGCTAAAGAAGCATGGCCAACCAACAGAGTATATGGAAAAACACAGGGCAGACAGCATTATTGTCAGCAATGGTTTGGACTCCCCCCAAGGACTGACTGGCAAATGGTTGCCTGGGAGGTGAGCACACAACACTGGCCCATAGTGCATAAACAGCAGTTCATCTCTTAATGTGATATTAGCCATCATGAATACACTAGAGGTACCACTTTAAGTGTATTATGTGATGACTTTATACAAGTGTGACCTATGGCTCTCCAGCTATTTTTGGACAACAATTTCATGCGATGTTTGTAGTTCCACAACACTGAAGAGCCAGAGGCACAAGTAAAATGTCAATTGACTGCCACCTGCAGCTCATATTGCGGAGCAGCTGAGTGGTGATATTGAACCAAAGCGTTAAGTATTATCTTATTGCTTTGCAAGGCCAGTTTTTCAGCCGGCTTACCAAATTTAGGCTCTCATTTCCACAAAGTAGAGACATTTAAAAAAAAAAAAATTTTTTTATAAATAGATAAAACTTTTAAAAAATGTAAAAAAAAAAAATTAAAAAAAATATTTATATATTTATATAAAGATGTTGGTTCTGCTACTTACAAAGTACCCATTTTATTTTCCAACAGAAATAAAGTACAGTATTTTTCCACTAGCAGATATTAACTAACTATACTACGCTCTCATAAACAAGGAAAGATGTTGTTATACATAAATTATATGTTATATCTCCCTAGTGTTTCACCTAGATAACGGACCTCTCAGATTGTTCAACATATAGGGGGAAATTCAATTGGCCACGTTACTGTAAAAAGTAATGCGGCCTTGCCCACTATTACCGTTATTACGTTAATAGTGCGCTTAAATACCGTTATTACGGTAGTTTCAATGCCGGCTTTTTGCTCGCAGTTCAGAGCCGGGTGAATATTACCGTAATAACGGTAACAGGTTTTATGTGGCGGTACTTTGGGGCAAATTGAATTCCCCCCAATAAATAAAACAATTAGATTTTGTGATGTTTCTAAGTAGCAGGAAAAACATGTGATAGCAAATGAAATGGGCGCCTCTCTCCAGCACACAGGTGTGCTACTAAGCAGGAGTGGCATGAGCGGAGCATTAGGAGCAGGTGGCGCCAGAGGCAGAGGAGGATGCCGCCTGGCATATTCACTTACTATGGTCTCAATAAGAGGCTATTACTGAGTAATGTTCCAGGTGCTAGTGGCAGTGGGGTATGCCACTTGTCATAGTTGTTATGGTAAATAAAGTGACACAGCAGTGCTCTCAGTTTGCCATGGCTCCACACTACAACTCTGGGTGTACTACAAGAAAAAGGTCACCATTCTTCTACACTTATTACAGATGATTAGGTGCCCACTATATGCTGTGTGTGTTCCTGGTAAGAACACACCTCAAATACTGTATAAAGTTCTAGGAATATATTTACTAAACTGCGGGTTTGAAAAGTGGAGATGTTGCCTATAGCAACCAGATTCTAGCTGTCATTTTGTAGAATGTAAGAAATAAATGATAGAATTTGATCGGTTGCTATAGGCAACATCACTTATTCAAACCCACAGTTTAGTAAATAAACCCCCTAGAGTCCATATCTCCCAAACACACTAATAATCGTGCATGTGCTGCATAACAAAACTTATCAGGAAAGCCTTGAAGGGCGGAACATGTACAGCTTAGAGAAGAGAAAGGACAGAGGTGATATGATAGAAACAGTCAAATATATTAAAAGTATTAATAGAGTTTAGGAAGGCAATATTTTTAGAAATAGGATTATTTCTAGAACAAGAGAAACACTTTGAAATTGGAGTTAGGAAACATGAAAGGTTATATAAGGAAGTACTGTTTTACATAAAAGGCGATAGATCCATGGAACAGTCTCCCAGCAGTTGTGGTGGGAGACATATAGCAAATCATGTCGCGAAATACTGGCCTAAAGCAGTCAGGTTTCACTTATGGAATCACTGGGCAGTCTTCTAGCATATGGCCTGTGTGACCAGCTAGCCAGCTCTCGTATGTGCATTGGAATTGAGATCTTAGTGTTAACAAAAAAATAGAAATAGAATAGAAAGAATAAAAATATATTTTAAAATATTTACAATTGAAAAAAATACTTTACTTTATAAAAAGGCATTTTTATCCCTTCATTATTCTCTTGTATTGCCTTTCATTATCTTCTACTATTGCTGTTTGCTAAATAGGCAAAGCATGTGGAAGCTTTTGCCAGAGAAAGACGGTAAATTTTGTAGCAGGAGAGTGCTACCCCTGTTGATAGCGCAGAGCAGGAGCTCTAACCTTTGATAAATAGACAGAAGCCCTAACTCTGGCAAAAATTAGTGTTTAATAAGTTAAATAATTTAATTCTCATGTTTAATAAATAGGCCCCTAAAGGAGATTTTGTTACTTACATTATACAAGGTAAACTTTTTTTTTTACCATTAACACTACCTGCAGTGGGCCAATATTGCACATTGGTTTTCACTTCTTTTTATGCCAGAATTTCAACAGAACTTAGTATTTGAAGTATCTGCAATAGATGCATTCATGCTTGATTTCTAAAAATGAAAGGTGAGCATCCAAGAAACATATTATATATATTCTACTGGTATGGAAGATATTAAACAATTATTGTTCCTTCCTTCTTTTCCTGTATTGTGCTGAAAAATATCTTTTACTGTGAATTTATGGCATTTGAGGAACTTCATAATCCCTCGTTGCTACACAAAAGATTGGGATACTAGGAGAGTTCCACACATCTACCATTTGTCACAATGTTAGGTTGGCACTAGTCAAACCGTTTTAATATGTGGGCACATGTATGGCTGATGGAAGCCTGACGAACCTATATGGCTATAAACTGTAGGTCCATGTAAAATAATAAATCTCACAATATTAATTAATATGATACAGCATACGGCATAAATATGCCCAAAAATTATTTTTACCTGCAGATTTTTTTCTTTCTTATTTTACACCCATTTTTGAGTCCTATTCTGCATCAGGCCCATAATCTCTTATTTAGTTTTTAGCCTGCGGTCCATACATACATACATACATACATATATATATATTAGGGCCCCCTTAACTTACCTTTCAATCGCCTAAGTCTGACCCAGGGCCATCTTTTCCATTGGGCACGATGGGCAGGTGCCCGGGGGGCCCACGGACAAGGGGTCCCCATAGGCAGGGCTCTTAATTAGAATAAATAATCCTCAAAAAAAACAAAACCTGAAAAAAAAAACTTCAAGGGTCACTGAGCAAGTACATCTATCTATCTCTATCTCTATATATCTATATCTGTATATCTATCTATCTATATATGTATGTAGGGACCCCGGTGCACTGCTTTGCCCGGGGGCCCATAATGTTGTTAAGATGGCCCTGGTCTGACCCCCTTTATGGAAGAGAGGGCCAGGGAGGGAGCCGGATCAGGACCACAAAAAGGTAGGGGTTTTTTTTTTTTGTTTTTTTTTTCTACAGGATTTTTTTTTCATTGCCTTGGGCCCTCTTTCTCCCTGGGCCCCCAGGCTACTGCCCATCATGCCCAGTCGGAAAGATGGCCTTGGTTCATCAGGGTGGGGGGGGGGGGGGGTCATCAGGGGTGCCCTGCCTGTTTCATTGTACTGGGCCCCACGATTTCTGATGGCGGCCCTACCCAAATGTATATTTCTATTTCATTACATTTTTTATACAGCTTTTTATCTGTAATGCTTCCCACACCCCAGCACTGTAATTCACACCTGCCAGTGACTGAATGAGTGCCCTGGTGCTTAAAACTTTGAATGAATGACATCATGTCACTGTTTCAGTGTTTTAATTTTTTCCTGGGCCTCCAGACTAAGTACTAGACACCCTGTAAACGAACCCGTTTCATAGTTGGCTGACAATGGGGAATGTATTTCATTATTTAAATTAACTTGAACTCACCCTGTGTGCTTCTTACTAGCAGCTTCTGCTCCTTTGTGTCAGTTATAGTCTGGGACTGTTGTACTATGCTATCACAGTGCAGAGCTAGACTTCAGCTTGAGATAGAGATTCACGCCACCCCAGTCCCCACTTGCTCCATAGAGGAAAACAAACAGGATAAGGAATTGGAGCACCTAGGGAGCCCAGAGAACTTCCACTGGCCCTGGTGGTACGTAGATCTAAGACTTCTGCAATGGCTCTCAGCAGATAGTAGGTAACACCAGATGTTGACATGGGAAACCCTAACCTGATTCACCCAGACACAAATAATAGCACAAATATAAATAGTGAAAGAGCTACCTTGTCATATATATTATAAGGAAATTAATAGAGAAGCAATGGGGTGACTTAAGTACAATCAGTGGAATAACTGACACCATGGGAATCCATAGGGGCGCTTTGGGTCCTGCAGTGAGGTGGGGCCTGGTGATAAATGTCCATCTACCTCAAACCCCCCTTATGGTCTTCTGAGCATCCATGGGGTGTGGGGCATACACCGTGGAGCGCATTTGAGATTTCAGTTCCATGGTGACTCATCATTAGTGCAAAAATTTGCCAGTTAAGGAGCTGATTACTGGTACAATAGAAGGACAGCAGAAGCAGGAGATCAGGGATTAGGGGTTCAATTTAAACAAAACATTTTTTCAAATTGTAATGCCTGAAAATTAATTGTTTTAAATTTAATATGTTTTATGTGATCCGGCAATCCGGGTCATGCATGCACAGATGTACCAAGACTGTCCTAGTGTAGCTGTAAGTAATAAGCAGCTATAGAAACTCTATATTATCATTGCATAATAATAATTAGGAGAATAATAGAGAGGCTCAGAGCAGAGGAAAGTCCAAAAGTGGGGACAACATAGAAGTGAATAGCATAAAAAATAGCAGGCAACAGTGGTTGGATAAGAGGCATGTTTCACTCATCAAGAGAAACATCATCATTGGAGCATAAGCATAAGAGGGACAGCAGATGACAGGTGGGTAAAAAATTACAGCATACTTAAGAAAAGCAAAAAAAGGACTGGTGTGTTCAAAAAAACTAAAATAAAAATTAACTATATATATATATATATATATATATTAGTAATACAATCATATTGGGGATGCCGTCCTCTGGGTGTACGGTTGTACTTCAGCCAGAAAAAAATCACTCAAATCCAGTGTTTCAGGTTCAGTAGTCTCAGCTAGTTTTATTCACCAACTTGCAAACAGAACGGAAACATAAACAAAATCCTAGCCATCCAGCTACTAGCTAATATTCCCTCTCTAGAGTGAGGAGCCTAGTGTCCCTCACTTAAACCAAACCAATGAAACTCACAGGACAAAGTTGCAGTTTCTCTCAGGAGCCATCTGATCTCCTCCCCAGACAGTGAGAGAATGAGTGAGGCAGAGCTGTAGTATTTTGCAGACACCCCTCAGGTGCAGCTTCTACCCTCAGGTGCAGCTTCTAATTAGTCTGCTGTGAGCCTGCAGACCAGAAGACCCGGACTGGGTCTTTTGTATGGAGCCCACCCTACTCTCTCCATACAAAACACCAGGGACTCTAACTTGCCTTTGCTGAAGCTGAGAAACACATCTTGAGAAGTTTTTCCTCAGGCACAAACAAAATCTCTCTGATGTTTTAAAATACAAATGACAGGAATCTAGGACTTAAGTACCTGCCATTCACTTCTTTCCCAGCACTTCTGTTACAAATATATATATATATATATATATATATATATATATATATACATATATATAGTCACACTTTCTCACAAATAGTACATTAGTGTCTCCCACCCCCTTTGGACCCCTAGTTGTCATTTATATAGTGCATTCTACAAAATGGTTGCTAGAATCTGATTGGTTGCTATAGGCAACATCTCCACTTTTAAAACCCGCTGGAAACTCTTAGCTTGATATATTTACCCCCAAGACTCCAATAGCTCCAAGTATATCTAGTATAGTGAAGTTGGAGGAGAAGAAATGGTATAGAGACAGGAGGGAAAAGGACCTTACTTATAAAAGCTTACATACTAAAGGGAGGGAAAACAGATTGTAGGCACAAGGGGAGTCAGTGGAGGTGATCACGCTGGAGAGAAGCGCGTATAGGGACAGAGGAGGAGAGAGGTGAGGGGATTAAGCATGTATGGATGTATGTAAGATGGTTAGGTGAATGTATGTAAGGTGGTTAGGTGGATGGCTGGAAGGCTATGAGGAACAGATGAGTTTTAAGTGCCTGTTTGAAGGAGCACAGATTAGGGCAATGTCGGTTAGAGTGTGGAAGGTCAGTCCAGTGGAGGGGGGCAGCCCGGGAGAAATCTTGAATTCTGGCATGGAGTGTGGTGATCAGAGTGGAGGAGAGGCGGTGGTCATTGCCTGAATGCAGGGAACGGGGAGGGAGTGTTAATAGAGAGGAGGTTGGAGATGTATGGGGCAGTGAAGTGGGAGAGGGCTTTGTAGGTGAGGGTGAGGAGTTTGAAAAGGATTCTGTAGAGGAAGGTTAACCAGTAAAGGGTAAGGCAGAGAGGGGAGGCAGAAGAAGACCGGTGTGAAAGGAAGATAGTCTCGCAGCCGCGTTGAGTATAGAGTGAAGAAGGGATAAGGTGGGAGCGGAGAAGTCCGGTAAGGAGAAGGTTACAGTAATCAAGACGGGAAATGATGAGTGCATGAATTATAGTTTGGGTGGCGTCCTCAGATAGGAAGGGTCAGATGCGGGCGATGTTACTTAGTTGGAAATGACAGGATTGAGCAAGAGATTTAATGTGTGGCGTAAAAGAGAGGGAGGCGTCAAGATTGACACCTAGGCAGCGAAGTTGGGGAAAACAAGAGATGGTGGTGTTGTTAACAGTGATAGAGAGATCAAGGTGGGATGAAGATTTAGAAGGAGGGAAGAGTGAACGATGAGTTTTTTTGCCAATGTTGATTTTAAAAAAGAGTTAGGACATCCAAGAGGAGATGACGGAAAGGTAGTCAGATACGTGAGAGAGAAGGGCGGGAGGAAGATCAGGGGAACAGATGTAAAGTTGAATGTCATCCGCATAAAGGTGATACTAGACACCGAACAAAGTGATGAGATCACCCAGGGAAGTAGTGTAGAATGAAAAGAGTAGAGGGCCAAGATCAGAGCAATGAGGGACTCCAACAGAGAGGCAAGTTGGTGAGGTAAGAGGTGAACCAAGTGAGGACAGAGCCAGAGAGGCAGAGAGAAAGAAGGGTCTGCAATATTAGTGGGTGGTCCACGGTGTCAAAGGCAGCAGAAAGGTCCAGGAGAATCAGCAGGGAGAAGTGACACCTGGATTTGGCAGAGAGAAGGTCGTTGGTAACTTTGGCCAGGGCAGTTTCTGTAGAGTGGAGTGGGAGGAAGCCGGATTGGAGAGGGTGAAGGAGGGAGTAGTCCGAGAGGTGCCTGGTGAGGCGGTTGTAGACAACCTGCATAGGTAGTTTGGAGGCAAAGTGGAGAAGTGAAATGGGGTGGTAGTTAGCGAGTGAGGTGGGGTGAAGATTGGGTTTGTTAAGAATGCGGGAGGTGAGGGCTTGTTTAAAGGAAGAGGGGACAATGCCCGTGAAGAGTGACAGGTTGAGGAGATGAGAAAGGTAGGAAGAGGCAGTGAGGATGAGTAATTGACGGAGGTGAGAATGAATGGGAGGAAACCCATGCAAACACAAAGGAGGAAACACAAGCAAACACAAGTATATCATGCAAACTCAACATAGATAGTGCAGGCCCACTTCCATTAGCCAAGGTTTTCCCCTGCTCTCTTTGACTCCTGAGGAAGTAAGGGATAGTAATAGTAAAGGCACAATCTTGCTCATGATGTGACTTCAAGGAGAACTTCCAGTTCTGATCTACTCATAATACTGAATTTTTAATTTAAATGCTTCCAAACAATATTATTTTTCTATTCTTCTATGAATTCTACACACACATTCTTCCAGGTCTGCACTAATTTCATATGATTTGTACATTACATATTCTGGGGGGGGGGGGGGGGGGGGAGGGTATGGTGGTTATGAAGCCTAATGGAGTAAAAGATTACAAGATTGGATTCTTCAGATATCAGATGGTAAGTAAATGGGGTTTTATTATTTTTAATAAATATATGTGGTTTAAAAGATGTGTCTGGTTTATTTTAGGGGTTTTATTATTTTTATTAAAGTAATGTGGTTTTTACGAGGGTTGCACTGGGCATGGTGGCACTTGTGGTTCTCCAAGGGCAGTCCAGGCTGTCTGGGAATTTTAGCTCCCCAAAGCAAAATGGTATTTTCCCTCTTTCTTTCATTTCTTTCACTTTAATCCCACCTCATACACCACCCCAGGAGTAGGAAGAGTCTTAGAACTTTCAGCATGGGGCTGGGTACCCCTATAGGGAGGGGGTGGCAGGCAATTTGTTTGCAGACCCCACTTCCTAGGGAATCTGTGCTGAACAGCCTGAGGTTGGTTTGTAATTATGGCAGGGGAACCCTCTGCTGTGTGTCCCCCTGCTATAGTGCCAATACCCCCAGCTGGTTTGCTTAGTGCTGCTTTTTGTGAAATCGGTGAAATCATCACTAGGCTGACAGCACTAGGGTTAATAGCATTAGGAGGACGACCGAACGCTTATTTTTATTTATTTATTTTTTATTTATTTTTATTTTTACCCTGTATTAGAGCTGGTGGTCAGGCGGCTGTAATGCCAGCTGATCTGCTGGCTCAGCAGGTGCTGATAGGGATAGGTACATACATACCTGCATCGCTCTGAGTAGTTCAGCGCCTGACTTCAAAAGAGCACAAAGCTTGAGATCCGTGCTTTGATGAATTTGGGTGTACACAAAGCCTAAATAAGGGAGTGAAATTCTGAGCATGGTTTGCGCTTGAAATGCCTGCCCTAATGATTCAGGACCATTATCTTCCCTCCCTCAAAAGTCTCTTCCACTCCCGACTTCTCTATCACTGTTGGCAACAACACTCAGGGCTGCTATCGGGGGTGGGGTATGGCCAATCCAGCTGTTAGGGGCCCAGACAAATTATTAGCTCTGTCCAGGCCCCTTAGGCTGACTGCCTAGTCACGTCTGCAGCACTGCAGCTTCTGGTCATTAATATATTGGTAGCACATGTGGTGGTGACATCATCACTGTGCACCATGCTCCCTTCCTTTTAGTGACCGGGAGCGCTCGCATCATGTGAACAGCAGGTAAGTGAATTGTGCATTTATTATGATTTTGGAATGGGAGAGTGAAGAATTTATTGTGATAGGGTGGGGGGAGAGGAACATTTATTCTTATGGGAGAGGGGGGAGCAAAGCAGTTATTATTATAGTGTGGGTAGGGCGGGGCATTTATTCTGATAGGAGGGGGGAGACCATTTTTTCTGATGGGGAGAGCAGAGCATTTATTCTGATGGGGAGGGGGGAGCAGAGCATTTGCTCTGATAACCAGTGAGGGGAGCAGAACATTTACTGTGATTAGGGGGGATTAACTGTGATGAGGGGGTGAGTGGAGCATTTACATTGATCAGATTGGCGAGCTGAGCATATAAAGTAATGAGGAGGGAGCGGAGCATATACTGTGATGGAGGTGGGGTGAAACATTTACTGTGATGATGGAGGATGGGGAGAGCATGTACTGTGCAGAGGAAGGGGACATTTACTCTGATGAAGGATGGGGAGGCCATTCCAGATTAATTAGTACTGGGCCCCACAGTTTCTGATGGCAGCCCTGACAACACTATCTTCTGTGTTCACCAAGTCCGCTGCCCGGGTGTCATTCTTGACTTCTCCCTCTCCTTTACCCCCAACATCCCCAATCTCTTGCCCAATCCTGTCGCCTCTGGAACATCACTCGTATCAGACCCTTCCCCTCCTATGATGCCACCAAAAGTCTTATCCACTTACTGATCATTTTTTGCCTTGACTACTGCAACCTTGCTGCAGAAAGACTTATCTTCCTCTCTCGCCGCTCCACATCTGCATCTCCTCTGTGCCAAGCCTTGCACTGGCGCCCCTTCCCCTACAAAATCCACCTAAAACTCCTCACCCTCACATATAAAGCTCTCTCCAACTCCACTGTTCCCTACATCTCAACCTCATCTCCATATACTCTCCCTTTCAGTCAGCCAACGATTGTCTCCTTACCTCCCTTCTAGTAACCACATCTCCCTCCCAAATCCAAGATTTCTCCCATTTTGCCCCCCACCACTGGAATGATCGCCTTCATTCTATCAGAACATCCCTTAGCCTGCAAAGCTTCAAACGGTCCTTGAAAACCCACCTGTTAATTTTTCCTCTTAACCATTCCACTATATAGTATACCTCACCCTCTTTTATCCTCCATCATTCCCACTCTTGCCCTCAGATCCCCTTACACTGGTTTACCCCAATGTGTCACCTTTTGTCTGCCTCTTTCCCTTTAGATTGTAAGTTCTAGAAAGAAGGGCACTCTTCCCCCTTATTCTCATTACCTATAACTTTTTCTCTCCAGCTGCAGAGTGCACCTCCTTCTTGGGCTCCCTGCCCATTCTCCATTGTCATAATAGATCTTTCAGTAGCTCTAACCTTTTTAGTTGCACCCGCGTTAATAGGTACAGGTTTGAGCTTGTGATGAATATACCCCTTGCACCCTATTACCCATCTAGGCTATCTGTAGCTGTGTTGAGAGTTGTAGTGTTATTTCTCTAATGTATTGTACTGTAATACCCTTTTCTATCTTGTTGTTTGCCCTCTGTATGGCATTGCGGACCACTTGGTGCCCTATAAATAAAAGTCAATAATAATAATAATAATACTTTGTGGTATTCTTTCAGCTCCACTTCCAGGAGAGGAAAGGAAAAGTCCTTGGATGAATTGGAGGAACTATCAGGGCCAGAGCTAGATTTCATGCCACTGAAAAAGAGACTGTGACTTTGGGCAACATTTCTGTCTACAAACTAAGCATAAGTAACTTCTTATTTATAGCTCTCACTGGACATTTATGGCTTAGCCTTAGTCCATGCTTAGAGGAAAAATTACTAGGCCAACCCAATTCCTAAAGCGACAATGTAACAATGTGTCCAAATTTATAGGTAATACTTTGAGAAGGGAATCTGCAAACTGATCGTCTATAACTACCATCTGCGTACTATCAAAAAAATTGCAGGAAGATTTTGGATTAGATTAGCATAAAGTTTATATTATACTTGTTTTTGAATGTCACATTTTTTCAGCAGCATTCCATACCTTTGAACCGTCCCGAATAAAGGGCACTGTCCCGCCATCCCGATTTGGATAGAGTTCTGTGTTTGGAAGGGAAGCGAGGACACTATAGGTCAGCCTAGAATTTCAAAAGCACTAAACCCACCCCTGGGTGTGGCAACTCCCCTTCATAATGTGTCCGTGCCCATTGTGTCATGACCACACTCCATGCCCCAATATCGGCTGGCCAAATGTTTGAAGGTATGGCATTCAGAGGAGCTAGAAAAGCTACATAATAGTCAATATTGAAGGACTGTAGACTGTAAACTGAACAGGGGTGTGAGTGGTGCTGTTGGGGAGGAAGAGGAGGGGGGTGACCACTAAGAAGTGTGAACTGAGGACTCCGAAAGGAAACAATGTATGGATAGTTCACAGAAGAGGGGAGAGAGGATGTGGGGGGAGACCATGCTATTCGCACATGGGCCATCAGGGGCGAGCTAGGGGCCAGAGGGGAATTTGCATTCCAGGAACTGCCATGGGGCCCATACTTGGTTAAAAACCTGACCCCTATCATGTAGGAAGTAGGTAATTTCTTCCATGGCTACAAGGTGCCAAATCTGTTTCTTGAGAGCAGAGAAAGACTGGGGGAAGTATTTTTCCAGTTAAGTGCTATAAGGGACTTGGACTTGGACTTGATGATCAGGGAAGTCCACAAAATGTGGAGCATGGTTCCCCTGTGGCCACAGCCTGGCCAACAATGGGTCAAGACAGAGGGAACATACTGTTGAGGCGTGTGGGAGTATAATACCAGCGATAGAAGATTTCGTAGGAGGTTTCTCGAAGTTTGGTAGATATGGAGCTTTTAGCTATCCCCAGTTTCATGTCCTCTAAGGCTTCATCGTCTGGGGGGGAAGCTTAGCATAAAATTTATGGTGGGAAGCAGTTTGGAGGCAAGGTGACGTAGTCCGATTCTATGTCGAGCCATGAGGTGGAACCTGCAGGGGCATATGAGTCCACAATTTTGGATAAAAAGGAACCCAGGTAGTATAACTTAATATCAGGGAGGCCCCTGCCACCTCCAGGTATTGTTTTTTCAAGGACATTGGCTGAGATCCTCTGGGGTCTATAGTTCCATAGAAAATGGGTGAGAGCCTTCTGAATGGTAGCAAGGAGGAAGTAGGGACGGCAACTGGCAACATTTGGAAGAGATATAGCCATTTTGGTATGATATTCATTATGACAGTTTTGATCCTGCGCAGTCCGGAGATAATGAGGCCACTCCAGAAGGCCAAATCAGAGTGCATCCTAGCAAAGAGGGGTGAGAAATTTTCATAAAAGAGGATATGATAACGGGAAGTAAAGAAGACTCCTTAATTTTTGATTTTCCTGGAGACGTGGAGCAGCATGGCCTCAGACTTCATATAGTTCATTTTATATCCAGAGGCAGCACTTTAGGCCTGGAGTACTTTTTAAAGGTTAAGTAGGGAGATTGCTGGTTTGGTTAGGGAAAGGAGGATGTCATCCGCAAAAAGTGAAATCTTAGAGTTGGAGCTCCACACCTGCACTTCCTGAACGCTGGGGTTGGATCTATTCTGGGAGGCCAGAGGTTCAATTATTAGGACAAATATAAGGGAGGAGAGGGGGTAGCTTTTCTTGTATCATTTTGTATGGTTACTAAATGAGAAGGGCTATGTCACGGGCACTAGGAGTCTTTGCCCAGGATATCACCAGATGATGGACTTACCAGAGTAATATAGCTGGTATTATGGTTCTCTGGTAGCAGGGTGACAACGGAACAGGAGAAACAGCAGATGGTGAGAGAATGCTCAAGGAAAGTCTATGACTAGCAGCAACTGGTAATGAGTAGATGAATGTACACGAGGATCCAGATGGACAAGGAAATGTGAGGAGAGTCAGTGGTCTGCGTATAGCAAGTTGAACCACTGCTATGTGAGAGGATACTTGAAACAGGTGTCACAGGGATCAGGAGTCAGTGGTCTGCGTTAGCAAGTTGTACCACTGCTATATATATGTGAGGAGGGGCACGGGGAGATGAATGTAAAGCAGAGTATACACGGGGCACACAGAACTTGATCCCACGATGATATCCACAATACAACAATAACTGACCAGCGCTGCTTGAAGTATACAAAGTCTCAATAGCAATCCAGGCAATAGAAAACAAAGTCAATGGTAACAATAGCTTCAGTGGATAGGAGGCTCCGGAGAAGAACACAACTCAGTCCAGATGGATATGCAATACAAAAGCAAAGTCAATGGAAAGTATGCATACTGCGGTTCAGGAGAGCAGGCTGTCAGAGCGATGTGCAGGGATACCTGAAGGCTGAAGGCCGGCAGGAGGAGAGACCACTGGAGGGTGGAAGCGGTAATCAGGTTGGTGCAGCGCACGGCAGGTAATCCAGAATCAAAGAAGCAATACTCAGGAAGCAGTAGTAAGTGAAACTGGAAACATGATGAACACAGGAGAGTGTAGGCGGTCTGGTATCCAGTAGTAGTGGTAATGGAGGCAGCGGAGAGCTGACATGATAAACACAGGAGAGTTGAGACAATCAGGAACTCTGAAGTAGTAACGGAGGCAGCGGATAGGAATCAGCTGAGTGCAGGCACGATGAACACAGGAGAGTTGAAGTGAGCAGGAACTCTGTAGTAGTAACGGAGGCAGCGGATAGGAATCAGCTGAGTGCAGGCACGATGAACACAGGAGAGTTGAAGTGAGCAGGAACTCTGTAGTAGTAACGGAGGCAGCGGATAGGAATCAGCTGAGTGCAGGAACGATGAACACAGGAGAGTTGAAGTGGTCTGGCAACCACAATAGCAGTAAACAGGAATCAGCAGAAGCTGAATACACGAGGAACACAGGAACACCTTCAGAGGCTCATGGGGAATGAGACTCCAAGATCAGGCAACCAGGTAATGATCACAGGTGGTTTAAATAGGGAGGGTTGCCTGCTCATCCAATCAATTAAAAGCAACAGGTATTGAAGGCTTGATAAGGGCTGCACATGCGCAGACGCTCAGGATGGCGGACGCCCACGGTTCCTAAACACACGGGAAATGGCACTCACAGTCCGGTGAGTGACAGTACCCCCCCTTTTAAAGGTGGGCACAGAACACCTGGAACCGGGTTTGTCCGGAAACTTGGAATAAAACTTCTTAAGAGCATTGAGATCTTCTGCTTTGATCCATGACCACTCTTCAGGACCAAAGCCCTTCCAATGAACGAGGAAACGAAGAACTCCTCGCGAAATTTTTGCATCCAATATGTGAGTAATCTCAAAGTCCTCCTCTTGATGAATTTGAACTGGCCGAGGTGCTGAAGGAGGGACCGAAAAACGGTTGATGATAAGAGGTTTGAGCAAAGACACATGGAAGGCATTGGAAATACGAAGGTTCTTAGGTAGTAGAAGTTTGAAACAAACTGGATTTATCACTTGAATGATCTTATACGGACCAATAAAACGAGGAGCGAACTTCATAGATGGGACCTTCAAACGAATATTTTTGGTTGATAACCACACACGATCTCCGATTTTCAGTGGTGGAATAGCCCGTCTCTTTTTATCTGCAAAAGACTTATATCTGGCAGATGTTTTCTTTAAACAGGTTTTGACCTGAGACCAAATATTTTTGAAGGTCTGACAAATAGTCTCTACAGCAGGAACTTGGATGGGAGGGAGGGCAGGAAATTCCGGAAAAGACGGATGGTGACCGTAAACCACAAAGAATGGAGTTTTAGAAGATGATTCATGATACATGTTGTTATGAGCGAATTCAGCCCATGGAAGCAAATCTACCCAGTTGTCTTGGTTGGCTGAAGAGAACATCCTTATAAAAGTCTCAAGATCTTGATTGACCCTTTCGGTTTGTCCGTTTGATTGAGGATGGTAGGAGGATGAGAGTGATAATCGGATACCCAAGGTCTTACAGAGGGCCCGCCAGAATCTGGAAACGAATTGTACTCCTCTATCTGAAACAATCTCGGAAGGACATCCATGAATACGGAAGATTTCTTTGATGAAATAATCAGCCAGAGTAGATGAAGAAGGTAAACCGGTCAAAGGAACGAAATGTGCCATCTTCGAAAATCTGTCCACCACTACCCAAATAGTATTGCAGTTTTTACTAGGAGGAAGATCAGTAACAAAGTCCATACTAATATGGGTCCACGGCTTGGAAGGAATGGGTAGTGGTTGAAGCAAACCCGCTGGAGTTCTGCGGGGAGTCTTAAACTGGGAACACAAATCACACGCAGCCACAAAATCTTTGACATCTTTCCTCATAGAAGGCCACCAGTAACTTCGAGAAAGAATTTCAAAGGTCTTGCGTTCACCAGAGTGTCCAGAAAAACGAGAAGAGTGAAACCACGAAAGGATTTTCTTCCTAAGAGCAGGAGGCACAAGGGTTCTCCCAAATGGTAGCACCTTAGTGGAAGAAGCAGCCAGAGAAACACATTTGGGGTCTAATATAGAGTGGTTGGGACCATCTTCAACGTCTGAGGACGTCACAACAGCTCGAGATAGGGCGTCTGCTTTTTTATTTTTTGCAGCTGGTTTGAAGGTTATGATTAGTTCAAAACGAGAAAAGAAAAGAGACCATCTTGCTTGACGAGGATTCAAACATTGAGCAGACTGTAAATATGACAAATTTTTATGATCAGTAAAAATTGTCACAGGATGACGAGCTCCCTCCAACAAATATCTCCATTCCTCTAATGCTACTTTTATAGCCAGCAACTCCTTGTCCCCGATGGTATAATTCTTCTCCGCAGGCAGGAGACCCCGAGAGTAAAAGGCACAAGGATGTAATTTTTGTTGCTCCGATCTTTGGGAGAGAATGGCTCCTAAACCAACATTAGAGGCATCTACCTCTAGGAAGAAGGGAAGCGTCACATCAGGCTGTCGAAGAGCAGGAGCAGAGGAGAAGGACTCTTTGAGAAACTAGAAGGCTGGAAGAGCCTCAGAGGACCATTGTTTAGTATTGGCCCCTTTACGAGTTAGGGCCACAATAGGAGATGCAATCGAGGAAAAATATTGAATGAAGCGTCTATAGTAATTGGCAAAACCTAAAAAATGCTGAATTGCACGAAGAGTAGTTGGCTGAGGCCAATGTAACACAGCATTCACCTTTTCTGGATCCATCTGAAGACCAACTCCGGAGACAATATATCCCAGAAATGGAATCTGGGGCAACTTGAATGAACATTTTTCTAACTTGCAGAACAATGAATTTTTCCGGAGTCTGGAAAGGACCTCTGCCACATGTTGATGATGAGAAGGCAGGTCCTGCGAAAAGATCAATATGTCGTCCAGATAGACGACGACACAAACATATAACAAGTCCCGGAAGATCTCATTAATGAAACCCTGGAAAACAGCGGGGGCATTACATAACCCGAAGGGCATTACGAAATATTCATAATGCCCGTCTCTGGTGTTGAAAGCTGTCTTCCATTCGTCACCGGACCTGATTCGAATTAAATTGTAGGCACCACGAAGATCCAACTTGGTAAAGATCCGGACTCCCTTGATACAATCAAATAACTCAGTAATTAATGGAATGGGATACCGATTTTTGATAGTTACGGCGTTAAGTCCACGAAAATCTATGCAGGGGCGTAATGACCCATCCTTCTTTTTTACGAAGAAAAACCCTGCTCCAGCGGGAGAGGTAGAAGGTCGAATAAATCCTCGCTGGAGGTTCTCTTGGATGTATTCAGATGTAGCTTGAGTTTCAGGTAACGAAAGTGAATACACACGTCCCCAGGGAGGAGTCTTGACAGGTTGAAGATCAATCGGACAGTCCCATGAACGATGAGGAGGAAGACGTTCAGACTGAGTTTTATCAAATACATCGGCAATAGAAGCATACTGAGGAGGAAGTCCCGGTGAGGAAGGTGAAATGGAGGATTGCTGTATTTTGAGAGGAACGACTTGAGAGAGGCAACGATGATGGCATTCAGCTCCCCAAGACGTAACTTGAGGAGTGTGCCAGTCAATCTGAGGAGAGTGACGTTGAAGCCATGGAAGGCCTAATACAATCGGACTGGTAGCAACAGGGAGAATTAAAAATGAAATTTCTTCCTGGTGTAATACACCAATTTGAAGGGTTACTGGAGACGTACTCTGGGTGATGAGACCGTTAATAATGCGTGATCCATCGATAGCAGTCACAGTAATAGGTATTTTCAAAGTAATCACTGGTAGGGACCATTGATTCATGAGGGATTTAGAAATAAAATTTCCTGCAGCTCCAGAGTCAATAAGTGCTTGGGACTTAAAGGATTTGGTAGCAAAGGAAACTGTAACATCAAAAGCACAAACTTTTAATTTCGTAGAACATGGAGAGGACTCCAGGGACCCTAACTTCACCTCTCCAGAACTGGTTAGGGCCTGGCATTTCCCGATTTTTTTAGGGCATGAATTGAGCATATGAGTAGAATCAGCACAATAGATACAAAGTCTATTTTTTACTCTTCGGTCCCTCTCCTCTGAAGTTAATTTGGAGCGACCTATCTCCATGGGTATCGCCGGAGATGAAACTGGGCGAACTTGAGGGCTTGAACGAAGAGGTGCTTTAAATGAAGTTGTTTTTTCAGACTCTCTTTCACGAATTCTCATGTCTACACGGTGGCAAAGAGAAATCAAATCTTCTAGAGAAGTAGGTAATTCTTGAGTAGTCAGTGCATCTTTAATTTTATCAGAAAGCCCCTGCCAGAAGGCGGCAATTAACGCTTCAGTGTTCCACTGAAGTTCAGAGGCTAATATCCAAAATTGAATGACGTACTGGCCTACAGTACGAGAACCCTGACGTAGACGGAGGATGCTGGATGCAGCGGAAATAACACGACCAGGTTCATCAAATACACTTCGAAACATGGAAATAAATTTGGCACTATCCTGTAATAATGGATCATTTCTTTCCCACAGAGGGGAAGCCCATGCGAGAGCTTGTCCGGAAAACAAGGAAATGAGATAGGCCACTCTGGAACGATGAGTAGAGAAATTGTGAGGTTGAAGCTCAAAATGAACTGAGCATAGATTTAGAAAACCCCTGCATGGTTTGGGGTCTCCATCATATTTTGAAGGAGTAGGCAGGTGTAGCGTGAAAGCAGTAGACACCTGGGATGGCACTGGGGAAACGGAGGAAGGCACAGGAGCATCAACAGTAGCTGTGACATCCTGCACAGACGCTCCCTGGGAGGCCAACGCCCGGTAACACCGCAGCAAATGTCGCTGGCGAACATCCTGTTGTTCAATACGGGTAACCAGATGCTGCAGCATCTCTTTAGCTGTAGGTTCCGCACCTGGGTCTGTCATGGCCTAATCTTACTGTCACGGGCACTAGGAGTCTTTGCCCAGGATATCACCAGATGATGGACTTACCAGAGTAATATAGCTGGTATTATGGTTCTCTGGTAGCAGGGTGACAACGGAACAGGAGAAACAGCAGATGGTGAGAGAATGCTCAAGGAAAGTCTATGACTAGCAGCAACTGGTAATGAGTAGATGAATGTACACGAGGATCCAGATGGACAAGGAAACGTGAGGAGAGTCAGTGGTCTGCGTATAGCAAGTTGAACCACTGCTATGTGAGAGGATACTTGAAACAGGTGTCACAGGGATCAGGAGTCAGTGGTCTGCGTCAGCAAGTTGTACCACTGCTATATATATGTGAGGAGGGGCACGAGGAGATGAATGTAAAGCAGAGTATACACGGGGCACACAGAACTTGATCCCACGATGATATCCACAATACAACAATAACTGACCAGCGCTGCTTGAAGTATACAAAGTCTCAATAGCAATCCAGGCAATAGAAAACAAAGTCAATGGTAACAATAGCTTCAGTAGATAGGAGGCTCCGAAGAAGAACACAACTCAGTCCAGATGGATATGCAATACAAAAGCAAAGTCAATGGAAAGTATGCATACCGCGGTTCAGGAGAGCAGGCTGTCAGAGCGACGTGCAGGGATACCTGAAGGCTGAAGGCCGGCAGGAGGAGAGACCACTGGAGGGTGGAAGCGGTAATCAGGTTGGTGCAGTGCACGGCAGGTAATCCAGAATCAAAGAAGCAATACTCAGGAAGCAGTAGTAAGTGAAGCTGGAAACATGATGAACACGGGAGAGTTGAGGCGGTCTGGTATCCAGTAGTAGTGGTAACGGAGGCAGCGGAGAGCTGACACGATAAACACAGGAGAGTTGAGACAATCAGGAACTCTGAAGTAGTAACGGAGGCAGCGGATAGGAATCAGCTGAGTGCAGGCACGATGAACACAGGAGAGTTGAAGTGAGCAGGAACTCTGTAGTAGTAACGGAGGCAGCGGATAGGAATCAGCTGAGTACAGGCACGATGAACACAGGAGAGTTGAAGTGAGCAGGAACTCTGTAGTAGTAACGGAGGCAGCGGATAGGAATCAGCTGAGGGCAGGCACGATGAACACAGGAGAGTTGAAGTGGTCTGGCAACCACAATAGCAGTAAACAGGAATCAGCAGAAGCTGAATACACGAGGAACACAGGAACACCTTCAGAGGCTCATGGGGAATGAGACTCCAAGATCAGGCAACCAGGTAATGATCACAGGTGGTTTAAATAGGAAGGGTTGCCTGCTCATCCAATCAATTAAAAGCAACAGGTATTGAAGGCTTGATAAGGGCTGCACATGCGCAGACCCTCAGGATGGCGGACGGCCACGGTTCCTGAACACACGGGAAATGGCACTCACAGTCCGGTGAGTGACAGACTACTATTGATCAGAACAAAGTCCCAAGCGAAACCGAAGGCCTTAAGGGCACTCTTTGTAAAACTCCAGGAGATCCAATCGAATGCTTTTTAGCGTAGTGGGAGACCATAATGGTTGGGGATTTCCTGGAGTTTGCGAAATGGAGGATATTGATGGCCCGTCTGGAGTTAAGCCTGTAGCTTTCTCAGTGGAGCAGGTCCTTTTCTTCCTTGGGGATCACTACAATTCTAGCTTTGAGCATTTCAGATGGAAAGGGATCTCAATGGAGAACGTTATTGAAAAGGGAGTGAAGGTGGGGGGCAAACAAGCCGGAGGATTTTTTTTGTACGCAGCCGTAAAGCCATCAGGGCCAGGGGACTTTTTTGTCACTTAAAAGTTTGTGGGTTTTCTACTATCAAAATCTCTTCATTGAGCTGTTGGAGAGCCTGGTGGGACAGCTTAGGAAGTCTGGATTGGCAAGAAATCAGAGACCAACGTGGCATTGGAACGCTGTGTCGGGAAGGCGGGAAGAATCGGTAGGTGGTAGAGCGCAGTGAAGTATTGTTAAAATGCCGCTGTGGTAGCTGTAAAGTAGAGGCGTGGAGGAGATGATTGTGTGAGTCCTGGATCAAAACAATATTCCTGTGTGTCCTAGTGGAGTGGAGATGTGACGCGAGGATTTTATCCGTCTTGTCAAATTTATCGTAAAAGGTTCTCCAAAGCCATTTAAGGTGTTTGGCTACCTGTTTGGAGAGAAGAAGTTAAAGTTCAGCTTTGGTTTTGCAGAGGACCCTCAGAGTAACATGGTCAAGTGCTGTTTTATGTTGGGTTACCAAGGTCTGGAACTTAAACGATAGCTCATTGTTCTTAATAAAAGCCTCTATTTTCTTTTTGTAGGCCATGCTGAGCAAGTGAACCCTCAAGACTGCTTAATGTGCCATTCAGAATGTGGACTTGGAAATATTCAGGCGATAATCTAGCTCGAAATATTCCTCAAGTTGTGTTCTGAGCTGGTATAATATATCCACGTTGTGAAATAAAGAGTTATTAAGGCAAAAAGTAATGGGATGGGGGCGAGGTGTGGTCAGACCAGATCAGTGGATGGATCTGAGCCACCCGGAGATTTAAGGCAAAGTCATGGCTGAGCAGGATCATGTCAATGCGAGAATATGATTGGTTGGTTGAAGAGTAAAATGTGTAATCACGAGTGGACGGCTCCTTCACTTTCTAAGAGTCATATAGAGGCTGGGATTTAATGAGACTGAGGAGGGATTTAGAGGATAGTGGGTCTGATGAGTTTGGAGTTGCAGCCACAGGGGTAAATCGGTCGAGAGAATGATTCAGGACAGTATTAAAGTCTTCTGCAACAATAAGGTCCCCCTGGCAGAGTCGGGTCAACAAAGTGTCTAATTTAGAAACAAAACGGTGTTGGTGTTGTTTAAGGGCATAGATAATAACCAACGTACAAAGCTTGTTGTTAACTTTGCCTACTAAGATGAGATAGTGACTGCCAGCGAAGGAGTCAATAGGTTCATAGGTGAGTCGACGCACAGAATCGCTACTCCATGTTTTTTGGCTGAGTGGTGTGTGTCGGGATACCTACTATCTAGTGCTTTTAAGAGAGACAACTCTAATCTATATAAGCAGAGTACAGGTTATACTTGCTATTCAATGCCCCTCAATCAAAAAGATAATGTTTGCTTGCATAGCCTGGGTATGCCCTATGCCTCCTCTTATTTTATACTATTAGGGGATATAACATTGTATATAAGCAGGCGGCACAACTAATATCCGTTACTTAATGTACAAAAAACACAGCTATCAATACTGTAATAGTAGCAGTGTCACTCTTACATGATTCTCAATGGAAGTCGAGAATACCTTGAGATTTTCTCCCATAAATTAATTCAAATGGTGAAAAGCCTGAAACAACTCGTGTACAGCAAACAACAAGTAGGGGAGAAGTCCGCCCCACGACTTCTCAATTTTAATAAACCATTTCAATGTGGATTTTAAAATGTGATTAATCCGTTCAACAAAAGAGCAGGAGAACATCAACCACTAGGCGTCTCATAAATTATGAACTTTTTTTCTTCTACTTGTGGATGGTATACAGATGTACTAATTGAAGTTACTTTTAAGAGCTTCAAGACCCCTTGCCTCAACCAAAACATCAAATTGGTACCTTGGTCAGTCAGGATCACCTTTGGCAAGCACACATAGGGAAATAATTATATTTACTTATTGTGAACCTGTTTAGGTGTCCTAGTTTACAATAACCTGAATGAGCCTAAAATCTTTGCAGGATGGTTTAATAGGCCCTACTAGGTCCACTCCTACTTTTTTTCAAAAGGCACATCAATAATAGGGAGGGGAAGCACTGGTGAAGGGGCTGGATGTTTTATAGCCGTTCTTTGAAAAACAGGACATGCTGCAAAATAATCTAGCAGTCTCTGCATATATACCTGACCTAAAAAACCTTGTTATGCTCCTATCCACAGTTTTATCTCATCCTAAGTGTCTACCCTAAGGAACTTTGTGGACCAAAGTCAACACTTGTATTCTAAAGAGGATGGGAACAGCCAATTGTTGAATAAACTCCCCCATTGTTTTATGCTTGTCCTTTTGGTACAAGAGTACATGAGCTACTCTATACTATGCAACTTTTTCTCATCAACAGCCACAAAATTTTTAATCAAAGGGTCCTTTTGACCACGCTGAGGTCAGAGAGGGGTGCAAAGGGAAGAGTTAACAGCTCCTCATTAATATTATGCTAAAATCTTCATTGTTATTAGTATCACCAGTAGATGGTACAACTCTCTCTCCCACTAGAATTTCTCGTAAGACCTAGGGGTATATTTACTAAACTGCGGGTTTGAAAAAAGTGGAGATATTGCCTATGGCAACCAATCAGATTCTAGCAGTCATTTAGTAGAATGCACTAAATAAATGAAAGCTAAAAGCTGATTGGTTGCCATGGGCAACATCTCCACTTTTTCATACCCGCCGCTTAGTAGATCTAGCCCCTAGTCTTTTCTGCTCTGTCTCCAGGTTTTAGTTTCTTTACTTGTCTTAGACACAAATCTGAGGCAAATGGAAATGTCTCACCTAGGGACTCAGTGGCTAAAGAACCAACCTTTTTTCTCACAATTCCACAAAGGTCCAGGAAGTCCAGCCATTCTTGGCTAAGCTGAATTGAAGCCGGTAAATATGGAAAAAAACCCACCTGGCAGTAAGCGGATGTTGTGGAGCACTCTTCTTGAATGTGTGGCTGTGGTTGTGATACCACCCTTGTGGTGTTCTGGGCACCACCCTTTCTGAGCCAGAGAGAGTGGGTTCTACAAAGCCCGGTAGCATTGGGGAAAACAGCTAGGCGGCTCATAAATAATGGACTTTTCTATATCAGAGCAGATAATAATAGATACAACATACTACATGAGACTCTATAGCTGTGCCTAAACCACAACATACATAGCATTTGGATCAGTCAGATCTGTCTTTTAGTGGATGCTTTAGACATGGGCAAAGGACCTGATTTAAAGATAAAAGTAAGTTAATTTACAGTGCATAAAAATGTACTTTGCCAGAAAAATTAGCAAATGCACAAACAAATGTAGCTGTATTTAGTTGTACACATGAAATGTAATTGCTGCTACTTATGCCTGGAGAGGTGAATTGAGAGTATACATGTGCAAGTTCACAATACACCCATAAGTGAAGCACGCCCCCTACAAATGTGTACTCTTTAGGCTTGGGTGCATCTGTAGATAGACCTCTTAGGAGGCATAATCTATTGCGCATCCCATGGTCATTGACTAATTGTGCATAAAGGTGGTTATAGAACTACAAACACCAGCATACCCATCCCTAACATGAATTTCCAAAATGGCGGAACTAGAAAAAAATAAAGCCGTACACACAGAGTTAAAATACATTTTATTAAAATAAACACATGCCAAAACTCCAATCACTTTATTAAAACCCCAAATTCTTTCCTGAGGTTGTGTAAAGAAAATCTTTATCATCGACAGATTCAGATCTGACCTTCAAGAACAACACTTGACCATGCATAGTATGTGTGAGTGTGTTTTGTGAACAGTTATTGCTGTTTCATTAATGTAATGAGACAACTTGTCACGGGCACTAGGAGTTCTGCCCAGGATTCACCAGTTGATAATGCTTACCAGAGGGGCGGGGTTTACCCAGCGGTCCTCTGGCAGTAGGGTGAATAGTAGGAACGTATATAACAGCAGATGGAGAGAGAATGCCAATGGAATAGATGAGAGTCAGTGACTTGCAGCTATACTGGTAGGAGAGTCAGCGACTTGCAGCTGTACTGGTAGGAGAGTAGAGTGGACGTGAACAGGTGAAGGAGGGTAACGGGAGAGTCAGTGGTCTGCAGATAGCAAGTTGTACCACTGCTGTGATGAGAAGACTTGTCCAGGTGCAGGTAGGTAGCGGGAGAGTCAGTGGTCTGCGTATAGCAAGTTGTACCACTGCTGTGAAGGGAAGACTTGTCCAGGTGCAGGTAGGTAGCGGGAGAGTCAGTGGTCTGCGTATAGCAAGTTGTACCACTGCTGTGAAGGGAAGACTTGTCCAGGTGTAGGTAGGTAGCGGGAGAGTCAGTGGTCTGCGCATAGCAAGTTGTACCACTGCTGTGAAGGGAAGACTTGTCCAGGTGTAGGTAGGTAGCAGGAGAGTCAGTGGTCTGCGTATAGCAAGTTGTACCACTGCTGTGATGAGGTGAGGACTTGTCCAGGTGCGGATAAGTGGAGGAGTGATAAGAGTCTATAACTGTATAAATACAATTGGAGAGCAGAGGAGCTAGTCCCAAACAGATATGCAGCGTCACAGCTAATAGTCTATAGCGGGTATGTATACCGCTGCTGAGTAGAGAGGCTTGTCCAAAGCGGATATGCAGGATAACAACTGATAGTCAATAACAAGTATGCATATCGCTGTTGAGTAGAGAAGCTTGTTCAAACAGATATGCAGCATAACGGCTAATAGTCTATAGCGGGTATGGATACCGCTGCTGAGTAGAGAAGCTTGTCCAAAGCGGATATGCAGGATAACAGCTGATAGTCAATAACAAGTATGCATACCGCTGCTGAGTAGAGAAGCTTGTCCAACGAGGATATGCAGGCACAGCAGGAGAGCTGAGAGACTGTAGCGGGTATGAGAACCGCAGGTGAGCAGAGCAGGTAATCCAGCAGACAGCTGAAGACACGAGCAGGACACAGGAGTTAGTAACGGCCATGGGAACCGCCGATGAGCAGAGCAGGTAATCCATCAGGAAACTGAAGATACGAGCAGGACTCAGGAGACACCTTCAGAGACTCACAGGGAATGAGACTCAAGATCAGGCAATGATACCATGGCCATAGGTGCCTTAAATAGGGAGAGGTGATTGATCCACCAATTAGGTTAAAAGCAAGGTCATAAAAGTTCATGGATGCTGCGCATGCGCAGTCCATCAAGATGGCGGACGGCTGTGGCTCAGGACAGGCGCCGGCAGGAAGGATAGAGAACCACGCACCAGCGCAGAGGCACTCACGGTCCGGTGAGTGACAGTACCCCCCCTTTTAAAGGTGGGCACAGAACACTTGGAAAAACCATAATTTTGACCCACGGCGCTATGAATGTATAATCCACATTTTGGAATAAAATAAACCAAAATGAAAAATATAAAATTAAAAATAAAAATAGATACATATATGCACAAAAGTGATGACAATGATAAATAACAACAGTAGGCACTCTGGTTCTACCCACAGGGGTTTAATAAATAAATAAATCCCTAAATGATGAAGGATGAAAGGGGAAGGACTTATAAACCATGGAATTCTCTCTACTCCTGTAACCCTGGAGAAAATGAGGAACAAAATTGGAGGAAGGATAAGATAGCAAGAACCTATTATTCCAAAGGTGCCAAAAAAGCTTCTGATGAGGGTTATCAAGAGAAGTTGAACTTCCTTGAAAACATATCTAACACACAAGAATTCTCTGTACATGTCACTCCGCCAGACATTAGTCAGAATGGTGAAACCATACCTGATTTTTTAGGAGGGTGTCCAGGGGATCCTCAAGCACCTTTGATAAACTTGATGAAAAACAACAAGAGAAAAGGGAGACTAGATTCACAAGAGGAAGAAGAGGAGGTCGAAAGGTTAGGAGCAAGACCGAAAATCAGAAAATGATTACTGCTGAGCAGCACAACACAGAAATGGAAGGGGTTTTTAATTTGGCTAAGCAGCCATTGAACAATACAGAGATTGAGTTGCTCAATAGAGGTTTAAAATTTGCTCCTAATAATCGTTTTGATAAATTCAACACATATATAGATCTGCATAAGTTTATTAGGAAGCTCACATTGAAGAAATTCTTTCAGAGAGAGAAAATTCAGGGATTGGAGGATGTAAGAAATTCTGAATATATCCATACCGACCTGAGAAAAAGGTCAACCTTCTATCCTAGCTACATCAAAGGCCCTTATGTGGAGACTTTTCAGAAATTGGTGGAGGAAGACCTAAGGAATATGCCTAATATCAGCACAAGGGTGGGAAGGAACCCCAACTTGTCCAAAAAGGAATATTTGGCTATGGGTCATCAAACCAGCAGATAAGGGAGGAGGAGTCACCATCCTTGATAAAGAAAAATATCTAAAAGAATTACAAGGGCAGATTAATGATGGGACCACCTATGCACCCTTAGAGAGTGACCCCCACCTCAATGTTTAATATAGAATTGGAGAAATTACTGAAGAATGCTTTTACTAAAGGAATTTTAAATAAATCTGAGTATGAATATCTGCATAACCAATATCCTAGAATCCCTGTAATTTACACTCTTCCGAAAATACATAAAAGCCTTACCACACCACCTGGAAGACCCATTGTATCTGGCATTGGGTCTATTACGTCCAACATTTCTGAATATATTGACCAATATTTACAACCTGTGGTCAAAAAACAACGTAGTTATTTAAGGGACACCACACAGGTCCTTGAAATGATTCAAAATACCTCTTGGAAGAATGGATATATACTTATGACCTGTGACGTCCCGTCCCTATATACCATCATTGCCCATTCTAGTGGATGTGAGCATACTAAGAATCTATTGTTAGAAGAAAATACTATTCCTCTCGAACAAATTGAATTTATTATTCAAGCCATCTCCTTTACATTGGAACATAACTATTTCTGGTTCCAGGGTGAGTTCTATAAGCAAATTAAAGGGACCGCTATGGGTAGTAAATTTGCTCCCAGTTACGCGAATTTGTTCTTGGCGTACTGGGAGAACACCCATATCTGGAATAATAACCCATTCAAGAAACATCTGCTTGAATGGTGAAGATACATAGACGACGTTATATGTATCTGGGATGGCCCTTTACTAGAACTGCAAGAATTTGTCACTTACAACAATGACAACAGTCTCAACATTAAATTTGTTGAACATATTAGCCAAGAGAGGATAGAGTTTTTGGACCTGGAAATATATGTGGAAAATGACCAACTGCAGACTAAAACTTTTCTAAAACCCGTTGATAGGAATACCTTCATACCTTCAACTAGTAATCACCATAGAAGATGGCTGAATAACATACCTAAAAGCCAGATGATGAGGGTTAGAAGAAACTGCTCGGATATTTCCACCTTTGAGCAACAAGCGGAGGATCTGAAGAAAAGGTTCAAAGAAAGGAACTATGATGATGAGGTCATAGAAAGAGCCTACTTGGAAACCAAAGAAATGAAGAGAGAGGATCTGCTTGTATCAAAAGTTGGGAAGAAGAATACTAAAACAGATGAAGTCCTCTTCATTACTCAGTATAGTAACAGAGCTAAAACATTTGAAGGCTTGGTGAGAAAGCATTGGCATATCCTTCTAATGGATGAAAAGTTGTCTACCATACTTCCAGAACAACCAAGGATGGTTTATAAAAAGGCAGCCAATCTTAAGGACATTTTAACTAATAGCTACGTCCCACTGGCCAAACCTGACTATAAGGAAACATGGCTGAATGAACAGGGAAAAGGATTCTTTTACTGTAACCGATGTAAGGCATGTAAGGAGACTAAAATGAATACTACGAAACCTACAATGACCTTTTCTTCAAATACAAATGGGAGCAACCACGAAATAAGAGAAGGGATTACTTGTGACATGGTTGGCATCGTATATCTATTAGAGTGCCCATGTGGTCCTCAGTATGTAGGCAGGACTGTGAGGAGCTTTAAAGTCAGAATTTTGGAACACTTACGAAATATTAGGAATGAACTAGAATCACATAGTGTATCTGCACACTTTTCAAAAATACACAACCATGATCCTACTTTACTTAAATTTGTTGGAATTAAGAAAATGAAAAAGCCTTGGAGAGGGGGGGATTTTATAGCATCTATATCTAAGGAGGAAGCCAAATGGATTTTTAATCTTGAAACTTTAACCCCTAAGGGTCTGAATATTGATTTCGACCTAGGCTCTTTTTTATAGCAAATCTAGCCTCTTTCCCTGTCACTGCATTTACTCACTCTTGCATTTATATTGTGGTTTTGCAGCTGTTTTCTACTTCAGTATTTGACATATTAAAACATTTTTTACATTTTTTATATTATTTTTTATATTGTTGTTTTTTATATATATATATATATATATATACCTTTTCACTATTAATAAAATATTCCAATCAATTTTTAGATTTTTTAAAATTATTTTTATTACATCAATACTTTACCCAGTATGGATGTTTATCTTTCCATTTATTTTATTTGTATTTTTTGACATATGTGGTTTATACCTATGGAGACTTTAGTTTTTGTTTACCTGAATCAACCTTGTTTTCAGGCATGTTTACCTTTACCAATCAGGATTTCATTAGGGGGACGTCTTTAAGGGTTGCCTCCTATATAAGTACTGCCCCCTTTTTGGAATGGATCTATACACTTTTTCTTTCCCTGAGGAAGCCCCCGATGGAGGGGTGAAACGCGTTGGGCACTTATATCTTAATATTCCTTGCAAGAAGAGGATTTAATACACTTTTATTAGCTTTTTACGCTTTACAGCGTTGCTATACATCCCCGCTGTCCGAAACCGGTAGTGCGGCACTTGGAACGCAGGCTTGCGTTCCAGGACACAGGAAGAGAGGGTGAGCTAACTGAAGGTAAACACCATTGGCGGTGCATCGCTTTCCGGAGAGAAAGAGTCCCCATCTCTAGCCCCGGAGGGCTTTACAGACTCACAAACCTAGATACCTGCCTTTAGACTTATCCAGAGGTAATTTTTATTTTATTTTTATTTTTCCATTCAATTTACTGGATTTGTGATTTTTTCTGGCTTACAACATCACTGGCCCCCCCTTTTTTTTTTTTTTTTTTAATATACTTATTATATTTTTTATATTAAACTTCTTTGCTATTGGAATTATTTTTCTGTTTTGGTGTACATTTAATGGACTATTTTTAGCCATCCTTTCATCCTTCATCATTTAGGGATTTATTTATTAAACCCTTGTGGGTATAACTAGAGTGCCTACTGTTGTTATTTATCATTGTCATCACTTTTGTGCATATTTGTATCTATTTTTATTTTTTATTTTATATTTTTCATTTTGGTTTATTTTATTCCAAAATGTGGATTATACATTCATAGCGCCTTGGGTCAAAATTATGGTTTTTGTATTATAGCTTATTGGGAAGTTTGGAATTCGTCCCATACAGACCCACATTGGCAGCTTCACATTTTCTTAGAGCAGCGCTGTTATCCCTACACTTTTTCTACAGAACACTTGGAGCCGGGTTTGCCCGGAAACTTTGAGTAATTTTTTTTTAGAAGAGCTGGAGCGTTGAGATCATCTGCGCGGATCCAAGAACGCTCCTCTGGACCAAAGCCCTTCCAATGCACTAGGAAGCAAAGAACTCCTCGCGAAATTTTGGCATCCAGAATATGAGTAATTTCAAACTCCTCCTCTTGATGAACTTGTACTGGCCGAGGTGCTGAAGGAGGAACAGAGAAACGGTTGATGATAAGAGACTTGAGTAATGACACATGGAAGGCGTTGGAGATACAAAGGTTCTTAGGTAATAGTAGTTTGAAGCATACCAGATTTATCACCTGAGTGATTTTATATGGACCAATGAAAGGGGGAGCGAACTTCATGGATGGAACCTTTAGGCGAATATTTTTGGTAGAAAGCCATACGCGGTCTCCAACTTTAAGTGGTGGAATAGCTCGTCTCTTTTTATCAGCAAAACACTTGTATCTGGTAGATGTCTTCTTCATGGAGGATTTAACCTGAGACCAGATAGTTTTGAAACTCTGACATAAACTCTCCACTGCAGGAACTTGGGTGGGAGGGAGGGCAGGAAATTCTGGGAGAGACGGATGGTGACCGTATACCACAAAGAATGGAGTTTTTGAAGATGACTCGTGATACATATTGTGATGGGCGAATTCAGCCCATGGAAGCAAACCTACCCAATTGTCTTGGTTGGCTGAGGAGGACATCCTTATGAAAGTCTCAAGATCTTGGTTGACTCTCTCAATCTGTCCATTTGATTGAGGATGGTAGGAGGATGATAGTGACAATCGGATACCCAAGGTCTTGCAAAGGGCTCGCCAGAATCTGGAGTTGAACTGCACTCCTCTATCCGAAACAATCTCAGATGGACATCCATGAATCCGAAAGATCTCCTTGATAAAATGGTCAGCCAGAGTAGATGAGGAAGGTAATCCGGTTAAAGGAACAAAATGTGCCATTTTCGAAAATCTATCCACCACTACCCAGATGGTATTGCAACTTTTGCTAGGAGAATGATCGGTGACAAAGTCCATACTAATATGGGTCCATGGTTTGGAAGGAATGGGTAGTGGTTGAAGTAATCCCGCCGGTGTTCTGTGGGGGGTTTTAAACTGGGAACAAACCTCACATGCGGCCACAAATTCTTTGACATCTCTCCTCATAGAGGGCCACCAGTAGCTTCGAGAAAGGATTTCGAATGTCTTACGTTCTCCCGAATGTCCAGAAAAACGGGAAGAATGATACCACGATAATATTTTTTTACGTAGAGATGGAGGCACGAGGGTTCTCCCAAATGGTAGCACCTTGGTGGAAGAAGTGGCCAGAGTCACACATTTGGGATCCAATATGGGATGATTAGGACTATTCTCAGTGTCAGAGGACGCCACAAACGCCCGAGATAAGACGTCTGCTTTTCTATTCTTGGAAGCTGGTTTGAAGGTTATGATAAGTTCAAAACGAGAAAAGAAAAGTAACCATCTTGCTTGACGAGGATTCAAACACTGAGCTGACTGCCGATATAACAGGTTTTTGTGGTCAGTAAAAATAGTTACAGGATGACGAGCCCCCTCCAGCAGATATCTCCACTCCTCTAATGCTGCTTTTATGGCCAACAACTCCTTGTCCCCGATGGTATAGTTTCTCTCCGCAGGTAGAAGACCTCGAGAGTAGAAGGCACAAGGATGGAATTTTTGTTGCTCCGATCTTTGAGATAGAATGGCCTTTAGACCAACATTAGAGGCGTCTACTTCCAGAAAGAAAGGAAGGGTCACGTCAGGCTGTCGAAGAACAGGAGTGGTAGAGAACGCCTTCTTGAGGAAGTGAAAGGCTTGAAGGGCCTCGGAGGACCATTGTTTAGTATTAGCGCCCTTACGGGTCAGCGCCACTATTGGAGAAGCAATGGAGGAAAAACCTTGAATGAAGCGTCTGTAGTAGTTTGCAAACCCTAAAAAGCGTTGGATTGCTCTAAGGGTAGTTGGCTGGGACCAACGTAGTACAGCGTTCACCTTCTCCGGATCCATCTTTAGACCTACTCCGGACACAATATATCCCAAGAATGGAATCTGGGATAACTCAAAGGAACATTTCTCAAACTTGCAGATTAATGAGTTTCTCCGGAGTCTGGAAAGGACCTCTGCCACATGTTGATGATGAGTGGGCAGATCCTGAGAAAAAATTAATATGTCGTCCAGGTAGACGACGACACAAACATACAACAAGTCCCAGAAGATCTCATTCACGAATCCCTGGAAGACAGCTGGGGCGTTACACAACCAGAAGGGCATAACTAGATATTCCATCCCTGGTGTTAAAAGCTGTCTTACATTTGTCTCCGGACTTGATGCGATTAAGTTATAAGCGCCTCAGAGATCAAGTTTGATGAATATCCGAGCTCCCTTAATGCGGTCAAAGAGCTCGGTAATTAGCGGAATAGGGTACCGATTTTTAATGGTAATGGCATTAAGTCCACGATAATCTATACAGGGTCGTAATGACCCATCTTTCTTCTTAACAAAAAAGAACCCCGCTCCAGCGGGAGAAGTGGAAGGTCGAATAAAACCACGATGGAGATTCTCCTTGATATAATCAGATGTTGCTTGGGTCTCTGGTAGCGAGAGAGGATACACACGACCCCTAGGAGGGTTCTTGCCAGGTTGTAAATCAATCAGACAATCCCACGCCCGATGGGGCGGAAGGCGTTCAGACTGGATTTTATCGAACACATCCGCGAAGGAAGCATACTGTAGAGGAAGACCCAGCGGACAGGGTGTAATAGAAGCTTGATTTATTTTGAGTGGAACAACTTGAGACAGACATCTATGACTACAATCCGGACCCTAGGAAGTGACTTGAGGAGTGTTCCAGTCAATCTGAGGAGAATGAAGTTAAAGCCATGGAAGGCCAAGTACAATGGGACTGGTGGTAACAGGAAGGACCAGCAAAGAAATTTTCTCCTGGTGTAAGGCTCCGACTTGAAGGGACAATGGAGTCGTACATTGAGTAATGAGACCATTAATTATGCGAGAACCATCCATAGCGGTGACAGCGATAGCTGCTTTTAAAGGAATCACTGGTAGGGACCATTGATTCACTAGAGAACTAGAGATAAAGTTTCCAGCAGCTCCAGAGTCTAGAAGCGCTTGAGACATAAATGACTTGGTAGCAAAGGAAATGGTAACATCAAAAGCACAGATTCCATAGAACCTGGCGAGGACTCCAGGGACCCTAACCTTACCTCTCCAGAACTGGTTAAAGCCTGGCATTTCCCGACCTTCTAGGGCATGAGTTCAGCATGTGAGTAGAGTCAGCGCAATAGATGCAGAGTCTATTTTTCACTCGTCGCTCCCTCTCTTCAGATGTTAGTTTAGAACGTCCTACCTCCATGGGTTCTACTGGAGGTGGAAGATGCCGAACTTGTGATGCTGAGCGAACAGGCGCTTTGGAAGAAGTTACTCTTTCGGAATCTCTCTCACGAAACCTCATGTCTACACGGTGGCATAGAGAAATCAAGTCGTCCAAGGAAGAGGATAACTCTTGTGAGGTCAGTGCGTCTTTGATCTTGTCGGCAAGACCCTGACAGAAGGCAGCTATCAGCGCCTCAGTGTTCCATTGAAGCTCGGAGGCAAGAATCCGAAATTGGATGACGTACTGGGCTACTGACCGGGATCCTTGGCGTAGTCGGAGAATACTGGAAACCGCAGAGATAACACGACCAGGTTCGTCAAAATTTCTTCAAAGCGTAGAAATAAACATTGCACTATCTTCCAATAAAGGGTCATTTCTTTCCCACAGAGGGGAGGCCCATGCGAGAGCCTGTCCGGAAAACAAAGAGATGAGATAGGCCACTTTGGAACGATGAGTAGAAAAGTTGTGAGGTTGAAGTTCGAAATGAATGGAACATTGTTTAAGAAAACCCCTGCAGGTTTTCGGGTCTCCATCATACTTAGAGGGAGTAGGCAGGTGTAGCGTGGAAACGGTAAACACCTGGGATGGCACTGGGGAAGAAGAAGAAGGTACTGGAGGATCAACAATAGCTGCTACATTTTGCGCAGGGATTCCTCAGGAGGCTAGAGCCTGACAACATTGGAATAACTGTTGCTGTCGAACATCTTGTTGTTCAATCCGAGTAACCAGGTACTGCAGCATCTCTTTAGCTGTTGGTTCCGATCCTGGGTCTGTCATGGCCTGATCTTACTGTCACGGGCACTAGGAGTTCTGCCCAGGATTCACCAGTTGATAATGCTTACCAGAGGGGCGGGGTTTACCCAGCGGTCCTCTGGCAGTAGGGTGAATAGTAGGAACGTATATAACAGCAGATGGAGAGAGAATGCCAATGGAATAGATGAGAGTCAGTGACTTGCAGCTATACTGGTAGGAGAGTCAGCGACTTGCAACTGTACTGGTAGGAGAGTAGAGTGGACGTGAACAGGTGAAGGAGGGTAACGGGAGAGTCAGTGGTCTGCGGATAGCAAGTTGTACCACTGCTGTGAAAGGAAGACTTGTCCAGGTGAAGGTAGGTAGCGGGAGAGTCAGTGGTCTGCGTATAGCAAGTTTTACCACTGCTGTCATGAGAAGACTTGTCCAGGTGCAGGTAGGTAGCGGAAGAGTCAGTGGTCTGCGTATAGCAAGTTGTACCACTGCTGTGATGAGGTGAGGACTTGTCCAGGTGCGGATAAGTGGAGGAGTGATAAGAGTCTATAACTGTATAAATACAATTGGAGAGCAGGGGAGCTAGTCCCAAACAGATATGCAGCGTCACAGCTAATAGTCTATAGCGGGTATGTATACCGCTGCTGAGTAGAGAGGTTTGTCCAAAGCGGATATGCAGGATGTGTACCACATGGTGTAGTAATTGCCTTGATGTTTTGTGATTCGTTTGTAGTGATGGAGTGGAGGATAAAAACACTGTTTGAATTTGTGGGCGGGGCCACCGATGCCAGTTAGTGGCCAGCTAGAAGTGAGGAAACTACTGATTAGCCAGACGTAGGGTTGCGGGAAAAATTGTGATGGAAATTGCTGTTTATGCTATCCTGACACTTCCCAAATAAACAGCAAGATTGATTCAGCAGTGTAGTGTTTGCCGTACTTTATGGAAGTGGTTGAGGTATTTTCCCATTTTTGTAAACATTGACTTCTTTGCAAATTTTAACAAAGTCAAATTTCCTTCCTGGGATACATAGTGTCTGATTCAGAGACAGACATATGCCTGTTTGCGTAGCGTATCTTTGAGTTTTTTGTATTGCACATGTTCAGAAAGTGAACGTACGTAGCTACAGCTATTCAAAGCTGCAACTTTTTGGCACCAAAAACTCCATACTCTTAAACAGGCATGATGGAGGCGGGAAGGGGTTTGTACCATTGGCAATGTACAATAAGGTTGCGTTTGAAAAATTGCATGCGGATTTAGACTGGGACGTAAGTGCAGATGCAGCTGAAAAAGCGGTTTTATTTGCGCATGGTCATAGGTGAACACCATACTAGTGATTGTAAATAGAGGTTTTTCTAATGGTTCGCAGACATTTATTGAGGCTCTAGTAGTCTCTGAGTTATAGATTAGGATTTGTTGAGCATGTTCTAGCAAAGATAATGAAGTTGTTCTTGCTGTTTTAGGTTGGTTATTTAAATGCAATTGCATATGTAACATATAACAGAAAAGATTTTTGTGTCTGAGGGGTGTGTCTTTTGTCAAACACACGCATTTGATACTCATTCAGACCTGGACGTATCTTCAAGTTTGATTATAACATACATACACATACAATTGCGTGCACCTTATTCAATACCAAATTACGCTTAGCTTGTGTTCCACTCTGAATCAGGCCTATAGTATCTAGTTCTGGTCTTCGAATGGACCCGGAGAAATTTCGGGCTGTACTAGATTGGCCACAACCCACTTGGCTGAAAACTACTCAATGTTTTCTGGGTTTTACCAATTACTACCTGCAATTCAACCAAGCGGATTTCACCTTGGTAGCTCCAGTTACCAATCCCACTCAAAAGTGGGCTGATAGTAAGGTTTCTCTTAAACAAGCCTTTTCCACTGCACCAGGTCTCAAACAACCTGCTACTTCTCTGCCATTTTTTTCTTGAAGTTGATGCACCTTCTATTGGCATTGGAGCTATTCTTTCTCAGAGATTCACTAACAAAAACTAAATCCTTGCATTTTTTTTCCCAGTAAATTCCTTCCAGCTGAAAAAAACAACATCATTGGAGACAAGGAACTCTTGGCCATGATGGAGATATCATCTTGAGGGATCTCTCTTACAAGTGACATTATGCACTGAGCACAAAAACTTGCTCTATCTACAGACAAGCTGATGTCCGAACCTGCGAAATGCCAGATGGGCACCGTTTTTAACATACTTCAACTTACATATAACATTCAGGCCGGGAAATAAAAATCTAAAGGTGGACCCATTGTCCTGGTCATTTGAACTTGAACAAGATATTGAGATTCTAGGAAACTGCCCCATTCTTGACCTGAAATATATTTCTGCCACCTAAACTAGTCCTTTGGGTATTTCTCCTTGTGGAAGGACATTTGTTATGCCTAGACTAGAAAAAGCTTCTGCAGTGGGCACATTTGAGGCACATACCGCTTGCCATAAAACTTTTGAACTCCTATCACAATATGTGAAAAACTTGCACATAGGAACAAGTGTATGCTGCTACTTGTTGTGCCACAAATATGTTCTTTAAATGGTGTTCCCATCTGGAAATATTAATAGTTGCCACATCAGCAAAAAATTATTGCCCCGCTGGTAAGGAAATACTATATTGTATTAAAAGGAGAAAAATCCCTTGCATATAATCAGTAATGACGTTTGGCCCACTAATTTATTCAGAAAATAATTTGGCCCTGTCAGATAATTAATAATAATTTTTGCCCCTCTAAACAAAAAATGATAATTATCCTCATAATTAAAACTTGTTTTGTGCCTCCTGTTATGTTAACACTGGTTAACAGTGGCAATCGGATGTGTTTACTAATCTTGCCTATCCAAAGTAACATTCTGATTCGGGTGACTTTCACAGCAATCTTGGGTGAGTTTACAAAATTGCAGCTGCATACACATGGCGACTTGTATTCTTAGAATGGCCCAAAGTAGGGACAGCAATTTGTAGTGTAATTATGGAAATAAGTGTTTAGCGCTCCTTATTGTAATGTATCAGTGGACGAGCAGCCACCTGGGAGTAGGGGGATGGAAGGGATAGCTCAACCCTAATTTAGGAATAATTTTTGATTATAACTCCCTTGGCGCTTGGAACAAAGGGGACAGTGGGTGATAGCAAAAACGGATTTGTTAGAGGCAGTAAAACGGGTAATAACCCTACAGTGTAATTTACACTGACATAATATGGAAAAGGCACATAAACATTTTATATACCATGAAAGCAGGCAAACAATGTCCGTATAAAGTCCAAATAGATCCACATGGACCAAACATACCACGGTTCTCTGTTAGGGCTGGTAATAGTCCACTATAACACCAAAGAACCAAATGTGGTCAAACCTGTGCAGAAAAGCAAAGCAAATGCACAATTCTCCTTTGGGTCTGTCAGCAGACAGTAAGTTCCAGTGGAGAAAGCCTGAAACGGACTTCGTAATAAAGGACTTACCCTTGAGTATTTAGGGCCAAAATTGTCCTCTCAAGTTCCTGCTTGCTGCCGAGAAAAAATGATGCAAAGAGCACAGTTGTGCCGATGCGCTGGAAAGCGATGTAACAACCCGGAAGTCGCGAGCAGTCTCGTGGTCGGCAGAGTTGCGCATGTGCATGCGTGACTGGGTCCGTTCGCTATCCACAGCAGTAGTGAGGGTCAGTTTGTGTGGCCCTTGAAGGGCGAGAACTGGTCGAACCAACGCATTTCGCACTAGGCTTCTTCAGGGATCGATAAACTTTGTAGTGTGTCGATTTTGGCTACGTCACTTCACTGGCGATTTACAATCAATTTGTAGTCTTATCATCGGTGGGTTCAAACTCGCCTGAGAAAATCGCTGTAAAAGGCAAATGGCAGCTTTATACATTTTGCCCCAAATCAGTTGAAGAAATGTAATCTAAAAATTTCTCAACAAGTCCTTTTTAAGGTGTTTGTAGCCCACCTATAATAAGAAAGTGGGGTACTGTCATGTGCAGGACTCTCTGATGAATTACCAGGATGACTCAGAGTTGTAGATCCCTCTGGTTGGTCCGTCTGGTGGGCAGTAATTTGATGATCTCAGCGTTCCAAGCGTGGATGGTAGCACCCTTGTTTAAAGATGCCGTCACATGACCGTGTCAATCATTGGTCACCCCACCCCCTCCTTGTTCCAGAGTTATTTAAACCAGCTGTATGGTGCCCGATCTTCAAGACAGCTAGCTCTCAGCTACTCTGACCATTTTGACTCCCTTACTCCAGTATATTCCTGATATCACTATTACCTCACTGTATTCCAGGTATTATTATTTATCCCATGTATTTCCGGTATTATCATCTACCCTGTGTATTCTTGGTATCGTCATCTATCCAACACTCTTGATATAATCATCTACCCAGAATATTTCTGCTATCAGTATTTGTTCCTGCATCTGTTCCTAGTATCTGTTCCAGTATCAGTTCCTGGTATCGGTCCTTATCTCCAGTTTTACCTGCTGTTCTTCCCTACAAAGGGCCCTGACTTGCATGGTGCTAGCAGCTAACACCACACCTCTTGCAGGTGTCCCAGGCAAAAACCTACTCCACGTTACAACCCATGCCTCTATTGCAGATAACATGAAACCAGGTAGAAAGCATTGAATCCTCATTTCCAGTGTCTTTCCTGACAAGTATTAACCAGATAAGTGAATTATTTTATACAAAGCTGAGATTCAGGAGAATTTTGTAAATTCCTGCAAACTGGATAAATTCATGAATCAGGTCTTTGGACAAGACCAGGGGGTATATTTACTAAACAGCGGATTTGAAAAAGTGGAGATATTGTCTATAGCAACCAATCAGATTCTAGCTGTCATTTTGTAGAATGTACAAAATAAATGATAACTAGAATCCGATTGGTTCCTATAGGCAACATTTCCACTTCTCCATATACACAATTTAGTAAATCTAGCCCCAAGAGCATAAACAATGCCCCTTGTAGAATCAACTTAATCTCATTAAAGTTTATGGAAAGAATAACACAGCAGTCACCATCAAATTACTAAAATGCAAAATGGTTACCATGAAGTCATTTCCCAACTCATTCTTCCTACTGCTGGTAGAGGTGAATCTTGAAGAATGTCTGAGTGAATCTTGACTGTCCTACACAGCTCTGGATTTGATTCATATCACAATAACAGTAAAATCTATTACAACATTTGGAGATATTCTGCCTGATTGCAAGTGTTACAGCTGAGTGGGCGTTTGAGAAATTCCCATTTTCTTCATCAAACATATGACAGAATAGGGCCATGGGTAGTAAAATTAATTGTAAAATAATGTATTGTTCTTGGTGGCCTATAAATGCCTTTTTGCTGAAATAAATATTGCGTTATGTGTGATTGAAATTCTTTTAATATAATCAATATACCAATGTAGTCAACTTTGACTCAAGAAACGGGGTTCCGATATAGAGTTGAATATAAAGTATGAGCAAGATATACTTGTGTTTCAATTGTATGTCTGTTCTTTGAGTTGCACCCATCTTAAGTATGTACACACTTAAATTTTAGTATATAGATGCATCCGGAGAAAAGATGCAACAATCATCATCAACCCCAAAGCTTACACAAAGTTTATGTAATTTCAAAATTTACAGCTCATAGCTAATGTATTTCAAGTGTGGTGTTACTCAAAATAAGACACATCTCAAAGGGACATGCTTAACTTCCATGTACACGCAGTAACTGTACTACAACTGAATGTTAATGTCCCCGATTCGACTCTCATAGTACATAGAGTTGCAAGTGCAAGGTACATGCAGCTCTAACTACGGATGCAAGTAATACGCATGTGCAGTGCATCAAGTTTGCACCAACGTCTATTTATGTCACACAAATGCACTTGTGTACAACTCAATCGGGTTCCAAGTGTCTAAGTGCAAAAGATAATAAGATAATTTATAAAGTTAAGCAAAAGAAGTGCACATTTAAACAGCAAAAGGTGAAAAACAATTTTGACAAACAGCCTTACCAGCTCCCATTCAATTAATCAGACCACAAAAAAGAGAAAGATGGCTCTGGAGGTGGGGAATGCTATCTGAACAGGCACTAGGCACTTCTTGTGATGTTGTAAAGACTAATTAATTAGTGAAAAATCCGTCACAAATTATTTTTTAAGGACTTGCTCATCTCAGTTAATCAGCATGAAAAATATATGATTATGAGTAGAAAAGAAGAAAATGAAAAAAGAAGAATGAATTAAAATTAAATATCACTTTAATGGAAATTATATAGATATTAACTATAGATTATGTTGTGAAAATACAAGAGCGAGTGTGTGGGTCAGATGGAAGGGAGGGTTCATATTAAATTGAGTATATGAGGTAAATAATTGTGCTGTTCCACAAGAAAGCAAAGCAAAAATACAGTGTCCCAGTGTGACAGTTACCAACTCAGCCAGAAATGTGGAAAACTTTCCTTCTTGACCCCAAAATAGTCAATTTGATAAATTTATGAACCAGTATATTGTAAATAATAGCTACATGTAACATTCCGTGTAAGAAAAGCATCCAATCCATTTTTACATTTTGTCAGTGGATCACCCACTCATGAGGTATGGGATTCCACAGCTTAATCACCTTCTTGCTTCCATTTGCAATTGATGACCTCTTGTGGTCTGTATAGTGCTTGGTATTAAATTTTGTTATACAAAAAATTGCATTGAACATAAATTACAACTGATTGATTGGCCTTATTCTCATACATATTGATTGGTTCAACCTACAAAATGGCTTGTTTCCCATGCATGTCATTGGTTCTTTATGAATTAATCATGGCAACATGGTGGTACAGTGGTTATCATTGCAGCCTCATAGAGCCGGGGTCATGCGCTTTTATACTGTCCTTGTGTTTGCATTGATTTCCTCTGCATGATCCAGTTTCCTAATTACATCCCAAAAAATACTGGTAGGTTAATTGTCTCCTGACAAAATGGGCCCTAGTGTGTATGTGTCTGTGTGGTAATGAATTTAGATTGCAAGCTCTGATGGGGCAGGTACTGATGTGAATGAGTACATATTCTTTGTACAGCGCTGCATAATATGATTGGAACTATATAAATAAATGATAATAATAATAATTATTAGACTGCATTCTTATAAATGTTGGTTCAGCGTACAAAATACTTCTACTGTTTTTAGGATTAGCAAACGCCTATGTATAGGTAAACAAAATGACCTGCTTAGTATACTGGAAGCAGGAAGTGTAATTTGTCTTGCACAGTTCCCTATTTCAAAGCATGAAGTGTTATTTGCATATAATAAAACACATATATCACTTTCTTTTAAGCATATGCTTAGTGGGTTCAAATGGACCAACTTTGTATTGCACTTGATTCTGTGAATCAAGAAAACGATGACATGAGATCTCCCAAACTTTTGTGGTTAGCCCTTAGCATAATAATTCAATATTATATTGATAACATGTTTTATGTGAGAACATCACAATATCGTGTTGCTCTGTATTAACAATTTTATCTGTCACACAGCTGTTCTTTTGTTATCTATATTTAACGTGTGTACATTACATTTGAACTTTTTTGAGTGATCAGCATGAAAAGATGCCGGCACAGAAAAATAGAAAATATGAACGAGACATGATAAAATTTAGCAACGTCAGTGATATAATTCACCTATCAGTCTAAGATGGGGTGAAAGAGTGGGAGCAATAGCGTGACACAGCAGAATTACAATGTAGGTGTTACGTATTAAACACCCTATAAAACAAATGGAGAAAACCAAAGTTTCACAGAGCTCTCTACTCCTCATATTTGAAGAAGCAGCTACTCAATTCTAACTATCCCCCACCATGGTTCACTGGACAGCTCAAGAGAAGGCAGCCATCGTCTCTGTATGGCAGAAGGTTAATGTTCAGCAGGAAGGACCAGAGGCCTTGGTCAGGTAAGTTGCTTTTTAGTTTTGTTGCTTTGTTTCCTTAGATCTGCTACCTTATCAGAATGTCTTGCTGTATTAATAGCCTCAATTCAAGAATTTGAAAAATTGCTAACCCACACCAACAGAATATATATTGAGTGCTTTGAAATCCTGCGAAATCTGGAAATTTTTGATTTTACTTGTATAGATAAAGATATTTGAAATAGCTTTGGGATATTAGATCAAGTGGTAATTTCAGAAATTGATGTATTACTAGAAATTATTGTCTTAATTTTAAACAATTTGGTAACATCACTAAAAGTTTTCTCTGCTGTATAAAGAAAACATCTATTTAGTAATAACAAATAAACCATAGGCAATTATTACTATATTTCTATCAATTGAAACTGATTGTATAATATGAATAATGACACACAGGTATACAGGTAGGGGCTTCAAGTGGGTTAGAGCAAATAACTTGGACCTCTCTTGGTAGGGGTGGATAAGACTTCAGGGTCACCTCCACCCCCAGGGTCACATCAGACTTAGGTAGTGCATGTAGCACCAGCTTCTGTCCAAGATGCAGCCGCTATGTATAGTTTTAAATAATACAATCCACAGATTATATCACTTTGAATATACACAGGTAGTGTCATGTAGGTACTGATTGGCACATAGATACTTGTAAAAGTCCCACACCAAATGTATTCAATCCTACGAGATTTGTGGATGTGTTTTAAAACCGCTTTCTCATTTCCTAGACTCCTGATTACATACCCCTGGACCAAGAGGTATTTTGAAAGTTTTGGAAATTTGTCCAATGCAGCAGCAATTGCTGGAAATGCCAAAGTACATAATCATGGGGTAAAGGTTCTGTCAGCTATTGGTGACACCATCAGTCATTTGGATAATGTGAAGGGTTTCCTCCACCAGCTCAGTGACCTCCACGCTTTCAAACTGCATGTGGATCCTGTGAACTTCAAGGTATTTAATATTATGCTTCTGCAGGGTTCTTGGTAGCCATGGTAACTTGAAATGGGTTATAGTATATTGCAAGGATTTTTCATAGCTTTTAGAATCCAGAGTATCACACAGAATTACTACTTAGGTCACATGTGTAAATGACATTTTAGATCAGATGTTTAAAGTAGTAACAGACATATTAAACATTTTCAATGCACAAAACGATGCAATCCCAAGCACAAAACATTAGGGTCAGTGTTGGATTGGTTATTTTTGTCCACCAGGCAGAAAAAAAAAAATAACATTTCACAAATTCACTTTGACTTTTGGCAAGTGACTTGGCGATTTAGGTAAATTAAGTGGCTGTCAAAAGCTGTTGAATTGAATAAAATAACCAAGCCATGATTGACCTATGTTTGTAGTTTGGGATTAAAGTATTTAAATTCAGACATGTTGATACCCTTAGAGTCTTCTCTCATTTTGCATTTATAGACCTATGATTTTTTTGGAAATAAAATGCAATAATAATTGTCTACTGTAATAAAACATATTATAACATACATTTTAAATTGTAGAATTAGAAGTGGTAAGTATTTAACAGCAATGTATTATAGTTAATATGCAGAGTGATGTATCAATCTTTCTCAAACAAACAGGAAGCAAATGTCAATAAACCTAATTATATTCTTTAATTTACAGCTTTTCGCAAAAGTCTTGGTGATCGTCCTGGCTGGCAAACTGGGCAAGGCATTCACTTCACAGGTTCAACAAGCATGGGAGAAATTCTTTGCTGTTCTGGTCGAAGGCCTTAGCCACAGCTACCACAGCTAGAGTGTTGTACAACAGATCATGCAGCCTCAGCTGAGGTGGTGGATTCATGTGTGTACATATTGTAACATCTGTAATAAAAAAAGTACTTGCAATTCAAACATTTCTTGTAATATCATTTTTGGTTTGGAAAGACTGAGGAGTTGGTAAGAGTATTTCTTATTTATAGCTGGCTTTCTTGGAAACAATTTCTATTCTGGCTGTGACAGAGCAAAGTGTCCTGCAGAACATATCGACAAGCGAAAAAACTAATCATTATTGAAAAGACGTAAATGAAAATAAAACACTACATATTCTAACACCGGTTCATTGGATATAATCATTATGTGATGCCCTTGCATATTTCCCATTGAATAAGAACAGATACTATACTTAGATGGACAATAAAGAAAAGTGATGCACCCACCTAGATTTGTAATGTTCCAAGTACAATTTGAAAACTAAAATAAAGAGTTACATTGGGTGGGTTATAGATTTAATTTTGCTATGCACTAGTTTTCATAAATGTCCCCTGTACAATTGCACCTAGTTTAAAGGACAACAAAAGTGGTTCTTTGCAGTCAGTCTAAAAACATTGGGAAGTTTTCTAAGATGAAGTTTTCCATGCACAAATCTGTACAACCTATTGTTTACCTTGAGAATAATGGGTGACCTGGTGTATTTTCCCTCAAATACCTGTTTATTCCCACAGTCTCACATAATTGATTCTAGTGGACTTGGGACTTGGGGTTTTCCAAATTAAAGGTTTTTCTGTAATTTGGAGCACCATAATTTTTCCACACTATCTCTATCTTTCCCATCCTCATTACATTTCCCAGCAGTGTCCCTCACAGTGACTGCAGGACGAGGTGATCTGCATGCATTACAAAATCTCACAATAATTGCAATTTTTAACATTTTGTTTGTTTTTTTCCTTTTTTGTTTATTTTTAAACTTTCTGGACTATGGGTTTCCTAAGCAGAGATCTAATACGTGTATAGAAACAAAGCTCACCCATCAGAAATTATTGTAAAGCTCTGATTAACTGACATTTATTACAGTCAATAATAGTTTCTATAGTGGTAAGAAGGAGAATGGGGGAAAAAAATAATTTGGATTTCAAATCCTTACAGGCAGTAGTGATGAACAAATGGATAGATGGCTACAGGAGTGACAACCTGGTAAGTTGGAGGCCGATACAGTCTGTGTGACAAATTGCTCATCCACCAGCAAGGTAATGATTGGCAGGTGTACTCCTCTTATGCAATTCAAAAAAATGTCTTAAAATACTACTCATAATCAAGTTTCTACATGGAAATAATTATGCTGGAACATTGTATGTTTCATATCAGCAATCCAGACAAATAGTTGGGTGCAAATCTAAACTGCAGTATGGGGCCCAGCAGCAGAGTGTGGCCCCGTTAGACCTGGGACCAAACAAGTTAATTAGGGAAGGAGGCATCCGCAGTGAATTAAGGGAGTTAGCGGGCGCCATTTCTATGCAGCAGCTGCTCCTGAGATGTAAGAGGTGGTGTGGAGAGAGACCTCTGCATGTAATAAGGATGTGGCAGCGGGCCCCCTTGTAGGCAGCATGTCTGCCTACACTCCTGAGATGTCGGGGACCCACAGCTGCCACTATTTACTCCAGTCCCAGTCCACCAGGTGCCCGGCTCCCGGACAGAGAGGCGTGACAAATCAGATAGACTCCCTGCAGTATCGCTGACATCATGTAATTAATAACGTCACAACGCTGTCAATAGAGGGGAGCCAAAAGGAGACAGCAAGAAGATGCAGAGAGGTAAGTAAACTACTGCAGGGTTAGATGATACCGGGGATGGGGGGTGACTGTAGAGAGTCGGGACGGGCAAATGGTGGCTATAGAATAATTTGAAATGAGCGTGCGGTGAGAGAAGGAAGGAGGGGTGCCCTACCTGTTACATTTGTACTGGGCCCCTCAATTTCTGGTGGCAACCCTTGGTGGGAGAGAACACTTTCCATCATTCTTCCCATAACCACTTTCGCACAAAGTGAGCAACCACAGTTACATTTAGGTTTAATTTACCCTTTTCTTGATCATATAGATTCCAAATATGTGTAATCTACACATGATCTGAATCACTTGTAAGGCCAGGAACAAAGATAGATTATTTAACTTAAAATTTTCTGGTTTTAACATAAGCTATGGTGTGACTGCACATGAATGAAAGACAAAATATTTATTTATTGAGTATAAGAGCGAGGTCTGGTGGTGGGCATACAAGATTTGGAATTGAGGCACTTTTACATACAGAGGTATGGGCAACATTTATAATACACAACACTCATGCATTTTGCATCAGTGCATATGAGTCAACTGGAGGAAGAAAAACATTTTTTTAAAAATAAATTTGCTTCAGATTTTGTTTGCTATTTTACATTATACTTTAGTTTTGTTGTTGGAGACAGCATGATTACAGTCTGATGAGGAAGCAGGAGAGAGTGCTGCTGGCTATACAAGAATTAGACACCTTGCCTATTGTGCTAAGACCCAACACAACAGAACATAGATCTATAGTGGGTGAGCATTAACAAATTCTAATCTATGTAGGTGGATCCAAGATGTATACACAAGTGATGGAATCTGTTGCATTGAAGAACGGACACATGAAGTGACCGTGTACATTTTCCTGAAAGCTTATAGGCTTGCAGAACATGATGGCAGGCTTTTCAGAGAAGCAATATTTTGTACAGGCCAAGGAGGGATGTTGGGCAGATTGAGAACATTCATTGCAAAGTACAGAGTAGGCACACCTAGTTTTACAGAGCAGTGTAATGATGACATAATGTTTTTGAAAGGCTTGATTATTGAAATGAGATAAAGGGATGGAGAGAGAGAAATTTTTACCTGTGTGGAGGGGTTAAGAGAGGTTTGCACTTGGCAAAAGTACTTTATTCCAGTCTCATCCTATGTTTTTAATGGGAACCATTTTTGGCCTTCATATTACACTATTACAATTCTAGATGCACTCAGAGCAATGTAATAAAAAGTTTCACAAAAGTGCTTGATAGTGTAAAAACAGTCCCTATATTTTTATATTTTTATAATTAATACAAGCCATAAGCAAGGCTAAACTGACCAGTATGTAGGACAAAAAGTGAACCATTTAATTTAATGAAAGGGTGTGGTACTAAATTGCCTTGATGTGATATTTACACTTTTTCCACAGTGCACCTCTTGAAATGTTTGCATCTCTTCATCTGCAAGGAAACTTCAGTAAAGAGATATCAGCTATTTGCTACACAGACAAACAGATGACTGAAAATTTGATTTGTGAATTTTACTGAATTTGACCCCTATGGGGCCCATGCATTTGTGCTTGAAGGTAAATGGGAACAGATGCATTCATGAAAACCATTTTCGTGCATATGTTTAGTTGGAGGTATCTCATTATGCACCCAGCTATACAACACATAGCATATGCACCAGGTTTACCTCAGCAGTAACAAGTGTGTATACTTACACACCACAATAGCATAGAGAAAGCGTAAAATTTTGGCTTGACATGTTAGTAGTAATGGGACTTTCGCATGTTTCACATGTCATGCAGATCAGGGCAATTATTGTCCCATAATGAACAAAAAAAATGAATTTCAAATTATTTACAATTACAATTTATTTACCATGTTGCATAAGACTAATAAGAAAGGAATAATTGTAATGAAAAAATTTAATTATTTGTGCAATAAACATCATATAATTCACATGTTATGCCATAATTCACGTTATACCATAATCCAAAAATACAAAGATCTTGGTTGCAGGATAGAAAACAGCGAGTTATAGTAAACGGAGTACATTCACAGGAGGGAAATGTTACCAGTGGAGTACCCCAAGGATCTGTACTTAGACCAGTGCTTTTTAATATCTTTTTTGGAGACATTGCAAATGGTACTGAAGGGAAAGTATGCCTTTTGCAGATGACACAAAGATATGCAACAGGGTAGACACACCAGAAGGGGTAAAACAAATATTGATGATCTAGGTGGTGGTGCCGGGGGGGGGGCACGCAGCCCCCTGAGTCCTGGCACGCCGTCTGCTGTCTAAATGACAGCCAGAGAAGAGCTAGACAGCAGTTCAGCTCTTCTCTGGCTGTCATTCCTTCCCCGACACTGAACTGCTGCGCAAGCAGGCCCGGTGCTCCCATTAGGCAAGGTTAGGCACTTGCCTAGGGCGCCGGGCTCTGGAGGGCGCCTGGAGTGCGCCACAGTATTCTAAAATACTTTAAAACTGTGTGGCGACCGCTGACAATACCTGTCACGTCAGCCGCATAGCATTCAGATGGACGGGGAGGGGGGGAAGAGGCTATTTTGTCACCACCGCCGCCTCTCTGCTCCGTCTCCTCCCATCCACTTACTAGTGTCAGTGAGTGGAGGGGAGGAGACGGAGCTGAGAGGCGGCGGTGGTGAGACAAGGTAAGGAGAGGAGGGAGGAGGGAGGAGGGAGGAGGGCGGCGATTTTTGCGGGGGGGGGGGCGCCGCTTTTTTAAAAATGCCTAGGGCGCCGTGGACCCTAGCACCGGCCCTGTGCGCAAGTGCAACAGATCAGCACTTCCCTGGCTGTCATTGATTAAAAATGACAGCCGGAGAAGAGCTGAACTGCTGCGCTGCTCAGTGTCGGCTGCACAGTTCCTCCCAAGCACCTTTGCGGACCGTTTCACGCCTGGAAGAGGTAAGTATAAAATTATATCATTTTTTATTCATTTATTAGTGTCCTAAAACTTTTTTACTGTGGCATAAAATGTATTGGGGGCAATTGTGGCATACTATGTGTTTCTTGGGGCAACTGTGGCATATTATGTGTTTCTGGGGGCAACTGTGGCATATTATGTTTCTGGGGCAACTGTGGCATATTATGTGTTTCTGGGGGCAACTCTGGCATACTATGTGTTTCTGGGGGCAACTGTGGCATATTATGTGTTTCTGGGGGCAACTGTGGCATACTATGTATTTATGGGGGCAACTGTGAAATACTATGTATTTCTGGGGGCAACTGTGGCATACTATGTTTTTCTGTGGGCAACTGTGGCAAGGTATGAATTGGGGGCACAACTATGTGGCATAAGATGAATTGGGGGACAATTATGAGGTATGATGTGAACTGGGGCACTACTGTGCGGCATAACATTTTTTTTGCTGTTCCCTTACTGTTAATATGATATTAGCCTCATAAAATGAGAAATAATTATATATATATATATAGCTGCAGAGAGGGGAGGGGGCGGCTACAAATTGCCTGGGCCTGCTTGGTGGCCTGAGTCCCCTCTGGAGAACTAATTTTGAAAAAAAAAATAATATTTTAAAAGTACTTTTTTTTTAAAAAAATTATTGAGTGCAGGGGGATTGGTAGTGGCTAAATCCCCTTCAGCTCAGGTACCTTCAGACGCCAGGTCATGTGACTGCTGTGGTCACATGGTACTCGGTGGGCTGCTGGATATCTTCCTATGCTGTGCAGTGGAGAATAAGGTAAGAAGAAGGTGTGCTGGAGAGGGGGCATTTGTGATGAAAGGTGATGGAGAGGGGCATGTGTCACTAAAGGTGCAGGGCAGAGGGGGGGGGGCAAGTGTGATTAAAGCATGTGGGCAGAGGGAGGCACGTGTGATTAAAGCATGTGGGCAGAGGAGACATATGTGAGCAAAGCTGCTGAGCAAGGGGGCATGTGTGAGTAATGCATTTTTCTGTAAGAGGGTGGCCTGGTGCTTTTCACCTGCTAGACATGCCCCCAATGATGTACTGCCACACCCCCAATTGTACGACCACGGCACAACATTTTTTTAACCATGCTTAACTATAAGGGAGGACCCATGGAGTTGCTGTACTGGGGCCATGAATTTCTCTAGGCAGCTCTGTATGTATGTATGTTTATGTGTGTGTGTGTATATATATATATATATATATATATATATATATATATATATACATACAAGTTAACCCGTGCATGATACTCATGCATTCTAGTCAAATCAAGCTACTTAAGGTGTTAAAAAGGTTATTGTCATGCATTTGGGGCTAGGCCAGGCCTCCTCAGGGGAAGAGCGTTACTTCCTGATGCAAGCGCCCTTTTTTAACGTGGTTTTGTCCACATGTCACCACCACCTCATCATTCTTCTCCATCACCTCATCGTTCATCTTCATCGCTACATCCTTCATCTCCATCGTCTTACTGTTCTAAAACCTCTCGATACACAACGTTTCTGCTAAACACCTTATCGCTGTGCTTAATCAGTCTTCCTTGAAGGGCAGTATTCATAACCTGCACTTTTACATCACTGCTTCTCCGTACTCGTGAAAATGCGACATACAATTGTCCATGACCAAACACAGGCTCTGGTAAATAAATACCCACATGGTCAAGTGTTTGACCCTGTGACTTGTTAATGGTCATAGCAAATGCCGCCTTCAAAGGGAACTGCTGCCGTCTTAGCTCGTAAATTTAGCCTTTACGACCCCTTCCACGGGGGGGAAGGGGCGATGATGGAAGTTAACTGACTTCACTATTATAATTTTTTTGTCAAATAATGTCAGTATACCAAATTTCAGGTCAATTGGATGTGCCCTTTCTGAGAAAATAGTTTTTTTTCACACACAAACACACACACACACACACACACACACACACACACACACACACACACACTAACACATGCCGCTAGGCTTATATATATTAGATATATATACACACACAACTGGCACACCTGGGCTTGACTAGATTTTAGCCGGCACTCCGATAGAAAAAGGTTGCCAACCCCTGATCTAGGTAGACTAGAGGAATGGTGAAGAGAGTGGCAACTACAGTTTAATTCCAAAAAAATGCAAAATCATGCACTTGGGTCTCAAAAACTCAAAGGCTAAATATAGTATTAATGGCACTATAATGGAAACTACTAAGGGATCTAGGAGTCACTATTTCAGGTGACTTAAAGGCAGGTAAGCAATGCACCAAAGCAATGAGGAAGGCAAATCAGATGCTTTGTTGCATAGGGAGAGGATCAGTAGCAGAAAGAAAGAAGTAATAATGCCACTGTATAGGTCATTGGTACGACCTCATCTAGAATACTGTGTGCAATTCTGGAGGCCATATCTACAGAAGGATATAAATACATTAGAGACTGTAAAAAGAAGGGCAACTAAAATGGTGCATGGCCTACAGCACAAAACTTACACGTAAAAACTAAAATAGCTTAATATATATAGTTTGGAGTAGAGAAGGGAAAGGAAACTTTCAAATATATCAAGGGTTTGAACAAGGTACATGAGGGAAACATTCTTCAAAGGAAGAGAAGTACTAAAACATGGGGACATGCATTGAAACTGGAGGAAAGTAGGTTCAGAGGAAATTTGAGGAAAAACTACTTCAAAGAAAGGGTAGTGGATAAGTGGAATAGCCTCCCATCAGATGTGGTAGAGGCTAATACAGTAGAGCAGTTTAAACATGCTTGGGATAGAAATAAGAATATTCTTATAAAGAATAAGGGATCAAATAAGGTTTAAGGTTACCATAGGTTTATAAAACAATGGGCAGACTAGATGGGCCAAGCGGTTCTCATCTGCCATCAAATTCTATGTTTCTATGTTTCTATGTTACACAAGGACCTCCTCCTGGAAGACCCATAATTTTTGGGTATTCATTTTTTAACATATAATCTCTCTCACTTTATAGATCTCAATTTACAAACATATGTTGAGCAGATTCAATCAATACTAAGGGATGGGTCATAATTTTGAAATTTTTAAATGAACTGATTTTAAATGGCTAACTATAGATGCACTGTCATTGTACACTGCAATTACCTAAGATAATTAAATTTTAATGCTTAGCAGTATGATTAGTAATATATACATTTAATGCAAGACAAGAAAGATTTCTTAGTAAAAGGAATACAGTTTATATTAACAAATAATTATTTTATGTTCCAAAATCAGTGTTTATCTTTAAAAGCAGGTAACAGCTAACTGTCGAAGTCGTATAATTGGATGAACGAAAGTATATTGGTTAATATTGTTTTATCGTGCGATTGCACTCAGTATGCCACTCTACACGTGGCATAGCACGATCACGCGGTAAAATACGCATGCACACACTAGCACTACAACATTTAGTTATTTATATATTTCATGATTCCAATCCACAGTGATTTATGAGCAGATAGTATTTAGTTTATTATTAGTTTATATATTATGATTATATGTACACTTTAGTGGTATTTAAGGTTCAGGTTATAGGAAATGTGTCATGTCTGGTATCATTTTAATCCCCTATTCATCAGCAGTTGTCCGGTTCTTTCGCCGAAGAGATTGCACATTGCATACTCTAGTTAGTGATGTTAGGGAATAAATAGTTAAAGTTATACTGACTGTAATATGTAAATAGACTAGCTTAAACTGGTTTCTGGGCGGGAGCATCATCTGGAATGTTGACCCTCAGCCTTAGAGGGGGTTGTTTGAACTAGCCTATGACCTGTTTACACTGGACCCGCCTGAAGCCTGGACCTAGCCACGTCATCTGCATTGTTCTCTCTGTAACACTGAGTGTATATAATATAGCTGTGCTCCTACTGGCTTCAGTCATTCTCTGACCACGGTATTCTGGAGTGAAATACTGGACACTGGTACCCGTGGGAACGCAGCTTTTGGTATTGGCTGTACTTTATTATAATCATGTATTGAATTGTTAAATTATTGCATCTGCTAAAATAAATTACTTTGTGCCTTGGAAACACAACACAATCGCTTGGGCAATGCTTATTTGAAAACGATAAAATTACTTTAATAATGGGGTCAAAATTTGCCCATAACTATACTAATCTTTTTATGGAATACATATAGTGCACATTTGATGGATTTTAAGCTCAAATTCTATAGGTGGTATATAGATGAACTACTTATTATTTGAGATGGAACTGAAAAAGAAATACAATAGTTTGTATAGAGTCTTAATAACAATGTGTTGAACTTGATATTCACATATAAAATGAATAAAACTAGAATAGATTTTTTTTGGATCTATTATTAGAAATAGATACATTCAGTACTATCACTACTAGTACATTTTTAAAAAGTTGATGTCAACAGCAACATCCTTTCAACTAACTGTATCTTTCTAGGTGAAAGAAGAATGTCCTATACTCACAATGTTTACACCTTAGAAGGAATTTCATCTCCAATGAAAACTTTTATTATGCGTCAGAGTTCCTAATTGATACATTTTTAGAAAGGTGATATATCCATAACCTAATACAGAAGGTCCTTTCTAAAGAATCTCAAATACAATGATGGACACTATTAGTGTACAATAAGGAATCAAAACAACCACTGATAATACAGAGGGATGTCTTGTAATGTTCATAGCTAAATTTAAAACTAATTCTAAAAAAAAAAAAAATAGAAATGATTTTGAAGAAACATTGGGGTACTCTTTTAAAAGATCCTCTTTTAGACTTGCCCTAAGATCACCTCCTTCTGGGACTCAGTCCATAGTTTCCTAAACACCCTATTTGAAGGCCCCATCCCAAAAGATCCCTGGGTTTTTCTTTTGTGTTACCCTCCCCAAGACTTGGACAAATTCTCCAAGAAGCTAACTGCCCACATTCTGACAGCAGCTAAATCACTTATAGCTCTTAACTGGAAAAATACCTCACCTCCGTCCCTTTTGGCCCTTAAAAGGCAGATGTGGCATGTGGCCGCCATGAAGGAGATTACGTACTACCTCCATGATAGAGGCCATGTCTTCAACTAGGTCTTGGCTCCATGGCTACAATCAGAAAACGCATTTCCCCCCCAACTTGATCTTCCTCTGACCTGACCTATGTGCGATGACTGCAGTCTGCTCAATGGACGCCTCCCTCTCAGCTCTTGGCTCGTTATACCCTAACTACCCTCTAAAAAACTCGTAGTGTTTAACTTTGTGGTTTTAGGTCCCAACCTTCCATTAGTTATAAAATAAGCTGAAAATCTTCAATCAGAATTAGCTCAAAGGCAACTAAGAGACCAAACTGAGAATTTTAAATCCATAGACTGTAGCTGGCTTATACAGATAAAAATAGGTTGTTTCCCATGCAAAAATTGCAATATTTGTAAACATGGCGTTATAGTACTAAGCCTCTGTTAGTCCCCCTCTTCCCCACATCCAAGCTTAAGGAGGCGCAAGTATCAGATATGAACAAATCTGCAAAGGTTCATATATCTGTAGCCATGCGCAGTTCAGATTTGCATATTTTGCGTTATGCAAACTGGCGTATGTCTGACTCAGAATCAGGCCCTATATGTCTATTGAAATATGGGGAATGATTTATCTTTGAGCTTAAGTCACGTTGCGTGCCATATCTTGCTTGAAATAGTAGTGTGCATGTTCAGAAATAGACCTTACACCATGTATGCATGCCAGAACATGTGTTTGCCAGTAAGAGAAGCTATAAAAATGCATTTTATGTATAGATTGCATTAAGAACATCCTGATTTATGTATTTCATGTAATAAATTGTTTTGGCATGCGTTTTGATGAGACTTTATATTGCAAATATGCATGTCTGTATCCTGCAGTCTGTTCTGTCTGTCTGCATATGGAAAGTACCATAGAGTCAGAGCATACTTATACTGTGTTCAAATGGAAAAGTACGGACCAGTCATAGCCCTGATCAGTACCACACACAGAGGTAAGGCAGGTTATGAATGACATAATATTTGCGTAGCCCCCTGTGCTATGTTTTTGACCTATAATTTATCACTGCCTGGGTGGAAATACATCATTGGATCCCTGCAACATCACTTGGCCAATGATCGCCTAAACTAGAGGATTGCACTATACCAAATAAATCTTTTATGTGATAAACTAAGGCCTTCTGCAGTAAGGTTTATACCATTTATAGAGTAGTCCAATCACCTTCAATATATCGTTGGGACCATATATGCTGAATTATATCTGTGAAGAAAGAAAAATGCATAGCATGCATAATAAAGACTAATTTGCTGGGCAATTGCTACTCCCATCCTCATTGTGTATTGTAAATAATTATGGTGCAATAATTAAGCAATGCACATCCTTTTATATTAAAGTTAAGCTTGCAGATATACCCATCATAGCCTGTAAGTGTTACAATGTTCAGTGTTTCATTGTTACTGTTATGCCCAGTTGGCAAATGTGTTAAAATCGCACCAGGGGGTAAATGTATGAACCTCCGGATTCTTCATCTCCGGCGAGTTCAGCGTCTTCAGTGCTTAAATTTAAAGCGGCGCTGCCTTGTAAAGGGAAACTTAGGGAGGCGGCGGAAATTAATATTTTACATTAATTTGGTTAAAATTGAGAGATTGGGGGGTGTCACAATTCCTTGTTACCCCAGGCGCCAACATTTCTAGTTACAGCTCTGGCTCTTACCACTGCTGTGTTGACATGTATACATTTTGACATTTTTGGTATGTCCAGGTTAAAAGATTATAATGTTCTTTTATCTGACTGACAGAGATTCCTTTTGTTAGCATTTAGATAAATAATCTTTTATTTTTAAAAGTTAAGAAAAATAAATGAAATGTAAATAGTAAGAAAATACATAATTATACTCATTACTATTTTCAAGAAATTTGAACGTCCTTAGAAATATGTCCTTAAATGCTTTCTGCTTTTTGTTGTATTTCTTTTGAAACCTAATATCAGTCATTTCTAGCTTAGCTAGCCTACCTTACTAGAAATGAGGGAGTGTAGCTTTTTAACTTTTTTATTTTTTCATTTCTATTTTTTTTTTTAAATAATTACCTATTGCCATGATTTAACACTATTTTATCTTTGTAGCAGCTGAGCGGTATTCAGCTGCTATGGCACAAAATATAGAGCATCAAGAGTTTCTTATCACCCTGGAGCCACATGCTCTACTTAGCTTCCAATTCTTAGCTTTCATATATAAACATTTACTAGTAGATAAATTTAGATGTAATATGCAAGTTAAATTATATTATATCTACCATTTGTTTTTATTTCTCTCCAGAAGATAAATAATATCCCCATTAATTTTTACAAAATGTCAGCCTAAAAAACTAAATGTATTACATCAATAAATTGTTTTTTTTTAGACTTCCCCTTGCAAAGGCATTTAATACCAGCTACAGTGATGCTACCCCTTACATACTGTATATAGGGCACAGCAAAAAAACTTTATTGCTGACTAAAAATATTGCTGGAAATAGGGCTTTTGGCCTTTTGATAAATGAACACATCTGTCTTTTTAGATCCAGTAGCTCTCTTTCTCTCCTGCATAGGAAACTCGCTACCACCTGGTCGATATAGGATGCAGAAGTAATGGTTTGTGGCTGTAATAAAGTGGTAAACATCAAGGAGTTAAATACTTCTCTTCAGTAAATATTAACTTACGAAGCTGGAAATTATGGACAGTTGGCAACCAGTTTACATAACTGTTCCCAAATATATTCATCTTATTATATTCTTTACAGCTGCATCCTTCTCTGGACAGTTCTCAGATAAACATGTAAGCATATTTATCCGCAAACTGGTCCCCACAACCACCTAGTCCCCCCTACCAACATCATAGCCAGGGGCTGGCTGGCAAATTTGAGCCTGAGGGCGATACTCACCTCAGCAGCCTATTAGGATCATTTTAAAGGAAAAACAATCAAGGTAGCCCAGTGACCGACCCAGGGGCAGATTCTCCCCTGCCCCCAGCCCAGCCAGCCCCTGACCACAGCCACTAACCCATAATTACACATGAAAAAAACTCCCTTCTTGTCACCACGTGCTATCAGCATCCAGGCAGAATACACAAATAATAAATGCACTGAGCAAGTGTTGATGGTGGTAGTATTAAAAACAACTTGAACAGAAGGTGTTATAGTCAGAAGCATTTGCATGTGGCACCTATGTATGCCACCAAATGCCACTGGAGATCATTCACAATGACTGCGCATCACAAATGACTGTGTTTTGCATTACTATGTCTGTCTGCAGTGCCCAGCACACTTCAAGCTGCAAAGATTCTGTCTGTTTTTTTAGATACACTTCTGCAAAGTAACAAGAACATCTATCTAAGGTCGCTCTTGACCGAAACTCCAATTTTTTTTAGTGAAGACTCTATGAATTGTGCACTGAGTTATGAAGTCAGTGTTGTGTATATGAATCATGTGCTCCTCAGTTACTGATATTTAGAGATGCTCAGGCTTGGTTCTCCGAGAACCGAGCCCACCCGAACGGAATTGAAAACAATGCAAAACATCATTGTTGCGTTGTTGGATCTCGCGAGTTTTGGATTCTTAAGTATCGCCCTCCATGGCGATCCAGCGCCATTTCACACTGAGAAACAAAAGAAGGAGCATGGTTTTTAGCAGTCTCTAGTGCAGATTGGCAGCATCATAGCTATAAAAGAAAAAGGAGGGGTAGGAGTGTTCTCTAAAGTCTCCAGTGACATTCTACTGAGATTTAGCTCACATAGAAGAAGGAGAGTTCCAGTTCTCCATTGCGAATTGTCATTGCTGAAATAGAATTAATAGGTCTTGCAGTCTTGTTCTAAATCTGCAGTCAAATTGTACTGTGTTATATAGCTAACACACAAACAGGACAGCTCCGTTGCGCCATTGCTAATTGTTATTGTTGAAATAGAAATAATAGGGCTGGCAATCTTGTTCTAAATCTGCAGTCATTTTGTACTGTGTTATATAGCTAACAACAAACAGAACAGCTCAATTACTCCATTGATAATTGTCATTGCTGAAATAGAAATAATAGGGCTGGCAGTCTTGTTCTAAATCTGCAGTCATATTGTACGGTGTTATATAGCTAACACGCAAACAGGAGAGCTCCATTGCTAATTGTCATTGCTGAATTAGAAAAATTAGGGATGGCAGTGTTCTTCAAAATCTGCAGTTACATTATACTGTGCCATAGCTCACCCAGAAATAGGAGAGGTGGCAGGGTTCAGTGCTGAAACAGAAATTGTAATAATAGGACTGTCAGTGTTCTTAAAAGTCTCCAGTGACATTCTACTGTGCCATAGCTCATACAGAAACTGGAGGGGTGGCAGTGTCCTTGTCACTCTCCAGTTTTCAGTCACATTGCTCATGTCCTCTCCAGTCTCAGTCATGATGGTACTAATCCCTCTATCTCATGTGCTAAAGCATATGTTCAAGTGCATAGTGGTTTTTAAGTCAGGGAAACAAAAATGTAAATAAAAAGCTTATAAAGGGAAAACACCTCTCTAATAAAGGTGAAAGTTTGCTGTAAAAAAACCAAAAATTGCTAATATGCCATTCTACCCAAAATATTACCAAGCATACCAGCATCAGCTCCCCTCTCTCAGCTAGATCTCAGCACCTGCAATCTACACTGTCATCATATTCACCCTCATCAGTGTGTACATCATCTTTAAACAATACTAATTCATCCCTGTTGGAATCCACCATCACAGAAGTCTTTGTACTTTGATGTAATTGCCGTAATGGCCTTCCTCATGGAATTTGTAGTTCATTTTACGCAGAGCTGTCACCATTTTTGGGCAATTCTTTTACACCAGACCAAATGTCAAAATGTTGTGCAGACTCATTTGCATCACCACTGGGTGTCTTGGGAAAGCTAAGTTTTTCCTAGCAGTTATTTCCAGAGAAACTGAAGGAGGTGACGTCATTGTGTCATGTACCACTTGAGCTATCAGCTTGCTGACCAGGAGCTCATTGCATCTCTTGAGGGTCAGTTGGAAAGAAAGAGAAGACATAGCTCTTAAACCTAGTATCAAGCACAGTTGCCAAAATGTAATGATCCGATTTCAAGATGTTGATAACTCTTGGATCCTGGCGAAGCGAATAAAGTACTTAATCTACAAGTCCAACATAAAGAGCGGAATTGCTTTGTTTAATTTCCTCCTTCAAATTCTCTTGCTGCTTTTCAAAAAGTCTAATTAGGGGAATCACTTGACGCAAGCTAACAGTGTCTGCACTCACTTCACAGGTGACTACTTTGAGTGGTTTCAGCACCTTGCACAACACGGAAAGTATTCTCCACTGCGCTGGACTAAAGTACATTCCCCCTAAATTCTATTCTTCCTGCAGCTGCTGCATTCTCCACACTCGCTCCTCTTGTTTCAGCTGTGCCCTCTACCCTTTAGAATGTAAGCTCTCTAATGAGCAGGGTCCTCCATACCCTTTGTTTTAATGTCTCTATTAATTTTGTCTGCTTTGTCTGTTCTTGTTTTACGTATGTCTTGTTTTATGTATGTCCTTGTCTTCCCTACTGTACGGCGCTGTGGACCACTGTGGTGCCTTACAAATCTACGATAATAATAATAATAATAATAATATGCCGCTTAGTGAAGCAGATGATACACAGAGTAGACTGCCTCTGAAAGATCTGGCTTTGTTTGCTAGATGCTGCTGCTGTTCCTGCTGCTTAAGGCGATTTTCCAACCCAGTGGGCTGTCACAGTAATATAATCTTTAGTTTTCCCAGTTCCGCTTGTCCCCATATCTGTGGTTAAGTGTACAGTGGGTAGAATGGCATTTTGTAGCCCAATAATTTTCTTTTTTGTAAGCTCCTGGTACAGGTGAGGAATTTCTTGTCTAGTAAAATGGTGTTGAGTTAGAATTTGGTAACGGGGACACAGGACCTCAATTAACTGTCTTATTCCTGCTGCATTAATGGGGGATATTGCACACAGATCTAATACTAGTATAGTCACCATGGCGCCTGTGATATGCTGCGCGACTGGTTGACAGCTGCCATAATTGCTTCCTCTTGCAAAGGATTGTTTAACAGTCAATTGTTGTAAGCTACTAGTAGTCTTCTTTTTGGTCTGCTTCTGGGTTGAAGAAGCACCCTCAGCAGCAGCAGCAGTGGGCCTAACGCTCAAGGATTCTTCTGAGGAGTCCTGGATAGGGGAGGAGTCATCTCGTCTTAGCAACTTGGATGCAGGACTAACTCCGTTTACTTGAGAGGATATTGATGATGAAGTTGTTGTGGGTGTAGATTGCAGGTTCTGGGATCTAGCGGAGAGAAGGGAGGTTGCTGGACTGCTTGTTGTTATTTTTTAGCATATGTTTCTGATTTTCACAAAAGCTTTCCATGAACTCGCTTCAAATGGTGTAACATGGATGAGGTTCCTAGATGGCAAAGGTCCCTACCTCTACTGACTGTAGTTATACAATGCTACAAATGGCTAGACAACTGTTGTCAGGATTCCACACATAAGAGGTGGATTTTGGTCTTATGACCAGGCATGACAATGGCCTTCTTCTTATCACTGACAAGAACTGCTTCCACTGGTGCATGACTTGCCACAGTAGAGTTCATTAACAGCACTGTTTGCTTAGATGCCTTAAGCCCATGATTGGCTTGCTTTCTGGGGGCCCTAACAAACCAAGCACTTCAGCCATAAAAGTTGCACTCCTTGTCGCTGGAGCACTTGCTTTGTTAAACTGTACATGTCCTTTTCAATATCTTACATAAAGGTGGATGGACAATTCAATCTTACACCACTTTTCTTTCCTGCCACTGCTGTGTGTCAATGTTTCCTAGATGTGCTATGACTGCCGTGTGTTGGTGTCATTGCTCTTTCGCTTAGCATCCAGCCAGCTTGCTGCAGTCTTAGTCCGAGAGTAGATGAAAATAATATTGTGACCAGTGAGATGGTCAAAATTGACTGGAAATGACTGGAAATTAGTGTTATTGAGTTTAATAATAATGTAGGAACAAATAATGGGCAAAATTATGTGATTTTAGCATATTTTAGATATTTTTTCTAAAAAAATACAGATCCAAAACCAAAACACATGAGGGTCGCTGTCGCTGTTCTCCGCTCCTCCGTGCTGTGCTCGCAGTGAATGTCGGGCATGATGATGTCAGAACGGAAGAGGGGACCAGGGAGGGAGCCAGATCTCCACCTGAACTGACCACCTGACCTGAACGGTCAGGTGACCGCAAAAGGTACATTTTTTCTTTAGTTTTTTTTTTTTACAAGATTTTTTTATTTTCATCCTGCTTTGGGCCCCCTTGCCCACTTGGCCCCCGGGCACCTGCCCATCATGCCCAGTCGAAAAGATGGCCCTGCTGCAGGTAGAAGCGAATCTTGAAGAATGTCTGAGTGAATTTTGAATGTCCTACACAGCTCTGGATTTGTTTCATATCACAATAACAGAAAAGTCTATTACAACATTTGGAGATATTCTGCCTGATTGCAAGTGTTACAGCTAAATGGGCGTTTGAGAAATTCCCATTTTCTTCATCAAACATATGCCAGAATAGGGCCAAGGGTAGTAAAATGAATTGTAAAATAATGTATTGTTCTTGGTGGGCTGTAAATGTCTTTTTGCTGAAATAAATATTGCATTATGTCTGGTTGAAATTCTTTTAATATAATCACTATACCAATGTAGTCAACTTCGACTTAAAAAATGTTGTCCCAATTTAGAGTTGAATGTAAAGTATGAGCAAGATACACTTGTGTTTCAACTGTATGTCTGTTCTTTGAGTTGTACCCATCTTAAGTATGTACACACTTAAATTTTAGTATATAGATGCACCCGGAGAAAAGATACAACAATCATCATCAACCCCAAAACTTACACAAGGTTTATGTAATTTCAAAATTTGCATCTCATAGCTAATGTATTTCAAGTGTTGTGTTACTCAAAATAAGACACATCTCAAAGCGACATGCTCAACTTCCATATACACGAGTACTGTTGTAAAACTGCATGTTAATGTCCCGATCTGACTCTCTTAGTACATAGAGTTGCAAGTGCAAGGTACATGCAGCTCTAAATACGAATGCAAGTAATACGCATGTGCAGTGCATCAAGGTTGCACCAACGTGTATTTATGTCACACAAATGCACTTGTGTGCAACTCAAATCGGGTTCTAAGTGTCTAAGTGCAAAAGATAATTTATGAAGTTAAGAAAAAGAAGTGCACATTTAAACAGCAAAAGCTGATAAGCAATTTTGACAAACAGCCTTACCAGCTCCCATTCAATTAATCAGACCACAAAAAGAGAAAAATGGCTCTGGAGGTGGGGAATGCTATCTGAACAGGCACTAGGCACTTCTTGTGATGTTGTAAGAAAAGCATCCAATCCATTTTTACATTTTGTCAGTGGATCACTCGCTCATGAGGTATGGGATTCCACAGCTTAATCACCTTCTTGCTTCAATTTGTAATTGATGAACTCTTGTCCTCTGTATAGTGCTTGGTTTGAAATTTTGTTATACAAATAATTCCAGTGAACTCACTTAAATTACAACTGATTGATTGGCCTTATTATCATACATATTGATTGGTTCAAACTACAAAATGGCTTGAACCATGCATGTCATTGGTTCTTTATGAATTAATCATGGCAACATGGTGTTACAGTGGTTATCATTGCAGCCTCACAGAGCTGGGGTCATATGTTTTTATACTGTCCTTGTGTTTGCATGGATTTCCTCTGTATGATCCAGTTTCCTAATTACATCCCAAAAAATACTGGTAGGTTAATTGTCTCCTGACAAAATGGGCCCTAGTGTGTATGTGTCTGTGTGGTAATGAATTTATTTTGTAAGCTCTGATGGGGCAGGGACTGATGTGAATGAGTACATATTCTTTGTACATCGCTGCATAATATGATTGGTACTATATTAATAAATGATAATAATAATAATTATTAGACTGCATTCTTATAAATGTTGGTTCAGCGTACAAAATACTTCTACTGTTTGTAGGACTAGCAAACGCCTATGTATAGATAAAATAAATGACCTGCATAGTATACTGGAAGCAGGAAGTGTAATTTGTCTTGTACAGTTCCCTATTTCAAAGCATGAAGTGTTATTTGCATATAATAAAACAAATACACCACTTTATTTTAAGCATTTGATTAGTGAGTTCAAATGAACCATCTTTGTATTGCACTTGATTCTGTGAATCAAGAAAACGATGGCATGAGATCTCCCAAACTTCTGTGGTTAGCCCTTAGCATAATAATTCAATATGATATTTGATAACATGTTTTATGTGAGAACATCACAATATTGTCGTGTTGATCTGTATTAACAATTTTATCTGTCACACAGCTGTTCTTTTGTTATCTATATTTAACGTGTGTACATTACATTTGAACTTTTTTGAGTGATCAGCATGAAAAGATGCCGGCATAGAAAAATAGAAAATATGACCGACATGATATAATTTAGCAACGTCAGTTATATAATTCACCTATCAGTCTAAGATGGGGTGAAAGAGTGGGAGCAATAGCGTGACACAGCAGAATTACAATGTAGGTGTTACTTATTAAACACCCTATAAAACAAATGGGAAAAAACAAAGTTTTACAGAGCTCTCTACTCCTCATATTTGAAGAAGCAGCTACTTAATTCTAACTATCCCCCACCATGGTTCGCTGGACAGCTCAAGAGAAGGCAGCCATCGTCTCTGTATGGCAGAAGGTTGATGTTCACAAGGAAGGACCAGAGGCCCTGGTCAGGTAACTTGCTTTTTAGTTTTGTTGGTTTGTTTCCTTAGATCTGCTACCTTATCAGAATGTCTTGCTGTATTAATAGCCTCAATTCAAGAATTTGAAAAATTGCTAACCCACACCAACATTATATATATTGAGTACTTTGAAATCCTGCGAAATCTGGAAATTTTTGCTTTTACTTGTATAGATAAAGATATTTGAAATAGCTTTGGGATATTAGATCAAGTGGTAATTTCAGAAATTGATGTATTACTAGAAATTATTGTCTTAATTTTAAATAATTTGATAACATCACTAAAAGTTTTCTCTGCTGTATAAAGCAAACATCTATTTAGTAATAACAAATAAACCATAGGCAATTATTACTGTATCTCTATCAATTGAAACTGATTGTATAATATAAATAATGACACACAGGTATACAGGTAGGGGCTTCAAGTTGGTTAGGGCAAATAACTTGGACCTCTCTTGGTAGGGGTGGATAAGACTTCAGGGTCACCTTCACCCCCAGGGTCACATCAGACTTAGGTAGTGCATGTAGCACCAGCTTCTGTCCAAGATGCAGCCGCAATGTATATTTTTAAATAATGCAATCCACAGACTATGTCACTTTAAATATACACAGGTAGTGTCATGTAGGTACTGATTGGCACATAGATACTTGTAAAAGTCCCACACCAAATGTATTCAATCCTACGAGATTTGTGGATGTGTTTTAAAACCGCTTTCTCATTTCCTAGACTCCTGATTATATACCCCTGGACCCAGAGGGATTTCGACAGTTTTGGAAATTTGTCCAGTGCACGAGCAATTGCTAGAAATGCCAAATTACATAATCATGGAATAAAGGTTCTGTCAGCTATTGGTGACACCATCAGTCATTTGGATAATATGAAGGGTTTCCTCCACCAGCTCAGTGACCTCCACGCTTTCAAACTGCATGTGGATCCTGTGAACTTCAAGGTTTTTAATATTATGCTTCTGCATGGTTCTTGGTAGCCATGATAACTTTAAATGGGTTATAGTATATTGCAAGGATTTTTCATAGCTTTTAGAATCCAGAGTATCACACAGAATTACTACTTAGGTCACATGTGTAATTGACATTTCAGATCAGGGGGTAAATGTATGAAGCTCCGGGTTCTTCAACACCCGCAAGTTCGGCGTCTTCGGCAATTAAATTTAAAGCGGCACTGCATTTTAAAGGGAAACTTCCCTTTACAAGGCAGCGCCGCTTTAAATTTAAACGCCGAAGACGCCGAACTCGCAGGTGTTGAAGAACCCGGAGCTTCATACATTTACCCCCAGATGTTTAAAGTAGAAACAGACATGTTAAACATTTTCCATGCACAAAACGATGCAATCCCAAGCACAAAACATGAAGGTCAGTGTTGGATTGGTTCATTTTGTCCACCAGGCAGAACATAAATAACATTTCACAAATTCACTTTGACTTTTGGCAAGTAAGTTGGCGATTTAGGTAATTTAAGTGGCTGCCAAAAGGTGCTGAATTGAATAAAATAACCAAGCCATGATTGACCTATGTTTGTAGTTTGGGATAAAAGTATTTAAATTCAGACATGTTGATACCCTTAGAGTCTTCTCTCATTGTGCATTTATAGACCTATGATTTTTTGGAAATAAAATGCAATAATAATTGTCTACTGTAATAAAACATATTATAACATCAATTTTAAATTGTAGAATTAGTAGTAGAATTAGTAGTGGCAAGTATTTAACAGCAATGTATTATAGTTAATATGCAGAGTGATGTATCAATCTTTCTCAAACAGACAGGAAGCAAATGTCAATAAACCTAATTATATTCTTTAATTTACAGCTTTTCGCAAAAGTCTTGGTGATCGTCCTGGCTGGCAAACTGGGCAAGGCATTCACTCCACAGGTTCAACAAGCATGGGAGAAATTCTTTGCTGTTTTGGTCGATGCCTTTCTCCACAGCTACCATTTCCTGTAGAACTAGTCTACTAAAAGCGAAAAAATGAAACATTATTGAAAAGACATAAATGAAAATAAAAAGCTACATATTCTAACACCGGTTCATTGGATATAATCATTATGTGATGCCCTTCCATATTTCCCAATGAATAAGAACAGATACTATACTTAGGTTTGATATGCTCACTAACCCTCATGTTTTGGTTTTGGTTTTTGTTTTACAAAACCGCCATTGCGTGTTTTGGTTTTGTTTGGTTTTGTTTCGCTATTTTGTTGAAAAATCAATGTTTTTGGGCATAATATAACCAAATTTAGTGCTCCACCTGTTTCTTGGATAAGCAATGTAATTGTAAATCTAATAAATTATCCAAAAAAACAGTTTAATTCCTGGTAGGTAGGCCTTCATTAATTCTACACACAAACCAGATTGTCTTCCTCTCCATCTATGCATATTGGCAATGCAGCCATCGTCTTTGGGTATATATTACACCCTACACTTATAGTTAAATATGTAAAGAAATGGACAAAGGCAGTTTGGTTTCTGTTTTTATAGGCCCCCCTCCACTTGTAGAAAATACAAAAAAAATCAGCCATTATTGATTGTACAATATCAATTGAAATGGACAAAGCCAGTTTGGGCTCAGTGTTTGTATGACACCCTCCCCATAATGAAAAATTGCCAAAACAGTAGCCTTTCAAGACGGTACATGATATGGAAATGTCCCAAGTCCCTTTCCTCTTTGATGGTAGATTGCACCCTACACTTAAATAGAAAGTTTTAAAAACATGTTATCATCATCATCTTGAGCTTCATCCTCACCCTCATCAGTGTGTACGTCATCATCACAGACTATCAATTCATCGCCGCTTGAATCCGCCATTAGAGAACAGTCAGTGCTTGGATGTCTTTGATGATGAAGGCCATTCTCGTGGAAGATGTAGTTCATTTTTATAAACATCATTTTCTCCACATTTTTGGGAAGTAACCTTCTACGGCGATCACTGACTAAGCTCCCGGCTGTGCTGAACACTCGTTCAGAGTACACACTGGAGGGTGGGCAACTTAGGTGTTGGAAAGCAAGTTTGTACATGGGTTTCCAAATGGCCTGCTTTTCTTCCCTGTAAGGAAAGGGACTGTCTGACATTTCCATATCAATTACCTCTTGAAAATAATCCTCCACCATCCTTTGCATGTTAATACTCGTATTGGATGGAGTTATGGGCAAGGTCACACATTTTTTTGAAAAATCTTTCAAACCAGCCCAGATGTTAAACTGTTGTGGTCTGCCCCCTGCATCATCACTGCTTGTGTTTGGAAAGTGCATTTTGTTGCCAGAACCTCACCCGCCACTGGTGCTACACTGCTGCAGAACTTACACAATCAACCGCATACTCAGCAGCGCCCTCGTCGGATACCCAAATCTCCCCCACATCCTCTTCTAATGACAAAGTGTCATCCTCACTTGGTGTATCACCGGCTACACTCGGGCTGTTCAGACATACATCATCAGAAATGCTGAAAGGGCCCTTCTTTATGGGTACACTATCAGAATGGTCACGATTAGACATACCACTGGTGGATGGACTCTCCACAGGGATTGCTGTCATTTCTGATTCAGAGCAAACATTATCCTCTAATGCCTTACTGTTATCTTGCAGCTCGGCTTTGACGCGTAACAGTAGTTGTGCACCACTTTCAGACTCCAAATTAATTGGTCTTGCTTGGTCACGAGTGACCGTACAAGAAGAAGGTTCGGTAACATTTTTGGATCTTGGATAGAGAAAGGCGAAGGCCTCATTCTTACTTTGCCACTGTGTGTGTAAAATGGCATGTTGGCAATTTTTTGTTTATCTGCAGTTAACTTTTCCTCAGTTACATTTCTTTTTTTACTTCAACATGGTAAATTTTTTTTGGGTGTGTGTTTTTTTCACAGATTTACAAAAACTATGTACTTTTACATCGCCTTTCCCAGATGACATACTGGGAACACTACCATCAGGACTGGTGACAGAACCTGGTTGCGGATTCTGCTCATATATGGACTGCTTTGAATCCATTTTAATGAGCCCAAATCACTTGTAGTGCAATATATTGTATTAGATAGATATTGCTGACAAAGATGACTTTTTTTGACAGCCAGAAAAGTAGTTATAAAACACTGCGGAGTATTGCACACCCCAAATGAATTGCAGTGAAAAATAATGTATTAAATAGATATTGCTGACAAAGATGATTTTTTGGTGACAGCCAGAACAATTTAGTGTAAAACACTGCAAAATATGAGACACCCCAAAAGCACTTGGAGTGCCCACAAAAGAAAAAAAAACCTCCTCTATCCTCCTCTATTACTGCTCTAATAATTGCAAATGCTATAAATATTGTAATTGTAGAGATTAGGATAGAAACAGTTATGTGTACACTAATTGCTTTGTCCCTGTGCTAATATAGCCTGTGACCTAACCCTGCTCTCTCCCTCTGTCAAATGGCGATGGATTGCTGTGGAGGCGGGTATTTATGCTTTTCAAATCTCGCGAGAACCGAGCTCAGAAATACGAATACGTCACGATGACGTTTTGCCTCAATTTCGATTCCGAATGGGTGGGTGAGTACCGAGCCTGCTCGGCTCGATACTCGGATAGGCTAAATTCGGTATGATTCGGGTCTCTGGGAACCGAGTCCGCCCATCTCTAACTTAGGTGGACATTAAAGAAAAGTGATGCACCCACCTAGATTCTGTAATGTTCCTAGTACAATCTGAAAAGTAAAAGAAAGAGTTACATTGGTTGGGTTATAGATTTAAGTTTGCTATGCACTAGTTTTCATAAATGTCCCCTGTAGAATTGCACCTAGTTTAAAGGATAACAAAAGTGGTTCTTTGCAGTCAGTCTAAAAACATTGGGAAGTTTTCCAAGATGAAGTTTTCCATGGACAAATCTGTACAACCTATTGTTTACCTTGAGAATAATGGGTAATAACCTGGTGTATTTTCCCTCAAATACCTGTAGATAGTTTCTTCCCACAGTCTGACATAATTGATTCTAGTGGACTTGGGACTTGGGTTTTTCCAAATTAAAGGTTTTTTTGTAATTTGGAGCACCATAATTTTTCCGCACTATCTCTAGCTTTCCCATCCTCATTACATTTTCCAGCAGTGTCCCTCACAGTGACTGCAGGACGAGGTGATCATATCTGCATGCATTACAAAATCTCACAATAATAGCAAGTTTTAAAAAATGTTAACATTTTGTTCGCTTTTTTTCCCTTTTTTTTATATTTTTAAACTTTCTGGACTATGGGTTTCCTAAGCAGAGATCTAATACATGTATAGAAACAAAGCTCACCCTTATTGTAAACATTTATTACAGTCAATAACAGTTTCTATAGTGGTAGGAAGGAGAATGGTGGAAAAAAACAATTTGGATTACAAATCCTTGCAGGCAGTAGTGATGAACAAATGGATAGATGGCTACAGGAGTGACAACCTGGTAAGTTGGAGGTCCATATAGTCTGTGTGACAAATTGCTCATCCACCAGCAAGGTAATGATTGGCAGGTGTACTCCTCTTATGCAGTTCAAAAAAAGGTCTCAAAATACTACTCATTATCAAGTTTCTACATGGAAATAATTATGAGGGAACATTGTATGTTTCATATCAAAAATCCAGGCAAATAGTTGGGTGCAAATCTAAACAAAATAGGGATCAGGAGAGAGGTGGGAGCAGGGCCGCCATCAGGGGGTACAGGGAGTACTGCAGTATGGGACCCGGCAGCAGAGTGTGGCCCCGTGAGCCCTGGGACCAAACAAATTATTAAGGGGAGGAGGCATCCTCAGTGAATTAAGGGAGATAGCGGGCACCATTTCTATGTAGCAGCTGCTCCTGAGATGTAAGAGGTGGTGTGGAGGGAGACCTCTGCATGTAATAAGGATGTGGCAGCGGGCCCCCTTGTAGGCAGCATGTCTGCCTCCACTCCCGAGATGTCTGGGCCCCACAGCTGCCACTATTTGCTCCAGTCCCAGTCACCCAGGTACCCGGCTCCCGGACAGAGAGTCGTGACAAAGCAGATAGACTCCCTGCAGTATCGCTGACATCATGTAATTAATAACGTCACAATGCTGTCAATAGAGGGGAGCCAAAAGGAGACTGCAAGAAGATGCAGAGAGGTAAGTAAACTACTGCAGGGTTAGATGATACCGTAGAGAGTCGGGGGGAGGCAAATGTTGGCTATAGAATAATTTGAAATGAGGGTGCGGTGAGAGAAGGAAGGAGGGGTGCCCTGCCTGTTACATTTGTACTGGGCCCCTCAATTTCTGGTGGCAACCCTGGGTGGGAGAGAACACTTTCCATCATTCTTCCCATAACCACTTTCACACAAAGTGAGCAACCACAGTTACATCTAGGTTTAATTTACCCTTTTCCTGATTATATAGATTCCAAATATGTGTAATCTACACATGCTCTGTATCACTTGTAAGGCAAGGAACAAAGATAGATTATTTAACTTTAAAATTTCTGGTTTTAACATAAGCTATGGTGTGACTGCACATGAATGAAAGACAAAAGATTTATTTACTGAGTAGGCTTGATTATTGAAATGAGATAAAGGGATGGAGAGAGAGAAAATTTTACCTGTGTGGAGGGGTTAAGAGAGGTTTGCACTTGGCAAAAGTACCTTATTCCAGTCTCATCCTATATTTTTAATGGGAACCATTTTTGGCCTTCATATTACACTATTACTTTTCTAGAGGCACTCAGAGCAATGTAATAAAAAATTTCACAAAAGTGCTTGATAGTGTAAAAACAGTCCCTATATTTTTATAATTAATACAAGCCATAAGCAAGGCTAAACTGACCAGTATGTAGGACAAAAAGTGAACCGTTTAATTTAATGAAAGGGGTGGTACTAAATTGCCTTTGATGTGATATTTACACTTTTGCACAGTGCACCTCTTGAAATGTTTGCATCTCTTCATCAGCAAGGAAACTTCAGTAAAGAGATATCAGCTATTTGCTACACAGACAAACAGATGACTGAAAATTTAATTTGTGACTTTTACTGAATTTGACCCCTATGCGGCCCATGCATTTGTGCCTGAAGGTAAATGGGAAAAGATACATTCATGAAAACCATTTTCGTGCATATGTTTAGTTGGAGGTATCTCATTATGCACCCAGCTATACAACACATAGCATATGCACCAGGTTTACCTCAGCAGTAACAAGTGTATATACTTACACACCACACTAGCATAGAGAAAGCGTAGAATTTTGACTTGACATGTTAGTAGTAATGGGTTTTTCACATGTTTCAAATGTCATGCAGATCAGGGCTATGATTGTCCCATAATGAACAAAAAACATTAATTTCAAATTATTTACCATGACAATGTATTTTACTATGTTGCATAAGACTAATAAGAAAGGAATAATTGTAATGAAAAAATTTAATTATTTGTGCAATAAACATAATTTAATTCACGTTATGCCATAATCCAAAAATACAAAGATCTTGGTTGCAGGATAGAAAACAGAGAGTTATAGTAAATGGAGTAAATTCACAGGAGGGAAAGGTTACCAGTGGAGTACCCCAAGGATCTGTACTTGGACCAGTGCTCTTTAATATCTTTATTGGAGACATTGCAAATGGTACTGAAGGGAAAGTGTGCCTTTTTGCAGATTACACAAAGATATGCAACAGGGTAGACACACCAGGGGGTAAATGTATCATACCCCGGTTTTCTAAACTCGCGGGAGATCGGCGTCTTCGCAGCTTAAATTTAAAGCGGCGCTGCCTTGTAAAGGGATCTCCAGTGAGTTGAGAAAACCGGGGTATGATACATTTACCCCCAGGAGGGGTAAAACAAATATTGATGATCTAGGTAGACTAGAGGAATAGTCAAGAGAGTGGCAACTACAGTTTAATGGCAAAAAAATGCAAATTCATGCACTTAGGTCTCAAAAACTCAAAGGTTAAATACAGTATTATTGGCACTATAAAGGAAACTACTGTGGAGAAAAGGGATCTAGGAATCACTATTTCAAGACAGGTAAGCAATGCAACAAAGCAATTAGGAAGGCAAGTCAGATGCTTGTTGCATAGGGAGAGGAATCAGTAGCAGAAACAAAGAACTAATAATGCCACTGTATAGGTCATTGGTACGCCCTCATCTAGAATACTGTGTTCAATTCTGGAGGCCATATCTCCAGAAGGATATAAATACATTAGAAACTGTACAAAGAAGGGCAACTAAAATGGTGCATGGCCTACAGCACAAAACTTACATGGAAAGACTAAAAGAACTTAATATGTATAGATTGGAGCAGAGAAGGGGAAGGAGGGACATAATAGAAACTTTCAAATAAATCAAGGGTTTGAACAAGGTACATGAGGGAAACATTCTTCAGAGGATGAGAAGTACTAGAACACGAGGACATGCACTGAAACTGGAGGGAGGTAGGTTCAGAGGAAATTTGAGGAAAAAACTACTTCATAGAAAGGGTAGTGAATAAGTGGAATAGCCTCCCATCAGATGTGGTAAAGGCTAATACAGTAGCGCAGTTTAAACATGCTTGGGATAGAAATAAGAATATTCTTTTAAAGAATAAGGGATCAAATAAGGTTTAAGGTTACCATAGGTTAATAAAACAGTGGGCAGACTAGATGGGCCAAGCGGTTCTTATCTGCCATCAAATTCTATGTTTCTAAGTTTCTATGTTACACAAGGACCTAATCTCTCCTCCTGGAAGACCCATCATTTTTGGGTATTAATTTTAACATATCTCTCTCATTTTATAGATCTCAATTTACAAACATATGTTATGCAGATTCAATCAATACTAAGGGTTTGGCCATAATTTTATACTCCATTTAAATTTTTAAATGAACTGATTTTAAATGGCTAACTATAGATGCACTGTCATTATACACTGCAATTCCCTAAGATAATTACATTTTAATGATTAGCAGTATGAATAAAAATATATACATTTAATGCAAGAGAAGAAAGATTTCTTAGTAAAAGGAATACAGTTTATATTAACACGTAATTATTGTATGTTCCAAAATCAGTGTTATCTTTTAAAGCAGGTAACAGCTATGGGGACAAAATTTGCCCATAACTATACTAATCTTTTCATGGAATACATAATGCACATTTGATGGATTTTAAGCTCAAATTTTATAGGTGGTATATACATGAACTACTATTTATTTGAGATGGAACTGAAAATGAAATACAGTAGTTTCTATAGACTCTTAATAAGAATGTGTAGAACTTGATAGTCACATATAAAGTGAATAAAACTAGAATAGATTTTTTTTTTGATTTATTATTAGAAAAAGATACATTCAGTACTATCACTACTAGTACATTTTTAAAAAGTTGATGTCAACAACAACATTCTTTCAACTAGCTGTATCTTTCTAGGTGAAAGAAAAATGTCCCATACTCACAATTTTTACACCTTAGAAGGAATTTCAACTCCTATGAAACTTTTATTATGAGTCAAAGTTCCTAATTGATAGATTTTTAGAAAGGTGATATGTCCATAACCTAATACAGAAGGTCCTTTCTATAGAATCTCAAATACAATGATGGACACTAACAGTATACAATAAGGAATCAAAACAACCACTGATAATACAGAGGGAAATCTTATGTGCATCACTATATTTAAAACTAATTCTAAAAAAAATAGAATTGATTTTGAAGAAACATTGGGTTACTCTTTTAAAAGATCCTCTTTTAGGTCCCTACCTTCCATTAGTTATAAAATAAGCTGAAAATCTTCTGTCACAATTAGCTCACAGGCAACTAAGAGACCAAACTGAGAATTTTAAATCCACGGACTGTAGCTGGCTTATACAGATAAAAAAAGGTTGTTTCCCTTGCAATATTTGTAAACATGGCGTTATAGTACTAAGCCTCCGTTAGTCCCCCTCTTCCTCACATCCAAGCATAAGGAGGCGCAAGTATCAGATATGAACAAATCTGCAAAGGTTCATATATCTGTAGCCATGCACAGTTCAGATTTGCATATTTTGCGTTATGCAAACTGGCGTATGTCTGACTCAGAATCAGGCCCTATATGTCTAATGAAATACGGGGAATGATTTATCTTTGAGCTTAAGTCACGTTGCGTGCCATATCTTGCTTGAAATAGTAGTGTGCATGTTCAGAAATAGACCTTACACCATGTATGCATGCCAGAACTAGGGGTGTGCACCGGCCACTTTTGGTGTTTTGGGTTTCGGGTTCTGATTAGCTTGAGGTTTTGGGTTCTGATTTGTTTTGCCAAAACACCCCACGAAAGGTTTTGGTTTTGATTTTGGGTTTTGGGTTCTGTTTTTTTTTAAAAAAGCATAAAAGGTGCTAAAATCCATATTTTTGGGTTTTTTTTCACTCCTACACTATTATTAACCTCAATAACATTCATTTCCACTAATTTCCAGTCTATTCTGAACACCTCACACCTCACAATATTGTTTTTAGTCCAAAAGGTTGCACCAAGGTAGCTGGATGTCTAAGCTAAGTGACACAAGTGGGCGGCACAAACACGTGGCCCATCTAGGAGTGGCACTGCAGTGGCAGACAGGATGGTAGTTTGCAAGAGTTTGCTAGAGGTGCAAGATGAAATTGTCCTTGGGCCCTCCCACCCACCCTAATGTTGTTGAAATAGGACATTCGCACTTTAACAAACCAATCAGGAACAGTGAACGTAGTTTAATCTCTGGTACTAATATTTCTGGACTGCAGGAACAGCGAACGTAGCTTAATCTCTGGTACTAATATTTCTTGACTGCAGGAACAGTGAACGTATTTATATATTACAGTACTAATATTTCTCGACTGCTGGAACAGTGAACGTAGTAGAATATTGCAGTACTAATATTTCTTGACTGCAGGAACAGTGAACATATTTATATATTGCAGTAGTAATATTTCTTGACTGCAGGAACAGTGAACATAGTAAAATATTGCAGTACTAATATTTCTTGACTGCAGGAACAGTGAACGTATTTATATATTGCAGTACTAATATTTTTGGACTGCAGGAACAGTGAATGTATTTATATTTTGCAGTAGAAATTTTTATAGACTTTTTTTATAATTTTTTTATATTTTTTTTAAATAATTTTTGTATACTTTTTTTATAATTTTTTTTATTATTTTTGTATCATTTTTTTATAATTTTTTTTATTTTTTTATAAATTTTTAATAATTTTTAAACAACAATGGCCTTAGCAGAACAGAGCATAGGACACAGCACCACTGGACTCAGCAGCACAGAGCACAGGACACAGCACCACTGGACTCAGCAGGACAGAGCACTGGACAAAGCACCACTGGAATGATCAGCAGGACAGAGCACTGGACAAAGCACCACTGGACTGATCAGCAGGACAGAGCACAGGACTAATTTAAACCACTTGATTAAGCAGGACAGAGTGACAGGACACAGGACACAGGACACAGGAGCGCCAAACTACAACCTCCCTCTTCAATGATCTGAGCCCGACTGAAGATGGCGGCCGCAAGGGGGGAATTTATGCAATCCGAGTCTCACGAGATCCGACGCGAGACTTGGATGTCATAGCCTCGTTTTCAGTTCTTTTGCCCGCCGGAAATACCCGAACAGTGCTCGGATCCCGTCGGATTAGCGCAATCCAAACCCGCTCATTTCTAGCCAAAACATGTGTTTGCAAGTAAGAGAAACTATAAAAATGCATTTTATGTACAATTCGCATTAAGCACATCCTGATTTATGTATTTCATGTAATAAATTGTTTTTTGGCATGCGTTCTAATGAGACTTTAATTTGCACATATGCATGTCTGTATCCTGCAGTCTGTTCTGTCTGTCTGCATATGGAAAGTACCATAGAGTCAGAGCATACTTATACTGTGTTCAAATGGAAAAGTACGGACCAGTCATAGCCCTGATCAGTACCACAAACAGAGGTAAGGCAGGTCATAAATGACATAATATTTGCTATATTTAGCATTCATTATGTATGAGAGATTACACCCTGGATGAAGCTGAATGAAGAAACACATAGCGTAGGCCCCTGTGCTATGTTTTTGACCTATAGTCAAAAACATAGCACTGCCTGGGTGGAAATACATCATTGGATCCCTGCAACATCACTTAGCCAATGATCGCCTAAACAAGAGGATTGCAATATACCAAATACATCTTTTATGTGATAAACTAAGGCATTCTGAAGTAAGGTTTATACCATTTATAGAGTAGTCCAATCACCTTCAATATATCATTGGGACCATATATATTGAATCATATCTGTGAAGAAAGAAAAATGCATAGCATGCATAATAAAGGCTAAATTGCTGGGCTATTGCAACTCCCATCCTCATTGTGTATTGTATACAATTATGGTGCAATAACTAAGCAATGCACATCCTTTTATATTAAAGTTAAGCTTGCAGATATGCCCATCATAGACTATAAGTGTTACAATGTTCAGTGTTTCATTGTTACTGTTGTGCCCAGTTGGCAAATGTGTTAAAACGCACCAGGGGGTAAATGTATCACACTCCGGTTTCTTCAACTCGCGGGAGTTTGGGGAGATGGCAGCCAAAATTTACAGCGGCGCTGCCTTGTAAAGGCAAGTTTCCCTTTACAAGGCAGCGCCGCTTTAAATTTTAGCTGTCATCTCGTCGAACTCCCGCTAGTTGAAGTATGATACATTTACCCCCAGGTGTGTTTAATATACATAGTTAAGTGTGTTTTATTGGGGAATTAGAAAATGCCATGAGTGCCATGTCAAATGTCAAGATGGCCAGTTAGAAGGTTCAGTGCTTTATCTATTAGGCAGTTAAGGGATATATAAATTGTTGGTTAGTTAGTTAAGCTCTTACCAGGGCCGTAATTAACGCTGTGCAAGAGGGACAGCCATCCATGGTGCAAACATGAAGGGGGGGAGGCGAAGGAAATTAATATTTTACATTAATTTGGTTAAAATTGAAAGATTGGGGGGTGTCACAATTCCTTGTTACCCCAGGCGCCAACATTTCTAGTTACGGCTCTGGCTCTTACCACTACTGTGTTGACATGTATACATTTTGACATTTTTGGTATGTCCAGGTTAAAAGATAATAATGTTCTTTTATCTGACTGACAGAGATTCTTTTTGCTAGCATTTAGATAAATAATCTTTTATTTTTTAAAGTTAAGAAAAATAAATTAAATGTAAATAGTAAGAAAATACATAATTATACTCATTACTATTTTCAAGAAATTTGAACGTCCTTAGAAATATGTCCTTAAATGCTTTCTGCTTTTTGTTGTATTTCTTTTGAAACCTAATATCAGTCATTTCTAGCTTAGCTAGCCTACCTTACTAGAAATGAGAGAGTGTAGCTTTTTAACTTTTTTATTTTTCATTTCTATTTTTTAAAAAAAATAATTACTTATTGCCATGATTTAACACTACCTTATCTTTGTAGTAGCTGAGCGGTATTCAGCTGCTATGGCACAAAATATAGAGCATCAAGAGTTTCTTATCACCCTGGAGCCACATGCTCTACTTAGCTTCCAATTCCTAGCTTTCATATATAAACATTTACTAGTAGATATATTTAGATGTAATATGCAAGTTAAATTATATTATATCTACCATCTGTTTTTATTTCTCTCCAGAAGATAAATAATATCCCCATTAATTTTTACAAAATGTCAGCCTGAAAAAACTAAATGTATTACATCAATAAATTGTTTTTTTTAGACTTCCCCTTGCAAAGGCATTTAATACCAGCTATAGTGATGCTACCCCTTACATACTGTATATAGGGCGTAGCGAAAAAACTTTATTGGCGACTAAAAATATTGCTGGAAATAGGGCTTTTTGGCCTTTTGATAAATTAACACATCTGTCTTTTTAGATCCAGTAGCTCTCTTTCTCTCCTGCATAGGAAACATTTGTGGCTGTAACAAAGTGATAAACATCAAGGAGTTAAACACTTCTCTTCACTAAATATTAACTTACGAAGCTGGAAATTATGGACAGGTGGCAACCAGTTTACATAACTGTTCCCAAATATATTCATCTTATTATATTCTTTAGAGCTCAGTTCTCAGATAAACATGTAAGCATATTTATCTGCGAACTGGTCACCACAACCACCTAGTCCCCCCTACCAACATCACAGCAAGGGGCTGGCTGGCAAAGTTGAGCCTGAGGGCAAGACTCATCTCAGCAGTCTATTATAATCACTTTAAAGGAAAAACAAAAAGGTAGCCCAGTGACCCAGTGCACTGGGACCGACCCAGAACCGAGCCCACCCGAACTTAGCAGATCCGAGTACCGAGTCGGCTCGGTACTGTCGCTCGCCCTCGGAATTGAAAACAAGGCAAAACGTCATTGTTAAGTTGTCGGATCTCGGATCTCGTGATTTTTGAATTCTGTAAGTATCGCCCTCCACTGCGTTCGAGCACCATTTCACAGAGAGAAACAGGAGGGGGAGCATGGTTCTTGGCAGTCTCTTGTGCAGTTTGGCAGCATCATAGCTATAAAAGACAAAGGAAGGGTAGGAGTGTTCTCTAAAGTTTCCAGTGACATTCTACTGAGATTTAGCTCACATAGAAACAGGAGAGCTCCATTGCTCCATTGCTAATTGTCATTGCTGAAATAGAAATAATAGGGCTTGCAGTCTTGTTCTAAATCTGCAGTCACTTTGTACTCTGTTATATAGCTAACATGCAAACAGGAGAGCTCCATTGCTAATTGTCATTGCTGAAATAGAAATAATAGGGATGGCAGTGTTCTTCAAAATCTGCAGTTACATTATACTGTGCCATAGCTCACCCAGAAATAGGAGAGGTGGCAGGGTTCAGTGCTGAAGCAGAAATTGTAATAATAGGGCTGTCAGTGTTCTTAAAAGTCTCCAGTGACATTCTACTGTGCCATAGCTCATACAGAAACTGGAGGGGTGGCAGTGTCCTTGTCACTCTCCAGTCTTCAGTCACATACTTGCTTCCTCTTGCAAAGGATTGTTTAACAGACAATTGTTGTAAGCTACTAGTAGTCTTCTTTTTGGTCTGCTTCTGGGTTGAAGAAGCACCCTCAGCAGCAGCAGCAGCAGTGGGCCTAACGCTCAAGGATTCTTCTGAGGAGTCCTGGATAGGGGAGGAGTCATCTCGCCTTAGCAACTTGGATGCAGGACTAACTCCGTTCACTTGAGAGGATATTGATGATGAAGGTGTTGTGGGTGTAGATTGCAGGTGCTGGGATCTAGCTGAGAGAAGGGAGGTAGCTGGTGCTGGACTGCTTGTTGTTATTTTTTAGCATAAGTTTCTGATTTTCACAAAAGCTTTCCATGAACTCGCTTCAAATGGTGTAACATGGATGAGTTTCCTAGATGGCAAAGGTCCCTACCTCTACTGACTGTAGTTTTACAATGCTACAAATGGCTAGACAACTGTTGTCAGGATTTGTGTAAAAATAATTCCACACATAAGAGGTGGATTTTTTGGTCTTATGACCAGGCATGACAATGGCCTTCTTCTTATCACTGACAAGAACTGCTTCCACTAGTGCCATGACTTGCCACAGTAGAGTTCATTAACAGCACTGTTTGCTTAGGTGCCTTAAGCCCATTATTGGCTTGTTTTCTGGGGGCCCTAACAAACCAAGCACTTCAGCCATAAAAGTTGCACTCCTTGTCGCTGGAGCACTTGCTTTGTTAAACTGTACATGTCCTTTTCAATATCTTACATAAAGATGGATGGACAATTCAATCTTGCACCACTTTTCTTTACTGCCACTGCTTTGTGGCAATGTTTCCTAGATGTGCTATGACTGTCGTGTGTTGGTGTCATTGCTCTGTCACTTAGCATCCAGCCAGCTCGCTGCAGTCTTTGTCCGAGAGTGGATAAAAATAATATTGTGACCGGTGAGGTGGTCAAAATTGACTGGAAATGACTGGAAATTAGTGTTATTGAGATTAATAATAATGTAGGAACAAATAATGGGCAAAATTATGTGATTTTAGCATATTTTAGATATATTTTCTAAAAAAATACAGATCCAAAACCAAAACACATGAGGGTGGATTTGTCCAAACCAAAAACAAAACACGAAGCTAATCCAGATGCAAAACCAAAACCAAAACCACTTCACGGGCTCAGTGAGCATCCCTAGTATTAAGGCCTACTGTACATAAAATGCATTTTTACGGTTGCTCTTGATTGCAAACACATGTTCTAGCATGCATACGCGACCATCAGACTATTACTCAGCACTTACACCTGACCTGTGCAAGTGATGCAAGTGATACAAGAGAAAAACACATACCTTATAGATGCCTAAAGGAAATAGGTAAATATTCCACTGAACATTCTTAAAAATGTAGCTAATTCTAGTTGTAAAAATTAAATTATTATTTGATTTATTACCTGATGGTAACCCAAAGTAAAAATAAATTGGCCCAAGAACTCAACTGTGAATTATTGTCCTATGTATTCTAATAAAACATCTACATATATTGAACTGCACATTTAAAACAACAGCTAAGTCAAAATTGAGATGTTCATGTTTTTGTACTTGTAAAGATTGTCATATTTAAAATATGTTGTAATTTTGGTTATAAATATATTCAAGCAGTTTCAAAAGTACTAATTTTACTATTATTAATACATCTCATTGCTGTATTGAGTCATAATGTACAGTGGTCAGTATGTTAACAACTTTTTGGAATGTAAGCAGATTTGACTGGATAGTAGGGGGATGACACTGCAGAAATCTTGTATTGCTGGACTTAGGAATGGACACTATAAAAGGACATTCAATGTCCATAGCTGAACACACTGCATACAGCAAGCATCTCAAACAACCTCCAGCCTAACAGCAACAATGGTGCACTGGACAGCTGAAGAAAGAGCCTTCATTACCTCTGTCTGGGCCAAAGTCAATATTGAAAAAGATGGTCCTGAAGCCTTACTGAGGTATCAACATATTCATCTTCTGTTTATTATGTACTGTTTTTATTATTTTTACTTTATTGCTATTTCTGTTTCTATCTAAATGTTAACACATTAAATTAGAATTAAATTATAGATCATTCACAGATTTTACATAAGAAATAATTGTTTAATTAAAAAATAGGCTGCTTCATATGGGGTATTTATGTGTAGCTTATTTGCACTCCATTAATTATATGCAGTTTGAACTTAAGCCGTGCAACTGCAAAAAGGTATCAGGGTGATAAAACTGAAGTTACATGTTGCTGTTCATTGTAGATTTCTTATTTGCATACATAAAAACATGAAGTTTTAAACAACTTTACTTACGAATTATTAAAGCAAGTGGATATATATTAGAGGTATCCTCAGTGATGAAAGTGGGTGTGTATATGTCATACAGCCACTTCTACTTTTGCCTTCAATGTAAAACTAGCAAATTCCATTTACTTACATTCCCATTACATTTTTCATATCGCCATTTCCAAACTTACATACCGCTACTACTACATTTCCATACTGTCACTACTAAATTTCCTTTCCGCCACTACGAAATTTCCATACTGCCACTACTAAATCTACATACCACCCCTATGAAACTTCTATACTATCACTTCTAAATCTCCATATCGCCATTATGGAATTCCCATGCCGTCACTTCTAAATTTATATACCGGCACTACTAAATTTACATATCACCACTTCTAAATTTCTATACTGCCACTACTAAATCTCCATACAATTCCTACGAAATTTCCATACCGCCACCACTAAATTTCTATTCCCCCAGTTCTAAATTTCCATACTGTCACTTCTAAATTTACATATCGCCAACTCTAAATTTACATACCACCACAAAGCCACTGATAAATTTCCATACTGTCACTTCTAAATCTCCATACCGCCACTATGTAATTTCCATACCTCCATTTCTAAATTTACATACCGCCACTACGGAATTTCCATACTGCGACTACTAAATTTCCATTCTACCACTTTTAAATTTACATACCACCACTTTTAATTTCCATACTGTCTCTACTAAATTTCCATACCGCCACTTCTAAATTTTCACTTTTACCACTGGGTATCATATCAACATAGTATAGACATTGATGTAAAAGGAGTTCAAAGCAAACATGATATTGATAATTTTTCTTCTCCAATCTATTTGTATGCATTAGGCTGCTTTATGTTTTCCCATGGACCCAGAGGTATTTCAGCAGCTTTGGAAACCTGACCAATGTTACTGCCATCACTGGTAATCCCAAGGTCCGTGAGCATGGCAAGAAGGTGCTCACCACTATTGGCAATGCCACTCAACATCTGGATAATGTGAAACATTACCTGGCTGACCTCAGCAAGACTCATGCCCAGGTGCTGCATGTGGACCCAGAGAACTTCAAGGTACAGTAATAAAGCTGCATGATAGTAGATTAGTTTATTTCTCATTCATTTACTTCTGCAATTTATGTATGCTATTAAGTTAAATACAGCAAATAGAACTTAGTAATGTGATTAGTATGTACAAGTATGATATTAACTAGTACATTTCTTAAATATCATAACTAAGACCTGTAACTAATTAATTAGCTCAGTGAATATGTTAGAAAGCATTGCCATTTCTAGGAGCTGAAAGGACTGAATCATTTTTCTCTCTATTCACAGCGTTTCGGTGAGGTGCTGGTGATCGTCTTGGCTGGCAAGCTGGGATCTGCATTCACTCCTCAAGTCCAGGCTGCCTGGGAGAAGTTTATTGCAGTCCTGGTGGCTGCTCTGAGTCACGGATATTACTAAATAACATTGTTTACTGTTGCCACTTGCTGTTATAATATGAAAAATAAAAAATATATTTTAAACAAAAATAGTGTGAATATCTGCAGTACATATTTTTATGTTCTCACTTCTAAATTTATAATAACCCTACTTCTTTCTTACGCAATTTTAATGAAATTTTCGAAATAGGAGAAAGGGCAAGCAGAGTTTACAGATAAAACGGATGTATTATAAACCCTGCTTACAGTAGGCACACACTGTAAATGTCATTGGGCATAGTATGCAGCATGTTTTATGAAAGAGCCACTCTGCCATTGTTGAATACATAACACTAGAGAAAATTTAAAAATATAAATAACTAAAAACTGTAACCATTCTACTACACCAGCAATGAATAATAAGTACAAAGACCATCAACTGGTAGAGAACAAAAGTTAAAACTTATGAGACCCCCTATACACCCATAATAAGCAGAGTAGGTGAATGTTCACTTCTAAATCCACTCCCTTGCTAATCATCAACAAAATAACAATATGGGTGCATGACCACCAAATACACAAGAATAACGTTTTGTTGTGTTCATCAGTTTGGTAAAGCAGTATATAGTTTTGACAATTGTTAAGGAGTACGCTAACAACGGTAAAGCAATGAGCTTTCTCGGTGAGTCACACATTAAATTGCTAATCCAAGTGTTGGCAGCCTCCACTGGTCATCAGTGCACTGTTTTTATTTTTTTCACAAATGAAATATAAAATCTTTGATACAAACAGAAAATGTACCATGTGAATCTTGGTCACAGAGAATTTACTCCCTGCCCTGATACATCGGCAGTGGGACCTCTTGTTACTTACATAGATATCTGAAGAATAGACTGATTTCACAAGTTCTTACTGAAGAACTGAGCAAGACTTCATTCTTTTATCTACTACAAGTTTTGTTGCAAGCAGTTTCTATGACAATAAAGGCACAAGAATAGCTGTATAATCTTTGCAAATTATACATATTTTAACTAGTATAGTTAGGGGATCTATTATCCAGAATGTTTGCTATGTTTCTGAATATGTTTAATGCGTCATGCATACAGTATACTAAAGTACATTTAAACATTATTCCTGTTTTCTCCACAATGTCCCTGGCACTTCTATATATTAAAATATTAATATAAAATTTTTAGCAGCACTCCTCAAAGTGACTGTGAATGGCAATCATCGAGCAGCAACAATTAATTACATTTTTCAGTTTTAGCAATGATCTGGATAAAGGATTTCAGCATAGTGTATTCAGTCAATCTCTTGGTTTCCTTGCCGGGCTACAAATTACATGCACTAAATTAAAACACGATTCCCGACATAAAAATCATGAAAAAATAAATAAAGTCCAAAGGCAAATAACAACTAATTTCTTTTAAAAATACACACCCGAAATGGAATAATCTAGGATCAAAAAACAAAGGAAGAAATTGCAATGATAGTGTAGTAAGTAAATTTTAATCAATGAAACTATAGAATGAAAGCAGCGCACATTTTTCCTATAAAGATAAAGCTTATCTGTCAAATGCTCGATAAATGTATTACAGGCAGGATCCCCAGCTCTCACTTATAATTAGAGATGCTCACTGACCCCCGTGTTTTGGTTTTGTTTTCGGTTTTGAATCTGGATTACCTTCGTGTTTTGGTTTTGGTTTTGGTTTTGTAAAACCGCCCTTATGTGCAGGGCCGGATTAAGGGAATGGAGGCCCCTGGGCTAAGGGGGCCTCCATTCCCCCGTGAGGGCCTCCCCGGTGATCCGAGCCGCCCCCTCCCCGATGAGCTGAGCCGCCCCCGAGGCACTTACCTTCTTCTCATGGCATTGCAGTCCTTCCCCGGCACGCTGTACGCTCTTTACTGAGGAGATCTCGTGAGAGTAAGACTCACGAGATCTCCTCAGTAAGGAGACTACAGCGCACCGGAGAAGGACCGCAGTGAAAGTGCTCAGCAGCATTGATCGTGCCGGGGGCGCCCCCGCCCCCGACCAATCAACAATGCTGCTAAGCACTTTCAAGGGCCCCCTGGATGCCCGAGGCCCCTGGGCTGTAGCCCAGTTAGCCCTAGGGTTAATCCGGCCCTGCTTTCGTGTTTTGGTTTTGTTTGGTTTTGTTTTGCTATTTTGATTAAAAATCAATGTTTTTGGGCCTAAAATAACCAAATTTAGTGCTCCACCTGTTTGTAGGATAAGTAATGTAATTGTAAAGCTAATAAATTATCCAAAAAACAGTTTCATTCCTGGTAGGCCTTCATTAATTCTACACACAAACCAGATTCTCTTCCTCTCCATCTATGAATATTGGCAATGCAGCCATCGTCTTTGGATGTATATTACACCCTACACTTATACTTAAATATGTAAAGAAATGGACAAAGGCAGTTTGGTTTCTGTCTCTCTAGGCCCCCCTCCAGTTGTTGTAAATACAAAAAAATTCAGCCGTTATAGACTGTACAATATTAATTGGAATGGAGAAAGACAGTTTGGTTTCGGTCTCTCTAGGCCCCCCTCCACTTGTATAAAATACCCAAAAATTCAGCCGTTATAGACTGTACAATATTAATTGAAAAGGAGAAAGCCAGTTTGGTTTTGGTCTCTCTAGTCCCCCCTCCACTTGTATAAAATACCCAAAAATTCAGCCGTTATAGACTGTACAATATTAAGAGAAATGGACAAAGACAGTTTGGGGTTACTCTGTGTATGACACCCTACCCCAAAGGAGAAATTGCCCAAACAGCAGCCTTTCAAGACGGTAGGTGATATGGAAATGCCCAAAGTCCCTTTCCTCTTTGGGGGTAGATTGCACCCTACACTTCCAATAGTCTAATTAAAGGAATGACTTGGCTCAAACTAGCAGATTCTGCACTCACTTCACACGTTACAACTTCAAATGGTTTCAGCACCTTGCACAGCACTGAAAGGATTCCCCACTGTGCAAGACTGAAATACATGCCTCCTTCTTTCCCAATGTCATGGCTTGTGCAATACGCTTGGATGGCTTTGCGCTGTTCCTCCATCCTCTGCAGCATGTACAGGGTGGAATTTCACCTAGTTACCACCTCCTGCTTAAGTTGGTGGGAAGTTAAACTGTTCTTTGAGCTGCTGCAATCTCCTACATGCTGTAGCCGAATGCCTGAAATGGCCTGAAATCTTACGGGCCACCGAAAGCATCTCCTGCACCTCACACTTATTTCGTAGGAAGCTCTGCACCACCAAGTTGATGGTGTGAGCAAAACAGGGAATGTGCTGGAAATCACCTGTAATGCTCGCACTATATTGTTGACGTTATCAGCAGGGCCGTCTCTTCCATTGGGCACGATGGGCAGGTGCCCGGGGCCCTGCAGGCATGGGGGGCCCGTCTGAGGCAGCTATGTAAAAAAAAAAATCCTGAAAAAAAGAAAAAATGAAAATACTTACCTTGCGGTCACGTCAGCGGCGATCGGGCTCCCTCCCTGGTCCCCTCTTCCGTGCTGTGCTCACAGTGAATGCTGGGTGTGATGTCACGCCCAGCATTCACTGCAACCACAGCACGGAAGAGGGCAGAAGAGACTCAGCGGCGTGGAGAAAAGAAGAGGATCGGACTTAAGGTAAGTTAAGGGGGCCCTTATATATATATATATATATATATATATATATATATATATATAAAGTGATTATATATATAATCACGTTTTTTTTACATACATATATATTTTTTTTACACACACACACACACTATTTATATATATATATATATATATATATATATATATATATACACACACATATATATATATATATATATACATATATATGATTTTTTATTTTTGTTAGGGGCCCGGTACACTGCATTGCCCGGGGGCCCATAAAGTAGTTAAGGTGGCCCTGGTTATCAGAAATGACATATCCTGGGGAGAGTCCAAGTGGTATAAGCCATGTATCAATCACATCTCTTAGTTTGCATAACAAATTGTCAGCTGTATGCCTGTTAGTGAAGTCGGTGATACAAAGAGTGGCCTGCCTGTGACAAATGTTACGTAGTGGTGTACATGCTGCTGCTGTTCCTGCTGGTGAAGGTGAATGACCAACCCAGTGGGCTGTCACAGTCATATAGTCTTTGGTTTGCCCACTTCCACTTGTCCACATATCTGTGGTTAAGTGGACAGTGGGCAGAATGGCATTTTTCAGCGCAATCTCTACATTTGTACACACTTTTTGGTATAGTTGTGGAATAGCTTTACGGAAAAAATGGTGTCGCAATGGAATTCTGTAACGCGGACACAAAACCTCAATTAACTGTGAAAAACCAGCAGCGTTTATTGTGGATATTGGAAACAGGTCTAACACTAACATGGCAGCCATGGCGTCTGTGATTCGCTTGGCGACTGGGTGACTGCTGTCATATTTGCTTCCCCTAGCAAATGATTGTTTCACAGTTAATTGTTGAAATGTAGGACTGCTCTTTTTCTTGGCCTTCCTCTGGGCTGACGATTCACCCCCAGCAGCAGCAACAGCAGCAGCAGTGGTACTAACGCTTTCTTCAGAGGAATCAATAATAGTGCAGGATTCATACAGCCTTAATAATTGGGATGCAGGGCTAATTCCGAGCACTACTGAGGATATTGATGAGGATGGTGTGGTGGGTGTATTTTGTAGCCATCGGGATATCGGTGAACGAAGGGTCCTAGGTGATGATGGAGTGCTTGTAATTTTTTTGGAAGAACTTTCAGCTTTTCTTAACACTTTGCCATGAACTCTCGTCAAATGGCGTAACATAGACGAGGTTCCAAGATGGTTAAGGTCCCTTCCTCGACTGACTGTGGCTTGACATACACTACAAATGGCTATACAGTTGTTGCCTGGATTGGGGTAGAAATAATTCCACACATAAGAAGTGGATTTTTTGGTTTTATGCCCAGGCATGACAATGACCTTTTTCTTGTCACATGCCAGAACTGCTGCCACTGGTGCAGGACTGACACAAACAACCTCACCCTCATCAACATCCTCATTAGCGCCCTAGTCACCTCCACAAATCTCCCCCACATCCTCTTCTATTTCCAAAGTGGCATCCTCATATTGTGTATCACCGGCTACACTCGGGCTGTTCAGGCGCACATCAGCAGAACTGCTGAAAGGGTACCTCTTTATGGGTACACTAACAGAATGCTCACGATTAGACATTCCACTGTTGGATGGACTCTCCACAGGGATTGGTGTCATTTGTGATTCAGAGCAAACATTATCCTATAATGCCTTACTGTTATCTTGCAGCTCAGCTTTGACGCGTAACAGTAGTTGTGCACCACTTGTAGGCTCGGTAACATTTTTAGATCTGCCACTAATAGACAAAGGTTAAGGCCTCATTCTCTCTTTGCCACTGCGTGTATAGAATGGCATGTTGGCAATTTTTTTTTATCAGCACTTAACTTTTCCTCAGTTACACTTCTTTTGCACTTCAACACGGTAAAATTTTTTTTGGTGTGTGTGTTTTTTTTTGACTGCTTTCAAAAGACTGTGTAGTTTGACATCGCTTTTCCCAGATGACCTACTGGGAATACTACCATCAGGACTGGTGACAGAACATGGTTGCTGATTCTGCACATATGTGGACTGCTTAGAATCCATTATGAGCCCAACGCACTTTGCTACAAATTGTTTTAGATACTGCTGACAAATATGACTTTTGACAGCCAAAAAAATAAATGCAAAAAAATGGGGGACATCCAAAAAGCACTTGGGAGTGCTAAAAATAATTTTTCAGACTGCTGACAAACAGGACTTTTGACAGCCAGAAATATTAATGCAAAAGAATGGGGGACACCCCAAAAGCACTTGGGAGTGCTAAATATTATATTTTAAGTCTGCTGACAGATAGTACTTTTGACAGCCAGAAATATTAATGCAAAAGATTGGAGGACACCCCAAAAGCACTTGAGAGTGCTAAAAATTATTTTTAAGATTGCTCACAAACAGGACTTTTGACAGCCAGAAATATTAATGCAAAAGAATGGGGGACACCCAAAAAGCACTTGGGAGTGCTAAAAATTATTTTTCAGATTGCTGACAAACAGGACTGTTGACAGTCAGAAATATTAATGCAAAAGAATGGGGGACACCCCAAAGCACTTGTAGTGCCAAATATTGAAAAAAAAGACTCCTCTATCCTCCTCTCTTCTCTATCAATTGTTATCAGAATTGGAATCAGAATTGTAATCAGAATTGTATTCTCTGTCCCTGCTCTAATCAGCCTGTGACTACACCCTGCTCTCTCCCTCTGTCAAATGGCGATGGATTGCTGTGGAGGCAGGTATTTATAATTTTCAAGTATCGCAAGAACCGAGCCACGAGATTCGACGACGTCACAATGACGTTCGGCCTCGATTTGGAATCCGAGTGGGCGGGAGAGTACCGAGCCTCCTCGGCTTGGTACTCGGATAGGCAAAGTTCGAGTGGGTTCGGTTCTCGGGGAACCGAGCACGCCCATCTCTACTTATAATCACTATATTATCTGTGAAGGAATACACATCGAAAAGACAACCGTCCATGTGTGAATCTTTAAAAACAGCCATTTTTTTTATTTTGAACAGGGTTAAAGACCCTTACAAAAGATATATTAAAAGCAGTGCTTATCTGAGTCCACGGTGATGTTGATACCAAGGAGGAATCCTTGATGCTGTCCGGATCAGCAGATATAACTGTTGCACAAACACTGGCAATAAGAAAATTACTCTAAAAACTTACTCTAAACAATACCAATAACGTGAGGACAAAACCCTACATGTTTCGCTCTCTATCGAACTTCATCAGGAGTATGATTTGTCCTCACAACCCTCAGTTTTAAAATAAAGGATATTATATGAACCAATCATATGTCACTTCCTTACTTTTAATTACTGAACTGCTTTCACTAATTGACTAATCATATACTATGAATCTAATTTACACACTACTCCAATATATACATTTTCCCCAAAAACTATTTTGTGTAAATGGTAATTGTGTTGCTATCAGGGAAACCTAAAGAAATCTGTATCCAAAGCTACTAGTAGCTAACACATCCCTCTCAATTTTCTCTCATACCTACAAAGATAAACACAATAATGTATATAAATGAAGCAATACGTTTTTTTCTTTCTTAAATTAACAATTCATTTAGATAACACTTCCAATAAACCCCTGACAGACTCGACGGCATACTATTCCTCATTTGTTAATACACACTCACCAGACCCTTACAGAAATGATGGAAGTCACAACTCCCACTATCAACTCATCAAACAAATCTAACTCACCAGACGCTCTGTTAGCAAAAAAACACAAATGATCACAAATCGCTATTAACACACTATCATATGAAAAGAAAAACTGCTCCACCTCTAACCTCTTAGACTTAAACTCAGTTGGCCCAGACAAAAAAAGAGATTCCCTTTTCTTTTTTTTCTTCTTCTTCTCTACACAAAACCAATGAATTCAATCAGTACTAACATGTATCTCCTATTGAAACACAACAACAAAAAGCCTAGATGCTAAATTATTATTATTATTATTATCTTTGACTTATAAGGCGCCACAAAGGGTCCGCAGCGCCGTATATTACATATACAGAAACAGAACCAAGACACAACATGATACACAAATATATACAAACACAGGTGACAGGGTAAAGCAAATCAGATTATATCCGACAGATAGTGAAAAGGATAGTTGAAATCAGCAAGAAAAAGGCCTAAGATTAATAAAACAGGGAAAACAGGGCTAGCGAAGCAGGCCAAGAGGTACAGAGGGTGAAGGAACAGTAGAAGGAGCCCACAAGGAAAGAGGGCCCTGCTCATGAGAGCTTACAACCTTTAGGTTGTAAGGGAACAGGGAGACACATAAAGGGTGGTACTAACTAGGGGAGAGAGCCAGGACAAGAAAGTTAGGAGGACTGATAGACTTGAATAAAGAAATGAGTCTTAAGGGCACGCTTGAAGCCTTTGAGAGTAGATGCTAACCTGATGGAACGTGGAAGATCATTCCACAGCAGGGGAGCAGCCCGGGCAAAGTCCTGAAGACGAGAGTGAGAGGAGGTGATCAGTGAAGTAGTGAGGCGGCGGTCAGAGGCAGAGAGGAGGGGGCGGGTTGGAGTGTAGGTAGAAATGAGACTGGAGATGTAGGGAGGGAAAGATTGACTAAGAGCTTTAAAGGTGAGGGTGAGGAGTTTAAATTTAATTCTGTAGGGTATGGGGTGCCAATGTAGTGACTGTTGGAGGGAGACCTCAGAGATAGAGCGTCGGGAGCGAAAAATGAGGCAGGCAGCAGCATTGAGGATAGACTTAAGAGGGTCAAGGCGAGAATCATGTAGGCCAGAGAGAAGAAGGTTACAGTAGTCAAGGCGAGAGATAATAAGCGAGTGAACAAGGGTTTTTGTGGCTTCCGTGGTGAGAAAGGGACGTATCTTAGATATATTCCGAAGGTGGAAGTAACAGGATTTTGAGAGGGACAGAATGTGAGGCTTAAATGAGAGGGAGGAATCAAGGAAGACCCCAAGGCATCGGACTTGGGGGACAGAAATGAGGGTAGTGTTATTAACAGAAATAGAGAGGGGGGGAGGTGGGAGAGTCCTGGCGGGGGGAAGACTATAAGTTCGGCCTTAGAAATATTGAGTTTAAGGCAGTGTTGGGACATCCTAGATGAGATGGCCGAGAGACAGGAGGAGACACGAGACAGAAGGGAAGGGAAGAGGTCAGGGGATGAAAGATAGATTTGGGTATCATCAGCATAGCGGTGGTACTGGAGGCCAAAGGAGTGGATGTGGACACCAAGGGAGGAGGTGTAGAGGGAGAAAAGCAAGGGGCCAAGAACGGAGCCTTGAGGAACGCCAACGGGTAGGGGAAGAGGGGGTGATGTAGAATCAGGAGTAGAGACTGAGAAGTACGGGTTGGTGAGGTAAGAAGAAAACCAGGAGAGGACAGTGTTACATAGGCCTAAAGATTTGAGAGTTTGCAAAAGGAGTGCATGGTCAACGGTATCGAAGGCAGCAGAGAGTTCAAGAAAGATAAGAAGGGAGTAGTGTCTATTGGATTTAGCGAGGAGAAGATCATTAGTGACCTTAGTGAGGGCAGTTTCAGTGGAGTGGAGGGGGCGAAAACCAGATTGGAGCGGGTCAAGTAGTGAGTGAGAGGAAAGAAAGGAGGTGAGATGGTTGTAGACAACTCGTTCAAGGAGTTTGGAGGCAAAAGGAAGAAGCGAAATAGGGCGGTAATTAGAGAGAGTGGCGGGATCAAGGGACGGTTTCTTGAGTATGGGGGAGACAAGAGCATGTTTAAAAGGAGGGGAAGATTCCAGAGGAGAGGAAGAGGTTCAGGAGGTGTGTAGGGTGGGAGCAGGCTTCAGGAGAGAGGGAGCGGAGGAGGTGGGAGGGGATTGGGTCCTGTGTGCAAGTGGAGGGGGGAGAGGAAGAGAGAAGGGTATGGACTTCATCTGCAGATACCGGAGTGAAGGAAATTTGGGTCAATTCATTAATGAAAAATCACACTACTGATATTAATCTCCAAACACATTTAATACTAAATAAAACATCCACTTATAGCAATACTAAATCTGAGAAAATTTAATGACGACTAACCACAAAAACTAAACTTATATATACATCAATAATAAACTAGTACTACAGCTTGAAAACACTCCCAAAATTACGTCAATAGCTACTACATAGTCACTAAATTAATGAACTTTCAGAAGATCTTTCTAAACAATTATCCAAAATACATATAAGCACAGGAATTATAACATATGATGGTTCATGCAATTATTATTAGAGATGGGTGGGCTCGGTTCCCCGAGAACCGAACCCACCCGAACTTCGCCTATCCGAGTACCGAGCCGAGCAGGATCGGTACTCTCCTGCCCATTCGGAATCAAAATCGAGGCAAAACATCATCGTGACATATTCGTATTTCAGAGCTCGGTTCTCGCGAGATTTGAAAAGCATAAATACCGCCTACACAGCAATCCATCGCCATTTGACAGAGGGAGAGAGCAGGGTTAGGGACAGATCAATAATTGTACACCTTATTCTTTGTATTAACATTTCAATTCTAATCTATTCAATTATATTATTATTACCAATTCTATTAGCAATTGTTAGAGCAGGAAGAGAGGACAATAGAGGAAGCTTTTTTTCAATATTTTGCACTACAAGTGGTTTGGGCTGTCCCATATTCCCCAGTGTGAAACACTAATTTTTCTGTCTGTCAAAAGTGATATTTATCAGCAGTATCTATACAATTTTTTCACTACAAGTCCTTTGGGTTGTCCCATATTCCCTAGTGTGAAACACTAATTTATCTGGCTGTCAAAAGTCATATTTAGCAGCAGTATATATACAATATTTTGCACTACAAGTGGTTTGGGCTCATTAAAATGGATTCAAAGCAGTCCACATATGTGCAGAATCAGCAAGCAGGTGCTGGCACCATTCCTGATGGTAGTGTTCCCAGTACGTCATCTGGTAAAGGCGATGTAAAAGTACGTAGTCTTTTTAAATCAGGGAAAAAAACACACACCAAAATTTTTTCACCGTGTTGAAGCGAAAAAGAAGTGTAACTGAGGAAAACTTAAGTGCCGATAAGAAAAAAATTGCCAACATGCCATTCTACACAAGCAGTGGAAAAGAAAGAATGAGGCCTTCACCTTTCTCTATTAGTGGCAGATCAAAAAATGTTACTGAGCCTTCTTCTTGTACGGTCACTCGTGACGATGCAAGACCAAGTAATTTGGAGTCTAAAAGTGGTGCACAACTACTGTTACGCGTCAAAGCCAAGCTGCAAGAAGACAGTAAGGTATTACAGGATAATGTATGCTCTGAATCAGAAATGACAGCAATCCCTGTGGAGAGTCCATCCAACAGTGGTATCTCTAATCGGTTGCATTCTGTTTGTGTACCCATAAAGGAGGGTCCTTTCAGCAGTTCTGCTGATGTGTGCCTAAACAGCCCGAGTGTAGCCGGTGATGCACAAATTGAGGATGCCACTTTGGAATTAGAAGAGGATGAGGGGGAGATTTGTGGAGGCGAAGAGTGCACTAATGAGGATGTTGATGAGGATGAGGTTGTTTGTGTAAGTCCTGTACCAGTGGCAGCAGTTCTGGCACGGGACAAGAAAAAGTCCATTGTCGTGCCTGGGCATAAAACAAAAAAATCCACTTCTTATGTGTGGAATTATTTCTACCCAAATCCAGACAACAGTTGTATAGCCATTTGTAGTGTATGTCAAGCCACAGTCAGTCGAGGAAGGGACCTTAACCATCTTGAAACCTCGTCTATGTTACGCCATTTGACATGAGTTCATGGCAAAGTGTTGGGAAAAGCTGAAAGTTCTTCCAAAAAAATTACAAGCACTCCTTCATCAGCTAGGACCCTTCGGTCACCTTCATCCCGACGGCTACAAAATACACCCACAACACCATCCTTATCAATATCCTCAATAGCGCTCGGAGTTAGCCCTGCATCCCACTTAGTAAGGCTGGATGACTCCTGCACTATAATTGATTCCTCTGAAGAAAGCGTTAGTCCCACTGCTGCTGCTGTTGCTGCTGCTGGGGGTGAATCGTCAGCCCAGAGGAAGGCCAAGAAAAAGAGCAGTCCTACATTTCAACAATTAACTGTGAAACAATCATTTGCTAGGGGAAGCAAATATGACAGCAGTCACCCAGTCGCCAAGCGAATCACAAACGCCATGGCTGCCATGCTAGAGTTAGATCTTCGTCCAATATCCACAATAAACGCTGCTGGTTTTTCACAGTTAATTGAGGTTTTGTGTCCGCGATAAAGAATTCCATCGCGACACCATTTTTCCCGTAAAGCTATTCCACAACTATACCAAAAAGTGTGTACAAATGTAGAGATTGCGCTGAAAAATGCCATTCTGCCCACTGTCCACTTAACCACAGATATGTGGACAAGTGGAAGTGGGCAAACCAAAGACTATATGACTGTGACAGCCCACTTGGTTGGTCATTCGCCTTCACCAGCAGGAACAGCAGCAGCATGCACACCACTACGTAACATTTGTCACAGGCAGGCCACTCTTTGTATCACCGGCTTCACTAACAGGCATACAGCTGAAAATTTGTTACGCAAACTAAGAGATGTGATTGATACATGGCTTATACCACTTGGACTCTCCCCATTATATGTCATTTCTGATAACGCCAACAATATAGTGCGAGCATTACAGCTGGGTGAATTCCATCACATTCCCTGTTTTGCTCACACCATCAACTTGGTGGTGCAGAGCTTCCTAAGAAATATCCGTGAGGTGCAGGAGATTCTTTCTTTGGCCCGTAAAGTTTCAGGCCATTTAAGGAATTCTGCCACAGCTTGTAGGAGATTGCAGCAGCTCAAAGAACAGTTTGACTTGCCCTGCCACCAACTTAAGCAAGAGGTGGTAACTAGGTGGAATTCCACCCTGTACATGCTTCAGATGATGGAGGAACAGCGCAAAGCCATCCAAGCGTATTGCACAAGCCATGACATTGGGAAAGGACGGGGGATGTATTTCAGTCTTGCACAGTGGGGAATCCTTTCAGTGCTGTGCAAGGTGCTGAAACCATTTGAAGTTGGGACGTGTGAAGTGAGTGCAGACTCTGCGAGCTTGAGCCTTTCTTTAATTAGACTATTGGAAAAGCAGCTTGAGAAACTGAAGGAGGAGATGAAAGCAAGCAATTCCGCAAAGTATGTTGCCCTTGTAGATCAAGTACTTAATTCGCTTCACAATGATCCTCGCGTTATTAAAATCTTGAACTTGGATCACTACGTTTTGGCCACTGTGCTTGATCCAAGGTTTAAGACCTATATTGAGTCTTTGCTTCAAAATGAGCGAGAACTTTTGCAAGGAGCTATTGCTCAGCAAGTTGTCCGCTGAACTGGTCCTTGGCTTGATGACGTCTCCTCCTTCAGTTTCTCAAGCAGCTGCTGCTCGTAAAAAATTACATTTTCCCAAAAGAAGCAGAAAAGACGCAGGGGGCAGACCAGAACAGTTTAACATCTGGGCTGGTTTGAAGGATTTTTTAAAAAAATGACCTTGCCCATAACTCCATCCAATACGAGTATTAACATGCAAAGGATGGTGGAGGATTATTTTCAAGAGGTAATTGATATGGAAATGTCAGACAGTCCCTTTCCTTACTGGGAAGAAAAGCAAGCCATTTGGAAACCCATGTACAAACTTGCTTTGCAATACCTAAACTGCCCACCCTCCAGTTTGTACTCTGAACGAGTATTCAGCACAGCCGGGAACCTAGTCAGTGATCGCCATAGAAGGTTACTTCCAAAAATGTGGAGAAAATTATGTTTATAAAAATGAACTACATCTTCCACGAGGAAGGTCTTCACCATCAAAGACATCCAAGCACTGACAGCTCTCTAATGGCGGATTCAAGCGGCGATTAATTGATAGTCTGTGATGATGACGTACACACTGATGAGGGTGACGATGAAGCTGAAGATGATGACGATAACATCTTTTTAAAACTTTCTATTTAAGTGTAGGGTGCAATCTACCCCCAAATAGGAAAGGGACTTGGGGCATTTCCATATCACGTACCATCTTGAAAGGCTGCTGTTTTGGCAATTTCTCAATAAGGGTAGGGTGTCATAGACAGACTGACCCCAAACTGGTTTTGTCCATTTCAATTAATTTTGTATAGTCTATAACGGCTGAATTTTCTAGTATTTTCTACAAGTGGAGGGGGGCCTATAGAGACAGAAACCAAACTGCCTTTGTCCATTTCTTTAGATATTTAACTATAAATGTAGGGTGTAATATACACCCAAAGACGATGGCTGCATTGCCAATATGCATAGATGGAGAGGAAGACAATCTCTCCTCAACTCCTTGCCTCGGCCTGTGCAAAATATCTCCCAGTTCTGGGCATGTGCAGAGTAAATGTGCATACAATATGCTCAAAATTGGCAGATACGTGGCTTGATGAATCAGGCCCAGGGTGTGCAATGATTGGAAAAGGTATGGGGGGACTGAGGCCCTTTTCTGATCAGCCCCATACCCATCAGGGCCAGCGATGGCATTGGTATCCTTGTTGGTGGTTGGTTCCTTCTCATGCACCCTTTTAAATGTCCTTCTGCTGACAGCAGGGATCTCCCCTGCTCTTACTGGCTTAGCAACCTGTCTGTCAGCATAGTTACATTAATAAATATTAGTTTACTGTTAATATAGTATAAGGACTAATCACACATGATGCAATGTGGGGGTCTCTGTGCTAATTGTGAAGGCTAATCATTTAATGATAGGTCTAGTAGGGTTTAAGGAGGCCTAGTTATTAAATGTGGGTGCTATTGATTTAATCTCAGGACTGGTTGGGGGAGGGATGCCTAGAGTGTTCATTCATTGCTCAGCTTTCCAGGAGGTAAATAGCACCTAACACTTTTCCAAACAGGCCCTCAACATTCAAACATTACAGAATTTGACACATAGCAACTGAACTTAAAAAACCAGCATCAGCAGTGGGAAGACAAAGCTGCAAGAACAGGTAAGAGAGAGCAACATACTCTGCCAACTCTCCTGATTTTGACAGGACAGACACAATTTCGAGGAACTGTCCTGTACAGTCAGGACTTTGTTCTGGCTGCAGGGATAGCAGGAGGTATAACCCACTTCACGCTGCTCTCCAGTTCTACCCTTGCCAGCAGCTCTTACTCGCTGTCTTGTCCGGTAGAGAAGTGGTCAGAGTGCATCATAGTTGCTGCTCTATGATGTGGATGGTATATGTAAAGCACTGGTGATATCATCAGTGAATGTTACTGGTGCTGCTTCACTCATGGAGCAAAAGAGATGGTAGTAATTGTGAAAACTATAGCCCTGCTCCACTGGAAACTACAGCAGGTATGTGGATTCCGCTGAGGTCATACCATTCACTCTTACTTTAATTCACCACTGCTCCAAATCAGGGCTAATTTAAGCTATTTTAACACTGATGATTCAGTGTTAAAACTATAATTATGGGTCATTCCATTGGGGCAAATTTAGATGCAAGTTCTAATGTAAAGTTGAAGATGGGTGGCGAATGTCCAAGATAAAGATACTGTACTGTGTTCAAGAATAAAAGCAGTATCTAGATGGCAGTATCTAGATCAAAATTTTCTGCCATAAAATCTGAAATATTTGTGTCTTATTTAAATAGATTAGAAATAGTAAAATGTAAAAGTAAAATACATAAAGCATCACAATAAGAATCACAATAAAGTTGAGTAAAACCATGAAATAAAAAATCTATTTATTAGAAAAGCAGTGATAAGACTAGTTTTCAATCGCTGCAATAATAGAAAATTTCCAATTACTGCAATTTACCATTGGAAATTCACCAAGCATCGGCAATACCGGCTGGCATTGTTAACAAGAGACTTACTGCTCTGCCAGCCAGTGTATAGTGCCCTACACTTATGTGAGCTGACATTGCCAGTTCACAAATGCACAGTTTAACTGGGATCCCGAACTTGGGCTTTCAGTTTCACTTTTACTGTAAAACAAAATCGTAAAATAAAGATTCAAAGTTGTAAAAAATAAATAAATAATAATAATAATAATAATAATAATAATTTGAAAAAAGCAAAAGAGAAAATTGCTATAATGAAATAATAAAGCATTTTCACTGTGTCTAGGACGCCATGATAGGTGGGTGCTGGAGAATATACAGGAAGATACCTATGATCTCTTTCAATTTGTCCTCTGTACCCTATACTATCACGATCCTGAGATGACGCTAGTGATATGAAAATTCTGTCAGTACATGTATCAACAGGAATATTCTTAGACAGCAAGCAAAAGGAGACTACCACTTGGTATATTGTGAGAAGCCCTAAGTCAAGTGTTTTCACAGGGCTTTTGTCATAATGAGAAATACATCCCTTAGTTTGAAACTATAGATGAGAGAAATATTAATGTTTAAAACATATTCACTTCATTCTTATATGCACATTTCGCTGGCGGAATTTGACTCCATGGGGCCAAATCAATTCAATGTGATGTTCCGCCGGACATCACTGAAGTACCTTAACAGTGTAAATTTTCCCGCACACCTTGATGGGGTGCAAGGAAAAATCTGCAATGTTGCATCACCACAGAGAGCTGTCATCCTGGAGCCACTCTGCAGCACGTCACTTTGAATTGAGTCAGCCCCTAAGTGTTTCGGGTACAACCCCAATCATACCACACAGAAGAATGAATTGACCATGGACTGCCTGGTTTTAATCAGACTCTAAATTCCATTAAATGACAATTTAAAAATATGGAATGGCATTCAGAGATTTTACTGATATCTAACTAAAACCAACAATTCCTTGAGACACATCATGGCAGGTATGTCATTGCACATTTTCATTTTTCCATTTAATGTGAAAATAAAATGAGGAAATTTACTTTTAAAGATTTTAAGTTCAGCGATTTTAAAAGGAATTTTGCAGAGGTGCCATTATTCGGTGATACGAGGACTTATCCATTAAGACACGCAAAACGGACCTATTGTGCCTTTATTAAAAAACACACGTAATTCGGGCATATGCACATCGATATTCAACTACAACGGCTCTGAAGAAACGTCTTTTGTTGAATACGGGTCTACATATGTTCTGCTTGAGACAGACACAATACACTACTGGATACACGCAATACATATGTGAAATATAAAGAGTACGCACAGCAGAAAAAAAAATACCTGTCACCTGTTAATAATAGAAAAACCACAAAAAAACAAATGTTTTTTGTTTTTTTTGTTTGTTCCCATGAAATACATTTATCAGTATGTTATTAATGCCTACTGTACATAAAATGCATTTTTATACTTGCTCTTGGCTGCACATGTTCTTGCATGTATACACGACACTTACATCTGACCTGTAGCCGGTGCAAGTGATACAATAGGAAAACACGTACATTGGTCCAAGAGCTCAACTGTAAATTCTAGTCCTATATATTCTTTTAAAACATCTACATATATTGAACTACACAATTAAAACAATAGCTAAATCAAAATTTAAATATACATGTTTTTGTACCTAAAATTATTGCCATATTAAAAGTATGTTGTATTTTTGGTTATAAATATATTCAAGTGGTTTTAAAATAACTCATTTTACCATTATTAATACATCTCATTGCTGTATTGAGTCATAATGTACAGTGGTCAGTATGTTAACCACTTTTTGGAATGTAAGCAGATTTGACTGGATAGTAGGGGGATGACACTGCAGAAATCTTGCATTGCTGGACTTAGGAATGGACACTATAAAAGGACATTCAGTGTCCATGGCTGAACACACTTCAAACAACCCCCAGACTAACAGCAACAATGGTGCACTGGACAGCTGAAGAGAGAGCCTTCATTACCTCTGTCTGGGCCAATGTCAGTATTGAACAAGATGGCCCGGAAGCCCTAATCAGGTAATAACATATTTATCTTCTGTATATTACGTAGTGTCTTTATTTTTTTTACTTTATTACTATTTCTATTTCTAGCTAGATTTGAACACATTAAATTAGAATTAAATTATAGATGATTCACAGGGTGATCAAAGCTGAAGTTACACACTGCTGCTCATTATACATTTCTTATTTACATACATATAAATACGAAGTTTTAAACAACTTTAATTAAGAATTATTAAAGCAAGTGGAAATATATTAGAGGTAACATAGGAGGTTGAATTGGGGGTGTATACGGTGGTATGTCATACCGCCACTTCTCCTGTTGCCTTCATTATAAAACTAGAAAATTCCATTTACTTATATTCCCAATGCATTTTCACACCGCCACTGCTAAATTTCCACACAGCTACTACTAAATCTCCATACAGCCCCTACGAAACTTCAATACCACCATTGCTAAATCTCCATACCGCCACAATGAAATTTCCATTACACACTTCTAAATTTCCATACTGTCACAACAAAATTTCCATACCGCCACTACTACATTTACATATCGCCACTACTAAATTTACATGTCACCAATACTAAATCTCCATAGTACCCCTACGAAATTTCCATCCTACCACTTCTAAATGTACATACCGCCACTACGGAATTTACATACCGCCACTATGGAATTTACATACCGCCACTTCTAAATTTACGCTTTGACCATTCGGTATCATATTAACATAGTGTAGACTTTGATGTAAAAGGAGTTCAAGACAAAACATGATATTATTAATTTTTCTTCTGCAATCTATTTGTATGCATTAGGCTGCTTTTTGTCTTCCCCTGGACCCAGAGGTATTTCAGCAGCTTTGGAAACCTGTCCAATATTACTGCCATCACTGGTAATCCCAAGGTCCGTGAGCATGGAAAGAAGGTGCTCACCACTATTGACAATGCCATTAAACATCTGGATGATATTAAACATTACCTGGCTGACCTCAGCAAGACTCATGCCCAGGTGCTGAATGTGGACCCCGAGAACTTCAAGGTATAGTAATAAAGCTGCATGATAGTAGATTAGTTTATTTCTCATTCATTTACTTCTGCAATAATGTATGCTATTAAATTAAATACAGCAAATAGAACTTAGTAATGTGGGGCCTGATTCATTAAGGATCTTAACTTAAGAAACTTCTTATTTCAGTCTCCTGGACAAAACCATGTTACAATGCAAGGGGTGCAAATTAGTATTCTGTTTTGCACATAAGTTAAATACTGACTGTTTTTTATGTAGCACACAAATATCAACTTTAAATTTCAGTGTACAAATAAGTTATCAAGTATTTGTGTGCTACATGAAAAAACAGTCAGTATTTAACTTATGTGCAAAACAAAATACTAATTTGCACCCCTTGCATTGTAACATGGTTTTGTCCAGGAGACTGAAATAAGAAGTTTCTTAAGTAAAGATCCTTAATAAATCAGGCCAGTGATTAGAATGTACAAGTATGATACTAACTAGTGATTTCCTAATATATATAATAATTAAGACCTGCAACTAATTAATTAGCTCAATGAATATATTAGGAATTATTGCCATTTCTAGGAGCTGAAAGGACTTAATCACTTTTCTCTTTATTCACAGCGTTTCGGTGAGGTGCTGGTGATAGTCTTGGCTGGCAAGTTGGGATCTGCATTCACTCCTCAAGCCCAGGCTGCCCTGGAGAAGTTTATTGCAGTCCTGGTGGCTGCTCTGAGTCACGGATATTACTAAATAACATTATTTACTGTTGCCACTTACTCTTATAATATGGAAAATAAAATATATTTTTAAACAAAAATATTGTGACTATCTGCAGTGCATATTTTTAAGTTTTCACTTTATAATTTATAATAACCCTATTTTTTTTTTACTCAATTCTATTGAAGTTTTCTAAATAGGAGAAAGAGCAAGCAGAGTTTACAGATATAATGGATGTATCATAAATCCAACTTACAGTAGGCACACACTGTAAATATCATTGGGCATAGTATGCAGCATGTATTATGAAAGAGTCACTCTGCCTTTGTTGAATACTTAGCACTAGAGAAAAACTGAAAACATAAATAGCCAAATACTCTAACCATTCTACTACACCAGCAATGAATAATAAGTACAAAGACCATCAATTGGTAGAAGACAATAATTAAAACTTCTGAGACCACCTATACACCCATAATAAACAGGAAAGGTGCATGTTTACTTCTATATCCACTCCCTCGCTAATCACCAACAAAATAGCATAATGGATGCATGACCACCAAATATGTAAGAATAACGTTTTGTTGTGTTCATCAGTTTGGTAAAGCAGTATATAATTTTGACAATGGTTAAGGAGTACGCTAACAATGGTAAAGCATTGAGCTTTCTCGGTGAGTCACAAATTAAATTGTTAATCCAAGTGTTGGCAGCCTCCACTGTCAACACAGTGCACTGTTTTTATTTTTTTCTCAAAGGAAATCTAAAATCTTTGATAAAAAAACAGAAATCTGTATCCAAATCTACTAGTGGCTAACACATCCCTCTCTATACTGTCTCATACCTACAAATATAAACACAATAATGTATATAAAGAAAGCAACATGTTTCTTCTTTCTTAAAGTAACAATCTATTTAGACAACACTTCCAATAATCCTCTGTCAGACTCAATGACACACTATTCCTCAATTGTTAATACATACTCACCAAACAATTACAGAAACGCTGGAAGTCACAACTCCCACTATCAACTCATCAAATAAATCTAACTCAAGAGCCTCTCTGTGAGCAAAAGAACACAAATGATCAGAAATCGCTATTAGAAATGATCACAAATCTCATATTACTATATCAAATGAGAGAGACTGCTCATAGCTAGACCTTCTCTCTACACCCTTCTCAAATCTCCACCTCTAACCCCTTAGGCTTAAACACAGTTGTCACAGACAAAAAAACAACCCACATTTCCTTTTTTATCTTCTTCTCCTTCACTACTCAAAACCAATTCATTTAATCAGTACTAGCATGTATCTTCTATTAAAACCCAACAACAAAAATGCCTAGATGCTAAATGGGGGTCAATTGATTAATGAAAATCACACTATTAATACTAATCTCCAAAGTCATTTAATACTACATTAATCATCCACCTATAACCATACTAAATCTGATAAAACTCAATAACCACCAATGAGAACCAAGTACTAAAAAACTGCGTGAGGAAACTCCCACTATTACATCAATAACTACTACAAACAGTACCTCAACATATTATGAAGTATATAAAACAGGATACATAAAACAGAGTGAACATGTGTTCGCCGCCTCCTTATTATGAAAATATCTAATTAATTCTATATACTTCATCAAAATTATTTATACATAAACGTTTATTTTTTTCCCTTTATTTTTTTCCCCTTTCTCCTTATCATTAGTACTAGAGCCAGGAGCCAGGGAATGACATACACCTTACAAAATTGAGTTAGAACACACACAGTTCATTTACAAAAGAATATTATATTAATCCCTTCATTTAGACCAATTGGAGACAGCGTATTTAATACAAAAATCCCAAATTATTCTCGTTTGATTAAATCTAGATAACGATCTCCATCTCTAATGTTCTGTGGGACTAATTTAAAACTTTTTAAAATTAGTCCACTAGTATTATTTAAATGTACTAGTGAGAAGTGATGAGGCAAACTAAACTATGTGTTTTTAACCCATATTTTATATTGCGCAGATGTTCTTGTAAGCAAATTTTTAAACTTCTCTTAGTCTTGCCAATATAAAGTAAACCCCAACAATCTTGGTTAGGGAAAAGTTGCCGCAGACAAGGTCAGGATTTCTTTAGAATCTGTAAACTCTAGCCAGGGGCCCCAAATAGTATAGTACATTTCAAATGAGTCTGCTGCTGAAAGAAGCATTTCATCCATAGAACTATAGAACTCCAATCTATTAAACCAGTCTCAGCTAGTGGATGGGGAGGTGGATCTCCACAGCACTGGTATAACAGCCTTAGCTGCTGATATGAGAAATTTCAGTAGGGATTATTTTAAACAGGATAAAGGGCTTCGGATTATGAAACAGGGGAGTTAGTGGTGAAACTGTGGAAGAAATGTAGGTAAGTGATCTAAGTTTAGACCATCTTGATAAAGTGGGTCCCTATGGTGGGGTGGGAAACTTTGAGCAAGTTAGTGAGCCAAAGGAGCGTAACGCCAGGCGAGGAGAGAAAATTGTTTCAATCTATACCCTTTGATTATCTGCCGTCTGGTTAGTTAACACTATAATCCTATTCAGTATCACAGCATTATAATAAGAGGGGAACTGAGGAAGCTGGAGACCTCCCAAGTGTCTACTTCTGTACAGGACATCATGCTTAAACCTAGGACATCTCCCACTCCACAGACGATGCAAGCCATGGAACCAAATGTTGGGAATATGGATTGGTAGAGTCTGCAAAAAGTAAAGGAGTAGTACATTCATTTTAATAATGTAGATCCGTCCTATCCACGAGAAACTTTTATTCTGCCACTCTCTCAAGTCAGCCACGAGACTACCTAAAAGTAGCTTAAAATTGAGCTCAAACAAGCAGGAGAGGTCATTCGAGAGCAACAGGGCTAGATATCTTAATTGAGAGCGGTGCCAAACAAGAGGGTCGAGGTAGTAATATTTAAGGCTACTGACATAGTTAATTTTGAAATTGGATAGAAAGTTTTGGTATTCATTGACTAGATTAGGTAAGGAAACTATAGGGCTAGTGACCATAGCCAGGAGGTCACCCTCAAATAGGCAATTTTGGGTTCCACCTTGCTTACTCGAATTCTGGATATATCCAGGTTAGCCCTGATGGCTCTGGCCAGAGCTTCCATACATAAAACAAATATGAGAGGGGATAGTGGACACCCCTGTCGGATTCCATTGCTTATAGTAACTAGCTCTGACAGATCTCCATTAACTTTAATGCAGTGAGTTGTCGGTATAGAGCTAGGATTCTATGGAGTTTGTTGGACCTAGGCCTAAATGCTCTAGGAGACCTCTCATGAAAGGCCAGCTCACCCAGTTGAAGTCCTTCTCTGCGCCCTTGGATAGTAGCATTGATGCCGTTGCTGAGCGTGAGACCAAGTGGATCAAGTCTATTACCTTGGAAGCGTTGTCTCGGGACTCACTGTCCGAGACAAAACCCACTTGGTCAGAGTGGACCAGATTTGTGAGCATGAGTATTAGCCTATTTGCTATAAGTTCTGCATATAACTTGATGTCCATGTTCAGCAAGGAGATAGTCCTATATCTCGGACACTGGGCCAGGTCCTTACTTTCAGGGGAGTGGGGGGGGGGGGTACGTCTCTAGATTTCTAATTTGTTGAAGTAAGTGGTCTCGGTAGGCTATCTTTTCTTTCTTCATGAGGCAGCCCAGACAGTAATCTTAGATACGTCAGGGGTGTCGTTTGAAGCAATATAGTTGTCAAGAGTGGTGTCTAATTGATCCCTACAGTATGTGTTCTGCAGAAGAAGTTTGCTAAGTTGCCAAAAGCATTTCCTAGGCAGAGGTTGGGTAAGTTGAAACATCAGTGATATGGGGGCATGATCGGTCCAGGTCATTTGTCCAATAGAGGTTGTCGAGAGTATAGGAAGGAACCCATGTGAGAGGAAGAGGTAGTCAATGTATGAATAGACGCCGTGTGGGTAGGAAACGAAACAATAGTCTCACTCACTAGGGTTTTGGAGGCGGCACGTGTCGACCAGCTGGTGTTCGTGTAGTGTGTGTCTAACCTTGCAATGGAGAGACCTGCGAAATCCTTTGTGGCTACTGGAGGAATCTAGTTCAGGCTGTAATTTTCAGTCCACTCCTACAATCAAGACTCCCTCTGCAAATTCAGATACCTTTTCTAGCACCTGTTCAAAAAACATTGGTTGATCCTGGTTAGGAACATACAGATTAAAAAACATATATGTTATATCTAATAATCGAAATTTGACCAGAAGCGCTCTCCCCTCAGCTATGCAATGTTTCTAAAAGTCTAAAAAGGTAAGCCATTTAGAAAGCAAAATGTCAACCCCTAGAGTCTTCCCCTCTCTGTTGTTGCTAAAATGTGAAATGGGGAAGTAACTATCAGAAAACCACGGTGCCGCTCCTTATTTAAAGTGAGTTTCTTGAATAAAAGCCACATCTGCCCGGCCTGTCTCAGTACTTTTAAAGCGCTGGACCTCTTCTCTGGAAGGTTAAGGCCATTTGAATTAATTGAAACTAGTTTAAACTGGGCTGTCATGGAAGATATGGGTCTTCAGGGATAGCGCCTCTGGTGGGAGAAAAACAATGTAATTGACCTAACAACTGTATTGGGTATGGTTCTGTCTTGAGCGCATGGAATAATGAGGGATATGAGCAAAAAAGGAGGGTTAGGGTGTGTGGAGTAGTTGATACACATGGGAAAAAGACAAAACAAACAGATACAGACGGAAAAACAAATAGTTATAACTCAAACTGCTCCAGAGAGATGGGTAGGGAGAAGTCGTTCCCATCTCTCGGACAAACCCCCTGAGTATGGGGGTGATGGGGGGGGTTAGTGACAGCAACTAACAGCACCATCATATGAATATAGACATAATAGCAATAACAATAACACAACATGCTCCTTTAGTAAAGAAATGTCTGGAAGAGGCGGCCAGGGTGATGCAGCCAATAGGCAATAAATGAGTCATGTCAACCACCACATATGGAAAAAATCAAACTGTTCCCCTGAAGCACACACTCCCCCGACACCTTGTTGAGGATCTATTCCTTTTCTGCAAAGACATTGAGAGACTGTATCAAGGACATATGAATAAAATCTTAGTAAACAAGATCTAATCTAGACACAACAAAACAAAATTTGGGCACCAGCTAACAGTCCTCTTCAGGCCAGTCTCTGTGTGGACACAAGCATCAGGTGACCATCAGCAACAGAAGAACCATATGTGAGTGTCAGTCTCTTCGGTATCAGAAAAACTAAAAAGAGGGAGAGAGAATATATGACTATCAAAGGTGATTTCACACCATATCGCAATCCAGGACACTAGCATGGGCCTCAGAACAAGGGTTAGATGCAAATTGACTAATATTTGGTTAATCAGGTGTCTAAGGTTTCTGGGGATGCCCGGCGTTGCCTTGCTGAATTCTTTGGAATTTTCCAATGCATGCCAGGAGTCATCATCAGTTGGGTGGAGGCATGCTAGATGGTTTTGCCACTGAGGCAGAGGCACCTTTTGTAGGTCAAGTTGAGAGCAAAAGGGTTCGACATTCTGTGGTGATCTCAGGAATTCAATCTTTTCATTGTTAGATACCCGAAGATTGAAGGGTAAACCCCAGTGATATTTAATATTTTGAGCACGTAAGGCATCTGTCAGCTGCTTAAGCATGCGGCGCATCTGCAGAATATGCTAGGAAAGGTCCTGGAAAATTTTAAGTTTATTGCCACTGTAATCTATAGCGTCTAATCTTCTGGTCTTTTGAAGAATTGCTTCCTTCTGGACATAAAAATCTAGAAAACAAATTACGTCTGGTGGGCGATCTGGTAGCACACCTCAGGGTTTCAGTGCCTTATGACCTCTGTCAAATTGGATGTTTGTGGTCGGCTCCTGCTCTAAGATTTCATTGAAATTTTTTGTGAGAAAAGCTATCAGGTCTTGTGAAAGGATGTCTTGGGGGATTTAATGAATTTGTAAGTTATTTCTATTCCTCAGGTTGTCGAGATCATTGACCCTGTTTTGTAGTAATTGCAAATCCTGAGCTTGTCAAGTTACGGTATCACAGAGTTGGTTGCAGCAAACAGTAGATTCTTCTTGAAGTCCTCTAAGGCTGACATTCTTGAGGCCAGGCGGGTTAAGTTAGCCTGGAGTTTGGCAACTTCCTGCCAGACTGTGTCTTTAAGTCTAGTTTCCAGCAAATCAAAGTCTTTTTAGTGGGAAGTTCAGCTTTTGTTGGTAAGGACTTAACCAGCTGTAAAATGGCCCCAATGTTCTTATTCCCACTAACAGAGGAGTCACAGAATGCAAAGGACTTAAGGTATTGCCTGAGATATTGACGCTGAGGATTTTCTCCAAATTTTCCTGAATCCTATTTGGGCTGTCTTTGCCCATTGATCAACAGCACGGGATACAGCAACTGAAAAAGAGGGATGGAGGCTGTCAGGTGAGGTGCTGTGTATGGATGGTCTGCATTGTCACAAGTCACACCTCCCCATAGGCTGTAATAATCAGCCATCTATTGGAACTAGAGCCTGTCACACATAATCTCTCATAGTAGATGACCAGAGTAATGTCCTAGTGTGCATGGCTGAGGAGGTGCTGGTCAGGTTCATCCTGGAGCACTAGCTTTCTCCTTTTAGTGGTGAGATGTTAAGATGATAGAAGTAGGAGTGTTGAGCATGATTTGTATATGGAGCACCAAGGCAGACACTGACCTGCTGTTAGATTGGGCACCGTAGTTTCAATAAACCCTCATCAAAGCCCCTGGACATCAAGGTTAGTTGTGATAGTGTCTACATTTAATTTTGAAAGGTAGTAATGTGGCTCTATGATCGGCACCCCTCAGTGAAGTTTTCACGGCCGCAATCTGTTATGGTGACGTAGGCGAGCTTACCAGAAGTGGAGCCACAATGACGTTAGCGTCTCTTCTGGTTCTCCGATGCTGTAGGGGTAGACAGGTCTTCATACCAGGTGAGTCGCTGTCCCCAAAGGGGCATCCAGTCACCCAGGTGACATAACCGTCTGGCCTACTGGTGATCCGGGAAACAGGAACTTCCTGTTGTGTGGAAGGGTCCAGGAGGTTGTGAGTCGGATCAGTAGGCTAAACCTCAGATGTGTCAGGTGAGCAACTGAAGGCGGAAAGGGAGGACACCCCAGAGCCAGGGAGACAAAACGCGGTGTTGAGCGCCGGCAGCAGGTGATGGCAGTTGTGAGTCCCGGGAGACCATGGAACAGCAAGCCGACATCCAAGTGTTGGAAGGAGGCTCTTAGTAGATTGGGTAAGTGTTTCTAACAGTAGGTAGCAGTTCCATGGTGCTGGATTATATTTAACAGCCTAATGTATATGGATTTTAGTTTAATAGAGATGAAGCTGATGGAGAAACCATCTTATCCAAATGGCTGTCAAACCACACCCCCATTTTTATCATTATTGATTGATTTGGTGCTAGATGTGATTTAAGGTTCCTGACTTTTCTGTAGATTACAAAAGGAGCCTTTGGTAGATGTGGACCCAAAATTGGGTCCTTGGCAAGGATACCACAATGTTTTTTCAAACTAGATTCAATCTGTTTAAAATTACAGTTATATCTTCTTAGAAAGGGTTTTACATGAAAACTTCTCTTTTCCATATTATTTGTATCGTTCTTTTATCTCAATAGATTACAGTCATGGCCAAAAGTTTTGAGAATGACACAAGTATTGGTTTTCACACAGTTTGCTGCCTCAGTATTTTAAGACCTTTTTGTCAGATGTTGTTGTGGTATACTGAAGTAAAATTACAAGCGTTTCACAAGTGTCAAAGGTTTTAATTGACAATGACATTAAGTTTATGCAAAAAGTCAATATTTGCAGTGTTGGCCCCTCTTTTTGAAGGCCTCTGAAATTCACCCAAGCATGCTGTCAATCAACCTCTGAGCCACATACTGAATGATGGCCATCCATTCTTGCCTAATCAATTTTTGGAGTTTGTCAGAATTTGTGGGTTTTTGTTTGTCCACCCGCCTTTTGAGAATTGACCACAAGTTCTCAATGGGATTAAGGTCTGGAGAGTTTCTGGCAATGGACCCACAATTTTGATGTTTTGATTCCCGAGCCACTTAGTTATCACTTTTGCCTTATGGCAAGGTGCTCCATCATGCTGGAAAAGGCATTGTTTGTCACCAAATTTCTCTTGGATGGTTGGGAGAAGTTGCTCTTGGAGGATGTTTTGGTATCATTCTTTATTCATGGCTGTGTTCTTAGGCAAAACTGTGAGTAATCAAACTCTGTTGGCTCAGAAGCAACCCCACACATGAATGGTCTCAGGATGCTTTACTGTTGGCATGACACAGGACTGATGGTAGCACTCACATTTTCATCTCTAGACAAGTGTTTTTCCAAATGCCCCAAACAATCTGAAAGGGGATTTATCACAGAAAATGACTTTCCCCCAGCCCTCTGCAGTCCAATCCCTGTACCCTTTGCAGAATATCAGCCTGATGTTTTTCCTAGAGAGAATTGGCTTCTTTGCTGGCCTTTTTTACACCAGGCCATCCACCAAAAGCCTTCGCCGCACTGTGCGTGCAGATGCACTCACATTTGCCTGCTGCCATTCCTCAGCAAGCTCTGCAGCTGAATCAATTTTAGGAGACGGTCCTGGCACTTGCTGGACATTCTTGGCCACCCTGAAGTCTTCTTCAAGAATATTGAACCTCTCTCCTTGAAGTTCTTGATGATCTGATAAATTGTTGATTTAGGTGCAATCTTACTAGCAGTAATATCCTTGTCTGTGAAGCCCTTTTTCTGCAAAGCAAAGATGACTGCACATGTTTCCTTGCAGATAACCATGGTTAACAGAGGAAGGACATTGATTTCAAGCACCACCCTCATTTTAAAGCTTCCAGTCTATTATTCTAACTCTATCAGCATGACAGAGTGATCTCCAGCCTTGTCCTCATCAACACTCTCACCTGTGTTAACGAGAGAATCACTGACCTGATGCCAGCTCGTCCTTTTGTGGCAGGGCTGAAATGCAGTGGGAATGTTGTTTTTGGGATAAAGTTCATTGTCGTGGCAAAGAGGGACTTTGAAATTAATTGCAATTCATCTGATCACTCTTCATGACATACTGGAGTATATGCAAATTGCCATCATAAAAACTGAGGCAATAGACTTTGTAAAAAATAATATTTCTGCATTTTCAAAACTTTTGGCCATGACAATAGATTTTTTCATTTATAATGCTTTACAAAAAGCTTCACAAATTATATATATAGAATATCCTTTATCCAGAAATTTAAATGCTTAATCAATGTTACTGCAATTTTTTCTCAAACGTAAAAATTGTGTATAGGGTATATTCTTTTTCCATTTATACAAATGGCAACTTGTTGATTTTGCAAAACTATTATCATTTACCTTTTTTTAAATTCAGTACCTGTAAATGATGTTATAACAAGGAATTTGAAATGTTGCATTTCACATATTACGAAATAGTTATGTTCTTCTGCTATCTATACCTTATTTGGGGTGTTAGGTCTCCATATAATGTTTGATCAGCATATTACCATCATATGGTTTCCCAAATAACTGTTCCTGGTTAGGTTGCTACATTTAAGTGACAAATGCCAGCACATTAATGATTCAGGAAAGGTACAGAGTAATATTATTCAGCTGAAGGTCATTTCAAAGATTGTCTGTTATATGCACATATCGGTAAAAGTATAAAAAGAAATGTATTTATTTGAAATATCCATATTATTGCTATAGAATTCTGAATAATATCCTAGAATACTGACTACTCTGTTTAGCCTTTTTTATGGCTATGTTGAAACATGTGATTGAGGTGACACAGGGGCTGATTTAGAACCTTATATGGGGTGCACCTAGAAATGCACTTATCTGCCAAAGCACAATATGTAAACACAAAATAAGTCTCATTATTATGGCTCGTCTCAGAAAGTAACCATCCCTCTGTGTAATCCAAATACCTCTCCTGAGTTTGCAAGGCTGATGCTGCTTGAAATAATAAAAAAAAAAACCAACAACTTAGAAATAAGCTGCATTGCCTCCTTCCCAAATGCTGAACCAGCCCAATCGCCATAGTGAAAACCAGTCCTAGGTTGGTCATCTCAGTCCTGCTGCCAGGGTCTACCGGCACTGCGCTAAAAGTAGCTGGCACCCTTCCAGACCCTCCTGGGCAGTGGAGGTCAGAATATTGAACAAGACTTGGACACCTGGGGGTAAATGTATGAATCTCCGGATTCTTCATCTCCGGCGTATTCAGCCTCTTCAGCGCTTAAATTTAAAGCGGCGCTGCATTGTAAGGGGAAACTTCTCTTTACAATGCAGCGCCGCTTTAAATTTAAGCGCTGAAGAGGCTGAACACGCCGGAGATGAAGAATCCGGAGATTCATACATTTACCCCTTGGAGTGGACACTTAACCATTGGGGCCCCTCTTTGGCCCCTTGGCTTATGGGTCCACCCTGCATCAAGAGTTGTAATGCTTTCTTTTGTTTTTTGACTGGAAAGGGTATGGAGGGACCGAGGCCCTTTTCTGGTTAGCTGCATACTAATCAGGGTCATCAATGGCATTGGTGTCCTTCTTGGTGGTTGGTCCTTCCTCATTTTAAATGTCCTCCTGCTGACAGCAAGGACAGCAGGGGCCAACTTTAATTCACCACTGCTCCAAATATAGGTTCATTTAAGTTGTTTTAACTCTGATGATTAATTTCATTCTTATGTGCAGAAGTATGATTATGGGTCATTACATTGGGGCAAATCTCCATACACGTGAAAGGTGTAGAATGTTGAAGATAAAGATACTGCACTGTGTTGAAGTGTAAAAATAGTATCTAGATGGCAGCCTTTTTGTGATGCTGATGATGCGGTTTCTTGTTGTGAGCAGGAAACTTAACTAGCCTTTTAATTAATGGTTTTTTTCACATTTTTCTCCCATAAAAGCTGAATGATTTGTGTCTTATTTAAATAGATTACATATAGTAAAATGTAAAAGTAAAATGCTTAAAACATCACAATAAGAATCATACTAGAGTGGTATAAAACAATAAAATAAAAAAAAATCTATTTATTACAAAAGCAGTGATCGGACTAGTTTTCAATCGCTGCGATAATATATAAATTCCTATTACTGCCATTTACCATTGAAAATTCACCAAGCATCGGCAATACATGCTGACAGTGGTAAGAGGACACTTACCACTCTGCCAGCCAGTGTACAGTGCCATGCACTTATGTGATCTGGCATTGCCAGTTCACAAATGCAAAGAGAACTGGGATCACAGACTTGGGCTTCCAGTTTCACTTTTAATGTAAAGCAAAATAAAAAAGTAAAATAAAGATTTAAAACAGTAAAAAAAAGAAATAATTTGGAAAAAAAGCAAAAGAGAAAAATTGTTATATTGAAATAATAAAGCTTTCTCTCTGTGTCTAGAAAGCCAAGATAGGTGGGTGCTGGAGAATATACAGGAAGATACTGATGATCTCTTTCCATTTTTCCTCTGTACCCTATACTAACGCCAACCTGAGATGATAATAGTAATATGAAAATTCTGTCAGTACATGTATCAACGGGAATATTTTTAGACAGCAGGCGAAAAATGAGGAAACTGTTCACTGGAGAAGACTACCACTTTGTGTATTGTGAGAAGCCCTAATTCAAGTGTTTTCACAGTGCTTTTGCCATAATGATAAATACATCCCTTAGATTGAAACTATGGGTCAGAGAAATATTAATATATAAAGAAAATTCACTTCATTCCTTATTTGACTGCAAAATTTTGCATGTTTCGCTGGCGGAATTTCAATCTAAGGTGCCAAATCAATTTAATGAGATGTGCCGCTGGACATCACTGTAGCAACCCAACAGTATATATTTTCCTGCTCACCACAATGGGGTGGAAGGAAAAATCTGCAGCGATGCATCGTCAAGCAGTGCGTTTTGTGACCATCCTGGAGCCACCCCGCGGTACAGCGCTTTGAATTGAATCAGCCCCTAAGTGTTTCCGGTACAACCCAACCATACCCCACAGAAGAATGAATTGACCATCGACTTCCTGGTTCTATTCAGACTATAAATTGCATTAAATGACAATTTAAAAATACAGAATGGCATTCAGAGATTTTTCTCCTCTCTAATTAAAACCAGCAATTCCTTGTGACATATCATGGCAGGTATGTGATTGCATGTTTGCATTTATCCATTTAATGTGAATAAAAACGAGGAAATTTACAGTAAGATTTTAAGTGCAGCGAGGTTCAATTATTCGGTGATACAGGGCCTGATTCATTAAGGCATGCAAAATGCAACCTATTGTGCCTTTATTAACAATCACACGTAATTCGGGTATATGCATGTCCATATTCAACTAGAACGGATATGAAGAAATGACCTTTACATTGTCTCATTTTTAATACGGGTCTAGGTACGTTCTGCTTATACTTGCCGTATTGAGACAGACACAATACACTGTTGGATACGCGCAATACATATGTGTAATATAAGTTGCCATCAGAACCCACAGAAGAAGAAAATATACTCAGTTTTTTTCACCTGTTAAAAATGGAAAAACCATTAAAAAATTTGTTTTTCTTTTTAAATTTCTTTTTCCATGAAATACATTTTCAGTATGTTATTAATGCCTACTGTACATAAAATGCATTGTTACAGTTGCTCTTGATTGCAAACACATGTTCTAACATGCATACGCGACCATCATCACTATTACTCGGCACTTACACCTGACCTGTAGCCGGTGCAGGTGATGCAACAGAAAAACACGTAAATTGGTTGAAGAGCTCAACTGTGAATTCTACTCCTATATATTCTTTTAAAACATCTATGTATATAGAACTGCACATTTTAAACAACAGCTAAATCAAAATTGAGATGTACATGTTTTTGTACTTAAAAAGATTGCCACATTAAAAGTATGTTGTGATTATAAATATATTCAAGTGGTTTCAAAAGGACTAATATTACTATTCTTAATTCATCTCATTGCTCTATTGAGTCATAATGTACAGTGGTCAGTATGTTAACAACTTTTTGGAATGTAAGCAGATTTGACTGGATAGTAGGGGGATGACACTGCAGAAATCTTGCATTGCTGGACTTAGGAATGGACACTATAAAAGGACATTCAATGTCCATGGCTGAACACACTGCATACAGCAAGCATCTCAAACAACCTCCAGCCTAACAGCAACAATGGTGCACTGGACAGCTGAAGAGAGATCCTTCATTACCTCTGTCTGGGCCAATGTCAATATTGAAAAAGATGGTCCTGAAGCCTTACTGAGGTAATAACATATTCATCTTCTGTTTATTATGTACTGTTTTTATTATTTTTTACTTTATTGCTATTTCTGTTTCTATCTAAATTTTAACACATTAAATTTTATTTAAATTATAAATCATTCACAGATTTTACATAAGAAATAATTGTTTAATTAAAAAATTGGAGGCTGCTTCATATGGGGTATTTATGTGTGGCTTATTTGCACTCCATTAATTATATGCAGTTTGAACTTAAGCCGTCCAACTGCAGAAAGGTATCAGGGTGATAAAACTAAAGTTACACATTACTGTTCATTATACATTTCTTATTTACATAGATAAAAAATATGAATTTTTAAACAACTTCACTTAAGAATTATTAAAGCAAATGGAGGCATATTAGAGGTATCCTCAGTGGTCTAAGTAGGGGTGTATACGGTGGTATGTCTTACCACCACTTTTCCTATTGCCTTCATTATAAAAATATTAAATTCCATTTACTTACATTCCCAAAACGTTTTCCATACCGCCACTTGCAAATTTCCACTTTGACCACTGTGTATCATATTAACATAATATAGACATTGATGTAAAAGGAGTTTAAAACAAAACATGATATTAATAATTTTTCTTCTGCAATCTATTTGTATACATTAGGCTGCTTTATGTCTTCCCCTGGACCCAGAGGTATTTCAGCAGCTTTGGAAACCTGACCAATGTTACTGCCATCACCGGTAATCCCAAGGTCCGTGAGCATGGCAAGAAGGTGCTCACAACTATTGACAATGCAATTCAACATCTGGATAATGTGAAACATTACCTGGCTGACCTCAGCAAGACTCACGCCCAGGTGCTGCATGTGGACCCAGAGAACTTCAAGGTACAGTAATAAAGCTTCATGATAGTAGATTCGTTTATTTCTCATTCATTTACTTCTGCACTTAATGTATGCTATAATGTTAAATACAGCAAATAGAACTTAGTAATGTGACTAGTATGTACCAGTGTCATATTATCTAGTGATTTGCTTATATATAATAATACTTGTACTGTGCTGTTTCACCTTGTACTGTGCCATTGTTTGTCCCTGTACGGCGCTACGGATACTTTGTGGCGCCCTATAAATAAAAATTAATAATAATAATAATAATAATAATAATAAGACCTGCAACTAATTAATTATCTCAATGAATATGTTAGAAATCATTGCCATTTCTAGGAGCTGAAAGGACTGAATCATTTTTCTCTTTATTCACAGCGTTTCGGTGAGGTGCTGGTAATCGTCTTGGCTGGCAAGCTGGGATCTGCATTCACTCCTCAAGCCCAGGCTGCCTGGGAGAAGTTTATTGCAGTCCTGGTGGCTGCTCTGAGTCACGGATATTACTAAATAACATTGTTTACTGTTGTCACTTACTCTTATAATATGAAAAATAAAATATATTTTTAAACAAAAATATTGTGACTATCTGCAGTGCATATTTTTAAGTTTCCACTTTTTAATGTATAATAACCCTATTTCTTTCTTACTCAACTTATTTGAAGTTTTCTAAATAGGAGAAAGAGTAATCAGAGTTTACAAATAACGGATGTATCATAAATTCAACTTACAGTAGGCACACACTGTAAATGTCATTGGGCATGGTATGCAGCATGCATTATGATAGAGCCACTCTGCCATTGTTGAATACGTAACACTAGAGATAAATTGAAAACATAAATAGCTGAAAACTCTAACTATTCTACTACACCAGCAATAAATAATAAGTACAAAGACCATCAATTGGTAGAGGACAATAATTAAAACTTATGAAACATCCTATACGCCCATAATAAGCAGAGAAGGTGCATGTTCACTTGTAAATCCACTCCTCGCTAATCATCAACATAATAACAATATGGGTCCGTAACCCCCAAATATGTAAGAATAGAGTTTTGTTGTGTTCATCAGTTTGGTAAAGCAGTATACAGTTTTGACAATTGTTAATGAGTGCGCTAACATCGGTGAAGCATTGAGCTTTCTCTGTGAATCACAAATTAAATTGTTAATCCAAGTGTTGGCAGCCTCCACTGGTCATGAGTGCACTGTTTTTATTTTTTTCTCAAATGAAAAATAGAAAATCGTTGATGAAAAGAGACAATGTACCATGCGATTTTTTGACACAGAAAATTCACTCCCTGCCCTGATATATCAGTAGTGGGACCTCAGGTTACTTACATAGATAACTGAAGAATAGACTGATTTCACCAGTTCTTACTGAAGAACTGAGCAAGACTTCATTCTTTTATTTACTACAAGTTTGTTGTGGGCAGTTTCTATGGTGATAAAGTCACAAAAATAGCTGTGTAATATTCAAGAATTATATATATTTAATATATTTAATTTTCATTTATTTAGTACATTCTGCAAATTGACACCTAGAATCTGGTTGCTATAGGCAACACCTCCACTTTTTCAAACCCACAGTTTAGTAAATATATCCCATTGTCTCTTATTATGACTGTTCAGAAGAAGAACCATTAAGTTAGACAAACAATGTTAGTAAGAGCAGTTAAACTTCAGTGAGGTTCACATTAGTTCTTTTGAAAGATACAGGCACTCAATTTGAAGAAATTTTATAATACTTTAAGGGTTGCAAAACTTCTTGTCATATACAATGGTCGAAGTGGAGGTGTATACAGTCATATGCCAGACTACCACTTCTCCCATTGCTTTCATTGTGAAACTAACAAACTCCAGTCACTTACATCTTCCATACTGCCACTTCTAAATTTCCATTTCTACCACTGATCATATTTATATGTTATGCTTCCAATTGCTGCATTTGCAAATCAAATTATTGCAACTTGTGAGGTAATGTATCCTTAATGTGATGCTAAAAACTCTAGGAAGGTAGGGGCCACATTTATTTTGATTCTTAAAACTGGGTGGAGGTCACATGGAGGAATGGAGAGGGCTAAATGCTGCCACAAAAACACCAGTTTAATATGTCTGCAAACAAATTCTAAAAATGCAGGTAATCTCTCACCCAGAATAATTAGTGGTAAACAAAAACTATGTTTATTGTTCAGGGTTTTCTTGCATGAACGGGCCATATAGTTTTTTTTATACACTTTAAAGTTGCAAGTTAACCGATGTAAACAGCAACTGGTAGCAAGGCCCACTAATGGGGCCACTGCTTTGCCATCCATAATCACCAATTTATCTACGTCTGCGCTGTCCTAAACAAGCAAATTAATCAGATTCAGTTTTATAATGATTTGGTAATAAATTCAAAGTTGTGTGTGATTTTTTTTTTTTACGCTTCAGATATACCAGCTGCCACAGTTTTTTTTTTAAATTCTAGTCATTCCTATATGGGACTACATGATGTTTCTGCACTAGGGCTCCAGTATATTATAAGTAAATATTGGGTTGAATGCTTGCACTTTAAAATACATTATCAGATACGAAACACACCTATTTCTCCAGCCCTACCAATGTAGATTACAGAAAAGCAATTCTCCAAATTGTGCAATTTAAAAAAAAAAAGTGCCATTTCAACTGCTGAGTCCATGGGCAAATAGTGAGATCACTCTGAGCAGGACTGGAGATAAAGAACAAAAGATTAAACTTGCTTTGTCAGGCGGCATTTAGAAGAACATATGAAGAGGGACCGCGAGAGGTAGAATGGGGATAAAAAAAACTTGTAGAAAATGCAGCCTCATCTCATGAGTCATCACAATGCCCACTGTATTGCTAAGGAATGGCAGGGCATTTTTTTTGTACTGTATGATATACAAATAACAGCGGATACAGGAATAATTATAACTAGAGATGTTCACTGACCCTCATGTTCTGGTTTTGGTTTTGGTTTTGGATCTGGATTAACTTTGTGTTTTGGTTTTGGTTTTAGCAAAACCACCCTTGTGTGTTTTGGTTTTGGTTTTGGATCTGTATTTTTTTTTAGAAATATAGGTAAAATATGCTAAAATCACATAACTTTGCTTGTTTTTTGTTCCTACATTATTACTAACCTCAATAACACTAATTTCAAGTCATTTGCAGTCAATTTTGACCACCTCACTGGTCGCAAAATTATTTTCATACACTTTCAAACAAAGATTGCTGCAGTTCTTGCCAGTGAAAAGAAGGCCATTGTCATGCCGCTTATAAGACTAAAAAATCCACCTCTTATGTGTGGAATTATTTTTACCCAAATTCTGACAACAGTTGTCTAGCCATTTGTAGCATTGTAAAGCCACAGTCAGTAGAGGTAGGGAGCTTAACTCTTCTAGGATCCTCATCCATGTTACGCCATTTGAAGCGAGTTCATGGAAAGCTCTTGGGAAAATCAGAAACTTATGCTAAAAAAATAACAACAAGCAGTCCAGCATCAGCTGCCTCCCTTCTCTCATCTAGATCCCAGCACCTGCAATCTACACCCCCAACACCTTCATCATAAATATCCTCACAAGGGATCGGAGTTAGTCCTGCATCCAAGTTGGTAACGCGAGATGACTCGTCTCCTGTCCAGGACTCCTCAGAAGAATCCTTGAGCGTTAGGCCCACTGCTGCTGCTCCTGCTGATGGGGGTGGATCTTCAACCCAGAAGCAGACCAAAAAGAAGACTACTAGTAGTTTACAACAATTCACTGTTAAACAATCCTTTGCAAGTATAAAAGCTGTCACCCAGTCGCAAAGCGGATCACAGATGCCATGGCGACTATGCTAGTATTAGATCTACGTCCAATATCCACTATTAATGCAGCTGGTTTTAAACAGTTAATTGAGGTCTTGTGTCCCTGTTACCAAATTTCATCACTACACCATTTTACTAGAAAAGCAATTCCTCTCCTGTACCAGGAGGTTACAAGAAAGAAAATAATTGTGATACAAAATGCCATTCTACCCACTGTACACTTAACCACAGATATGGGAACAAGCGGAACTGAGAAAACTAAATATTATATGACTGTGACAGGCCACTGGGTTGGTAAATCATCTTCAGCAGCAGGAACAGCAGCAGCATCTAACAAACAACGCCAGATCTTTCAGAGGAAGGCTACTCTGTGTATCATCTGCTTCACTAAGAGGCATACCGCTGGCAACCTGTTTATGGGCAGCATGGTGGCTTAGTGGTTAGCACTTCTGCCTCACAGTACTGGGGTCATGAGTTGGATTCCCAACCTGGCCTTCTCTGTGTGTAGTTTGTATGTTCTCCCCGTGTTTGTGGGTTTTCTCTGGGTGCTCCAGTTTCCTCCCACACTCCAAAAATATACTTTTAGGTTAATTAGCTGCTATCCTGAGCTGCCCCCCTGCACTGGAATGACCTCCCACGCTCCATCCATTTGTCCCCTAAACTGTGCTCCTTCAAGCAGGCACCCAAAACTCATCTCTTCCGCAAAGCCTACCAGCCTTCCACCTAACCCTCTCTCCATGCTCACTCTCCTCACTTCACTCCTCCTCAGTAGAGGGGAGCACTTGCTCCCCTCCTCCAACACCATCTGTGCCTGCCGTCTGTCTACCCTCCCTATGGGATGTAAGCTTGTATAAGCAGGGCCCTCCTCCCTCCTGTCTCTCTACCTTCTCTTCTGCTCCAACCTTAATACATTTGTCTTGCCTGGAGCCTCTGAAGTCCTGATACTACTCATTTATTGTTTTGTACTGTTATTCCCTGTACTGTCCATTGTTTGTATTGTGTACGGCACTGCGGAAACCTTGTGGCGCCTTATAAATAAATGATAATAATAATAATATTAAATTGCCCTTAGTCTCTCTCGATCTGTGTGTGTGTGTATATTAGGAGATTTAGCTTGTAAGCTCCAATGGGGCAGAGACTGATGTGAATGAGTTCTCTGTACAGCACTGCAGAATAAGTGGAGCTATATAAATAAATAGATGATGATAATCCCGGCTGAGGACAGGTAGACCGGACAGAGAGGTATAAATGATTTAAGAAACGCTTATGAAAAGCTTGTCATTGCAATGTCATTGCAACATGGCTAATCCTGCTTGGACTCTCCTGAGGATATGTGATTTCTGATAACGCCACCAATATTGTTAGAGCATTACAGCGGGGAGAATTATATCACATTCCCTGTTTTGCTCACACAATCAACTTGGTGGTACAGAACTTTTTAAAAAATGACAATGACATGCAGGCAATGCTGTCTGTGTCCCGAAATATTTAGGGTTATTTTCGGGATTCTGCAACAGGATGTAGGACAATGTAACAGCTGCAATAAGAATAGAATTTAGGGGGAATGTACTTTATTACAGCGCAGAGGAGAATTCTTTCTGTGTTGTGCAAGGTGCTGAAACCACTCGAAGTAGTCACCTGTGAAGAGAGTGCAGGCACTGTTAGCTTGAGTCAAGTGATTCCCCTAATTAGAATTTTTGAAAAGCAGCAAGAGAAATTGAAGAAGGAAATGAAACAAAGCAATTTCGCTAATTATGTTGGTTTTGTAGATTAAGTACATTAATCGTTTCACCAGGATCCAAGAGTTTTGAACATCTTGAAATCGGATCATTAGATTTTGGTAGCTGTGCTTGATCCTAGGTTTAAGAGCTATGTATTTTCTTTCTTTCCAACTGACCCAGATCTCAAGAGATGCAATGAGTTCCTGGTCAGCAAGCTGAAGCTCAAGTGGTACATGACACAATGACATCTCCTCCTTCAGTTTCTCTTAAAATTGCTGCTAGGAAAAAACTTAGCTTTCCCAAGACAACCAGTGGTGATGCAGATGAGTCTGCACAACATTTTGACATTTCGTCTGGTGTAAAAGAATTGTCCAAAAATTGTGACAGCTCATCCGTAAAATGAACTACAAATTCAATGAGGAAGGCCATTACCGGCAATTACATCAAAGTACACAGACTTCTGTTATGGTGGAATCCAGCAGGGATGAATTAGTATTGTTTGAGGATGATGTACACACTGAGGAGGGTGAATATGATGACAGTGTAGATTGCAGGTGCTGAGATCTAGCTGAGAGAAGGGAGCTAGCTGATGCTGGTATGCTTGGTAATATTTTGGGTAGAATGGCATCTTGACAATTTTATGTTTTTCTACAGTAAACTTTCACCTTTATTAGAGAGGTGTTTTTTTCTTTAAAAAGGTACAAGCCTTTTTTTTTACATTTTTGTTTCCCTGACTTAAAACCACTATGCACTTGAACATAGGCTTTAGCACATGAGGGAGAGGGATTAGTATCATCATGGCTGAGACTGAAGAGTGACAAGAACAATGCCACCCCTCCTGTTTCAGCATGAGTTATGGCACAGTAGAATGACACTGAAGACTTTTAAGAACACTGACAGCCCTTTTATTACAATTTCTGTTTCAGCACCGAACCCTGCCACCTCTCCTGTTTCCGAGTGAGCTATGGTACAGTAAAATGTAATTGCAGATTTAGACCAAGCCTGCCAGCCCTATTATTTCTATTTCAGCAATGACAATTAGCAATGGAGCAAAGAAGCTCTCCTCTTTGTGTGTAACGTATATAACACCATACAATTTCACTGCAAATTCAGAAGACAAGCCTGCCAGCCCTAGTATTTCTATTTTAGAAATGACAATTTGCAATGGAGCAATGGAGCTCTCCTCTTTGTGTGTTCCCTATATAACACAGTACAATGTGACTGCAGATTTACACCAAGCCTGCCAGCCCCAGTATTTGTATTTCAGCAATGACAATTAGCAATGGAGCAATGGAGCTCTCCTCTTTGTGTGTTACCTATATAACATTGTATATTATGGGACTACAGATTTAGAAGCAATGGAGCAATGGAGCTTTCCTGTATGTCATTGTAGACTTTGAAGAACATTGCTACCTCCTCCTCTTTCTATCCCACCTATGTTGCTGCCCAACTGCTCTACAGACTCTGCTACCCCTTCTGTGTCCCTCTGTGAAATGGCGTTAGATCAAAGTGGAGGGCGTTACTTATAGAATCCAAAATTTGCGAGATCCGATATCCAATGATGTAACCATGATGTTTTGCATCGTTATCAATTCCGAAGAAGCGCAAAAGTACCAAGCTGGCTCGGCTCGGTACTCTGATCTGCTATGTTCGGGTATATTCGATTCTTGGGGAATCGAGCCTGAGCATCTCTAATTATAACAGTAATTAATTACATTTTCCAGTGGTGCTACTACTGGATAAGTTAATCTATAACTATAGTGATCATGACATTTAGTCATAGTTCAATTCTCCTATGTTTTAAATATCCATCTTCAAAAATTCTTCACTTACAGAACATGTCTTTACCAGAAAAGTAGTTTTGTAAGAAGATTGCTCTTAAACGGTTTTCATTAAAGAAGCTCACCAGCAACAATATTAAGCATCTATTATAAGTGCCCAGGCACATTTGCAATAACAATTACATATTCTGTATCTAAAATTCAAGGTATTAAGGACATTTCACCAAACTTGAAAGAGACTGGTCATCTCTATGGGAGCATACTGTTGTAAAAGTAGAGTGTTTTATACTTTATTTGATGAGACCATTAAATTAGTCAGGTGTATGGCTCGTAGAGTACTCGTTGCAAAAGAGGAAATTCAGTCAGACTATTGACTTTTACCAGTACAATATAGTGTAATGTGCATTTGCTTGGTTGCACATTTTAGGACAAATGTGATGCTGATAGGTGCCTTTCTCTGGGATGATCCACAACATGCTCTTATTTTGAAGCCTTTAGTATGGTTCATACATGATGAATCTAGTTCATCTGGGGACATCTATCATATGGATAACTTCATATGCATTAGCCCAGAGTATTTTAGCAAGTCAGAGGGCCCATTACAGACTATTAAATTACTGGATATTTATCATTATCATCATCATCAGCAGCAGCATTTATTTATATAGCGTCAGCAGATTTCATAGCGCTTTATAATTGGGAACAAAGAGTAATACAACAATACTGGGTAATACATACAGAGAGGTAAGAGGTAAAACTTACAATCTATGGGACAATGGGAGTTTGATACACAAGGGTAAGTGCAGCATCATATTGCATATTGGTCCAGCTAGAATGTTGGTTATTGTCTTGTGTTAGCTGTTCAGAGAGTGGTAACAGGGTAACTTAGGGTAGATTAAGATGGTGGCTGAGGAATATTATAAGCTTGTCTGAAGAGGTGGATTTTCAGAGAACGCTTCAAGGTTTGAAGACTAGAGGGAAGTCTTATTATGCGAGGTAGGGAATTCCACAAAGTGGGTGCAGCCCGAAAAAAATCCTGTAATCGGGAATGGGACGATGTGATGAGAGTAGAATATAGATGCAGATCTTGTTGATGGCCTTCTATGGTAGTAGAAGAATTTTATATTGAATTCATTGAAAAACAGGCAACTAAGGTAAAGATTGACAGAGTGGCTCAGCAGAGGAAGAACAGTTTGCAAGGAAAATCAATCTAGCCGCTGCATGCAAAATAGATTGTAGGGATTTGAGTCTGATTTTGGGAAGACCAGTAAGGAGGGAAATGCAATAGTCAATGCAGGAGATGATGAGTGTCACGATCTGCCTCCTGCAGCTCCTGTCTGCCAAGAACTATGTTGGAATTTTGCCTTTATATGTATTCAGCCTGCAGTATCACTGTTCCACCAAAGGGGCAACTGGTACTTGGACTGCTCTCCTACCTGCCAGAGCTAAGCTTATCACCTGTCCCTGGCCTATAAAAGCGTGCCTGTCCCAGCAGCTTTTGCCAGTTCATCTGTTGCCTTTACTGCTGCTGGTGTTCCTGTGTATGAATCCTGATTGATTTTCTGGTTTTTACTTGTGTTAGGCTCCTCGTTTTGCACCTCCTCTTATTACCCAGACCTGGTTTTGTTGTGACTTCTCTTCTGCCTTCTCCCTGGTATCGTGGTGGATCGTGTGACTTTGACCCCAAGCTTGATTGACCATCCTGTTTTATTGTGTCTGCATTCCATTGCACCACTAGCAATACATCACCTACTGTCTGTGGCATATCCAGATCTTGTGTCTGCAGTTTTTACACCTCTGGGTCCACCCTGCAGACCACTACACTTTCTCGGTTTGCTGATCATCCGATGCCTTATGCCTCCCGAGTTACCTGGAGTCCAGCTACCAATTATGCATCCAGTTCCTCGTGCCCCCCAAGTAACCTGCAGTCTTGACAACTGTTACTCACCCAGTGCCTCGTGCCTCCCGAATAACCTGCAGTCCTGGCACCTATTGACTCATCCAGTGCCATATGCCTCCAGAGTAAGCCAGGTATCCTGACACCCGTGGTTTCTCCAGCTACTCAGCACTGCCTCTTTGAACTATATTACTTCTGACCATACTCTTTATCTGTGGCTTCCTGAGTAATTTTTGCTATACCTGCCATACTCTGCTGACTTGTATTTGATGCCTTACCATTTATTGCATCCCTAACCTGTGTAATAATAAACCACTTTGTTCCACTTACACTCTCTCAGTGGTCCTCATATTGGGAATCCTGACAATGAGTGCATGAATTAAGGTTTTTGCAGTGTATTGTGCGAGATATGTGCGTATTCTGAAAATGTTTTTTAGATGTATATAACATGAATTAGATATAGAGTCGAGGTGGGGAATAAAGGATAGGTGTGAGTCAAGAATTACACTTAGGCAGCGAGCTTGCGAGGTGGGATTTATGGTCATGTTATCAACAGAAATAGAAATGTCAGACATGAAGGTTCTGTTTTTAGGTGGGAATATTATTAATTCTGTAATTGAAAGATTGAGTTTGAGTTGGCGAGAGGACATCCAAGACAAAATGGCAGAAAGACACTCAGTAACGCGAGACAACACAGATGGTGAAATATCAGGAGTGGATAGATAAATTTGTCTACCATCCACATAGAGATTATACTGAAATCCAAAGGAGGTTATTAGTTTTCCAAGAGAAGTGGTGAAGATAGAGAATAGCAGAGGACCTAGGACCGAGCCTTGTGGTACTCCAACTGAAAAAGGGAGTGGAGGTGGATACAGAGCTATCAATACTGAAAGAGCAATTAGATAGGTAGAATGAGAACCAGGATAGGACAGTGCCTTTAAGACCTAGGGATTGTAGCGTTTGTATGAGGAGAGAGTGGAGAACAGTGTCAACTGCAGCAGAGAGATCCTGGAGAATTAGAAGAGAGTAATGGCCTTTAGTTTTTGCTGTGATCAAATCATTGATAACCTTGGTCAGCGCATTCTCTGTGGAGTGTTGAGAGCAAAAGCCTGACTGAAGAGAATCCAGTAGGTTGTTTGCTATAAGAAAGTGTGTGAGGCGAGTGTAGGTAATTCTCTGGAGAAGTTTGCAGGGGCATGGGAGCTGAGAGATGGGACGGTAGTTTTAAAGAGAGTTTGGGTCAGAATTTTGTTTTTTCAGAATAGGAGTTATCACTGTGTGCTTGAATAGTAATGGAAATATACCAGTAGAGAGAGTGAGATTACAGATTTTATTAAGAGGTTGAATGAGCACAGTATCAGTGACCTACCAATTTGTGAGTGTATGGGATCAAGAGGACATGAGAAAAAGTAGGAAGATAAGAGAATAGAAAACTCCTCTTCATTTGTGGGATCAAACGAAGGGTGGGTGTCAGAATGTGCTACAAAGGAATTGAGTTGATTGCTAGTCGAGGGAGATGATACCATTTCAAGTCAGATCCAATCAATATTGTCCTTAAAATAGGAAGCAATATCCAGGGAACTGATGGTACTCGGGGAATCTGGGGTGGGAGGGTTTAGAAGTGATTTAAAAGTATGTTTGTTTTGCAGTGTCCATAGCATTTTGATAGGAGTGGTTGATAGAAGTATATGTGATGAAATCATTAGACGTACAAGATTTACACCAGTTACGTTCTGCTTTACGAGAACGTTTTTGTAGATTTCGTGTTACTTTAGTGTGCCATGGTTGACAATGAAGTCTACGCAGAGTATAAAGAGATGCTGGAGCCACGTTATCAAGGGCAGTTGCTAGGGTTTGGTGAAGATCAGGTGAAGATCCCCTTATCAGGGGAGTAGAATGTAGAAATTGGGGAGTGAAGGTTTTGAAGAGAGGTGGAAAACTGTTGAAAATTAATTAGAGTTAATATTCCTGAAGGTATGAGGAGGCTTGGAAGAGGTTGACAGCAGGGAGGTTAAAGAACTTAGGATGAGTAAATAGTTACTAAGGTGATGATCTGAAAGGGGGAAAGAAGAGCTAAGGAAATCAGAGACTGAGCATAGTCTAGAGAAAACAAGATCAAGAAAGTGGCCACCCCGATGAATAGCAGATTCAATCCACTGGGAGAGGTCAAGTGAGGAGGTTAGAGAGAGTAGTTTCGAAGCAGCACTGGACCGTGGATTAGCAATAGGGATGTTCAAAACACCCATGATGATGATGAGGATGTCAGAAGATAAGAAGTGAGGGAGCCATGCAGAGAAGTGTTCAAGAAATTGCTGGTGTGGTATAGGGGGACGATAGATCACACCAACACACATAGAGAATGGGTTAAAAATCCTAACAATATGTGCTTCAAAAGATGCGAATGTGAGTGATGGGACATTTGGTAGAACCGTGAATGTGCACTGTGGGGAGAGAAGTAGTCCAACCACACCTCCTTGTCTGTCTCCAGGTCTGTGGTTGTTGGTGAAATGGAGGCCACCATGTGAAAGGGTTGCTGGTGAGGCAGTATCTGATTATGTGAGGCATGTTTGGAATTGGCTCCATGGCAACACACTACATCAATGGATAAATTGAGTTTATTCCAGTTGTAGTTTCAGTGACATTTTGAGGTGAATAAATAACTAATATATGAGTAATGACAATTAACAAGCTTACTGCCAGTTCACTGAAAGTATTCAATCTAGTCTGTTTTTTGTTTTACAATGTTAGAAGAGGAATATACATTTATGGCATTGCTTATGATCCAAGATCTGTCCCATTCTCACCATGCAAGCTATCAAAACTCTTATCCACTCCCTTATAATCTCGCCTCAATTACTGTAACCTTCTTTTCTCTGTCCTTCCCAACTCTCGCACCTTGCTCCTCTCAAGTCTATCCTGAATGTTGCTGTCCACCTTATTTTTCTCTCCCACCACCCTATCTCTGCTGTCCTTCTCTGCCAATTGCTTTATTCACTCCCAGTAGTCTACAGAATTAAATTTAAGCTCCTTGCCCTCACATACAAAACTCTGAACCAATACCCCCTTACATCTCCAACCTAAACTCTACCCACACTCCTTGCCGCCCCTTCTGCTCCATCAAAAACAGGCACCTCACTACCACACTGATTACCTTTTCCCACTCCCGCCTCCAGGACTTTGTCAGGGCTTCCCCCCCAACTGTTAAGCAATCTCCTAAAAATAATTAAAAACTGTACAGATGCAGAGATTAACAAATTGACCTATGGATGTAATGATTAATCTTTGTTCTGCCTGGAATTCCCCTACCATTTTGTTTCACACTCTCTGCTCCTTTATTATACATCAACCACAACACAGAAACTGTTGTCATTCCAGCTCTATTTATAGACTATAAATACAGCAGATTGTATCATTTACAAACGCATTGGGGGATAACGAAACAAAATCAGAACTCGAAGACTGAACTTTACACCTTTGTGAAATAGCCTGTTCCACCATAACATTTTATATGTTGTAAATTCAGCAACAACTTCACTTATCGTATCTACACTTTTGCATACCTAATGGCTATTTACCATATTACAGGAGCAGACAAGCGATTTCTTTCTCATCCATTCCTATGAGTAACAGTCTGGGGACACACAAGTTATACTCTATGAGTTTCCACTAAATGAGGAGCTGCTGGTTTGCCCACTACTGCCACCATTACCAACACAGGGCAGGGCCATCTTTTCCATTGGGCACAATGGGCAGGTGCCCGGGGGCCCCACGGACAAGGGGGGCCCCATAGGCAGGGCTCTTAATTAGAATAAATAATCCTGAAAAAAAAAGCCTGCAAAAAAAACCTTCAAGGGTCACTGAGCAAGTACGTCTATCTATCTCTATATATCTATATCTGTATCTCTATACATCTATATATCTATATATATATATATATATATATATATATATATATATGTAGGGGCCCCGGTGCACTGCTTTGCCCGGGGGCCCATAATGTTGTTAAGATGGCCCTGACACAGGGTAGGAGGCAGTGCTAGGGATTTATGGTAGTGTGACTTTGCCAGACTGAACTCAGATGTGGTTTATGGGCACTATGGCTTATGATTCAGCATCCTGTAGCCATTATCCACAGCATGCTGTTTGCTTATTTATATTCTGTTGCTGGCATCACACAAACCAGAGGAGAGTATTGTAAATGCAGTCTTACATCGAAATAGATGAGTAAAATTTGCATCTATGTTCATTCAGTGCGTGGGCATTTTATATTAAGAAACAATACACACTAAGGGGCTCATCTACAGTTGTATTCATTAGTGCACCAAATGTACGTAGCAAAAAACACACGCAAAAAAACATACTTATGTGTTTTTGCTCACTCGAAGTTATAAATATTATAAATGCAAACAAGAGTAGGGGAAGGGAAGGAAAGGGGGGGAGCGATTTCTACAGGACAGAAAATATTAAGTGGGGGGGTGATAGTAAAAATAAGTCGCACAATTTAGTTTAAGAAACAACATTTACTTTAGATTAGTGTATGAAAAGTGGAAGAGAACTGTAAGACTGCAATTTTTCTCTATTTTATGCAATGGATGTGGAGTATTGTCGTTCTCTGGAGAGCCATGTGGGCCAGACTTTGGTGAAGAGGTCTCAGGGGGTAAATGTATGAACATGCGGGTTCTTCAACACCCGCATGTTCAGCGTGTTCGGCAATTAAATTTCAAGCGGCGCTGCATTGTAAAGGGAAGTTTCCCTTAACAATGCAGCGGCGCTTGAAATTTAATCGCCGAACACGCGGGTGTTGAAGAACCCGCATGTTCATACATTTACCCCCTGGTCTTTCATCAAGAGGTCTGGTTTATCATGTAGATGGTATGTAGTGTTTCCCATGCATGTGTCATGCCAGATTAAATTTTTAAAAACCTGGGTCTACTTCTTTTCAATGAGCTGCGATAACCGTTTTTGCTGCAAGTAAATGCCAAATTAATTTATTAGAGTAGTTAGATATGTACTGTGGAGGTCAAGAAAGAATTAAAATCAATGGATCTTTTGGTATTGGGGATTTGGTTAAAGAGTTTAAAAGTCTGTGTACATTGTCCCAAAACAGGGATATTCTGGGGCAAGACCACCATATATGGTAAAAACTTCCTCTGTGGCCACATTTTCTCCAACAGGCAGGATCAGATATCGGATACATTTTCTTAATCTTATCAGGAGCATACATTTGTAAATCTGTAATACAACTTTTATCCATTCTCCTAAATCAAAGTTGATATTAAAGAACAATATATTATGTCTCTGATCTCCTTCCAATAGTCCTCCTCAGATGGGGGCCTGAGATCAGATTCCCATTCACGTTTTGTCTTCATTGTGATTCTGTTGATGATTCCAATAGCAATTTATAAATTGAGGAAATCATGCTTCTTCTCAATGGGGTTTTCATATTGTCTCTAAGAGGGAAGGTTTTAGGAAAATGTTTCATGTTATAATTGAGAGAGCAAACTCTTTGATTTGGAAAAATTCATTTTCGGATCTCCCGTGGGATACTTTTATCAAAAAATATCCAGTGGTGCGAAGTGCTCTCATTCAGAGAGCATATATCTAACCACCATGTTGATCATTGACTTAAAAAGCTTGAAGGAGTATTGTGAGTAAAAACCAGGCTTATCCCATATGGAAATAATAGGCAAGATCATAGTAAAACGGTTAAATTTGGTCATACACGGGACCAATATTTTTATTGCAAATTTAAGGAACTGCATAGCATGTAAACATAAACAAGGAGCATTCCTACATCCATAAAACAATACCTATCTTATTTGTGATGATGATGATGATGTGAAAAGCCAGTGCAGGGATGGAATAGCATCTTATAATTTTCATGCCTGATGGGCATTATAGGATGTCAGCAAGGATGGCACTGATGATAATGGAAACTATGTAAATGTAATTAGCAATGGGAGAAGAGCAGTATGTGCATAAGGGGAAGTAGAGTTATGAGGAAATGCTATGTAAAGACCTCCCACTTAATACCTTAATACCGCACACCATGTAGCTATGTCCTGCTGTGCTGAGCCATATTGAATTATGACACAGATTTAGGTCCTGTAAATTATGTGAGTGGGAACCTTCCTGGTCACCTTCTAAACTGAATAGTGTCTGTCACTGACAATCTGTGGTTGTGCCAGGGAACAGCTAGCTTCCATTTCTTGGCATGCAATCAGTAAAACAGAGCATTCTATATGGACACTGGGCTCTAAATGTGTCATTGTGACAATGGCAGTCTGCTAGGTGCACAATTAGATGCATTTGTGCTAAAAGAGAAGCAGTGTTTGTCCTCATTAGTGCAATTTGTAAATGACCCTTAGTGGGTAGTCTTAGCAAAATTGACATTTAGAGTGAAGCACATAGCTTAGTAAAAAAGAAATGGAGAATTAATGTATAAACTTCAATATTTTCTTATTACTTTTCTTGTTATGCTTTTCTAATTAACAACAATTGTGCTTGTTTTTTACCCTTTTGCTACCTGTGAAAATAAATTGCTCAGTACATTTATAGTATTTTTGTAGAAACATTTTTTTTTTACATCAACCTTCTATAAGCTATGGGACTCATTTAGAATTATAAATACCAATTATTGTGGTGTAAATGCGTGCATTTCCTTACTGTGCATGGTTACCAAATTACGTCCATAACTAGATCTCAGATTCATGGTACCGTGCGCCAGGACAGGAGGTAGGGAGGTTTCAAGCATAAGTTAAGAACTGGCAAAGATATAATAGCTGGAATTTGCCGCACTTCCTTAAAAGATGTATGTGCAGCCACCAAGTGGAACCTAGTGGGTTATAGAGGAAGGTCCCTAGCCTCTGAGGATAAATAGAATTATATGAAAGTATGGTTCTGGGCGCATGGAAATTAAGCAATTACATATGGTGTATATGCAAGTATCAATAGTGTAAGTTCCGATCAGTGAAATAAAATAAACATTGTTTTTTTATTGACAATCACACAAAAATTATAGATCTGTAATACAATTAAACAATGGTTCTGACTAGAACATGAATGAATGGATCTCTCATGCATGTAAACATAAAAACAAGCCTTAATACTGTAAAGATTTATGCAAGCATTCAGTGCTGTAATGAAGAAGCTCTCTTCAAAATATAAACCTTGAGTTTGAAAAAGGAACAGTGATATATCACACATGTACCAAGATCTCATAGATAAATAGTGCAGTAACAATCGTTATAATTCCAGAAAATTATCTATATTCAATTGTCCAGTGGTATCAATTAATATGGAAAACTGTCCAATTGAGTGCAATTACCAAGTGTCAAAGATCTTGTCCCATTGAGTTTAAAGTCCTTAATATTGTGGGATTACGTTCACGCTATATTCCAAAGATTGTTATGAAAAAAGTTCTCAGTTCAGTTTTATGTTATTTGTTGTGATATATCCAAGAGCAAAGTAGACTCACATTTGTAAAGTGGTGCAGCTCCCTAGAGCTGTGCTATATTTCTCCTGTTTCCTTTCCATGTCGGGCACCTCTTACCTAACTGAAGATGCGGGGGCTGCCTCTGCTTCTGGTCCTGGTGCTGGAATGGAGTACTGAAGGGTGCGCATGCACATGAGTTACTTGTAGCTGCAGTGTGTCTTTCTCATGGCAAGCAGGCAGGTATAGGGATAGTACATTGGAAGAGTTGGTGGAAGAGTAAAGTAGATGATAATAAGTGGTAGGTATTAGGATGGAAAATGTGTATTTGACCCAACGTGTTTTGCCCCTTGTGTTAGTGCGGGCTTCCTCAGGGATTGCTGTATGCTTACTGGCCATCCTCGATGGTATATATAATGCAGTTACAGATTGCAGGTGGAGACGGTTCAAATTGATTAGCAATTGGAATAATGAGGGGATGTATCTTGTATTCCCTTGTTCAGTATCGGTAAAGTGGCTTTTCAGTTCCATTTAAGAGCCAGTTCATTGGGCAATAATTTTGCTTATGTATGATAGAATGAGTAATTATATACAGTTGTAAATGAATAAGATAAGCACAGTGGTGCTTCACAGAGTATTCCTGTTAGACAATTGGATTTTAATTCTAAAGAAAGGCTGTTGATTGAAAAGTCCTATTACAGCCCTAGTAATTTCCAGCAGGGAAAAAATATTACACAATGAAATATATACCACATTTAAATGTTGTCATTATTGGAGGTTGGTACACAGTGACTTTCTTATTCAGGGTGCAATCAGATCTTTGTTATCCCAAAGCAAATTTATTCATTATTTAGCAATTACAGAATATTAATAATTGCGAGTCAATATTGATGTTTGGCATAGGTGGTAACAAAAAGTGGTTATACACAAGGACTCGTGCCAGTCTTGCTAGTGTTTATGCAATAAGGTTGTCCCATTTTTTGACTGCCATCACATATGGAAACCAACTGATATGAGTTTTTCTAATTTGCAGTGGGAAGGTGCCAATTCTGTTACCACGAATGTGGTTCTTTAGGGAAAGTTTGAACTAGTAACTTCTAAGCATTCAGAAAGAAAACTAAGTTAAAGTCCACGTTCAGACCTCTAGGGGTCAGGGTCTTAAGATTAGAAATCCACCTGGCCTCTTCATTAGAGATATGGGCAATATAATCCCCCCTCTTCATGACCTTGGTACTTTACAAATATTGAAGCATGAAGAGGATAGAAAGAAATTGTGTATTGGAAGGCACTCAGCGATCTTCTTTTTAAAGATAAAAAGCTTGTACTTTATTGATATACTTTAAAATATTAATATATACCTCCTAATTGAATAGCGAAATATTTAAGTGACTAAAGTGAATTAAAATAGCAAAATGAATTGCTATGCCCTGCTACTTAATATCAATATATATAAAGATAATCAGTGTATAATAATCACTCCTATTATAAATATATTTAACTACCTAAGATACCATTCCAACTGAGAATGTGTGATATGTGTACTACAGTAACCTTGATTGAAACCAATGGTCATATGATTTTAGTTGACACAATTTTTAAGGTAATGAGCTTATATGTTGACTCAGACCTCTGGTAATTGTTTGACTGTGAGGAGCGCTTCATTATATAAATATACCCCATATACAATCACATCAATAAACATTCATGTTTATATAAGCTCACAAAAAGTTGAGCATAAGTATATATTGTTAAGTAGTATTACTAGGGCTAAAAGAAACTATGGCTAGTAATTATTTAGTTGTATAGTCTATAGTCTACAAATACCCAGAAACTTGAGAGTGGATGGATTGTGGTCATGGCATTTGGAGTAATGGTCAGATATGCTATGTGTATCTAATTCATTTTTAATATTAAGTGTTCTGCGATTCTTATGTGTAGTTTGCGGATTGTATGGGCAAAAAATGAAGCCCTTAAGCTGAATGCAGATAAACGCAGCTGCTTGTAACGAAGCAGGCACGGATATTACAGAGTCAACTGTGGGAGGATTGCTGTTCCCGGTTGTTAGGGGGAGGAGTAGGAGGAGTTTTTGATATATACCACTGACCAGACAGTTTAACTTCCTCTAGTCAACAGGATTTCTGCTGATCGGATCACTGTCAGGCTGAGGGGAGAAAGTTTAGTTATCTGAATTTACTGTCTCTTTTTGTCTGCTCTTAATCCTTGATTGCTTATCCTTTCTCTTTTCCTTCCTATATATATTTCTGTGTGTTTCAGCATTTGCTTGCCCCGCTAGAGTCACCATGACTCGCCCCAAGCGCAGCATTAACCCCTCTGCTTGTTTTAATGAAGCAGATGGTTCTAACTCCGGGATTGAATTTACCACGCTGTCCCCAGCAATGGCGACCACAAGCGCTCCGGAGGAGTCAGTGGGTCAGGTGTTTGTTCCCCCTCTGGCTTCAGCGACTGATAATCTGGAGGGTCGGCGTGAGGAGCAAGAAGCGGAGGTTCGGGGACGGGCAGGGGATGGGGCGGTTTCCTCGGGCCCTGCTGCGCATGCAGTGCGCATGCGCGGTTGGGCACCGGGGATGGTTTGCAGGCAGCGGGACTTAAAACTATCTAAGAAAGGTAAAATCAAGGCCACTCGTTATAGGGGGGAATCTCCTTCTCCTGCAGCGCTCCATGCTAAACAAAAACGTTTCACTGGGGCTAGGTCCAGGTCTGGGTCCTACAGTGATATGTCGCAGGAGGGCATGTTGGCTCCTGGGGGTAATGGCGGCAGATGGGTGGGCAGTTGGGTCCGTGGTTCCTGGCAGTTAGCTCCCAATAGGCAGGTTGCACAAGTTATAAGAGGTGGTGGTCCACTCTCACCTCCCAGCCCATGGGTTAGGATAGATATTTCGCAAGAAGATATTAGGTATCAGTTTTCTTTCGATAATAGGGGTCATGCAGAAAGACAAGAAAGGTATTATCATGAGGGCGAGGAGCGCCGTATGGTGGATGATAGCCAAAGGTTGTGTGATTTTTTTAAATACTCAATATTATGGTGGGTGAAGTGATGACAGGTTATTCGGGTATGAGGGGAAGGATGTAAACGCATCAGGCACAGCAGGGCCATACCAGCAGGCTTGCCCTCCCACTACAGTAAGACATGGACATGTCAGAAGATTGCCGGCATTTCATCCTCATTCTAGACAGGCTTCAAATGTGGATGCATCTTTTCCTTTTCCCGCCGGAGGCTTTCGGGGGGCAGAGTAGAGATGCAGGTTTATGGAGTCATCCCCAGAGTGAGTGTTGTAGATACGGGGACGAGACAGCACGTTGCTTTCATGAGGTTTACAGTGGTTCCCCGTATTACCAGGATAGGCCTCTGGTGGAGGCGGACTCACAATATCGGCCGCCTCAGTCAATAAGGGTAGGGCACCAGCAAGCGGGACGACATAGTGGTCATTATGATCAAAGGAGTAAGTCGGGGAGGACGCCTCGGTCCAGTGCATCGGAACAAGCGCACGCTACAAACAGGTCGAGGGAGGCACATGCTAACGTATTTTGTTTCCCAGAAACACGGAGTAGCGGCAGAGTGGATCTTGGGGGATCTGCAGCTGTGACAACGGCATCAGGAAGACGCCGCATATCCCACACACAGAGTGTCGCATCGGTGCAAGATGCCCCATGGCTGGGAGGAACGGCAAGCTCAGGAAGCGATTCTCAAGGTGAGTGTGATCAAGTTATGTCTTACACACGATCACATAGTCCGCTAAGGTCCTCTACGAGTAGTGGATCCTCATCAGACCGTAAAACCGGTTCCCGTAAATTATTGAGGATTTTGAATGAACCCTTTTAGTGGGGGTAAGAGTCTGAACAAGCTAGCGCGTGCAGCTGACAGTGATAGCGCGGGCAATGGCCCAGTAGTGCATTGTGCATATACAGCACTGACGGCAGGCATAAGTAGTAGTTCAAAGGACAGGATCAAGAAAGGAGCGTATGTGGACATTTTTATCATTACAAAAGTGGGGAAGAAAGAATTGGGAAAGGCGAAGGAAAAAGGGGGGATAGGTGAAGAGGCTTATAGGTCATTTCCTAATTGGGTAACGGCTTTTAGTGGTTTTTGCTTCAGTGTACCTGTAAACTAGGCCTGAGGCGTCGGTAGACGTATGGAGATACCTGCACCTAATTACAGGGATTTATAAAAAGGAGGGGGGCACTATTTGGCACAGGTATGATGAGAGTTTCCGCGAGAAGGTCAAAGGGAGACACATCATTCAGTTTGACTGTAAGGACGTTGAGACATGGAGGGAAATGATGCGCCCAAAAGAAAGTGAGGGACAAGAGTTCAGGGTGCAGAGGATTCGGATGCAGGGGAGATGTAGCTCTCCCCCAGCGCAGAATAGAAACAGGTGCTTTGCCTTTAACAGCGGCACATGCGCTCGTTGGAATGCCTGTAGGTATAGGCATGTCTGTGCAAAATGCAGGGGACCTCATCCAGCCAGAGATTGCACAAGAGTTGTGCCGGGGGCAGGTAGAGGCAGGGGGGAGCCAATGCCTACTCAGTAAGGCAGTATCGCTGGTCCAGAAGCAGCAGCTGGACAGGTAGCTTCGCTTGTTTCCAGACAGGAAACTTGCGGAATTTTTTAGTTCAGGTTTTAATTACGGTTTTCCCCTCCCCATAGTTGGTACAGTCAAGGCTGATGCAAAAAAGAATTTGCGGTCAGCCTATGTTTTTCCAGAGATCTTAGCGGAGAAGGTGCCGAAGGAGGTGGATTTGAATCGCATGGCAGGCCCCTTTCGATCCCCACCAATACAAGAGTTGGTGATATCTCCAGTGGGAGTAGTGCCTAAAAAGCAGTGGGGAAATTTAGGCTTATACAGCACCTGTCACATCCCCACAGGCAATCGGATAACGATGCCATAGCCATGGAGGACAGTTCCGTGAGTTACCAGTCATTTGAGGAAGCCTTAGGCTTAGTCAGATCCTTTGGGTCAGGGGCCTTGTTGGCAAAGCTAGATATTGAATCTGCTTTTCGCTTGCTTCCCCTGCATCCGGAGTCATTTAGGTTCATGGGTTTCCATCTGCCAGACGGTTACTATGTAGACAAGTGTTTGCCGATGGGTTGCGCAGTGTCCTGTGCATATTTTGAAGCGTTCACTTCCTTCCTGCACTAGTGTATACAGGCAGGAACGGATCACGTGGGAATAGCTCACTATTTGGACGACTTCTTGATCATAGGAACGGCAGATTCATCAGAGTGCGCAGACATACTCTTTTCGGCAAAGGCTTTATTTTCTGTTTTGGGAGTGCCAGTGGCACATGACAAGACGGAGGGTCCCTTACCTTGTCTGTCATTCTTGGGTATCGAGATTGACACATTAGAAGGGTATTGTAGATTGCCACAGGAGAAGGTTAAGAAGCTGGTAAGATCAATAGAACTCACCTTGGCTTCAAGGTCTATTTTGCTGCGTCAAGTCCAGTCATTGTTATGCTCCTTTAATTTCTCGTGCAGAATTGTTCCAATGGGAAAAGTGTTACCTTGTCTAAGGAGGTGAAAGGAGATTTGCGAATGTGGTTGGGGTTCTTGGAGAACTTTAATGGCATTCGTATTTGGCCGGCTCCACCAGTCGCCAGTAGCCAGCTGGAGTTAGTAACGGACGCTTCGGGGTCCGTGGGTTTTGGAGCCTACTTTAAGGGTAGGTGAAGCGCGGATCGATGGCCAGAGTCATGGCGTGCCAAGGGGTTGCTAGGCAAGCTGCTGGTGCTGGAATTGTTCCCCATTGTAGTGGCAGTGGAACTCTGGGCGTCGCTGTTAAAAGGGCAGCAAGTGATATTCTGGTGTGACAACCTGGGTGTAGTGCAATGTATTAACAAACAGAGTGCATCCTCTATTCCAGCTATCGAATTGTTGAGGCACCTAGTATTGCGCTGTTTGGAACATGACATTACATTCAGGGTGAGACATGTCCCTGGTGCGGAGAACGAGGTGGCTGATGCTTTATCTCGAAGGCAGTGGGGACGTTTTAGGGAATTGGCTCCACAGGCTGACTTTAAGGGCACGCCATGTCCCCCTTTTGTTTGGCAGGTAGTCAAGCAGGTATTGTAAGATTGGCGGAAACATCGCTGGCTCCTTCCACCAGAAGAGCATATCGGGCTGCTTGGCTGCAGTGGCGACAATACTTACAGTCGCGCGGTCAGTGCGATTCAGGTCAGAGCGCTAACATGCTGGATTTTATTTGGACCAAATATCAAGAGGGAATTTTTAAAACTTTAATGGCGGCCATGCTGGTGGGCATTTCATTTATGGCCAAACTCAACGAGTGGACTGATTTCACGAAAGGGTTTTTAGTATCTAAAGCCCTAAAGGGTTGGTCACGAATTCAACCAGGGAAGGAAGATGTTAGAAGGCCTGTGGATAAGAATATTTTAAGGAAACTTATGTCTGCGCTGGCTTATATCGCTGATAATGCTTGCGAGGTGCTGTTTTTTGGCTTTCTTTGGCGCATTCAGAGTGAGTGAGTTAGTGGCGCAATCTAAACATGTTTTGGGGAACGCTTTGTTGGCCAGGCACATGTTTTTGGATGTTAACATGCTTTCTTGTCAAATCCTTAGATCCAAAACAGATCAATCGGCTTGTGGTCATTGGATTTCCATCTCTGCTCAAGAGGATAGTGAGATCTGTCCTGTGGCTTTGGGCAATAAGTTTAAGAGAATTAAACCATGTGACTCTGAGCCCTGGTTGATTCATGCTGACAGGTCCCCACTGTCGAAGTTTCAGTTCACAGCCATATTTAATCGTGCGTTAGTGCACAAGGGTTTAGACCGGTCACTCTTTGGCACGCACTCCTTCAGGATTAGGGCGGCTACAGCTGCTGCTGAGGAGGGCTCTTCAGTCAACGTCATTAAAGCTTTAGGTCGCTGGAAATCAGATGCGTACAAAACGTATATCAGGCCAAACAAATAGTCGGTACGCAGTAGGACACTCCCCTCCCGTGTTAACCTTGGGCTCCTCCGCTCGCCGTTGTTTTTATACAGGGGCATGAAGGGATTTTGCCATTTTTTCCTCTGAAAAAGGCCTGATTAGTGGTGTGCCTCTGGGGTTATGGTTTTTACCTTCATTTGGGTTAACACTCCCCCTTTTTAATATTACGTAAAGTCAATTAAAAGTCACTTAATAGTCACTTAGAAGTCACTTAGAAGTCAACTACTGTGCTATGTTACATGGAGCTGTGATACAAATATCAATGATGGAGCAAAGTTTATCGGTAAAAGGTGTATGAGACCAACCTGTTGGTGATGGATCCTATTATCTGTGTTGCAGGTGGTTCAACTCGGAGAATAAAAATATGGTTTGTTGGGCATTCATTCGTGTTCTGGGCGGTCAGATATAAATTTGCTAACAATAGAGACGCCTTTGGAAGGCCAGTGGACATTCTATGGATTGGTTTAAGAGGTTTGAGATGGCAAGGTTTGATGCCACTTATGGCTGCTGAAATTGCTAAAGCAGGCCCACCAGATGTGTTGGTGATACATTTGGGGGGTAATGATGTGGGCATTGGTAAGTCATTGGACTTAATTATTGCCATTAGGAAAGATCTGAGGAGCATTAAAAATCGATGGCCTTCATTAGCGGCGTGCTGGTCCAATATAATACCCCGAATTAACTGGCGTACAGAGATTTCCGCAAAATAAAAGCCATGATATCTGAGTTGAATAGAGCAACAAAGAAAATAATTTTGGAGCTAGGGGGAATAGTATTAGATCACCCCTTGATAATATCAGAGTTCGGGCATCTCTATAGGAATGATGGGGTTCACCTTTCCGAGGAGGGTAATTGGATTTTTGTAGAGCAACTTTTCTGGAGAGTAGGTAGGTTAGTGAGGTATATGGGTGGCGGGCTGGGTGTCCGTTAAAGGACTCCAGCATGGCAGGAGAGCTTTCACAATCAGCGACTAATTCATACGGTGCTACCGCTGATTGGCCGCACGTCACTGCTCTTTTCGAAGCACCCTGGCTCTTGGTACCTCTGTGCGTGGACCCCTTGACCTGCACTGTGCGCGTACGTCTTGGGGAGCCCAGAGGGGAGTGGTCACGATGACGCCAGATTTAGCACTGGCCGATCGTAAAGGACTGTGGTGCCTGGGACCAGTGATTAATGCCTGTGGGCCATACACTGTTCGCCATTAGTTGTTAGCTGATTGTATCGCTCTCGCCGCCACCCTTTTATAGGTATTAATAAAAATAAATAAAATAATAAATAAATAAAAAGTTTACTTTATTTGCCACTACAAAGTTGTCGGTGTCTTTATTTGTAGTTAAGAATGTAAAGTGTGAAGATTAACGTTGTTAAGGTATAGTGTAATGCTGAGGGAATTAGCAGTATGCAGATTATATTACCTCCCACACAGGTATTCCAGCAGTTAAATGACCACAGTAGTGTCACATGTTATCTTTCCTCTAATTTTGTAATTATCCCCTTTGACATTTGAGTGAAACCTGGTGTTTGGTTGTATTCTGTTTTGCTTAGTGAGTTTGCATAAATAAAAAAAAGGTTCCAACTGTGCTCACAGGGTGAAGAAAATAGAAATCAATAAATGGATATCTATAGTACTAAGGAAACAAATGATAATCACAAATGCTAGCCAATGAATACCCCTTATACCCTCAGGTACACACGCACTTGGTTGCTGTGACTATTCTGTTCGTTCAGGCCTTTACGCCGAAGGAGGACATTGGACTTTTGATTCTTCCTCCTTATGAGACACCCTCACGCCGTTACCATCTTCATTAGTGTGAGTTCAAGGTCCTTCCTTTTTTGTGCTTGGGCATTGTGTTTTGTATCCGAGCACTTTCTCATGTATCATGTGTTTTTATTTTATGATTTTGGTCTGTGTGGCCAATTTTAAAATTTATAAAATTTTATTTATTTAGTTGCATGCACCACAAGCATGCTCACATTGTTTTACTCTTTAATCTGTTATTTAACTGTGATCCCGCATTTACTAATGGCTCTCCCTCTCCCATTCCCCTTTCTTTTCTCTCCCTGAGGTTTTTTCCAAGCTTTTGTGTATACATTAACCCTTTGGATTGATCACTAATCAATTTTGACATTATTGACATTGGATTCAAGCTCTGTCAGTGACATTCAGAGATTTGGGGGTAAATGTATCAAGCTGAGAGTTTTCCAGCGGGTTTGTAAAGTGGAGATGTTGCCTATAGCAACCAATCAGGGTCTAGCTATCATTTTGTAGAATGTACTAAATAAATGATAGCTAGAATATTATTGGTTTTTCAAACCCGCCGGAAAACTCTCAGCTTGATACATTTACCCCTTGGTTTCATACATACAATTTATCAATTTATATGTTATTTTGATATTTTTATGTATATTCTTATTCTGTTTATGGTCTGGTTCATTCACATAACTTCAGCTATACATTGATACACAACCTGAGGGTATTAGGGGTATTCATTGGCTAGCATTTGTGATTATCATTTGTTTCCTTAGTACTATTGATATCCATTTATTGATTTCTATTTTCTTCACCCTGTGAGCACAGTTGGAACCTTTTTTCTATTCATGTGTACAAGGAGGGATTCCTTTGTTCCACTGCTGCTGCAAGTGCATCACGCAATCTGTCATTGAGCGCATGTATATATCTGTTATAATTAGTGAGTTTGCATGCCTGCCATATATTACAGAAGAAAAAGCCAAACTGAAAGGGCTTGACGGTAAGAGTAGCATGCCTCCTAGAGATGCAACGTAATAAGATTTGGGTGCAGACTAGAGATGGGCGGGCTCGGTTCCCCGAGAACCGAACCCACCCGAACTTTGGCTATCCGAGTACTGAGCCGAGTTGGCTCGGTACTCTCCCGCCCACTCGCAATCCAAATCGAGAACAAACGTCATCGTGACGTCGTCGGATCTCGGGCCTCGGTTCTCGCGATACTTGAAGATTTATCAATTTATATGTTAAATATACACGCCTCCACAGCAATCCATCGCCATTTAACAGAGGGAGAGAGCAGGGTGTAGTCACAGGCTGATTAGAGCAGGGACAGAGAATACAATATTCTGATTCCAATTGTGCTAACAAAAATCGCTAGAGAAGAGAGGAGGATAGAGGATTTTTTTTTTCTTCAATATTTGGCACTCAAAGTGCTTTTTGGGTGTCCCCCATTATTTTGCCTAAATATTTCTGGCTGTCAAAATTGCTATCTGTCAGCAGTATCTACCAAATAATTTTTAGCACTCCCCAGTGCTTTTGGGGTGTCCCCCATAATTGTGCATAAATATTTCTGGCTGTCAAAAGTCATATTTGTCAGCAGTATCTACCAAATAATTTTTAGCACTCCCCAGTGCTTTTGGGGTGTCGACCATAATTGTGCATAAATATTTCTGGCTGTCAAAAGTCATATTTGTCAGCAGTATCTACCAAATAATTTTTAGCACTCCCCAGTGCTTTTGGGGTGTCCCCCATAATTGTGCATAAATATTTCTGGCTGTTAAAAGTCATATTTGTCAGCAGTATCTACCAAATAATTTTTAGCACTCCCCAGTGCTTTTTGGGTGTCCCCCATAATTGTGCATTAATATTTCTGGCTGTCAAAAGTCATTTTTGTCAGCAGTATCTACCAAATAATTTTTAGCACTCCCCAGTGCTTTTGTGGTGTCCCCTATTATTTTGCCTAAATATTTCTGGCTGTCAAAATTACTATCTGTCAGCAGTATCTACCAAATAATTTTTAGCACTCCCCAGTGCCTTTGGGGTGTCCCCCATCATTGTGCATAAATATTTCTGGCTGTCAAAAGTCATATTTGTCAGCAATATCTACCAAATAATTTTTAGCACTTCCCAGTGCTTTTGGGGTGTCCCCCATAATTGTGCATAAATATTTCTGGCTGTCAAAAGTCATATTTGTCAGCAGTTTCTACCAAATAAATTTTTGCACTCCCCAGTGCTTTTGGGGTGTCCCCCATAATTGTGCATAAATATTTCTGGCTGTCAAAAGTCATATTTGTCAGCAGTATCTAGCAAATAATTTTTAGCACTACAAGTGCTTTGGGCTCAGAATGGATTCAAAGCAGTCCACATATGAGCAGAATGAGCAACCAGGTTCTGTCACCAGTCCTGATGGTAGTGTTCACAGTACGTCATCTGGAAAAGGTGATGTCAAAGTACACAGTGTTTTGAAATCAGTCAAAAAAACACACCACCAATAAAATATTACTGTATTGAAGCGAAAAAGAAGTGTAACTGAGGAAAAGTTAAGTGCCGATAAATTTTTTTTTGCCAACATGCCATTGTACACACACAGTGGCAAAGAGAGAATGAGGCCTTCACCTTTCTCTATTAGTGGCAGATCCAAAAATGTTACCGAGCCTACAAGTGGTGCACAACTACTGTTAAGCGTCAAAGCCGAGCTGCAAGATAACAGTGAGGCATTAGAGGATAAAGTTTGCTCTGAAGCAGAAATGACACCAATCCCTGTGGAGAGTCCATCCAACAGTGGGATGTCTAATCATGAGCATTCTGTTAGTGTACCCATAAAGAGGGGCCCTTTCAGCAGTTCTGCTGATGTGTGCCTGAACTGCCCGAGTGTAGCCGGTGATACACCAAGTGATGATGACACTTTGTCTTTAGAAGAGGATTTGGGGGAGATTTGGGTATCCGACGAGGGCGCTGATAATGATGTGGTTGATTGTGTAAGTCCTGCACCAGAGGCAGCAGTGTGGCACCAGTGGCAGCAGTTCTGGCACGTGAGGTTCTGTCACCAATTTGCACTTTCCAAACACAAGCAGGGATGACGCAGGTGGCAGACCACAACAGTTTGACATCTGGGCTGGTTTGAAGGAATTGTCAAAAAAATGTGTGACCTTGACCATAACTCCAACCAATCCTACTATTAACATGCAAAGGATGGTGGAGGGCCTATCAGGGATTAAACTGTATTTTTCCTAATTTTCACTAATAATGTTTGGGTGTAATATACACTCAAAGACGAGTGCTCAGTTGTTAAGAGTCATTGATGAAGAGGAAGACAAGCAGGCTTGTCTGTAGATTTTGCAGGCAAATTGTGCTGCGTTATATAGGTAACACCCAAAGAGAAGAGCTCCATTGCTAATTGTAATTGCTGAAATAGAAATAATAGGGCTGACAGTCTTGGTCTAAATCTGCAGTTACATTTTATTGTACCATAGCTCACTGCGAAACAGGAGAGGTTGCAGGGTTTAGTGATAATCTTCCTCAAACAATACTAATTCATCCCACCATCATAGAAGTCTGTGTAGTATGATGTAATTGCCGATAATGGCCTTCCAAAGTGAATGACTAGTTGATTTTAGGGCAGAGCTGTCACGATTTTTGGGCAATTCTTTTACAGCAGAGCAAATATCAAAAAATGTTGTGCGGACTTATCTGCATCACCACTGGGTGTCTTGGGAAAGCAATTTTTTTTTACAACAAGCAGTTGCCAGAGAAACTGAAGGAGAAGACATCCAAACAAGATGTTGGTAAGTCTGGGATCCTTGCAAAGAAAATTAAGTATCTACCTCTCACGCCGCTCTTCCTCTGCCTCCCCTCTCTGCCTTGCCCTACACTGGCTCCCCTTCCCCTACAGAATTTTTTTCAAACTCCTCACCACCACTTACAAGGCTCTCTCCCACTCTATTGCCCCTTATATCTCTAACCTCCTCTCCATTCACACGCCCGCCCGCTCCCTGCGCTCGGCCAATGACCGCCGCCTCTCCTCCACTCTGATCACCTCTTCCCATTCCAGAATCCAGGACTTTTCCCGTGCAGCCCCCCTTCACTGGAATGACCTCCCTCGCTCCATCCGCCTCTCTCCTACTCTGTGCTCCTTCAAACGTGCACTCAAAACTCACCTCTTTCTCAAAGCCTACCAACCATCCACTTAACCCCCATCTCCTCCACTCATTCTCCCCTCTCTCCCATTCCCTCAACTGGCTCCTCTTGTGCCTGGTCTGTTTTACCCTCCCTTAGGATGTAAGCTCGTATGAGCAGGGCCCTCTTCCCTCCTGTCTCCTTACCCGTTCTTCTGCTCCGTGTCTATTGCATCTGCCTGCCTGGAGTTTCTGAAGTATTGGTACTTTTTGTTTATTGTTCTGTACTGTTATACCCTGTATAGTCTAATGTTTGTACTATGTGCGGCGCTGCGGAAACCTTGTGGCGCCTAACAAATAAAAGATAATAATAATAATAATAAGTATTTAATCGACAATTAAAATATAGTTAGCACATTTACTTTGTTTTATTTCACACTATAATTTTCTGTAGCACCTTTTCAAAATGTATCATTAAGGCAATCACTTGACTCAAGCTAACCGTGTCTGCACTTTCTTCACAGGTAGCTACGTCGCTGGACTAAAGTATATTCCCCTCAAATGCTAGTCTTCTTGCAGCTGCAGCATTCTCCTACATGCTGTTGCAGAAACCAGATATTAACCCTAAATGTTTCTGGACACAAACAGCATCTCCTGCATGTCATTTTTAAAAAGTTCTGTAACACCAAGTTGATAGTGTGTGCAAAACAGGAAATGTGATGGAATTCAACCCCGCTGTAATGCTTGACCAATATTGGGGTCGTAATCAGAAATGACATATCCTCAGGAGAGTCCAAGCAGGATTAGCCATCTTTCAATGACATCCCTTACTTTTTGGAACAGTTTGTCAGCTGTATGCCTCTTACTGAAGCCGCTGATACACAGAGTAACAGAGTAGCCTCCTTCTCAAAAATGTGAGGTACCTGTGTACATGCTGCTGCTGTCCATGCTGGGGAAGGCGAATGACCAACACAGTGGGCTTTCACAGTCATATAATCTTTAGTTTACCCAGTTCCGCTTGTACACATATCTGTGGTTAAGTGTACAGTGGGTAGAATGCCATTTTGTCGCCCAATAATTAAATTTTTATGAACTTTCTGGTACAGGAGAGAATTAGCTTTTCTAGTAAAATGGTATAGTGATGACATTTGCTAACAGGGACAGAACACCTCAATTAAATGTCTTAAACCAACTGTATTAATAGTGGACATTGGACACAGATCTAACACTAGCATAGTACCCAGGGCGTCTGTGATCCGCTTTGCGACTGGGTGACAGGTTTCATTCTTGCTTCCTCTTGCAAAGGATTGTTTAACTGCCAATTGTTGGTTCAGGGGATATTGATTATGAAGGTGTTGGGGGGAGGATTGCAGGTGCTGGAATGTAGATGAGAGAAGGGAGGTAGATTATGCTGGACTGCTTGTTGTTATTTTTTTTTTCACCGAAGTTTCTGATTTTCCCAACAGTTTTCCAAGAACTGGCTGAAAAATTACGAAACATGGATGAGAATCCCAGATGGTTAAGGTCCCTACCTCTACTGAGTGTGGCTTTAAAAACGCTATAAATGGATAGACTACTCTTGCCAGGATTTGTGCAAAAATAATTCCACACTTAAGAGGTGGATTTTTGGTCTTATGCCCAGGCATGACAATGGCCTTTTTGTTATCACTGGCAAGAACTGCAGCAATTTTTCTTTTCAAGTGTATGAAAATCATATTGTGACATAGGAGGTGGTCAAAAATGAATAAAAAATGACTGGAAATTAATGTTACTGAGGTTAATAATACCTAAATTATGTTATTTTAGTACCAATAAATGTAATTTTTTTAACAAATTGCAAAACAAAACCAAACAAAACCAAAACCAAAACACGCAAGTGCGGTTTTGCAAAACCAAAACCGAAACACAACGGTAATCCAGATCCAAAACCGAATACAAAACCAATGACCATCTCTAGTGCAGACCCAGATATGAACTAGCACTATTATACAGCCACTTCAGAATGGCTGTTTGCATATTGACCTATCCAGCTGATTTAGTTCTGAATATTCATTAGCATCATAGCTATTTTGTATTAAGTCAAGGCCAGCTATTCAAATTACTTATTTGTCATTTCCACTTGTGCTACTGCAGCATAGAAGATTTGTGTTGGAATTCTAAACTGTTAAACAACAGTTGTGAGGTTTTATTGTGCATATGTTCAGAGCGCAAAATGCATGCAACAATTCTTTTTTTTTTCATCTATAGTTTTTATTGACATTTTCAAGAGTATATGGGGGTACAGAGATCAAAAAGAAGGGAAAGTCATAACAAGGGAAAACACAAGGGGAAACCCCACACAGGGTGGGGTAGTCACTCAGGTAAAACAACACACTTATATCAGCAATATGCATATAACGGAAGATGGGTAGACAGCTATATCTACTGTTACTCAGTGTATGCAAACTTAGAGATGGCTATGGTATTACAAAAGTATCAATTGTGTATGACATGCTCAGCAGGTTGGGGGGATTTAATGAGGTCCGCTGAAGAGGGTGAGGAAGCAAATGCACCTTGAGGCGCACCTGGACTGCCCATAACATATTCGTGCCACCTAAATCATCTCATAATGGAGATCGATGCAGATGGGAAGTAGGGCACGTCTATTGTCTTCATTTCAAAACTATATTGAATCTATGAGACAATTTAAGTTATGATGGGGAGGACAAAAAACTTGCAGTTTTGGGCTATTGTGGCCCTAGCCGCTATCAATATGTGTCCCAGAATATATTGATCATGCTTAGTAATGAGAGGTGGGTATACATGGAAGAGGGCTAAGGCTGGGTCTGGAGCAACGGTGATTTTTAATACCATGGAGATCAAAGCGAAAACCTAACCCCAGAGCGGCTGAATCACTGGGCAGATCCAAAAAACAAGAAAAACATAAGCCACCTGGGTACACTGGGGCCAACAGAATTTCGATTTGTTTGGCCAAATAGTGTGTAGTCAATCCAGGGTAAGGTACAGCCAGTTAAGAAGTTGGACCTGCATTTCCATGTGTTTAATGCATTTAGACATGCAGTGGGAGTTTGAGTAGATATTTTCCCATTGCTGTGGGGTAAAAGTTAGGCAGAGTTCTGACTCCCATTGTAATTGGGCTGGGGCTTTAGAGGAGGGGGTTAAGGAGTTAAGGTACTGGTACCAAAATGTTATCCCACCTCTATTTGCACTTTTTGTCAGTCTATCCAGGACAGATGTTGAGGAGGGGAGGGAGTGAGGAATTTTGAAACCCGTCGCAACCCAATGTCAGATTTGCAGGTATTTATATGTCACAGATGGAGGGAAGTTGTAGCAATCTTTGAGCAGAGTGAAAGGAAAGAGAAGGCTTTGGGCAAACAGATCCGTAATATCTGTATGTAACATAAATAAACCTATCCCACACCTGCATGGAATCCGAGATGGACAATAATCTATTGGCAGCTGGGGGATAGGCAGACTTGGCGGCCCAAAGGAGGTCAGTCAAGGGGAGGCTTGGAGCCATGAGGGAGTGCCTAGTCCTGTAGGTGGGTCAGAATACAGGCATCATGATATTGTGATAAGTTGGGGAGCATTAGGCTACCTAGTAATTTGGGTAAGGCCATGCGTTTATGAGTAAGGAGGGGATGTTTCTGTTTCCACACATAGGTCATTATTAATGTATGGAAGCAGACCATCAGCCTTTTGGGCACAATATAAGGTATGGTGCGGAAGATATACATAAGTTTGGGTAAAAGCATCATTTTAAAAGCAGCAATGTGATCCACCAGGAGACCTCGTACTTAATCCAGCTCTCGCCCAGGGAGAAGAGATGGAGAAAAATCTGAGAAAAGTTAGTGTCAAAAATTGTAGATAATGTGGGGGGTATATGTATACCCAAATATGGCAAAGACTCTTTCACCCATACAAAAGGAAACTGCTTCAGCAGTGTCACTAACGAGGATTGGGGTATATTGAGAGGGAGAGTCTCTGATTTAGTAACGTTTAATTTGTAGAGGGAAGCTGCACTGTAACGGTCCAAGATACATTTCATGGCTGACAACGAGGTCTCTAGGCTGGGGACAAATAAGAATGCATCATCTGCGAACAGACACAGTTTGTGTGGGTGTGAATGGAAAGTAATACCAGGAAAATCGGGAGCTATTCAAATTGTATGGGCCAAATGTTTTAGGGCTAGAACAAACATTAGAGGGGAGAGGGGGCACCCCTGCCTAGTTCCGTTAGTAATGGGGAAGGGGAAAGATAGAAAACCATTACTAAAGACCTTCGCAGAAAATCCCTGGTATAAGGCTAGTATAGAATGTTTATAGAATATAGATGTTTCCTTGGATACCAAATTTAACTAAAACCCTTTTTCATATAAAGCCAATGGAGCCTATCAAAAGCTTTCTCTGCGTCCAGAGAGAGCAGAACAAGCTCTTCCTGGGTCTCAGACAGGAGATCCACGACATCCAAGATAGAGCGCCTGTTATCTGATGGCTGGTGGCCTAATATAAAGCCCACCTGGTCCGGGTGGATGAACTGTGACAAATAGGGGTTCAGGAGATCAGCAATCAACCTAGCAAAGATTTTCAAGTCTGTATTAAGTAGTGCTATAGGGCTACAGTTCTTACAGTTGGAGTGGTCCTCACTCAGTTTCGGTATTGTTATGATTTGTGCTTCCAGCATCTCCACTGGAAAGCTGTCTCCCATCAAGACCTTATTATACAAGTTAGTGAGGCGCAGGGCTAGTTCCGCAGTATAGAAAGCATTAATAAACCCAACCGGACCAGGGGCCTTGTCTTTTGGGAGATGTTTGATGGCGTCTTCGACCTCCAGCTGGGACTAGGGAAGGTTGAGTGACTCCAGGCTGCTTGGGTCTAATGAAGAGAGGTTCAGATGATTAAGGAATGCAGATATGGAAACTTCTGTTGGTTGTAATGTGTCCGCATCGTCCTGTAGATTGTAAAATTTGGCATAGTATTGTCATGCTTCAATGCTGGAAGCTGGAAATAACAACTATGGAGCCTGGGATATGATGAAAACATATAATATTTATTAGAAACAGGTATGAACCAGAGAATGCAGGATATTGATATGAACCAAGTATTGCAGACAATAAACAGGGATTTCTGGGTAATGCTGAGAACTGGTATCAAGAAATACAACTGGTGCCGGTGGACTGGCTGAATGGAGAGAAATCAGACATAGAGATGACGACAGCAGCTTGTAGGAGTCCCAGAGAATAGGAGAGACAAGTAAGCACAACAATGAGGAACAGCAACATAACAACAATGACAGCACAGGTAATTGGGAGAGGCAAATATAAATAGAGACCCACAAGGTGCATGTGATTAATTAGTGCTGCAGGTTAACCCCTAATAGTAAGAAGAAGAAGAAAGGCACAATAGCAGCACCTCTGATAGATAAGAGGTACTCCCGGATAATACATTCAATGTAACAAGTCCAATATAGTCACAGAGGTAGGAGCTGCCAAAACAAAGCAGCATGCAGATGCAATGCCACAGAAAAGGTGAATACAGATCCTGACAAGTATTTAGGAAAATGATCAACTATAGTAGCAGGTTTGTATATCTTGTTGCCGCTAAGATCATGGAGGACTTTTGCCCTGCTTCTAGCTTGTTTACCTCTAAGTTTACAGGCTAAAATTCGACTGGCTCTGTAGCCCATGGAGCAAAATTTTTGTCGGAATTTAGTAAGGTCCGATTTCATGCAAGATATAAAAAGGGCATTGAGTTGTTTCCGAATGTCAGTTAGTTCTGTTTGGAGGGCCTTGGAGGGGTGTGTCTCGTTTTGTGATTCTAGATTAGCCATTCGGGACTTGAGAGTTTGCAAGTGGATGAGGTACTGATTTTTAAGCTGGAACCGGTTTGTATGGCCGTACCGCAAATAACTACTTTCAAGGCACACCAATGGGTGGAAAGAGATGTGTTGTCTGGGTTGTTAGTCTGGATGTATTGCGACAAGGCTTCTGAAAGGGCGGCCCTGGGTTCCAATGAGTTAAGAAGATAGGCCGGCATGTGCCAAGGTCTTGGGGGAGTTTAGTAAGGTGTAGGTTCCAAGGCCACTCTATTGGAGCATGGTCTGACCATGTGATGGGAAGTATTTTAGTTGAACCGGTGTGCTGTAATGTCCACTTGTCTGTCAGGACCATGTCTATTCTGAAGTATATATTATGGACCGCCCATTATGACCAAATGACCCCTACGTGCCTTATGTATCTCGTCACACAGTATTTTAAGGCAAGGACTTGGCAGGAGCTGGGGGCATACAACGAGACTATGGTCACTGACTTGTCTTCTAGAAGTCCAACCAAGATTATAAACCGACCAGATTAGTCTTCTATTTTAACCTGAAGGTGAAATTGAAAATGGGCACTAAACAGGACGACTATGCCTTTCCTTGTAAAAGGGCCATTAGCTGAATACCCTACTGGGTACCTTGAATCACGCAACAGAAGAGGAGCTCTGGACAAAAAAATTGTTTCTTGGAGGGCTACAACATCTGCCTTGCGTTTATGGAATGTGGTAAGTGTCATCTGGCACTGGGATGTTAACATCTGGAATGTTAAGTCCCTTATCAATTAAAGAATAAAACCGAACCATGAATTAAGGAACCATGGGGAAACATTTACAGCAAGGCTAGCCTGTTCTCGAGGCATTGTACCTGAGTGACCAAAGAGAAAGGGGAGAGGTCAGGGTGAAGGGGTCCGGTGAGAAAAAACTGAACTGACCCGAGTAACGGAGTCAGAGTATTTGGCAAACTAGGTACCCTGTCAACAATTCTGGTAAATGTTAATTCAAGAATACACTTTCTAGTTGGAACTTATAAAATTTCAGAATCATAACCAGGAAACTGTTACTATTGCAGTACAATTCATGATCCATACATTTTATCCATATAATAATCAATTCAGCCAGCACCAATTCACATTCCAATGCACACCTACTACAACATAAAAACCCGATTTTATGAGGAAGTGCATAGATTTGTGGGCCATGATGGCTGTGTTTGCAGGGGCGCAAAAGGAGGATTCCTTCTTAAGTACAAATTAAATGCATGTCTGCGCTTACTTTTGTACCAATGTGTAAAAACTAAATTTATTTTGGCAGGATGAGATTATTGAAATGAAACAAAGGGATGGGCAAGGTCATTTAAGGGGGACTTGTACTTTTTCAACAGAATAACTTGTCTTTCCCACCACATCTGTGGTGGTGGAAATCAGGTTCATCCTATGTCACAGCCAATTCCTCCCCACAAATATCTTGGATGGTCATTGTTGCCAAAACAAAATTCCAACCTATGCATTTAAAAGTATGCATATTACACATGCTAGTTACACATTTGTGGGAAAGCACCTCGAACCATGTAATAAATGCATTCAAATACATAAAGGTGATACATTTAAAAAAGACAGTTCTGATGTGACTTCACTCTCATGATTAATTTAAGACATAAGTGACGCAAACCTGATCAGTATTTTATTAGAAAACATAAGTGTTTCAATTCATATACGGGTTGGTCCTACAGTTTTAGTAGGTTGGACTTTGAAGATATGTTTCATTCTTTCTACTGTGCAGATTTTCATTTGGATCCCAAACTAGACTCAGTTATAAGGATCAGGAAGTGGGCATTCAATTTGAAATGTGCTGTGATTGAGCCTTAGTGCCTCCAGCTGGTCATTGTATATGAATTTCAAATGTATACTGAGAAAAATGTTTTAGTGTATTAGGCAAGAATGTGTGTTCAGTGAGTTTTCAAACTACTATTTACATGTTTATCTATGCAGTGTTCCCAGTTATAGACAAATATTGACAATGTCAACATTATTATCTCTATTAGCACATATGTGTAGAAAATTACAGAAAGAAAATGTGCATTTTTAATATAGATGCTCGGGCTTGGTTTTCGGGAAACCGAGACCACCTGAACATAGCCAATCTGCGCACCGAGCTGGCTCGGTACTTTCGCCCGCCCTCAGAACTGAAAACGAGGCAAAACATCATTATCGCATCGTCGGACCTCTCAAGTTTTGGAATCTATAAATACCGCCCTCCGAGGAAACCCTGCTCCATTTCACAGAGAAACACAGAAGGGGTAGCAGGGTTGTTGGCAGTCTCCAGTAAAGATGGGCAGTGTCAAAGCTAGAACAGAAAAAGGAGGGATGGCAATGTTCTTCAAAGTCTCCAGTGACATTCTACTGTGCCATAGCTCACCCAGAAACAGGAGAGGTGGCATTGTTCAGTGCTGAAACAGAAATTCTAATAATAGGGCTGTCAGTGTTCTTAAAAGTCTCCAGTGACATTCTACTGTGCCATAGCTCATGCAGAAACAGGAGACATTGCAGTGTTCAGTGCTGAAACAGAAATTATAATAATAGGGCTGTCAATGTTCTTAAAAGTCTCCAGTGACATTTTATTGTGCCATAGCTCACCCAAAAAGGTGGAGAGGTACAAGTGCTCCGTGCTGAAACAGAAATTCTAATAATAGGACTGTCAGTGTTCATAAAAGTCTCCAGTGACATTCTACTGTACCATAGCTCAAATAGAAACAGGAGGGGTTGCAGTGTTCTTTTCACTCTCCCGTCTCCAGTCACATTGTTCTTGTCACTCTCCAGTCTTCAGTAACATTGTTCTTGTGACTCTCCAGTCTTAGTTCCATTGGTCACACAGAAACAGGAGTAGCAGTATTCTTGTCACTCTCCAGTCTTCTGTCACATTGTTCTTGTCACTCTCCAGTCTCAGTAATGATGATACTAATTCCTCTACGTCATGTGCTAAAGCCTATGTTCAAGTAAATAGTGGTTTTAAGTCAGGGAAACAAAAATGTAAAAAAAAAAGCTTTTGCCTTTTTAAAGAAAAAAGCACCTCTCTAATAAATGTGATAGTTTACTGTAGAAAAACATAAAATTGCCAACATGCCATTCTACCCAAAATATTACCAATCATACCAGAATCAGCTAGCTCTCTTTTCTCAGCTAGATCCCAGCACCTGCAATCTACACTGTCACCATCTTGAGCCTCATCAGTGTGTACATCATCCTCACACAATGCTAATTAATCCCCACTGGAATCTATCATTACAGAAGTCTCTGTACTTTGATGTAATTGCTGGTATTGGCCTTCTCCATGAAGATCATTTTACGACAGGTATCACGATTTTAGGGCAATTCTTTTAGACCAGACCAAATGTCAAAATGTTGTGCTGAATCATCTGCATCACCTCTGGGTGTCTTGGGAAAGCTATTTTTTTTAGCAGCAGTTGCCAAAGAAACTAAGGGAGCATGAGTCGTCGTGTCAGGTACCACTTGAGCTGTCAGCTTGCTGACCAGGAGCTCATTGCATCTCTTCAGATCTCGGTCAGTTGGAAAGAAATAGAAGACATAGCTCTTAAACCTAGGATCATGCACAGTTGCCAAAATGTATATGTCAGATTTCAAGAAGTTGATAACTCTCGGATCCTGGCAAAGTGAATAAAGTACTTGATCTACAAATCCTGCATAGTTAGCGGAATTGGTTTGTTTCTCTAGAAGTGCATTCCCCCTCAAATTCAATTCTTCTTACAGCAGCTGCAATCTCCTACAAGCTGTTGCAGAATGCCAAAAATGACCTGAATTATTTAGGGACACAGAGAGCATCTCCTGCATGCCACTATCATTTTTAAAAAGCTCTGTAACATCAAGTTGATTGTGTGAGCAAAACAGGGAATGTGAAGGAATTCTCCCAGCTCTCACAATATTGGTGATGTTATCACAAATGACATATTCTCAGGAGAGTCCAAGCAGGATAAGCCATGTTGCAATGACACCCCTTAGTTTTTCAATCAGGTTGTCAGTAGTATGCCTATTAGTGCAGTCGGTGATACACAAATGTGTATTAAAGGCAGGTTTTGCCTTTAATAACACTGCCTATGTTGCCGAATATCAGCAATTTTCAAAAATTGCACTTTAATACATTTACCCCCTAGAAACTGATTGGTTGCTATAGGCAACATCTCTACTTTTTAAAACCCACTGGCAAACTCTCGGCTTGATACATTTACCCCTTGGTCTGGTCTAAAAGAATTGTCCAAAAATCATGGCATCTCTGCAGCAACGTCAACTGATCCTACTATCCACATCTAAAGATTGGTGGAGGATTAGTTTAACGACAACATAGAAATAGACACGTCAGACAGTCCTTTACATACTGGGAGGAAAGAAAGGCAATTTGGAGACCCATGTACAATCTCGCTTTGCAATACCTAAGCTGCCCACCCTCCAGTGTGTACTTGTAAAGAGTTTTCAGCACAGCCGAGAACCTTGTTGGCGATTGGCGTTGGCAGCTACTTCCTAAAAATGAGGAAAAGATGATGTCCATCAAAATGAACTACAAATTCCACAAGGAAGGCCTTTTTCTGACATTTAGATCAAAGTACATAGACTTCTGTAATGGTGGATTCCAGCAGGGATTAATTAGTATTGTATGAGAATGATGTACACACATATGAGGGTGAGGATGATGACAGTGTAGAATTCAGGTGCTGTAATTTAGCTGAGAGAAGAAAGCTAGCTAATGCTGGAATGCTTGTTAATATTTTGGGTAGAATGGCATGTTGGCAATGTTATGTTTCTCTACAGTAAAATGTAATCTTTATTAAATATGTGTTTTTTCTTTAAAAAGGTAAAAGATTTTTTGTACATTTTTGTTTTTGACATTTATGTTACAGAGACTTCTGTAATGGTGGATTCCTCCAGGGATGAATTAATATTGTGTTAAGATGATGTACACGCTGATGCTGGTAAGGATGAGGCTGAAAATGATGACAACAACATCTTGCCACTATAGAAGTTAATTGACAGCACTGTTACCTTAGCTGTCTTAAGCCCATTGTTAGCTTGTTTTGTAAAGGCCCAAACAAACCAGGCACTTCAGCCACAAAAGTGGCACACGTTGTTGCTGAAGCATGGTTTGTTAAAGTGTGCATGTACTTTTCAATATCCATTATAAGGGTGTATGGGAGGGACCCAAGGACAATTCCATCTTGGACCACTTTTCCTTTCAGGTATCGATGTGTGCCAATATAACCTACCTGTGCTATAAGTCTATTTTCAATCATCCTTTTAATTGCTTCTCTCTCGTACATGTGACCACATACCCAGTTTTTCACTGGGTTCACCATCTTCAACTGTGTTATAGGAGTGCTTTGGGTGATGGCGATCTCTTCGTCTTCATCTTCCGAATCTTCATCTGCAAGGGCCAGTGACACACCCATTGGTTTTCTCAGGTCTCTTAGGTGTTCTTTAAATTGGACGTATTTATCATCCTGCCTCAGGGCCTCCTCTGTATTATTCTTCTGAAGCAAAGTGTATCTCTCGTGTACAAGCTCTCTAAAAATCCGGGATCTCTTCCGGTGGGTCACGTCTTAATTTAAGTACGGTCTCCTGAATTGCATCTATATATTGGTTTAAATCTCTGTTCAATGCAGCGTTTTCCAACATGACGGATTCCATGCTGTCCACATGTTCAGTGTTACAGTCTGTCTAAAGCAGATGTAATGCCACTCTAGTTGTAATATCCATTCCTGTGTATGCTTAAGTTTGGCACTTCTTCAGGGATGAGAGGGAGGTATCCAGAGAGAAGAAGGAGATTAAAGATGCAGCATGAACAGACATGGTTTAATAATGTAGAACTCATTGACAGCACTGTTGGGCTTAAGGCAGCTAAGCTTTTGGTAGCTTGTTTTGTGTGCCCAAACAAACAAATCACTTCAGCCACAAAAGTGGCACTTCTTGTCGCTGGAGTGCTTGCTTTGTTAAACTGTACATGTTCTTTTCAATATCTTACATAAAGGTGGGTGGGAAGCACAATTCCATCTTGCACCACTTTGCTTTTCTACCACTGCTGTGTGGCAATGTTTCCTAGATGTGCTATGAACTGCCGTGTGTTTGTATCGTTGCTCTGTCGACTTAGCATCCAGCCAGCTCACTGCAAACTTTGTCCGAAAGTGGATGAAAATAATATTGACCTGTGAGGTGTTCAAAATTGACGGGAAATGGCTGAAAATTTGTGTTATTGAGGTTAATAATAATATAGGAACAAAATTGTGTCATTTTAGCTAGAGATGCTCAGGCTCGGTTCCCCGAGAACTGAACACACCCGAACTTAGCAGATCTGAGTACCAAGCTGAGCTGGATTGGTACTTTCACGCACACTCGGAATTGAAAACGAGGCAAAACGTCATAGTTACGTCGTCAGACCTCGCGATTTTTGTATTTTATAAGTACTGCTCTCCACGGCGATCCAGCACCATTTCACAGAGGGACACAGAATGGGTTGCACAGTTCTGTAAAGCAGTTGGGCAGCGTCAAAGGTAGCACAGAAAGAGGAGGTGGTAGCAGAGTTCTTCAAAGTCTACAGTGACATTCAGGAGAGCTCCATTGCTCCATTGCTATCTGTCATTGCTGAAATAGAATTAATAGGTCTGACAGGCTTGGTCTAATAAATCTACAATCCCATAATGTACAGTGTTATATAGGTAACACACAAATAGGAGAGCTCCATTGCTCCAATGCTAATTGTCATTGCTGAAATACAAATACTAGGGCTGGCAGGCTTTTTGTAAACCGCAGTCACATTGTACTGTGTTATATAGGTAACACACTATTTCAGTAAATACACTCTAATAATATCAACAGTTCTTTTCATCAACGCTTGTGGGGTGTACTATTGTCTCTTTGTTCTTCCCAGTCTCCCAAGCTTCTTTGTACGTGAAACAGTGATCGGCCTGCCGATATTGGGAGACTCCAAACTAAGGGACCTATCTGTATAACCTTTCCCTTACTGACCTCCCACCCCATAATTTGGGTACCTCAAGAATATTTTAGTGAAAAGAGAACTAGTCCAACTTGATATAATCTTTGAGGCAGTGAGAGCACACCCAGCACTCAGTTTGGTCTAAAATCTTAACCACCCAAGAATGACAATCATTCTCAAGGATGCCCGCTCAAGTCCCAATTATTACTGGACTGGCATCGCTGGATACACCTCTCTTCAACCATAGGTGCAAAGTTCTTACGGACATAATACTCCTCAGACAATAGCCCCTCACACTGTCACAAATTTTCCTTCTACCCCTGAATTGAATAGATTAATTGGCTGGACTGATTGTGTTAACAACATCTCCTCTAGCATCTCCAACTCCTCAATATCACTACCTGAACCAGCCTCTGTCACCTGTTCACAATTGAAAGAACTGACTGTCCTGAAAAAGAGAAAGAGATGAGAGAAAAGCTGGACAGGGAAAAACATGAAAAACTGCTACTCCATGCTGGACAAAAGTCTTTGCAGAGCCTTTGGCTCAGGTGTTGTTAACTACAATCGGGATCTCCCGGAACAGATTCATGAGTGTAATTGGAACCTTCTCCGGGTGTTGACTCTTCTGCAGTGGATGGAATGGGTACCAGTGTCTCTCTGCTATGCCTAAGGACGTGATGCTGGTCGTCAACACTTGTTACCTGTCTGTCAAACAATCTGAGCGTACGAAATTACAGTTCCACAACATACTCTCCCAGTCCAACATCATAACAGTTAGTGTAACACCTCAGGAGATAGTGTTTCTTTGTTGCTGTCTCACTATTTGCTTTTCCTTTAACAGTCTCTCCATTACAAACTCATCACAAGTAAATCCAAAAGTATTTCAAAAGATGACAGGTTAAGAGGCAGTTTAGGAGAGATTTTGATAGTGGGGATGACTAGTGGCCAAAGCTTCCAGCCACTCCAATGAAGTTTCAACCATCATTCTATTCAATTCCTTCTAGCTAGTACCATTACTCTATTTTCCCACTGGGTTTTGGCTGATCAAAAGTATGCAACTTATTATCACCACCCATACATTATAAAGTTATTACCAATAAAATGAATACACCTATCACTTTCTATAACTCTAGGGATACCACATCTGCTAACAAAAATCATGAGTATGACACAGCATTATTAGAAACATTTCAATAAACCTTTACCCAGATATATTTCATCAGCACACCAGAACATACTTGAGAATCCTGCAAGGTGACAATTGGATTAAGCTGATTTGTTTTACCTGGAAAAAGTCCATCTGTAGGAGGGGTATGGGATGGCACTATTGGTGTTGAGTTCCTGACATTTTCTCTCAATCAAATAAGGTAGGATATTGCCTTCCTACCAGCTTGAGAAGAAATGTCTGATGCATACCAGTATGCTCTTACCAGCTGACACATACCTTCTTTACGCAGCTGAGTCTGACCATGTGTTGTTTCAGCTAGGCCTGGAAGATACACTCTGGGTGCCACAGACCTACCTTGTCCATCTCTCCAAAGTCCAGAGGACTCCTGACCACATCCCTTCACTTCCAGACCGCTCTTTCCTCAGGTAACACAAATCTCATATATTAACTAATTTATGTGTGTGTACAATTTAAAACAATACAAAGAAACAAAAAAAAACATTGATTTGTCGGTTGTCATGTAAAAACCCTGCTGCCCAATTGACAGCTATGTCCGCCCTGTTATTAAAGTCATGTACAGTCATGTGTGTAAGTTTTAACTTAAATAACAGTTACTTCAGTTGGTAACTGTGTCACTGTCTTTCATGTCCTTCATGTAATGTGAGTGTTCTACTTATGTACTGCCATTGTCATAAAAGTTCCTTAGTCGCCTCAACGTCGCCCCCTATCCTGGTGTCGAAGTCAGCAAATTGGATAAAGTCATTTCAATTAATATCGAGCAAACTTGGTTGTCTTTGTCTGAAAATATGCGTAGAGCACGCTACGGCGTGGAAGGGCGTATCCAGCCGCAACACGTGGCAATAACAGTTTTTACACTTTTTATATACATTCGCACAAACACACACATTTGTAATTAGTACACATTAATTGTAGTTGCAACACATAGTTATTTATGTCAAAATATAGTAGTATTCATGTTTAATATTATAAGTTATATGCATGTTAGTAAAACATATGGTACAGGTTAAAGGAAATGTGTCATGTCTGGTATCATTTTAATCCGCTATTCATCAGCAGCTGTTCGGTTCATTCGGCGAAGAGATCGCACATTGCATACTCTAGTTATTGATGTTAGGGAATAAATGTTTAAAGTGATACTAACTATAAAATGCTAATAGACTAGTTGAGACTGGATTCTTGGCGGGAAAGTCGGAGCACAACCCCCCACCTTTGGATATTTTGGTTTGAACTAGCCTATGATGTGCAGCACCCTGGACCTTCCTGAAACCTGGACCAAGAGAAGCAAGCCACATCATCTGCATTGTTTTACTGCATTTCTGTCTGCATATAAGCAGGAGCTTTTCATCTAGTGAGCAGTCATCTTTGACCCCAGACTTCAGACCTGAATGACTGGTTACTGGATCCAGAGCGCCTGCGATAAGTAAAGGCTGTACTTATTATATTTCGCCTGAATTATTCTGCTACTTTTGGATAATAAATCTTTGTGCGTTGGAAACACAAATCGAGATTCTACAATCGTTAATGGATAGCGACAAAACGTGCATAACACTGGGAAAATACGGCAAATCTATGTAGATCGATTGATTTACCCTCCGCCAACTCACATACCATTTTCAATCCTACAAGTTCAGTTACTTGGCTAAGTGAGGAGGGCAAAAGGGGTCAATTTTTATAGCATCTTCTTCAATTATAACAATACCAAGTACATGTCTGTCTGATTATCAAAAATATAAAACATGAAAATGTCATATTTTGTAAAGGGTTTCACTCATGTCAAGTTTTGTGGCAAAAATCTTACTCCTATGTTCTACATAGAGATGCATGTCTGTATGTCTACCTAATTTACCTGCAGCGAGTCTCCTGTCTCCTTCCACCCTTTGTGCATCTAAGGGCACACTTTGCACAGTAGACAAAAAGGCAGATACCACATGCAATCTATAAAACATGAATCATATTTCCACAACAAAACCTCTGCATAAAAATCAGCAGCTTCTATAAAAATAAAACCCTTAACTACCTTTGTGACTATGTCAGTGTAGTGTGTATCCCTGATTCTGTCCGATATCACAAATGTCTTAGCCCCATGAGTGAGACCATGTCTACATGGGTTTTTTTGTATCTCTTTATGAGAAAAGAATGAAATACTGACAGAGATGTAAAAGATGAGAGATAGGGCAGCAAAGAATAATAACGAAATGATTTGCAGACAAACAGTAAAGCAGAAAAGCAATGAAGGAAATTTTACAGCAAAATGACAGCTGGATTGGACACTATGGGAAAATGGCTCTACTATTCCATTAACCTATGACCCCTCCCCATTCTTATCAAATTTAACAGGGAGTTACAGCACCCATCCAATCTAGTGTCATCCATCGTTAGCTCATATGGAACTTGGTATATTATGATCACAATAACTATATAACTTTGCGATAGACTTCATGACTATAATAGAGAAGTGCAAAATTAACCCTTTGTGACACATATCTCCCATGTGTGTCTTCCTGAAATACATAAAGCACCATTATAGCAGAGTATGTACACACTTTTTTTTTAAATAATGAATCTCAGCCAAATAAGTTATCATAGGCCACTGCACCTAGAGGAAAGAGTGTTACAATGACCCATTGATAACTTGTCTTTCAAGAGAAATTTTGTACTCCTCCAGCAATCCCCTTAATTACTAAGTATTTATATTTCTTTGTCTATCCTTATTTACAGAAAAGATTAACAAAACAAAGTTAGTTTCAAATAACAAAGAAAACAAACATTTTCATTCCTTCTCATCGACCAGCGACAGGATAGTAAACACATGACAACAGAAGACAAACAAGCAACAAAAAGAAAATATACATTTAAGTTACTTCTCTTAAAACCTGAACAATTACACTTACCACAGATTAACATTCACTCTACCTGGTTGTAGAAATACAGGTATGACCTGATCCCTAGCTAATGTTCTTCCGCAAAGCATTTGCTGCTAAGGTGTGTGCGGGCAACTGTTGGGGAAACCTCTGAGACTTATGTGCACCCTCTTTGTGTGTATCTATGTGATCCCCCCTTAGGTGGTCCCAATCTCCTTGCTTCCGCTCTTGTTCTTTCCTTACAGTCCTTTGCTAGGTGTCCTGTTTCAGTGCATCTAAAACATTTCAATGACTTTCGTCTGTCTCTTATAATGTGTGTTATGAGTCTGTGGTTGTGAATGTAGTCCTTCTAAAGCCTGGATACTTACCACCTTAACCTATCACTTTGTGCTTCTTTATTTTTACCTATATTTTTGTCATGCTCCACTAAGAGCATCTACGGTGGTTCTCCTCCAATTAGGTAAAGAGGTTTGTACCCTAGCCTTTAGATTCTCCCTGAGACCATTCATTAGTACTGTAACAGCTAGTTCCCTGTAGTGCACATCATCCTTTATATCTGATATCCCAGTGTATTTGGTCATTGCTGACAGAGCTCTGTAAAAAAAATCTGCTGCAATCTCATTATCCTTTTATTTGATAGTGAAAATATTGCTCCAGTTCACAACAACTGGAAAATATATGACCAACTGTGAGATTATATGCTTAATATTTTCCTGATTATCATCATCTGTTAAGATCTATCCTCCTCCAACATACAATCGATAATAAACTTTTGTATATCAGTATTGAGAGGAAGACAAGCCCTCAACACCACTCACCAACCTTTATTAGTTGGCTCATGTGCATCACCAAAATATTTAACAAATTTCTGACACTTGGCCAAATCCTTTCTAGGATCAGGGAAATCAGACATAATTGAATACAATTCAGATCAAGTCCATGGACATCGCATTGCTACATGTTCTATGAGAACGACACCATATTTGTCAGCCTTCCCATTGGGAACTGCTATTCTATGGACAGGATGTAAACCTACCAAATAACTACATTCTGGACTAATTGCTGGAATTACTGTTGCATTACAATGAATGATCCCCCTCCTAATAATTTCTACATTATTCTCACCAATTTCAGCTGCTGCCCCTGCTGGTGGGACCGGTCTTTTTCCTTGTCTGTGTGGTGCCTCTTGCATGCTACTAGCATGGGCAATGGCTGAAATTACAGTAGATTCATCTTCTTCTTCTGAAATGTCACCTTTAACAAGTTACGAGTTTAATTTTTAACATTTTTGGTATCGACTGTACTTACCACCCCAATCACATATGGCGGAGGGGGCGCACTTGCGCTTACTACTCTTCACTTTGCAACGCTTACTTCCGATACACATGTGTTACCCTGCCACGTGTTCCCTTCCTGTTGTCACAGTTTTTCCGCAGTCATTGTGTTTTATTCTCTTGTCCATTGATTTAATCAAACATATTTTATCTTAGTGCCTCTGAATTGAAAGTACCAATCTTGGGAAAAGGTCTCACACATCCACTGGCCATCTTGACCCATTTGTCGCAGTACGCCGTTGCGTACGCACCATATTTCTCAAACATAAGAAACCTCATGAAACCAATCGGCCCTTCCTTATGCAGCACCTCCCTGACCATCTCTAGCATTTCCATACACCACTAAAGATTTTATTGGCCGTGGACTAATTACACAAGCTGCGTCCACACGCTTCTTCCCGACTAAGTATCACTGAACAATAACACACAATTGTCAGTGTACCCAATGAGGAAAACCTAACACAGAGACTGTGGAGTACAAAAGTACTGACTTTGTGATACCCTGTATTTCCAGCACACCTGTTTAAGTGTATTACTACTGGTAACACTAGGATTACCAAACCTTGCCAGTGTAATTCCTCCCACTACTCTCCCAAGCCACAATCACGGTCCCACGCTGTACCGTGCGGTCCGATCGCACCGCTTAGAGATACTAGCTATCAATAAACTTTGCGATTACTATTGGTCGTGCTCTGAAAGCCTCTTGTTTTCGCCACCAGTATACCTGCTGTGTATGCTGATACTCGGCTGTCCTACCTGTCTCGTCAAACAGCAACCGATATTCCCTGTCTCTTTCAACAGTAAATCAACTTTTCACTTCAGAAACACAAAATTCACATACACCTACACCTTCGTTTTCTGCGCAGAAAATACATTTCCCAAACGATTGTAATAACTTTTCAGAGGCTTTAACAGGTGATTATACTATAGATATATAATAGACTATCAAAACGACTGCTTAAACACGTGGCAGCAATACCGGAATACACATCCACAATGCAGGAAGTACACATACGCTATGCAACACATTTAAAACGCAAAATGACAATTAAAAGAAACAGTTTTCTTTCATGTCCCTAGTTTCAAGTTCGTGCTCCTTGGATTACCCAAAAACGGACATTCGGTTTCACAACACAGAATGATAAACAGGTTTTGAACACATTGCGTTCTTACCCATATATGACGCATCCTCCACCCTTTGTTGAGGAACCGAAATCTGTATGCTTTGCGAGTCTTCCAGTAGCATAACCTCCACTGCGAGCACCCAAATTATTAAAGTTATTTCATCGCTTACCAATAATCATTGTATACTGTGATTTGTGTGGTTCCAACTCACAATGCAAATTTAATAGCAAAAGCAAAAGAATAACAATTACATAAATAAGTACAGCCAATACATACGCTGTGCCATGCTGGATCTAGCTTACAGTCATTCAATTCTGAAGTCTGTGGTCAAAAAGACTGAATGCTGGTTCCAGAAAGCAATATATATCCATTTGGAGTTACAGTAAATACAATACAGATGCCTTAAGGTTTACATAGGTTCAGGCTACAGGACAGTCCAGTATAGTATAGTGTAGTTCATAGGTCATTTCAAACTACACCCTCCAAGGGTGTGGGTCAGATTTCCAACAGCTGCATACTAATCTTCCCACCAAAAGCTAGTTCAAACTGCTCTATTTACATTACACACACACAAAACCAGTCTGATCATTTATTCCCTATAATCCATATCTTGCATACGCCAGATCACTAAGGATAAACAGGGGATTAGAATGACACCAAACATGATATGTGTCAGACGCCGTCCCCGCGCCTCCACGCTAAGCAGGGACGGACGTCTGACTCTCTCCGAGCGTCCCGTTGCTAGGCAACGGGGACGCATCTTCCGGCGGCGGTGTGCGCATGCGCGCCTGTCGCCATGACAACGGGACGCGCTGCTGAAGCTTCCTGTCGGTGGCCAGCTGTCTGACCGCCGAATCACTGCCCACCAATGAGAGGGAAGGACTTCCTATATATATCCTGCTCTGACATCACTAGGATGCCAGAGCAACTAGTTATCTAGCCTCCAGCGTTCCAGCTATACCTTATTGTATACTATCTATTGATTCCTGTTACTGACCCGGCTTCCTGACTTCGCCTTTGGATTTTCCCTGTGTCCTGCCTTGTTACTTCGGTTTGACCCCGGCTGCTGACTATCCTCTGCCTTCTGATTTGGTACCTTATCTGCCCGCTTGGTTCTGACTCGGCCTGTACGTCTACGGATCTGCCTTACCTCGCAAGTAGCTATCTGGGAGGGCCGCGACCTGCACGTCGCTCGCCGCGAAGTCCAAACTCCCTTGCGGGGGTCCCTGGTGAATACCGGCGGCATGTTAGACTCCGCGCCTCCTTGTGTAGCTGAGCCTATACTTGCAGGTACTAAAGTCACCTCTGTGACAATATGTTTCCTGTAACCTGAACCTTAGATCTCAATAAAGTGCTTGTGTTATCATATTTAACTATAAATTCAATAACATTTGTTCAAAAACAACTGTGGGTTCGAACTGCTATAAAATTAATTTTGTACAAGTGAATTTGTAAGTGAATGTGTGCGTTGTTTATAGTGCGATTGCGTCATAACATGTGGTGTACTAATCGCAATCACATGGTAAAACAATAATAATCATTATAGTTTCTTTCATCCAATTATTTGACTTTGACACAGGCTTGGTGTAAATCTGCAGTCAAATTGTATGGAGTTATATACGTTACACACAAAGAGGAGAGCTCCATTGATCCATTGCTAATTGTCATTGCTGAAATACAAATACTAGGGATGGCAGGCTTGGTCTTCTGAATTTTCAGTAAACTTGTACTGCGTTATATAGGTTACACACAAAGAGGAGAGCTCCATTGCTCCATCGCTCCAATGCTAATTGTCAATGCTGAAATACAAATACTAGGGCTGGCAGTCTGTGTCTACATCTGCAGTCCCATTGTACTCTGTTATATAGCTCACACACAAACAGGAGAGCTCCATTGCTATTTGTCATTTTTGAAATAGAAATAATAGGGCTGGCAGTCTTGGTCTAAATCTGCAGTCACATTGTACTGTGTTATCCAAATGGATTCACAGCAGTACACAGAAGACCGAAGCATTATTGAGACTGACACAAATATAGGGAAGGGTGCACAAAAAAAGGCAAGACATTCAACAAAACTTCAAACAGTGATGGGGGAATGGGTTGGAGGGGGTAAGGGAGGGGGAGACACAAGCCCAAGGTTTTATTGAATAAACAGAAACATAGGGGGAGAAGGAGAAAAGGGAGATAGAAAATTAATCATCTTCCTCTTCCTCAGGACTGTCTATGGTGTTATTGTCTCTTAGTAGGCTGGGGATCAGCTTACGATAGTCCTGGATGGTCATCTTCTCCCTTTTCAAGATGAGGCGATTCCTGGCAAGCCAAATAACATCCTTAAAGCAGTTCATAAGGGACCAGGCCTCCTGGATTGCACCAATGATGTGGGTCCCAGGAAATAATAAATAAAATACTGAATGGTATGAAAGGTAAATTCTGGGCACACTATCCTTAAGTTCAGGCTCCAAGGCATCCAACAGTGCCTGTGCAGTGGGACAGTTCCAAAATATAGGCTGTGCTGTTTCCCTTCTGGTGATTCAGAAGGGGTAGTGGACATATCGGCACAGGTTCCAGGAGTGCATGAATGTCCTGAGATGCAGACCCCCCTGGATATCCATCCATGCAATGTCTTTGTGTCTATTAGTCAGCCTCTTAGAGGCCACATTCTCCCACACGTGTTTTGTTGTTGCAGCAGGGAGCCCTGGAACAGACTCAATAATGTAATTAGCTCTGATGAGCTTATGAACAGTTTTTGGCTTCCACAAGTCTGGTTTAAGTCCATCCAGATGGTACACCCTCACACATTGTCCAACAACCAGGTAAAACCAAGGTATAGTCCAGTTGTAAGGGAAGGAGCTGTCCCATTTGTCCCAACCAAGGGTCCTCCAAAGAGGCAGGAGGAAAAAGTGAGACATGGACTTCTGAGCAGAGCAAATGTTCTTTTCAATAAGAGTTCTGCGGATGCAGTTGCAGACAAAGAAGGCTCGCAGCATGGTGGGGATATCAGGGATCCCTTTCCTACCTTTGAGGGTCTCCTTATACATGACCGCCTGCTTCACTTTGTCCATGTATTAGCTGTAGAATTACCACAGTTATCCAAAGAACGGGTGGAGCGATCAAATGAACCATAACTGATTTCATGATCCAATGACAATTCCATCTTGCACCACTTTTCTTTACTGACACTGCTGTGTGGCAATGTTTCCTAGCTGTGCTAGGAACTGCCGTGTGTTTGAGTCATTGCTCTGTTGCTTAGCCAGTCAAGGTGCTGCAGTCTTTGTTTGAAAGTGTATGAAAATAGTATTGTGACCTGTGAGGTGGACTGCAAATGACTTGAAAAGAGTGTTATTGAGGTTAATAATAATGTAGGAACAAAAAAACAAGAAAAATTTGGTGATTTTAGCTATTTTTCTAAAAAAATACAGATCCAAAACCAAAACACACGAGCGCGGTTTTGCCAAAACCAAAACACGAAGTTAATCCAGAACCAAAACCAAAACCAAAACCAAAACACGGGGGTCAGTGAACATCTTTAATTTGAGCATAGTTTAGCAATTTTTCTAAAAAATACAGATCCAAAAGTAAAACCAAAACATGCGAGGACGGTTTTGCCAAAACCAACACCAAAACCAAAAAACAAACTTAATCCAGATCTAAAACCAAAACCAAATCATCAGGGTCAGTGAACATCTGTAATTTTTATATTATTTCCCAACAGTTTCATGCTCACTAATACCTGCTGCCTAAGGCAGCTGCTAGTTTCCCTTCTTGTAGGTGTCCCTTGTTATACATATGACTTTATGCCTAATGAACTACATATTGGGTTACTTTATATTGGTTGGATTAAATAATACATCAAATGTGCAAACTTGACTGCGGATATGACTACTAAAAAATGATAACACATTTTTAGTTTACCATGGAGTTTTAATTTATTGTGAGATCTAAAAGCAATATAAAAGCAGACTTTATCTATTGTTTTTCTTTTAAAATAACACTTTATTTATCACATAATTTATTTTATGCAGGGGTGACTCAATGTTAAATTAATCACAGATATTTAGTAATATCCATGTCTACATCAAAGCAATAGAGAGCGACGTGATTAGTTTATTACGGATAGATCAAAAAATCAATTGTTATGTGAATTGGACATGGATGAATTGAAAATATACTTTTCTTTCTGAGGTCATTGTTTTCACACAGGTTTTGTGCACATCATAAAAATAGCATGGTCTGGTCCTCGTTTCCAATATTGCAGATATATGATATTGGCAATTGTAGTGCATCAAGGTCTTTTGGTATAGAGTACTGCATATAACGGGATAAATGGAGAATGAGTACTATACCAGTTTGCGTAGCATACCTTGCATGATGCCCAGAAAATCAAACCGCTTGTTTGCAAATGTCCCATTTTCATTGACTAGTGATTCTTGGGCATATAATATGCTTTTGGGTGCATGAGTCATGGAGTTGTTTCTGCTTTATTAGAGAGGTTTAAAAAGTTTTATTGATGACTAATAGCAAACAAATTTGCTGCAAATAAAATAAATGGTTAAAATATGTATGTGACATTTGCCTAGCGTAAACCAGGCGCATATGCTACTGTTAGTGACTGGCATCTTAACATAGTTGCTGCTTTGCATATTGTCACAGTTATAGCTTTCTTAATAAAAGTGAATTGTGCCTTTGATTTGGAGCGTAATTACGGCAACTGTGCATCAGACCAGATGTGCTCAGTGGACCATGACTAGCAAGAAAATGTCCCTGGAATTTTTTTTTGCAATGCTGGGAAATTTGGGAGCCCCATACTGTATATTTTATGCTATTACTAACATATCATCTTGCGAAGAAACAATGTTATGTAAAATTTTGTCCATTAAACAGAAACATTATATTTCAGGGCTACCTCTTCATAGGTTTCTTATTTGTTCTAGTAATGAATGAAATACACAATGATATGCTCAACGTTAGAAAATTAGCATGAAATGATTACAGCTTTAAACACTGGTAAAAGGACCTGTGGTTCTCTAGCTACTGTGGAGCTACAAGTCCCATCAGCTGACAAGACATGCTGGAGTTTTACAGCAACTAAGCGCCACAGTCTGTCAAACATTTTGGTAATGCCGTATAATAATTATTAGAGGCACTCAATAAAAGTCTTTGTCATTATATAATTTTACTGTAGTCTAAATCTTTGAAAAGGAATACAATTTTCTGGTAGACATTTCAGTATATGTAAGAAAGAATAGAGACTGTATACGCTTGTTGAAATGTCTTCATTAAGGAGAGCACAACAGTAGCCTGTTCTCTCTAAAATAGTGTCTTATAATAAGTATACTATATTATAGCAAGAGGTCTTGTGAAAAAAGACACAATGTGGTGCCACTTATAAATATTTACTATCTTAAAGGAGTTGTGTATGTGGTGGAGAGACTGTGATTATAAATATACTTTATAATACATGGACATAGTGACTAATATAGAGAATTGATTGCACTATACTTATAATGAATATAAGAATCAATATTATAACAACATACATTAGTCCAACATTAGATTTAGAAGAATTGATGGTCTTAAATATATGTAATAGTTACAATAATTGCAGTACTATAAATGTACTCTGATACAAACATATGACCTAATGTCACAAGATGGAATCATTGAGAATATTCTAAAGAAATGTAAAAGATGTTTCTGTGTTCTCTGTGTAATAAATGGCACAACACCTATAGGGGAGATAATTTCTAGTAAATGTCAATAATAAGCAGCAAAAGATCAACTACATACCTATTTAAGGTCATAAGATAAACTCATAATTAAAAAAATTAAATAATACTACAAATGTCCCAGGTGTATATATAAGTACACAGATGTCCGATATTCCGACCAATATTGATGATTAAAAAACACATAGTTAAAATTACGCCTAGAGATTCAGAAGGAGAAATTACATTGTATATAACTACAGGAGCTTCCTTACTGGTGTGTTGATTTACACATCTTTTAACTCACTATTTCTTACTGTTTTCACTTCTATACTCCCATTATATAATTTCGCCTAAACAAAGGTTAATGTGTTATGATATATATTTTTAAACCTTATTAATAAAGAAATATGATTTTAATCAACTGTAAGAGTAAAAAAAAAAGGGTGGAATGTGTCTTAATAGAGAGAATCTATGCCTTAATAGAGAGAATCCTTCTCTTTCTTTTTCTATATGGCTAAATGTATGTTTCTTGGTAGCACCCTCTGCTCTGTGAACAATTAAGTGAATTTGACAATAAATGTTAAAAGTTAAAATGTTAAAAATGTTAAAAGTGCAGGTACATTCAGAACATTGATATTACCCCTATTATATATGGGGTCTCTGTGCAGAGTTTCTCTGTATTCTTTCTTCTTTGATTTCTATACAGTATATGTGACTTTTATCATATTTTTCAAACACAATGTATTATAGCACAAAGCAAACAATTTATTGTAAAACTAAATTATGTTGATTGAAATGAGTGGACTGTGTTTAAAACAGTTTGAAAATGCTTAAACTGCAGTTTACATTTACAGACTTATCAGATTTTAGAGGCTAAGGATACAAGAATGACACAGCAATAGTGTAGCATGGGTGGGTCTTGAAAAAGGCTCTTATAAATAGGAAGGGTTTATCAGGTGTTCAGTATTCCATCTTGTTACTGCAGTTGTACTAACAACCTCTAATCAGAAAGCCACCATGGTCCACTGGACATCTGAAGAGAGAGCCGCCATCACTTCTGCATGGTCCAAAATCAATCTTGAACAGGATGGTCTGGACGCTCTGAGCAGGTAACACAAAACTTTATAAGGTAGTACATTGTACAGTGCAGGAAATCCATTTAAATAATATACAGCGTAAGATATACATTTTAGAAAATTAACAGTTATCATTGTATCACTTATAACAATTTCATTAAGTATGTAGAAAATACATAAATATATTAGAATTATTTAAGTAGCATAGTATAGACATAGAACGGATAAGTTGAAAACAGAACATATTAATCATTATTCTTCTGCAATCTTTTTGTATACATTAGGCTGCTTTTCGTCTACCCTTGGACCCAGAGGTATTTCAGCAGCTTTGGAAACCTGTCCAATATTAATGCCATCACTGGTAATCCCAAGGTCCGTGAGCATGGCAAGAAGGTGCTCACTGCTATTGGCAATTCCATTAAACATCTGGATGATATTAAAGGTTACCTGATTGACCTCAGCAAGGAGCACGCCCAGGTGCTGCATGTGGACCCCGAGAACTTCAAGGTACAGTAATAAAGCTGCATGACCATAGTCTTTTTTGTTGTCATTCAGTTCTTTTTCAAGTAATTCTGAGTAAATGGTATTGAGTTAAAAAGTAGGGAGTACTTAGTCATGATGGCAGAAAGTACTAGTCTGATAACTACCTAAACTGTATTTTAAAGAAAATAACTAATATTATGAAAGAGTAATATATTATGACATAAACCACATTTTTGCTTATATACCGTCTGTAATTCAGAAATCTATCATTAAGAAAGGAGAGGGAAATATCCACACATAGTAAACATGTAACCGTGAGACTTGCCGCTCCTAAACCAACAGAATTTCAGCCATTCAGGTGATAATCACCCCTAAGTGCCACTGCAGCCAGAAGCACTCTAGTTCAGTAGCACTCTGGGGTGAGAATCAGAAGCACTCTAGGGTGACAATCAGAAGCACTCTTGTGTGAGATTCAGAAGCACTCTAGGGTGAGAATCAACAGCACTCTAGCGTGAGAACCAGAAGCACTCTAGGGTGAGAATCTCTGGAATGAGAGAGGTCCTGTATCAGACCCATCTGTACATATAAACTGTAAAATAATTGTGAGAAAGCAATGGTCTCAGAAATAAATGTATGTTTATCACCTTTCACTTCTATGCACAACTTCCATCTCACCTGATTTAATAAACTAATCATGTTGCTCTCTATTCACAGCGTTTCGGTGAGGTGCTGGTGATCGTCTTGGCTGACAAGCTGGGTGCTGCATTCACCCCTAAAGTCCATGCTGCCTGGGAGAAGTTTGTTGCAGTCCTGGTGTCTGCTCTGAGCCATGGCTACCACTAAATCTCTGTGATTATATTAACATTGAGTCACCTCTGCATCAGATCTGTTGTATGAAAAATAAAAAGTCATTTTAAAAGAAAAACAATACATTATGTTTTCTTTTAGATTCCTATCGTTAAATAAATGAAAACTCAATGGTAAACTTAATAACAATTTGTTATCATTTTGGATTAATGATGACAAAGCTTAGTCATGTGGGACACACATAATGTACTATTTCTTCACACCTATATAAAGTAACTCAATGTGTAGTTCCTTAGGTATAAAGTCATATATACATTTGGATGTGCCTATAAGATGGCAAACTGTGGGAGCTGCCTCAAGAAGCAGTATTTGGTGGGCAGCAAACCGGAGGGGGAATAATATTGTCTATAATGTCTAAATCTGTGTGTCCTGCCTTATTGCAAGACATAATAATTTTGACATCTCAATATCTCAATATGTATCTGTAATGGGGTACTCTACTTATATAAAAATGTCTATGGTTGTTTGTGTAGGATATAAAAAAGGTTTAATTACAACCTCAGGCAGCACACACTTACTCATTAGGCTAAATTAGTTTTGTACATACTTTTTGAACTTCACATCCAATGACCTTCTGCAGGCAGTAAGGATGATTTACAACCCACAAAAAAAAGCAAATCCACATTGCTTCTTTATGTGTGCATGTTCATCTATAGCACATTTCAAGGTGTACACCCACTCCTGATCCTGGTTTTGAATCCACCTGAAAATAGATAAAGCCAGTGTCTGATTAAGGGTTCTAGCTGCCCTAGGCTAATACACCAATCCTAAGTTCCTGAAGCATGTTGCACATAATCAGTAGGTCAAAAAGGAGCATAAATGGGCTGACCCCACTGGAATCTATTTGTGTCAAAGATCCCCTTCAGAGAGGTATTATTTCCAATTTATGTAACCTCCTTGTCACTTCTAGACAGACCAACTGCCCAGTCCCCGAACTTAAATGGGAAGCCAACTTGGGCAGGCCACCAGATGAGGACACCTGGTCAGTATTCAGAGAGCGGGTCTCAAGGACCTCTATCTCCTCTCTTCTGAAAGAAAATAGGTTGAAAACAATATATGGGACCACATCCTATCTATGTTGACGCGGATGCGGCGAACAAGGATTTTTCCTTCACATCTGGTGGTCCTGCCTAAAGATTGTTCTGTTTTTGGATGATGTGACTGCTCTACTAAGTGACAGGTGTGGCCATACTATTGGGGGCATGGCTTGCATCGTTGGGGGCGTACCTAACATGTGAAAAGAACTAGGCCACCCTCCTACAGAAAAAGGCACCCCTAAATAATTACTGAGCAGTCCTGTTTTTTAAGTGGTTTAACATCTTAATAAGACTTAAACATCTTAATAAGTATTTAAGTCAAGACAGAAATATTTATTATGGATAGATCAGGTATTCCCAGGCGCTAATGTATAAAAGATAGTAGCAATATTAGTATGTTGTGAACAATCGGCTAGATGCCTGATTTATTTGACACAGTAAAAATGACCAGTAATTAGTGTGCTGGTACATGTAAAACAATGACAGACTGTTCAAAACACAGAGAGTCAATGGCTTGTACAAAACTGTGTATCTAATACACAAGAGGATAAAACAATAATGACTGAATAGCTGGTTTCAGATATTGAGGTACACTCCAGAGCCTTATGCCAATGAGTCCAATAGTCCTTAAGACTGTATATGGATTAATTCAGTTCACAAAGGTTGCACTGGGAGTCCATTTATATAAACAATAAGTGCGATCATGTGCAGTGAGTTCATACACTTACTGTAGGACGCTAGTGTTGTGCAGCAACTAGCCTAGATTCAGAGATTTCGCCCAGAATAGTCCTGGTCCGGATTCTGGGTTCAGTCATTATTGTTTTATCCTCTTGTGCATTAGATACACAGTTTTGTACAAGTCATTGACTCTCTGTGTTTTGAACATTCTGTCATTGTTTTACATGTACCAGGACACCAATTACTGGTCATTTTTACTGTGTCAAATAAATCAGGCATCTAGCCGATTGTTCACAACATACTAATATTGCTACTATCTTTTATACATTAGCGCCTGGGAATACCTGATCTATCCATTATAATTCTGGGGAGTAGGACTAGCCCCATTCACTTCCTTATGGCTGCTCATACATAGATTTAGAAGTGCGGACCCCATTTTTGCCACTATCCAGAAATATTTATTAAGTTGTTTGCAAAAATAATACGCATAAATCTAAGGATTTGCCCTTGTTACTTTTGTCGCTCTCTAATCACACTGTGCCCCTTCACAATATCACATGTGCCCCTTCATTGCCACTTTTGCCCCTTCATAATATCACATGTGCGCCTTCACATCACCTCTGTGTCCCTTCACATCCGCTCTGGGCCCCTTCATCACCACACTGTGTATTACCCTATTAAGATATATGGCTAGGGCTTTTGCACAGTCACAGATTAGGAAGGTGATGGATCTATATGAATCACAGTGTAAGGTTCTTCTCTGACGTATGCAGGACAATTATTAAAGCCTCTAGCATAAAGCCAGGCAAGGTAGAGAGCTTGTTTGATTGGTGTAGAAGTTTACCTCACCCTATGTGCCTCCGTTGTTTTACTTACCTTTCTATTGCCATTTTCTCTTTTGCATTCTTCTTTTCTGGTCTTCTTGTCTTCCTGTCTTCTTTCTTCACTGGCGCCCTGCTCCTCTCTGCTCCTCGGTTAGTCCTCACTGTGGCCGGAAACAGAATTAAAAAAAAGCAGTCACGTGATCGCGCGGCGGCTCCCGGCAGTCTCTCCTCCTCTCTGCTATCATGTCACACCCGACAGTCAGTGGTAGCAGAGAGGAGGAGAGACTGCCGGGAGCCGCCGTACGATAACGTGGCTGCTTTTTTTATTCTATTTCCGGACGCAATTTGTTTTATTATGCCAGCGCACAGAGGGGGATGGCAGGCGGAGGGGAGTGCCCCTCCACCTTGCCTACCCCGCTCACCGCCGGCCCTGGGGGGGGTCCTCTGGGGACCGCTGGGTCCTACGCAGTTACCTTGTTGCCCAGCGGTACATTCTGCCCTGATCCAGACAGCACCTCATAAATAAAATTTGGTTCCTTGGCACCAATGGAAAAAATGTTGGCATACCTAAACAATAAATCCCACAAATTCTCTCAAATCTGGTGTGATTGGTTTATATATATAATAACCCCTCCAGTTCACATGACACCAGTGCTCATCCTCAGGATACTTCATCCATCTTCTTATAACCTGTCAAATTTGTTGTTAAATATTGATTCTGTTTTCCTCAAGTAGAGGAATGCTGGCCGTCGGGAGCCCAGTGTCTTGCCTTAGTCTATCCCTCCTCCCCCACTACATACATACTCTCCCTCCCTTCCTTATCACATTACAGAAAATAGACCTCAAACTCCGATATATCATTCAATGGTTTGGTGTTTAATATTTTGATACAGTTCAGGCCATCTAATTGAATGTGAACTTTATTTGCCTTTTTGTCACCTTTTTTGTACTTTCTTCTGTGTACAGGCTGGGTCTCTCACCTATTCTGGCCTAATTTGGCTTTCTACATTGTATGGTGTGTTGGTACTTTATAAATAAAAAAAAAAGTCTATATTAAGACCTGCTAGAGTTAGTGCATGTTTAAAAAGAGAATGCAACTTCAGTGCAGTTCAGGCCGTATTGAAATCCAAGCATAAACGTTTTGATTTGAATCTGGGTGGAAGTACGTTCTGCCTGAATAGTACTTGTCCTACCAAGACAGACAGAACAGACTGCTATATATTTTCACATATTTAATTACAATAAAAGCTAACATAAGAATGCATAAAGCTTTTATTTTATCAAAATTTTAAATAACAACTGTTAACAATATAATCATTAATATAAATAATTATTTTCAAATTATAAATTATTTTGTCAAATTGTTTTAATATTTTTCTATATTTTCTTTATTACAGAATTAAAGATGATTTCAATGCGTACTGTATATGCGATACGTTTTATAAAACATCTTAGTTACATACACTTGTTCTATAGTAGTTACTGGCACGCATGCGTGTACCTTTTAATTTAAAGTCTATACCATACCATCCAACCAGATGGGTCTTGGCCAGCATGTAGGGGCAAGTTGAAGTGTGACAAACATCAGCTGAATGAAAATAAAGTTTTCACTGCTCTTTGTGCCTTGAGCTGGTTAAAATTGTATTTGTGAAACGTCTGTGAAGCAGGGGGCTAGGATGGGGAGAAGTGAAGGTAGCAGGGAGGAGGTGAGTAAGATGGAAGATAGAAACAGAGCAGGGGGATGGACAAGATATTGAGGAAGGTGAGAGATAGAGGACAACATGGGAGAGTCAGAGATTAATAGCAAATGGGAGAGAGAACAAGAGGGGTTAGGAAACAAAATTAGGAGAGCTATAGGACAAGGCTGTTCGTGGACAGTGTTGTTCTGCCTTACCTGTTATTGCAGCTTTCACAACCTGCTGCTGCTTTCATGTCTGGATCCTTGAATGTTGGGGCTTGATTGAAATATAGAAAACCGAGCAGTGAGGGAAAAGAGTACATAACACAGATCATGCAGTATATTATACATACTTCCAACCTTCAAAAAAGTCACATATTAGCCTTAATTTTGAGAATGAAAAAACTAGCCTAAAAATACCTCAGCACATACATATCACTCATCCCACATGCCCCTCACTTACTCCAAAATGCCACTATATGCCATTCCGACCCTTCACATGCTCCAAAATAGACCAATATGCCCTACAGACAGAAGCAGTTGTACACCAGGATCATCAGCACATACTATATGTTACTCTGAATAAATTATTCACTTAAATTGTATAAACTCCATAGTGTCAATATCTCTCTTTTCACACACCCAACCTCTTTTTGATGTCCATTTATTACCAGTGTATTTACCATATAATAAACATGCGGACCAATAGTCATATTACTTTGAAGGGGGCAGTGACCCCTACCAAACGCCATATGCTTAGTAGTAGCTGACTGCAATGCTCTCCTACCACCGCTGTGATCCCTTTAAAGGAAATCACAGCCCGCCATTCAGTGACACAACTGCTGGCCCTAACACATAATAAATCCTCTCTATAAAGAGCCTAAGCCTTTGGTCAGCCAGCTGCACGGGGTGAAACAAGTGCACTTGGTCAACCGTAAATAGTGGGTGGTCAACAACGATACCCTCCAGAGTGCAAATGACCTGTCCTGTGGACATATGGAGCTTTTTTAGGCAGCAGTTGAAGCGGGTGGTGGGTCTCCAGGAGAGGCGAGTATGAGGTTGGACCAACGTCATTTAACCGTTGGCCACAGTGCCCGAATGACCTTCAAATCCTCCCTAATGGAGACTAAGAGGTCTAAGGACTTGTCTTTGGCTAGGTCATTGCCTCTCAGATGGTGAACCAGAATGTCGGGAGGACCGTGTACAGTCACCTTCTCTGTCAATAGCGGGATAAGGGACTCCCATGTCAATCCCCTATTTCCCACCCACCTGATATGATAAGGTCGGAGAAAGAGGTCCAGTTTCAGGTTAAATGGTGTCTGGACGCCCAGTACACTTATGAGTTGCCAATTATGCCAATCCAGATGTTCTGGACAGGGATACCTAGGACGAAGCATAACAACGGCCGGTCAGGAACTTTGTGCAATGTGGACGTCAACCATTGGACCGCCTTGAGTAGGCCCACGTAAGGAAAGGTTGGCCATCATATACAGGCCACTGTGGGGTGGTGGACCATACCTCAAAAATCAAGCCCCTGCTGTAGCAGCAGGCCTCACACCATGAAAACAAGCTCCTTCAAAAGCAGGGAGATGCATACCGGGGTGACTCCCATGCAAAAGCAGTGGGAAAACTTGGGCTGGAGGGAGGGGGCTGTAACCCATATGAAGGTGAAAACCCATAAAATACCCGAAAGCTCACCACTAATCAGGACTGTGTCCGGGTAAAAAAATAGGAGAAAATCCCTTCATGCCTCCGCTAAAAGCGATGAGCAGAAGATCCCTCGGTTACCGGAAAGAAGGAAGGAGAGGCAGATACCCAGTAGAAATTAATTTTTGAGGCCTCATGTATATATTATACACAGCAAACTTCCAATGTCCTAACGATTTAATGGATGCTGTGAAAGCGCCCATCTTGGCCGTAACAGTAGCTGTCCCAATCCGAAAAGGAGTGCGTGCCGTATTGCGTAAGGTCTAGACCCACATAAGCCAATGAGCGCTTCATAAGCGCTTTGAAATTAAATTTCGCGAGGGGGTGCCATCGGCATGAAGCAACCACAAATCCCCCTCCTCAGGGCGTACCCCCTGCCTATCTCGTGCAAAGGGCAACTGGGCAGAAAGCCAGATCATCCTGGGCGGGTAATTTCAACTACTGCCCTTTACCATCTTGATCTGTTTTGGGTTTAACTATTTTACATGTGAAGTGTGAAGAAGAAATAATCGTATTCCTGGTTAGCATATTTGTGCCACAGCACTCCGTAGACTGTGCAACTAGCCAGTTGACCTGGATGACTCCATGAAAGGCAAGGGAAAACGCAGCGCTAAATAGAAGGGACCCATAATCATCAGTTGTTAAAGCTGGCAAAGCGCAAATCAAGTTAAACAACATTTCTGCGTCTATGGGTCTCCTCTTATCTGTCCCTGTGGGCTGGAGCTTGGCCCATCCTTTGAGAGCATTAGTTATTAGGAATGATTTTGTGGGATCAATCCCAACTTGCGACGGGACATGATTGAGATGCCTGAAACCGTGGAAGCCATGGTTGTTTTCGTCACCCCATTTTGATATGAAAGCCACATAAATTCATACATGTTGTCGCTGATTTTTGAGGTGCTGGGAACCATGGACCCTAGGAGTCTAGCAATTGGTGCCAGGCTGCATGTTAAGTCTTCATGGTGGGGGTAGCCAATGAAGCCTCCAGGAGACCTCTTATGTCCAGTGCCGGATTAAGGGGGGGCACAGGGGGAATGTGACCTGGGCCCCCCTCTATCTGAGGGCCCCCCAGCGCAGGCCGCAAGCTGATCAGATCACCTGCCAGTTGGTTAACCGATAATAATGCTTGTGCGACTGTGAGGCCCCCCGACGCAAGCGCACCCCCCTCACAAAATTTGACAGTTTGATGTACAGCAGCACTGCGGCTGCTGTACATTCTAAGATGCCTGAAATGGAGCTGCTGGCATGTGCAATCGCATTAGCTCCTGGACCATACCAAAAGAGACTTGGGGCTCTGTGCACACTTTCACATGGATATATATAATTGAATATATATATATATATATATATATATATATATATATATATATATATATATATATATATATATATATATATATATATACATACACACACACACATACATACATATATAGCAATGATACCGAACATTGAAAAAAAAAAAAGAAATATTGATAACATGACACCAATTTATATATATATATATATATATATATATATATATATATATATATATATATAAATATATATATAGATAGATAGATAGTCAAAACTGATGTTATTTTATCAGTGTTTCTTTTTTTTTTTTTTTAATGTACAGTATCAATGCTAGTTTCAGGGACGGGCTGGGATGGAGAGCTGGGGGGCATATGCCCGCTGGGCTGGACAGAAAACAGACTATTTTGGGCAGGTCCCTGCACTGGCCCAAGACTCTACTACTTGGTGGCTGGCCCCTCCTCCGAGACCAGCCACCTTCTATCATTGGCCGCGGATCCTTACGATCCACCCCTCCTTTCCCTATGTGTGACCTGCTATTGGTGTCACATGGGACATGCACCACATGACAGGTGCCGTCCCATGTGTGAAGAGAAACAAGGCCATACAGCGTGCGAACAGAACAAAGTTAGTGGGGTAGTATGTTAATATAATGTGTGTGTGAGAGGGGGTAGTATGTTAATATAATGCGTGTGTGAGAGAGGGTAGTATGTTATTATAACGTGTGTTTGAAGGGGGGTTCTTATTATAATGTGGGAGGTAGATTATTAATTTAATGGTGGATTGCAGGTGGATGCTATTTTATTGAAGGGTAATGGTGGAGCAATTTAATTTAATAGTCGGGTCTATCAATTTAAGATGGGGTGATTGGACCTTAAAATTTAATGTTAGGGTGGTTTGGAAGCTTATAAATGAATGTGGGGCTGTTTTGGGGAAAATAAGGTCTTTTTATTAAATGTGAACATGAATTATTTAATGCCGTGGATATTGAAAATGGTTATATTTTTTAAACGTGAATGCCATTTAATTTATTGATAGGGCTGTTTGGAGGGACGGAAATATGTTTATATATTAAATGAGAATACTATTGTTTTAATGCTGGGGCTGGTTGGAATTTTCTAAGTTTCATATACCTATTTTTTTTTCCAAATAGGGCCTCCAACATTCAAAGATCCAGACAAGCAGCAACCGAGCTAAAGACACCAGCAGCCGCAGGTGGTGAAAGTGACAAGAACAGGTGGGATAGAGCAGGACAATCTGCCAACTGTCCTGAATCTGGTCGGGCACTCCTAAATTTGGGTGATTGTCTCGCGTAGTCAGGATTGGGTCCGACTGCAAGGACAGTTGGAAGGTATGTTCCGCTTCACACTGTACTGCTCACAAAGGAAGAGCGGTGTGCACCTAACAGTAGTGCACACTGTATTGCCTGTGTATTTGTATAAAATGATAACCGTGTTACATCATAGGGGCCCCCCTGTCTAAAGCGCCCCGGGACCCCCAGAGCCTTAAACCAGTTCTGCTTATGTCTAATATTAAGGTGTTCATCTTTGTAATCTTGGCCATGGGTAACCTACAGCCCCCTTCCTTGGAGTCAATTTCAATGCCCAGGAAAGACAAGCGGGGCAGTGGCCCCTCTGTCCCATTGTGGGCAATGGGGATTCCTATTACGAAGAACAAGGGGCCCGATTCATCAAGGTACAGAAATGCATCTATATTTGCGTTGCATACTTTGAGTGACCCAGACACTTACACGAGAGAAATAAGTACCTCAAACTCCAAAAACACACCCTCCTGTGGTCTTCTACACTTAAGTCACGGAAATAAGAATTGCAAATGCAAAAAACACACCTACCTGCGGATCTTTAAACAAGGTACAAGCACAAGCGACGGATCTCAAGCAATTGACGTGAACCTAAGAAATGTATACGTCACGCTCAATGTGGGAGGGCCGAACAGTTTGTTTACACAGAACAAAACACAATGCCTGTGGTTTATTTTCACGGGATAGCTCTTTACTGATCAATCAGTGGCAAATAACAATGATGTGATACACTCTGAATGATGTTTTTTGTTTGCTATTAATTAGCATAATATACACTTAACTTAAACACATTGCTGAAGACTTTTGTGTTTAGGATTTCAAATCGCCGTATAGTACGCAAAATGCATGGACATGACTACATTAAAAGCACATGAATAATGAATATATCAAAATGTATGTTGTATAAATCCATCTTGCTTTTCAGGAAAATGCATAGCATACTCTTCCATAAAGGATACACACACACACGTATACAACCTCAACACATATAAAGGGTTTCTGTCTGGATTAGAACTCATGACTGCCTTTATGGAAAGCAGGACAGCTAACCACCAGCACAACCTGTGATTTGAAAATGTTGGAAGAACACTAACAATACTGCATGTATGCTACACAGGAAACTTACACTTAATAGTACTCTTCATTATTCACACAAATTACTGTCTAAATAGCATTCTCACAGGTAGCTCAGTGGTTAGCACTTTGGACTCACAGCACAGCAGGCATGAGTTCAAATACCAAGCATACCCATTACTATTGTCTGCGCATTGTGGACTATAATCATTATGCTAAAAAGAAACACAGGAACTTGACACAATGGTTTTATTTTTTAAATTTGTTTGGTTCTACACGCTCAACCACATTGTAAAATATGCCCTCATATTTATCCTGTATTGTAAAAAACTAATTTTGGGGGGGGAACTTTTGAAAAGCCTCAGGGCCCACTGTTCACATGCACATTATTATGTGCATGCTGACATTTATTACTACGAATGGATTAAGAGGGGGGGGGGATTTGGAGGGGACAGCCTCTTTGCAGTTAAATGCAACATTACCTGCAAACAGACTTTCATCTGGATCCACCACGTACAGGTTATGTGATGTACTCAGCTTTATCCAAACACAACGCTCACCACACTTCAGTACCATGGAGCTTTGCAACGCTTGCACTTCTGCTTTATACCACTTACGCCACTTCTGGGTACAGTTTCGATGTTCTCTTCAATGTGTGACTGGCTTTGCTCTGATAGTTGAACGCAATCTTGGACTATCGCTACAATGACACATGATTTGGGGAAATTGTTAACTAGCTAGGGCATTTGACCTTTTGGAATTTATCTTGCACACAAGGCCTACAGATGCCATACCTCTTAGTGGGGTGGCTTGTTGGTGGGTGTCACATGTTCCTTTTGGATGATATGCAAAGAGCAAAAGAAAATATTTTCAAGTATAGAAATGATGATGGTTTTCGAAACAAACAATCTTCCATAAATGTTACTGTTTTCGGATTATTATATATATTCTCTTTTATCCTTACACCCACGTTATGTAATGAGATGAATAAAGACACACAAACCAAGTTTTTTTTTATAAATAACTTATATAATTTGTAAAGGCTTAAAATAGCCAAAAATATTTACAAACATAAATTAACTTATTTACAATAAAAGAATAAAAAAAAAATAATAATTTTTATTCCTACAAGGAAGCTCAGTAGGCAAATGTGGCCTTCCAGTCAGCCACCAATTGCCCCAGTTGGTTGTGGAGAAACTCAAGGTTAGAAATAAAATGGCCCATTTGAGCCAACAATTGGGCCGCTGTAGGTGGTGGGGGACGCAAATCTCGAGTTTCCTCCACGGGTGCTGACAGAAACCAAAATAATACATAAATATACATCCAGACGTAATTTGTCAAACAGACCAGACTTACTAGAGATGTGTACTGTTACATTACTTTCAAATGTTAGGCCTCTAGCTACAAAAGCATTTGGCCGCACATTAGACGTTCATAAGGCTTTGGTGTAGCATTTTTATAGATGTACTACATTCTGGTGTGCCCCGGGGAGAGGGGCGTGGACAAGGTTGTCTTAACAGCATTAAAGTCCCCAGACCAAAGCACTACACTGAGGCCCTACCTACACAATCAATCACAGGAATTCTTTGAAAATTGTCATGAAAATTAAGCTAATACTTATTGCTACCTCCCACAAATTCAGTGCACATTATAAAGTCTGCTGAAGAGCAGACATTAATCTATAAAAGTTTGGCAAATCTAACATGACCTTTGATTTTGCAAAGCAAAGATGTTCAAATCCAAATTCCAACTCATTTGTTTAATCATACAGACAGAGGTGGCACAGTACTAAATTACTTTGTAAAATTTTGGAATAATCAAGTGTTCAAACCAAACGTTAACTCGCTTTATTGAAAGAGAATTGTTTGATAATTGCATCTAGATCATTATATACTGACAAGTTGACAAGTCAATCGGGACCGTCTGTATGTGTTGCCCCTGCCCTGAATGGCCATGTGTTAAGATGGCCCTGGCTGGTCTTTTCTTGTTTACACAAACTCACATTTGGATGCCCATTATGATTGCAACCTGTGTCATAAATGTCACCTTTTATTCTACATGTGTTCCAGCAGGGATTAGTCACAAATTTTATGGACATTGCAGTGGTATCAAAATCAAAAAACCCTTTCTTGTAAAGGCTTACTATCTCCTAATGCCTCACCAGCTTGAGGCAGCAGCAGCTGGCTGTCGCCCTACTGGTCCTGCTGGACCTCGGGGTCTGGTTCCGCCTCTGCCTCCTCCAAAGACCAATCAGCCTCCTTAGAGGTGGAGGGAGAGGATTGGGGCGCAGGCTGGGACTCCTCCTCCGCCTCATCCTGGCTCTCGCCCTGCTCTTCCGCCTCCGTCTCTGGGTTGGTTTCGCCCTCGGGCCGGATGGCACCTGCTGCTGCAGCTGGTCCTGCTCAGCCTCCTCCTCCACCACCGCCTGGCGGCGGTGGTGGAGGAGGAAACAAGACAAAAAAAACCCCAGGGTATTGTTAACACAATCACCAGCTTAATAAACCGATAGTATTGTGATAATCAGCTGATCATACATTTTTAATAAACTTCTCATTGCCAGCAGACACAAATATTAGCTACTACAAAAGCAAAGAGCTAAACATGATAAACACAAAACATTTCACATGACCTGTCACAAATGTTTGTTTTTGGTATAGAGATGTTGAATATCTCAGTGGCCTAGTGGTTAACACTTTACTCTTACAGCACTGGGGTCAGGAGTTTGAGTCCTGGTTATAGCTTCATCTGTGTGGAATTTGCATGTTTGCTCCATACTTGCATGTGTTGATTCCAAAACATACTACTGGCCTGGTAATTTGGAAATTGCCAGAAGTCTGAGTGGAAATGTTAGGGCATTTAAGCCTGCAAGCTACTATGGGGCAGGTATAGATGTGAATGAGTTCTCTCTGTACAGCGCCACTTAATTAGTTGTGGGATATCAAATACTGTGGATGATGCCAATACTTTAGAAATCGTCCTTTGTTGGGACACCCTCACAGTGAAAATAGCCAGTTGCACCTTATGGGACCTTCCAAATCTTTGAAAATGAGCTAAGGTCTTTTCTTTATCAAAGCTGCCTTTCAAATGTTTTGCCAATAATAAAAACACATCTGGCACTCAATTCTGCAAATGGTTTTTAAGCTTAGGTCACCAATTTACAGCACTGGGGTCAAGAGTTGGAGAGCTTGATTCCAAAACCTGCATTAATGTCCTGAAGTTTCTCAGTAAATCTTGTGGGAAAGTAAATGTTCAGTAGCCAAATTTAGGAGACAGGAGCCAAAGCAGGTTGGGTGCATTGAAAGGGGAATGACTTTTCCAGTGTGGAGAAAGATTGATATGTGGTGTAGTGTAGTGGTAGGCCATGACAGGTGATTTGGGTGAACATAGTTGGATGCATATACCAAAAAAAAAACTTTAGACAAGTTTTCGGCGATTAATAAAGAACTCACTTCTTACAATCTCCTGCCGTAGCTCATGGAGCAGCTGGGGCTGACGCCGGCAGAGATCGCGTCAGTGCAGCTGGAGCAGGACAGTGCTGCAGTGCTTATTGAAGCGCCGGCGGAGGTATCTGCGGATCCTTTGGTAGGCCCGCAGCTTAACCTCATTGCTGACATAGCGGCCAGAGGGCACATTATCCATGCCCTCTGTCAGCACTCTCAGCTCCCTGCGACTAAATATAGCAGCCCTCATTTTGGAATGTCTCAAATTGAAATCTCCAGATTTTCACAAAATGGAGGACTCTGCTCTGTGATTGGTTCTCTGAGCACGTATGGGCATGCTCACGTCTCACGCGGATCTTTCAGACACCTGTGTGTGCAATGGTTGCTTATCCCTCCAAAAACATGGCGGCTGTCGCAGGTGAGTCGAGTACTCTGTGCTCTGCAATTAGGAAGAGAGTGTAAACCTGGTTTATTAATCAAATCATGCTTTTAAACCCACCTGGAGTTTGCTTTCATTCCTGTTCATTTGCTATTTTGCAGGGCAGGCCAGGCATATTAATGAAGTTAAGATTTTTTGTGGTGCTTATTAGCAATCCAACAAACAGTAAGTAAAAATTTTTCTGATATATTTTTATATATACAAAATGTTTGACTCACATAATGGAGGCAGCTTTTTAAGATGAAATATGTGCGACTTTGCTTAAAAAAAAAAAAAAAAATGCCCTTGGCCTCAAAATGTACATGGAAAGTATACAATTTAATGCTACACTCTGCTAATGGGCTTCCCCCTAACAAGTACACTAATAAGTTGAATATAGTATTGATGCTCACATTACCTGAACTTGGCTTTCATTCCTGTTCAATTTCTATTTTGCAGGCCAGGCCAAGTGACGTTTTAAATTGTGATCAGTTGTGGGTGATTTTTGTCTCATCAACAAACAGTAAGTAAAATGTGATATGATCTAATTGTAGTGTGATAAAATGTTTGTCTCACATTATGGAGGCAGCTATTTCGGATGATATATGTGTTACTTTGCTTTGCAAAAAAAAAAAACAAAGTGGTCTTGCCCTCAAAATGTACATGGAAAGTATACAATTTAATGCTACACTCTGCTAATGGGCTTCCCCCTAACAAACACACTAATAAGTTAAATATAGCATTGATGGTCAGATTACTGCAAATGTATCTATAAACTTATTTGGTTGAATCCAAAAATACAATGAATAAATAAAAAACAATAAATGTTTAGTCTACACTTTTAATCCTGGTGGTGGCTGTATTTTACAATCACCTTACATTTCAAATCACATTCTTGTGTTTCTGCTCAGGATTTTGAATGGGAGATAGGCGAGTTAACTGTGTTGGCAACGTGATAAACAATGTAATAAAATATAAAGTGGAGAGTAGTAGTATTAGCAGAATGTTGAATTAGTTATTTAAGCCAAATAATTTTAAAATACAGTTGCCTAAGTGACTGTTGGTTATATATAGAAACAACAATGTTTATTAGATTAAGGGGCATGTGGTTGATACATAGGTTGGAGTCTGGCAAATGCAATCTGTAAGGGGGTCGGTTGGCCTACAATGTTTCATTGCACCTGACTGTTTGCTTTGCCAATAAACACACTCCTTTTCTTGCCTAGAGCAATATGTCTGATGCAGGGCCCAGCTCAGAGCGGACCCCAGGGCTGCCAAGACCTATTTTCTCGGAAGCTGAGTTGGAAGTACTAGTGGATCAAGTAATCTTGCTGTTCCACAGCGATGAGCGGCAAATAACGGGCCATGAACGTGCTCAAAAATGGGAGGAAATAATAACCAAAATCAATGAAATATCTACTTGCAAGCGTAAAACGCAAGAAGTCCAGAAACGGTACAAATCAAATGTTTGTTTTTTAGCAAAATTTAGGTTGGATGACTGTAACCATAGTACTAGTTAGACAACTGTGAGCTTAACCCACCTTGTGTCTGTAAGTCATTTCTCTATCAGGGCCTTAGTTCTACTACAAAATCACCATGGGACTTAAGACATTAACCTGTTCACTTTTCTATCATTATCCATGCTGGAAAAGGCCCACACATTTAGAGTGTATTTGTTTCGTTATTTTGTGTGATTAGCAAAAGTACACAATTAAGTTACTTTTCCGTTTGTAAGCTGCTATTTCACAGCAAAATCTTTGTCATTTGCACAGATGGGCAGACTATACAGGCCGGCTTAAAGCAAAAATGGTGCGGGCGCACAAGCATGCACAAGGAACTGGGGGGTCCACTCCTGGATACATCTTTAAGACCTCTAGAGGAGCTTGCAAGTGGAGCAATTGCTCTTGTTGAGATCGTTGGGGTGGGCGACATAGACACTGGCTCTAGCCCACCCCAAACAGGAGAGCATGCTCCCCTAGGTACATGATGAGTTTCATTATTTAATGTCTATTAATGTTTGTGTCTGTATCAGCACATGTGTTAACTCTCAGGATGTGTCTTCTGTAAAACTTTAATGGCACAATGTGTTTGCCTATCACATAGTAGGAAAAGAAATGTACACACTGAAGACAAAATGTCTCAATATGTTGGGCTTTTAGAAAAAAGTAGCACCATAAGTGCCATAGTCTGCTTTTGTGGACTGTCAAGGCCTGTTTGCAAATTCCATGGAAGCTTACACTTTACCAATGCTACATCACGCGTGGCTAAAAATTTGATCAAATACAACCTTTAGCGTTACTGTTTGGATTTAATATCTTCTTGTTTCTTTTTCTCTATCTACAGATTGTGAACACCAGGCTGCTCCACAGGTGCAGGAGCAAGTTGCCCGTGATGTGGAGGAGACTCAGATGGATCTGGCTGGACTTTCAAGGGTGCAGACACTCTCACTCGCATCCCAAAGATTTGAAGACGCCACTGTGTCACAGAACACTCACCTTGCACAAATAGCGAGCACTCTACCCCGCATGGAGCAACAACTCACCACTCTGAATAGCACACTCACCACTTTCATGAGCACACCCACCACTTTCATGAGCACAGACACCACCCAAATGGCTACTCTAAATATCACAATGTCTACTATAGCAACACTCCTGGGTGATCTCTTGCATGCCCACTCCCAACGCACCTCCGGCACATTACATTCACCCATTTCAGACTATTCATTCACCAGCCCCCAACCCCAGTCGTTTGGTCCGTCTGTTGCCTCCCCCCTCCCTGGTCCGTCTGTTGCCTCCTCGCTCCCTGGTCCGTCTGTTGCCTCCTCCCTCCCTGGTCTGTCTGTTGCCTCCTCCCTCCCTGGTCCATCTTTTGCCTCCTCCCTCCCTGGTCCGTTTGTTGCCTCCCCCCTCCGTGGTCCGTCTGTTGCCTCCTCCCTCCCTGGTCCGTCTGTTGCCTCCCACCTCCCTGGTCCGTCTGTTGCCTCCCTCCTCCCTGGTCCATCTGTTGCCTCCCCCCTCCCTGGTCCGTCTGTTGCCTCCTGCCTCCCTGGTCCGTTTGTTGCCTCCACCCTCCCTGGTCCGTCTGTTGCCTCCTCCCTCCCTGGTCCGTCTGTTGCCTCCCCCCTCCTTGACCCGACCCTAGCCCATCTTTATTGAATGTCCTTTGCCCGTGCTTATGCCACCCCCCCTAGGCCTGCCCCCTGCCACCACCCTTGTCCTGCCCCCTGCCACCCCCCCTGGCCATGACCCTGCACCTTCACAGCGTTGGACACAATCTGTTCCCCTTGTAAATTTGGAAGCTTCCTTTGACTCCTCCACATCACGGGTAATCAGAAGTCACACCCATTGGTGTGAACCAATCCCAACAAAAAAGCGAAAAAAGAAATGATTTTTGTTTGAATCTACTTTTTTTTTTTTTTACGGTGTAAAAAAAACCCATTTTGTTATGTTTCTATTAAAATTCTATTAAAATTTATAGTCATACCAAACCTATGTGGCTGAAAATTTGTTAAAGCATTTTTTAAGGTGGTCTTTAAAATTCTATACCTTTTAATAAGTCTGATGACATTGTTAACTCAGAACACTGAGTCTACATTCCTTAATTTGTTTGTCTGACAAGACATTTATGTGTTAAATGGTAAGTTTATAGCTAGACTAAGGGCTAGATTTACTAAGCTGCGGGTTTGAAAAAAATGGGGATGTTGCCTATAGCAACCAATCAGATTCTAGCTGTCATTTTGTAGAATGTACTAAATAAATGAAAGCTAGAATCTGATTGGTTGCTATAGGCAACATCCCCACTTTTTTAAACCCGCAACTTAGTAAATCTAGCCCTAAGTGTCATAATGGGTCTGATTCATTAAGGATCTTAACTTGAGAAACTTCTTATTTCAGTCTACTGGACAAAACCATGTTACAATGCAAAGGGTGCAAACTAGTATTCTGTTTTGCACACAAGTTAAATACTGACTGTTTTTCCTGTAGCACACAAATACTTGCTAGCTTATTTGTACACTGAAATTTAGTTGATTTTTGTGTGCAACATGTACAAACAGTCAGTATTTAACTTGTGTGCAAAACTGAATAATAATTTGCACCACTTGCATTGTAACATGGTTTTGTCCAGGAGACTGAAATAAGAAGTTTCTCTAGTTAAGATCCTTAATGAATCAGGCCACTTATGTCTATCTCTAAATTTCAGTCTTTGACCACTAACTATTTAGTGGTGTCGTACATGACAAAGCACCCATGCATGACATTAATTTCTCCATAGTCAACACATTGCTAAATATTTAATGTACACATGGCTTGGGTCTGCAGATTACAGCTCTAAATGTCAGCACACATATACATCATTAATCAGGTTTGGGAATCTCTAACATTTAAACTAGCGTCATGTGAATGGCAGCCATAATAGGTGTGTAGCGCCTGCGGGGAATAGGACAGACGCACACAGAAGAACTTATCATACAAACGATGGTCACCTCCTGTCCGCTTCCGATACACCCCAGCCACAGTCCAATCCCAGCAGATCAGCAACCGGCCCTCTGTTACCTCCAATCACTTCCCTCTATGGAAGAAACAAGAATTACGGCTGTGCCTACCAGGAAAGGGTTGTCCGAGACCACTACAATGAGCGAAGACACTCTAGTCAAGCTCGCTTGCCGCTCCCTCGCTTTTCTATTGCCAAGGCGTGGGACAACAGGCACTTGAGACCAGGAACAGTCCCGCTCAAACACCTCGCACACCTTTTGGTGAGGGCCTAACCGAAAGAGGGAATCGAGCGTTATACTCACCGGGGCACTCCCACTTCCGGTCCCTGCTTTCCTGCTCCTCCCCGACAAGTAACACACGGCCCCCTCTGCTCTATCAGTGAGGCTAAGATGTACAACCACAACACTAAACTTACTACAACAGGCGACCCGACCCTAACAACTCTCTAATGGATGGCAATGCAACTAGAATAAACAACTATAACACTAACTGGGTGTGGTGTACTAACGGAACCTACTCACTGTACTCTACGGGGAACACCAGCAGGTGTTCACAGTCTATTCCGGAGGGTTGTTCCTAACACCCTCACCCAGGTCGTACCAAGAAGACTGTCTTCTTGCTATGGGGTCACCCACGGAGTCCTAAGGACCGGCTGCACAAGGCCCGAAAGAGGCTCACTGGAACAGCACACCAACCTGAGAGTCGACTGCCGCACGGAACAGGCGATCGTCACCACCGGAACCGCGACGACTGCCTTCACCCAGGCAGAACACGTATCCCACTCCGGAACTGCCAGAGAACCTGCACGAAACTAAGGACTGGGACACTGAACCAGAACCACGGGCCGCCCCTGGAACTCATTTGAGTGGTGCCGCAGTGCCAGTGAGGTACTTGATCACCACCACTGGAAAAGAGTGTAACCCCAGGGACCTACGGGATGGGAAAACTACGTGTGTTCTTTCCCTAGCTATGTGTAAGTTTGTAACTACACTTGTCCCCACAATATAGGTTAATACAAAAAAACAACAAATACAAGAGCCTACCTTTAATGGGGGCCTGACTTCTTGCACCTGGAAAGGAATATACAGCAAACCAAAATACAATATACAAAGCAATATTCGCCACACAGACAGAATAATACACTGTTACCGTATATGGCAAGCTAACCACACGAGTACACAGCTGCTAGCTAACCAGCCGGTTGAGCAGCGATTGGCTCGCTTATCTGGTCGCTGATTGGCCAGCAGAGAAAGGTGAGCCCTGATTGGCTCATCCTTCCTCCGCTGCCCAGACCTGCAGAAAAGAAGATATACTCACCGCTGTAACGCTGGACCAGTGAGTAGCTCCTCTTCTTCTCTTTCTTTGCCCTCTTCATGGGCACAGCAGCCAGAGCCATCTTTGGTCCCTCCAGGGACACAGCAGCAGCGTCCATCTTCGCCCTCTTCACGGGCACCGGATCCAGGGCTCCCGGGGACACCTCTACAGGTGCATTTTTAACTACTCTCACACTGGGTAATGACTACCAAAGTCAGACATAGTTTACCCCAGTTGCAGTGTCTCTTGGTTTGTGTGAGTAAATGGTGGCAAACAAAGCATATAACTACTACAGTGTACCTTGCTAGGTAGCAAAATTTCTCCAGTCAACGATATTTGACTATTTTAATGTTACCTGTCAATAATGTGACACAATTCACAGGTTAAAATGCAACTAATGGACTAGTTTAATTCATTCTAGGTATGCAACAACGTCATGAATGTTAACTAAAAATATGTATCGGTATGAATATTGGCAAATTTACAATATATACAAAGCCATTAGCCTTTTAGAATAGTGCTAATGCACAGTGGCTGGCACACCGCCAGGGCTTCACCAAATCATTTAGATCAATGGTAATTCCTGTCCTTATTGCAATAGGCACATATTTGGGGAAACAACCTAAGGCTGTTGTTTTGTGTGAGCTGTTTGCTGTATGCGTGGTTATTAATGTTTTGTAATATAATACACAGGGAGGTTTGGGAATTATTACCTCTGCCAAAGAACCACACCCTGTAATCCTAGTAAGTAGACAACACTTTATCTCTATCGACTAGTGATGGATGTCCAAGAGCACCTTTGTCTCTAAAACTGCCCTATCCAGTAGTGATGTAATAAATCACAATGGTCTGAGCCTGGCCAACCAGGCCAAATATATACAATACGTCAATCTGTATGGCTTTTTGTCCAATTCTGCCCATTGTGTTTGTTTGCTTCTGAACACTTGCATGCATACACTTTTCTAGAGGCCAGGTCAGTAGGCTACAGCTCCCCTACAGTAGTTGCTTTAATTAAAGCAAGGCCATGGTAATTGACATAACGGCCAACCTCATCAAAATTTTATTTAGGTAGGTTTGGATTGTTTGATAATACACAGACAGTTACCCATTTAGCAAAAGCCTCAACTATGAAACTATCAACTATGAAGCCTCACAATAACATTAGTACATTATCTACAATATCACCCAGACATTAAACAGTCAAAGGACTAATGTGTGCTAGTGCAGACACTCTTAGATAAGATGGGGACCCTAAAGAAAATATCACATGGGCCCTTAATCTTAAAGCCACTAACATTAAAACGTTTATAAAATAAGTTTTCTTGCCCAAACCATGTCAAAATGCAAGAGGTGCAAATGAGTGATTGGTGTCCAAGTCAGCAAATTGGATAAAGTCATTTCAATTAATATTGAGCAAACTTGGTTGTCTTTGTCTGAAATTATGCGTAGAGCACGCTACAGCGTGGAAGGGCGTATCCAGCCACAACACGTGGCAATAACAGGTTTTTACATTTTAACACACATTCACACAAACACACACATTTGTAATTATTACACATTAATTGAAGATGCAACACATAGTTCTTTATGTCAAAATATAGCGGTATTTATGTTTAATATTATAAGTTATATGCATGTTAGTAAAACACAAGGTTCAGGTTGCAGGAACTGTGTCATGTTTAGTATCATTTTAATACCCTATTCCACAAAGTATCCCTAAAGATTGTTTACATACACACACACTGACAGATATGACTTGAAGAGAAACCCATCCTGAATGTGGCTTATTTTGGAGACTTGCCCCTTTCAGAGGCCAATATAAATGTAAATTGTATTGACAAGCAATGACACATTTATACACCACAATCCAATCTCAAATTTGTACACAAACTATTTGGAGCATACATTGTAAAGGGCACAAAACATGTCCAGTGTGTGCTGGCTAACAATGTGTGTATTTAGACAGATTTTAGTAGCGCAAATTTGGAGTATCTGTGTGGCCCGGAAATGGAACATTGCATGGCTGGACCAATGATCAATATAGGTGATGTATTACATATCCCAAATAGCTTACAATGTAAATACACACTGAAAAGGGTGGATAGTGGTCTATCTGCTGTCCCAAAGTTGGTTTACACGTGATGTGGATATGGCCTTCCAGAAATGTTCCACTAGCGTCTGACACAAATGCCTTTACATTGATTGTTTGTGTAGGTTTTGTGGTTGCCATTTGGGTGTGGGGCCACTTGTAAACAAAGTGTCAATTGGGGCAGAAGTCTATTTTGGGCCTGTGTGCCAAAGGTCCAAAGCTTGGTAGTGTTTGAGGTAACTTCTCTAACATTTAAGGGACATTTTTATACATAGTATATTTCACAATGAAGATGTTGGTGTACACATACCATGTTGACATTCAAGTTCAGAAAAGACTACAAATTGGCTAGTAAACAAGCAACCACACATACAAACCTCCTAACTAACCATAATGGCTCTTAGTTTAAATCCACTCCAGAGAGTGGGTTTGTAGCCTACAGTGTGTCTGTGGCAAAGGAGAAAAGAACCACACATTGAATCAATATATTGTACAAGTAGACATGTTCCACAATGGTTACCAAAGCACTACGTATGGATTGTTGTGTATGCAAAGAGGAATCACTGCACTATAGTAATCAGAAAATACTTCCTGAGGACAGATTGGTGACACATTTTCAGGCTAAGATTTATTTATTACATAGATGATTCCAAACTTGCAACAAAAAACATAGCAAAGAAGTCAGTGGTCTGTGTGTGGCAAAGTTTCTAGGATGAAGAGCTGACAATCTGGCCAAAGTGAAGAGATACATAAGCAGGCTTGGAGCATTGGAGAAATACTTCAACATGTAGGGAAACACGAATTGCACAACTCCAAAATCCACGTCAACTTGCCTTGTTCAATGTAAAACAAACATTTACTAAGCCAATATTAGCTCACAACTAACTTGCATTTATGTACATAGTTGATACCTTGGTGAACTAGAAGGTGGCCGCTGTATTGAAATGTTTCAAAGGTCTTATAAGGTTCTACACAGTATTCTCTAATACTGGCTTGTGTGTTTGAGCTATTTTGGTTTCAGAGTGTTCTATTTGACAGGAAAGTAACCCCCAAACCCGTAAGCACACCCGCACATTCAATGCTTACAAACCTCATTATTGTATGCACACTTGACATTTACATTTTAGTGCTGATAACACTATAAATACTTACATTTGTCAACAGTCTTCACCATGGCAACATCCACCAACTCCAATGGAAAGTGCTATGGCACTGAGGCCAGCACAATCGGCCTGATGGTAGAAACAGCCTGTATATATAAGAAACACAAACAACGTGTCTCAAATGTGCACTTCTCGACACTGTATGTGCTGCACAATAACATATAAACCTCACATGCCTGACTAACGAGTGCTAGGCTACAATTTCAATACAAATATTTGGCGTTAGCAGTTTGACACTAGGGGACATTTACATACTAAACCATTCTGCCCTTTAGTTAAATAGCTAATACAAGCAGCAAATTTGCAAAGTTTGATCTGTGCAAATTGTACTCTACATTTCAACGCAAGAACGTAGATGTAGGCACATTAGCCAGTAGTTGTAATCGAACACATTAAGGTGCATTTCACAAAAGACACTGAGGTTAAGCTTTGAGGCATTTAACGAGACATCCAACACACAATTTAAAACTAACTTACAGGTTGTCATTGATTTTACCAATAGGACACATGTAAGACATTTCACTATCACACTAGCCCATGTATATTTCTATCCACATTTGGACTGGCCATACATTAGTGATTCTTATTTTGAGTAAGCTTGGTCATTATTACAGCAGAGGGCTTTGTTGTTTAAAATTAAACAGTTCCAAAAACTCATTTACCTCAAAAGTATCTCTCAACAACATACTGCCTGAAGTTGGAGCCACGCACTGCTTCACGAGGGGGCTCTTCAAGATCTTCCTCCTCCGTCTCCGCCTCATCCACCCCAGCAACCTCGTCAATGACCCCTGGAGCCCCACTCCTGATGGCAATATTATGGAACACCACACACAGAGTGATGATCTTACAGGCCTTCCTTGGCTAAGGAGGGCACCACCAGACCGGTCAAGGCATCGAAATCACGCCTTAAGGACTACAAACGCCCTTTCAATGACCGATCTGGTGGCGCGATAAGCTGAGTTATAGGCCTCCTCCTTCTCTGTGTGTGTGTTCAAGATGGGAGTGAGGAGCCAAGGGCAGGAGGGATACGCATTGTCTCTTATGTAGGATGAGAGGAAAGACATAAGAAACAAACATTAATACAATTTAAGAGTAATAATAGACCTGCATCAATCTCAAAACATACTAAAATATGACTCATAGCTTTAATCTATGCTAAATAGTAAGGTTAATGAGTCATAATACTGTATAATTGCCATTCTTACAAAACTAAGAATGTATGTTTAAGCCACCCACCTCTCCACGGTGATTTTGCTAATAGGGTGGTCCTAACTGTAAACAATGAGAGTCCCATATATTTGGGCCATACATATGTGTTTTTAAATTGAGAGCCAACTTACCAAAGAGGTACCCCAGAAACCACAGGAGAGGTGGGTGGCTTAAACATACATTTTCAAATGTGTGTAACTGAGACTTTTGCATTTTTATCTACAGTAGAAATAGCTGATCTGTTGCTGGCTATAGCAGTGTGCTGGGGGAACTCTTTTCATGTGTTTGTTTCTTTTAGGATAACCCCACCCTTTCACGCACCTGCTATAGCCTATAAATTGATTTGAGCAACTACCAGTTCTTTATTTGTTTGAGAGGCATGTTGGTGTCAGTAGCTGAGGGGGAGTGCTGACATTGGATTGCTATTTGGAGGTATCTGGGGTACCGCTTTGGTAAGTTGGCTCTCAATTTAAAAACACATATGTATGGCCCAAATATATGGGACTCTCATTGTTTAGAGTTAGGACCACCCTATTAGCAAAAGCACCGTGGAGAGGTGGGTGGCTTAAACATACATTTGCAAATGTGTGTAACTGAGACTTTTGCATTTTTATCTACAGTAGAAATAGCAGATCTGTTGCTGGCTATAGCAGTGTGCTGGGGGAACTCTTTTTGTGTGTTTGTTCCTTTTAGGATAACCCCACCCTTTCACGCACCTGCTATAGCCTATAAATTGATTGAGCAACTTTCATTTCTTTATAAAACTAACAATGTCTAAGAATGGCCGCAAACCAAAGTGCACTCCAGATTTTAGTATTACACTTTTCACAGGACACATAACCTTAACTGTTAGGTCAGATTGAGTAATAGCCCTACATTATCATTAGATCTCCAAAAGGTAGCTAATTTTCTATACGTACTGTATAGTTGTGTCAACTATAAATACAAGGCACATGCACTATATAACACATTGTGTAACAGTAACATCTCATGTACAATAATATATTTACTCAAACTATCTTTGAAATACATTATTACTAACAAATTGAACTCGACAGATCCAATATATTCTAATAATTACCAAGAAGCCACGCATCTCCATGTGGCCTGACACCCCCTTGCCTCTGTTGCAATCTAGGCCACAACTCAGAATTACAAAAGGCATAGGAGTCATTGGTACTCCCACCCCATTTTGCAACCAAGTTCTGAATCTGGAGAGACGGGTCACATATGGCCTGGACATTGATCGAGTGGAAATGCTTATGGTTCATCAAAGCCGAAGCAATTCCACTCAACGGGACCAGCGCCACATGAATCCCATCTACTGCCCCTATGACGTGCGGAAAGCCAGCTATGGTGGTAAACTGCTGCTTAATCCGCACAAGAGACACCTCATCGAGTGGCAGATGGATAAACTGACGGAGCTGCGACAGGAACGCCCTTAGGACAACCTCCAGCACACGGCTGAAGGTCGTCTGGGTTATACCTGCCACGACCCCGACTGTGGTCTGGAACGAACCAGAGCCACAGAAGTGCAGCACTGCCACAAGTTTGGTCAAAGGCGGTACTGCTGTTGGGATGTTGCGCATTGGCTCAAGGTCACGCAGCTGATAGCGACGGACAACCTTCGCATCCGACATCCCAAAGAGGCCGACACGTGGCCTGAAGACACGCTCCCTCGGATGGTGATGTTGTCGTAGTTGCTGGTTTGGATGGGGTGGAGGAGCAGACCCCGTGAAACAGATTGTGGTCCAACTCCTGGAGCCCCTGTATGTGTTGCAAAAGTCAGAGTTAACAAACCAAAAAGTAGGTGACACATTTTCTCCTTGATTTTTCTAACTTTGCCACAAATGATGCAACCAATACTTACAATATAGTGGAAATTCATCCTCAAGCTTTTTGTGGCAAAGAACAGTCCATAATTATGGATTTTTACATTAGGGGAAAAAATAAATAAATTGGCATTTTTAAATAAAAACAGCCCTATTGCATGAACAAACAGCACCTCACCATATAAAAACACCACCAAAGTGCATGCAAACGTGATATTTACCATAGCCAAATCACCTTGTGCAAATCACATTAGTTACATAAAAATGGCTAAGCTGTAATTGTGTAACACAAAATACAGAGTGTTAAGCAAACAGTGTATAATAGATTTATTGAAAAAATGTAATAAAAAAATAAAATAAAAAATCAGACACCACGAAAAATACTGCATGCCCCTTATTAGTGCCAAACCCAATACATTTTTATATGTTATTAAATTTGGCCACTCTATACTTACCACACACACAGACGCAATTTTTTTACAGATCTCTGCTCAATCAACAAAATCCCAGCTGAACTCAAAAAATCAAGCCAGGAAGAGGGATAAAAAATAGTCTATTCACTACATTCTAGAGGTCTGTATGCAGTCCCTCATCAAAGTATACACAGTTCAGGAAAAATTCAAACTCCAAAGGTAAACAAACACTTTACAACTAACATTCAAAAGTAATCCTCTAACACAGTATGTTAACCCCTTTCAGCAGTAAGCGAAGTTACATAAAACATATAGGATGAATGGCCTTTCTATCTCTCCAACACCTAGCAATGCTTTGAAAATTAATTAAACATACTGAAGGTTCAGACAGGTACAGAAGTAAACGTCTGGAAACAGCATTTGTCCATCTGCACTCTACTCACCCAGACCACTGAACAGGGCCTGATCAGCCAATAGGCTGACCAGGCTGCAGCCTGGGGCGCTGGAGCCAGGGGGGGCGCAGCGTCGCCAAGATGTTTTTTTTTCTAAATGTGGCAGCCGGAGTCATGGGGACCACCCCTGATCTAAAGGAGCGGTCCCGACTGTCACATGACAGTCAGTCTGGCAGCGATCGCTGCTAGCTGCCTGTCAGTGTGGCCGCAGGTGCTTCTGACTCTGGTCACGTGAGATCAGGACTTCCACATCTCACGTGACCAGAGTAAGATGCGCCCGCGGCCACACTGACAGGCAGCTAGCAGCGATCGCTGCCAGACTGCCTGTCATACACAGCGCTGAAGAGAGGACTCCACAACAGGTAAGTCAGTTCTAATGTCTCGGGGGGAGGGGCGGCAGATGAGCAGGTGAGGTGTCTAAATGGGGCAGGTGAGATAGCTAAAGGGGGCAGGTGAGGTGGCTGGAAGGGGGGGGCGCTACTGCTGAAATAGCCTATATTGGGGGAAGGATGGGGGGCGCTACGGATGAAATAGCCTAGGGTGTCCGGAACTCTTAATCAGACCCTGCCACTGAAACTCCCAACAGCACTGAATTCCGAGAAAGGTATTTTTAACTACAACTGTGATTAGAGAATTATATGCTGGTGAGTACGCCGGACGTCATTACGAGCACACAGGTGCGTTCCGAGTGACTGAGTGTGTTTGGTTAGAAAAGCTATCTGGCAGGTTTGCAAAGTGTATTCAATGATAATAAGTGGATTTTGTTACGATTATTCACATATTTGACAAATGAGCTAAGCTGTTTGTGTTGTTCAAAGATCATGGTTTATTGAGTGTATATTTGAACGGTATGCAAGAGAACATATTTTCCATTTGGTGTAGACGATAGTGTGGTGGTTAGGTGTTCCACCCATCAATGCTAAGGTCTGAAGTTTGAGCCCACAAGTCAACCTTTAGTACAAAGTGGTATAAGAGCCTTCAGTAAGTTTCCACACAAAGAATAAAAGTCTAGTTAAATACGCGAATGCTCATCATTCGGCCTAAGAATCACATTTACAATCATTCATTGTTTCTATTCTAGTATTTACAGCTCTGCAAGTTTTGAAAAACAGTATTTTTTGTGTGTGTGTGTAGGGTGATCTACTTGATTGCACGTTAACCCTCATGTTGATAATAATAACTGCCAAATCAAACAGTATACAGGAACAAGACAGAAAAGCAGCTGAACCTAATAAGTTGATTGCAAACACTTTTAGGATTCATCCACTAATGAGAGTGGTGTAAATTCCAAAATGTCCACCAAACCCCTTTGACGCAAAAGTGTCCTAAATGGTCAAAGCAATGTTTTACCCAGATTTTAAATACTGGCGTGATTTCATTTTTTTACCGTTACACAGTCCATATCCCAAGGAGTGCCATCTCTACTCATTTATCGAGAAATGATTGCCATTATCCCTACCTATAAATCCCAAAACTTGGCCCTAGCTAAGGTTGCTGGTCTGTATTTCATTCTATGCTATTGACATCATTTTGAGATCACTTGCTAATTGGTGTAGTGGTTAGAGAATGCACCTTTCCAAACTCGAAACCTGAGTTCAATTCCTCTCCAACACTCTTGTGCATGTGTAATCACTATTTTTCGACTTCGTATCTATGTATTAAGATCTAAAGTGTCTCTATTGTTAAAGTTAGCTAGCTCTATTTTCTCCCACTTCTGCCGATAAAAGTGACAATTTAGCAGTATAAATCTGAGTAGCGTTTTTTAGCAATTTGGTTTACATACAATAGGAAAGATGTGTAGATACAAGACCCATTTTACCTTGAGTATAAATTACAGAATTTGTGTTTTAGGCCAAAGTTTCCAATACATATACTATGCTATAACTTCATGTAAAAGTGAGAAAGGCCTTGTTCAGGATACGAGAATGTTTTTGTACGTACCTTTTCCATCCATTCCGGCAGCCGGAATGGATGGGGAATGCACTGTGCACTCCTTTCCGGCAGTCGGAATGGATGGGGAATGCACTCTGCACTCCATTCCGGCAGCCGAAATGGATGGGGAATGCACTGTGCACTCCTTTCCGGCAGTCGGAATGGATGGGGAATGCACTCTGCACTCCATTCCGGCAGCCAGAATGGATAGGGAATGATGGTAGAGAAGATGCAGTGTACAGGCCTATAAAAGCCAGGCATCTTTACTGAAGACACAGCAAGCAGCAGAATACGCTATATTAAGCTAACTAGTTCCGGCATTCCGGCAGTTCCAATTCGAACCCAAAGGGCCAAATTTTCATCAAACATCTTAAACTTGACAGTGACATTTATTAGAAAGGTGACTAAAAGGAAAAGAGGCTTCATTTACAAAAACGTACTAATGGAACATTTGTAATTTATATATATCTGCAAATAAATGTACAAATTTTTCCAAAAATGAAATTTGCTGAAAATGTCTGTATTGATATGTATGTATGTTGTGCAAATTTCGTTGTGCATTTTAAATGCACAGAATGTATTTATAGTAGTTTAATAGTTGTTTAAGTTAGTTTTGGACTTAAACATGACCCTGAGCTTCCTTAACTTCTATCAAGAATTTGAGGCATGAGTGACGTCGTTTCCCATAAACACAGAGAGGGAACGCCTACTGTTCTTAAGTTACAATCCATAACGCCTACTTTACTCAAGTGATCTCTCATCTCCGCCCAGCCCGTGCCCACTCTCCTCCCATTCCCACCCCTTTCTTCTCAAGTGGTCAGCCACCATCTCAAATGTATTTCCAATGGAGTTTGCGGTTGAGTTGCCTTTGAGTGCCGGATCTGCTCACCGGATACGCTGTTTGAGCAGCGTATGGGATGTTTTACGCTGCTCAACTCCCGTTTTCGCGCATGCGCAGAGACGACTACCGGATTATCCCCATACGGATGCATTTCCGTACCTTGATGAATCGGGCCCAAGGTTTGCAATGTGAAAAGGGTGTCTGCGCAGGTTGAGGAAGAAGGTGGGCCTACAGATGAAAACTCATCAAGATAGTGGGGTCTCCCATGATGACCCATTTCTGCTTGTACACACCAATGCAGGAAAGAGCTGAATGACTCGAAGAAAGTGCACAAGACCAAACCACCCATGGGAAGGAACCTATCAATATAGTACCCATCTAGTAATTTTACACACACGTATTTAAAGGAGCTCAGGTGGAGTTGCAGAAGGCAAAAGGCCGATTCTATGTCTAGCTTTGCCAAAAGCGTCCCTTTTCTGAACTTTTTAACTAGGGACAGGGCATCATCAAATGAATGATATACTACTGAGCTATGGCAGACCTCAATAACATCACTAACACAACCCCCAGGTGGATGTGATAGCTGAGTCGGAATTTACCTTCCGCTTTTATAGGAACTAGCCCTACGGCTGATTTTACTAGATTTGCGTTCGAAGGTGACGTGAAAGGGCCATCCATGCATCCCAGTCTGACTTCTTTGCACACTTTATCTGCCAAAACATCAGGGAGTAGGTAGGTAGACGTAAAGTTTCTTGTGGCAATTGTATTTTATGCTAATAGGTATCCACAAGCTGTACCAAAAACCCTCTGCCACGAAGTGACCCTTGGAGGCAATAGGAAAATATTGGAGCCACTTGCTTAACACTTAATAAATAGGTGAAGGGGTTTTACATATTGCCTCAGGCAGGGCTGCCAAGAAGAATTTATGGTCCTGGTACAACAACTTCACTGTTCCCCCCCTTATAGTTGAGCATGGCAAAAAAAATTGCCAAAAGTGGGAGTAGCTGTGGTCAAACAATTGGAGACGCAGCTATGCATCATTAGGATGTGGCTAGCAGGTGAAAAGCTCTAGGCCACCCTCCTACAGAAAAAACCTGCATTGTTGTGTACACCATTGGCAGAAGGGTGCAGTGCCTGTTCGCCGGTGCGTGACATATGTCCCAGCACTCCTGACTTTCAGGACATCTAGCACCATAGTGAAGTATATAAAGAATGCTGTGTGTACATAAAGAGTTCAGTCTTGGCATGTACCTTACATTGGGCAGAACAGTCACCAAAATTTGGGATTGTCTCACTACAATCAGAACATTTCACAGACTGTCCTGCTCTCTCCTACCTGTTCTTGTCACTTTCATGACCTGTGGCTGCAGGTTTCTTTAGTTGCAACTTGTCTGGGTCCTGGAATGTTAGGGACCCTATTAGAAAAAAAAATGGGTAAATTTAAAAAAATTCAAACCAGTCACTGCGCTTAATTAATAGCACCCACGATTAATAATTAGGCCTTCCTCCAGACCCAACATTAAAATAATAGTATTCCCATTTAATAAAGAAACCTATTTCCCTCCCTCCAAACAGCCCAAGCAATAAATTAATAGTATTTACATTTCATAAATATACCTATTTCTCACAACCATCACTGCCATTAAATAATTCATAGTCACATTTAATAAAGAGACCTCATTGTCCCCAAACTCACCCCCACATTCAATAGTCCCCAAACCACCCCATCTTAAATTAATAGTCCCCACTATTACATTGCCCCACCATCACCCCACAAACAAAAAAGCACCCATTAATAAGCCACCACCTACCTCACACACACAACATTGCCACAAGCCTCCTGTACCATCATATACACACACTACCACAAGCCCCCTGTGCCATCACACACACACATTACTGTGTCCCTTCATCACAGCCACGCTGTACCCCCTTATGATCACACTGTGCCCTCCATGCTGCTTTTCCCTCCTTCACCTGGCCCTCCATAACCACTCTGTGCCATGCTGCTTCCCCCGCTTCATCACTCTGTGGTCATGATGCTTCTCCCCCTTCATCACTCTGTGGCATGATGCTTTCCTCCTTGGCTCCATTCCTTTACTTACCTTTCTATTGGCTTCTTTAATCTCTTTTCATCATCATCATTATCCTCATTTATTTATATAGCGCCACTGACTCCTTGCTTACTGGCTCCTCTCTGCGCTGCTCCTCACTGAATGACGGGCATGATGACGTTGCGCCCGACATTCAGTGCGAACGGAGTGGGGAGGAGGGGCACCGACGCCATGATGAGGTAAGTATTTGTTTTATTTTTTTTTTGTACTGTAACCCGGGGGCAAATTGTAAGGCAGGTGGGACAGCGGCACAGTCCACTGAAACCGGGACTGTCTCGTTGGAATCGGGACACTTGGGAAGTCTGTGTCTGTGAAGGAGCTCCAATATCATCGCTGCTGCACCTGTGGCCACTAGCATTCCACTGCTGTCTGCACTTGCCAAACTCATGCGCAGATTAAGATTTGAACTGGCTGGTAGTCTGAGAATATCAAACAAGCAGAATAACATGTGACATTTGGCCAGGTCATTTCAAACAAAGAAATTGTCTCTAACATGAGGTTTGGCAGGAAACTAATATCAAACAAAGAAGCATGGGCTTGATAGGAAGTACAGCTAAGCACACAGCAGTGACTCTTCATTCAGTGTGCTGTTGTGGTGGGGTGTAATGAAGGTCACTACACCCAGAAAAAACAAGCCTCTATCACCATACACATACACATTCCTGGGAGCTTGGGACATTCACTGGCAAGGGCGGATTGGGAAATTAAAGTGGCCCTGGAAAAAAGTCTGAAAGTGGCCTCATGTGGGCAGGACCAAATAAATAGTAGGCGGGACCCAGTATCTGTGTGTACCCACTGTGTCTGTCCCTGTATGTGTCTGCACTCACTGTGTCTGTGCGCCCACTATATGTATGTGTGTCCTGTTCTTGTTGCTTTCCCTATCAGTGACTGCTGGTGTCTTCATCTCATTTGCTGCTTGTCTGGATCTTGGAATGTTGAGAGTGCTATCTGGAAAAAAAATGGGTACATTAAATTAAGAAAACTCCAACTAGCCCCGGCGTTAAATCAATAGCGCACACGTTTAATAATTAGGCCTCCCCATTAAAATAATAGTATTCACGTTTGATAAATATAACCTCCAACCAACCCAAACATTAAATTAATAGCATACCCATTTAATAAATTAACCTATTTCCCTACCTCCAAACAGGCCCAGCAATAAATAGCATTTTTGTTTAATATAACCATTTCCCAAAACCACCCCTGCCATTAAATTATTCATATTCACATTTAAAAAATAGCCCTCCTCCCCAAACTCAGCACCACATTCAGTTAATAGCCCCAAACCAGCATTAAATGAAAAGTCCTGCCTCCTCATCTTAAATTAATAGGCCCCCACTATTAAACTAAATTGCCCCACCATCACCCATTAGTCACCACCTACCTCACACCCCCATTTCATTGACCTAAGCCCCCTGCCCTTACCCCCATTTCATTGCCATAAGACCTCCTGTACTCACCCCATTTCATTGCCATAAACCCCTCCTTCCCTCACCCCCATTTAATTGCCATAAGCCCCCCTGCCCTCACCCCCATTACAGTGACATAAGCCCCCTGCCCTCCCCCCCATTACAGTGACATAAGCCCCCTACCCTCACCCCCATTACAGTGACATAAGCCCCCCTGCCCTCACCCCATTACAGTGACAAAAGCCCCCCTGCCCTCAACCCCATTACAGTGACATAAGCCCCCCTGCCCACACACACACTATACTGACATAAGCCCCCCTGCACACACACACACACACACTATACTGACATAAGTCCCCCTGCACAGACACACTATACTGAATTAAGCCCCCCTGCACACACACACTATACTGACATAAGCCCCCCCTGCACACAAACACTATATTGACATAAGCCCCCCCTGCACACACACACACACTACATTAACACACACTACATTGACATAAGATCCCCTGTCCTCACCCACATTACATTGACATAAAACACACTCACACTTTCCTTATTCCAGCTGCGCTTCCTGCACTGTACACATGGGATGGCACCAGTCACATGGTGCGCGTCCCATGTGACCTTTCTTTATTACTGGATAGGACAAGGACGAGGCCACGCAAGGGGGGGCAGGGTTTAAGATAAGTTCCGCGCCCACAACAATGCTCCCCTGCTGGCACCCCTGTTCCGGGGGGGCCTCGGCTGCCCCCCTCGCTCTCCCCCCAATGTGTCCCAATGTTAGGCTGGCCCTGATTGCGGCCAGCACCCACTGATGAAAAAAAAAAACAGACCAAAAAAGTTGTAATGAAAAAAAAACAAACCATCAAGCAGCCTAGGGTCGGCCTCATTAGGCCCCAGGCCTACCGGAAGAATTCAATCTGCCCCTGTTCACTGGGTATCACATTACAATATAAGATATTGTATTCCCTGCACTAACTTCTATATATTCCTGCAATTTCTGTCTGTATAACCTTATCATTCTATTTACCTTATATGTATTCTGCCTGCACTTAATATACTTTGCTTTTATGTATATGTAATTTTTTTATCTCTTCTATTAACTTTCTTAATCTCTAACTCTATTTACCTTATCTGTTACATTTTATATATATATTGTCAGACGCTGTTCCTCCAAATCCCGTTCAGGACGGCCGCCTGTCTCTGTCTTTCCTGCCAAGCAAAAAGACGCCATACTTCTAAACGCCCGGCCGGCCGCAGAGAGCATGCAATGGAACATGATGCCGAACCCGACGGCTGCTGGTGACTTCACCGCTGCCGGTAATTAGCTTTGAGCCCACACTATTTAAGAAAGCCTCTGGCACCATTAGGGTGCCAGAGTGTTTGGTCTCACTACTACTCCAGCATGTCAGATTAGCTTGCGAATAGATGAGTGAGATCTTGCTGTCTCAATAGGTATTAGCTAGACTTCCCGGGAGGCGAGTAGTCTAACAAGGTGGAAGGTATTCGCCAGAGACTCCCGCAAGGGAATTTGGGCTTCAGCGGCTTCCACCCTGCAGGTCACGGCCCTCTAGGGAAGTTCCCAGTGAGACCGATGAAGAATGACTTAATAACAGAAGAAATACAAAGTTCACTGAAGGTTGAGTAAACTGCAGATGGTGCTCACGATAATATACAGAGAATAGGAACCATCAATGAAATTCAATAATGCAGACTGAAGGCCAATAGCAAATCAGCACTATACCACTGAGGAGTGGAACACGGCAGTAATAGTCAGCGTGCAGGCCGAATAAGCAGTGGATATTAATCATAGCAATTACCACAGGTAAGCGGAACCGATGTGTAGAGGTCAGCATAGTCCAGACACCCAGCAGCGTTGAAGCACAATTACCACAGAGATGTGGAACACAGAGGAGGCATGAGGATTAGGTCAGGTATGACTTGAAGAACCAGCAATGCAAAGGTGAAAGGAAGGACCTTATAAAGAGAGGCTGACCAATAGCAGAACTGACTAACACACAGGTGAACTAATCACAGATACAAGGCATAGCTGACAGCCTGTGCGAAGAAGAGAGATTGAAAGTGATAGTTAGTGTTTAGAGGCTCGGTACCCGGGAAACGGAGTGTGACACAGCGCTCCTATTGATTCCTAATTGACTCCTGGTTTACTGACTTTTGACCTGTTTCCTGACCTCTCTCTGCTTAGCCCTTGGCTTTTGGTACTCGTGGAGCCTGACCCTTGGCTTGAACCTGACTCTTCTCTTGGATCCTGACTCGGTACTTCTTTGCCTACTTGATTCTGACCCGGATTGCCTGACCATTCTGCTCCTACTTCACTGGCGGCTGTACTGGAGAATCGCGACCTGCCCCTTGCAGCAAAATCCAAACTCACTTGCAGAGGTCCCTGGTGTGTGTTAGACTCTGCACCTCCAGTTTCAGTAGTGCAAACTCCAGCAAGTAGTTCTTCACTACCCGAGCATGACAGTATACTCTGACTGTGTCAGAAGGTACAGATGAACCCTCTGCTCGGGACCTGCTCCTCTATTTGGCTCGCCGAGTAGATCAGCAAGAGACGGACTAGGTCCAGCTACTCCAGTACGTTCAAAGTGTTGTCTCCCGTCTGGACCCCTTACAGAACCCTTTGGTGTTTACACCGCAGATTTCTACGCCTTCACTCTCAGTTCCAGCTTCCTCCTCAGCTTCGGCCTCTGGCTCCTCCAAAAACCTCCGGATACCATCACCTGAGAAAAATGAAGGGGATCCCAAGAAATGCAGAGGTTTTCTCAACCAGTGTGCCATCCAATTTGAATGGAATCTTGAAAGTTTATTCTCTGAGAGGGCCAAAGTAACCTATTATTTCTTTGCTTCCAGGTTAGGCCTTGGCATGGGCCTCACCTTTTTAGGAGCACTATGATCCTGCTATTCTGAACTCCACCAGTTTTATTGAAACCTTCCAAAACAGTTTCGACGAACCTGCATGAATGTCCTCCACAGCCTCTTGTCTTTTGAATCTCCACTAGGGATCTCTTCCTGTGGGACAATATGCGGTTTAATTTTGCACTCTAGCGTCCAAATTAAAATGGAACAGTGAGGCCTTGGTGGCTACATTCTGGCAGGGTCTCTCTGATTGAAAACGAGTTAACCTAAAGAGAACTTCCTCCAAATTTGGACTCACTCATCTCGCTGTGTATTTGGATGGACCTTCACTTCAGGGAATGCACCCAGGAGAGAAATTGTTCTCAACATCCGCTTCCCTGTTTCGCCCCACAGTTCCAGAACCCGGTGCTTCCTCCTTGAGAGCCAATGTAAATCGGTTGCTCCTGTCTTACTCCCGAGCAACAAGAGAGGCGGTTCAAAAACAAACTCTGCATCTACTGTGGTGAGCCTGAGCACTTACTTTTCACTTGCCCCAAGAAGCCTGGAAATGCCCCCTCCTAGTCGGTAATAGGGAGGCCGAACTAGAAGTGTGGATAACCTCTCCCTATCACTCTAGAGTCAAATGTCTCAATCCACCCCCTCACTTAAATTATTTAACTGTTAGACATACTGGGCTTGATTTATTAGAACATGTATTTTGAGCGCAAACTGTGCTCAAAATTTAGCCTTTGCGTGAGTCCAGAATCATCAAGTCGCAGATCTCAAGATCCCTGGCCTGTTGAATCAGGGCGCAGAGCTGCTGTAGTACACAGGTGCCGCAGGTACATATGTACATGTCAGCGCCTGTTGAGCTGGTGGATCAGGCTGCATTAGAACTGGCTCTATAAAATGTTAGAAATAGTTTTTATTTAAAAAAAAAGCATGGAGTCCCCCTTCCTAATGTTATTAAACCTAGTGTTGCAAGGCTAGTGCTGGTTGCCGTGAAATCGGGGGAAAAAATGTGTGAGGTTCCCCTTGATGTCACAGAAACCAGCACTAGGCAAACCAGATGGGGTTGGTGACACTATAGCAGGGGGACCTGCAGCAGGGGATCCCACTGCAATAATGACAAACCAAGCTCAGGTTGTTCAGCGGGGTCTGCAAAAAAAATTGTGCGAGCCCCCTCTAGGGCAACCCAATACTGTGAGGAAAGCACTAAGGCTCTTCCTACACCGCTGGGGTGGTGGGTGTAGGGTAATTAAGTGAAAGTAAGGTAAGATAAAGTGTAAAACAACATTTTAGTTTGTGGAACTATAAGTGCCAGCCAGCTCAGGCTGTCATTAACAGTGTGGGCATGCTGGCACTTGGAGAAGCACACATGCCACCATTTCCTGTCACCCAGGGCCCGCTACGACCTGTAGTCCAAAGTAAGATGTAATTAAGTCACACCAACCTTTTTTTTAACCAAATGACTTTATAAAAATAATAACACCCCTAAAATAATTTGCGACACCCTCCTTATAACCACATATATTTCTTAAAAATAATAAATCCCCATATACTTATCATCTGATGTCTTCATCTGTAAGAGCCCCAATCTTTTACTCCAATAAGGCTTGAAACAATAACCAAATCCAAATCAAAAATTTCCAAAGATCTTGTTCCTGTCCCAAAAAAAAATAACATTTCAGGTCCAGGAAAAAAATATTCCAAATGTCCATGAAAAGATTCTTCTGTTCTTTGGTCACAAAGACCCCAAAATTTTCCACAAGGTTCCAGCTTGGGAATAAAAGAAACCATAATAAACGACCACATTTAGTTCTTCTATGGAAAAACTGCCAGCTAGCTATCATAAGAGTCACTCACACATTGTTCTGATTACAGCCCAGATCTAAGCCACACCTCATAACAATTTACATTTGAGACAAATGGTAATTACCTTAGTTAACACAAGCCAATGACTTCTGTTGTCCTATTATTTTCATACAATATGACAATATTCCTTATATTTCTAAAACATACAATATTGGAAGTAATAGCAAGGACAAAGTGTACCTAATAACATGAAAAACAATACACATAATACACCGATGCTCTAGTGCAGGGGATGGCAACCTTTCTCTATCAGTGTGCCGGATAAAATCGAATCAAGCCCAGGTTTGCCAGCAGGGACCAACACCTTTACAGATATTGAAGAAAACTGAAAAATCTAAAGGTGTATTTAAAAATATAACCATAGATACAGAGGATTACAGAGATAGAAAACCAATGACTGTTTCAGTCAGATATACTGACTTTTCTTATTTGCTCATGTTAATAACATGATAATATTAATACTAACAGAACTACCAAATAAACACATATTCAATACCCTGGTAGATCAGCTGGGTGTCTATGTAAAGTGTATTGTGACTTGTGGTGTTTCCTTTACTTCTTTTCTCAATTAACACAGTGCCTCAACCTTGGTGTGAGTACAGTAGTCTCTTCGTTGGGTGGTTTTCTTGACAAGCAACACCAGAGGGAGACCATGGAATCCTCTGCCCCCTACTAGTAAAACCACAGGCACACACAGAAAAAGACAGCAATTTGGGCTTTGAAAGTCATGCTGGGACTTTTGTTGATTAGGCACGTGCTCTCAAGGATTTTCATGTCTAATTAGACTTTATAAATAGAAAACCTCTTTAAACAGATGAACTATAGTGAATGTACAAAAATACAATGCAATAATTTAACCTTTCTTATCCTAGCCAAGAGGTACTCTACCCTTAATGCTTATTTACAATTATTCTCTAACTGTAATGATCTCTAGCCATAGTAAATTCTAAACTCAACACATATCCACTAACTTAACATGTTATACATCAATATATCCATAATTGATCAATAAAACGCAGTCTGCAATCTAGTCTGTCTTTATCCCGGCGGAATATGACTTGAAGAAATTAGGCGTGTACACATTTTCCTCTTTGTCTCATCCTAGTACACAGGCCTGCAGTGAGTCAACTCTCCTCTTTACTTCACTGTAACGAATGTCACTTGTCTCAGGTAAATTCTGTTGTTTAGTGCAGATGTTCACAATATACAGCGGGTGAAATAAGTATTGAACACATCAACAATTTTCTCAGTAAATATATATTTAATGGGGCTATTGTAATTAAATGTGCACCAAATGTCAGCAACAACCCTTGCAATCCACACATTAAAGAAATCAAACCATAGATGTCCATAAATTAACTTTTGTGTAATAATGTGAAATGACACAGGGAAAAAGTATTGAATACATGAAGAAAGGGAGGTGCAAAAAGGCATGGAAAGCCAAGACACCAGCTGAAATCTATAAGTAATTAGAAAGCAATCTTACCAGCTGGTTTAGCCACAACTAATGGTCTATTAAAAGGTGTCTCAATATGAAGGTGTTACATAAGAAACATCTCATGATGAGTAAAAAAAGAGCTCTCTAAAGACGTTCGCTACCTTATTGTTGCAAACATACTGATGACATTAGTTACAGAAGGATCTCTAAACTGCTGAATGTTCCAGTGATCACTGTTGGGATCATAATCCGGAAGTGGAAAAAACATAATTTCACCATAAACCGGCCACTAGCAGGTGCACCTCGCAAGATTTCTGACAGAGGAGTGAAAAAAATTATCAGAAGAGTTGTCCAAGAACCAAGGACCACTTGTGGAGAGCTTCAGCAAGTCCTGGAATTAGCAGATACAATTGTTTCAAAGAAAACAAAAAGTAATGCACTCAACCTCCATGGCCTGTATGCCCTCTCACCACGCAAGACTACTTTGCTGAAGAAAAAACATGTTGAAGCTCATTTAAAGTTTGCTGCACAACATTTGGACAAGCCTGTGAAATACTGGGAGAAAATAGTGTGGTCAGATGAGAGCAAAATTGAACTCTTTCGATGCTATAATACACACCATGTTTGGAGGAGAAATGGCACTGCACATCACCCAAATAACACCATACCAACAGTGAAGTTGTGAAGTGAGAACATCATGGTGTGGGGCTGTTTTTCTGCACATGGTACTGGCATACTGCATGTGATTGAATAAAGGATGAATGGAAAATGAACCAAGACATTCTTGATAAATACCTGCTGCCATCTACCAGGATGTTGAAGATAAAACGAGGGTGGACATTTCAGCAAGACAATGATTCCAAACACACAGCCAAGGACACTCTCAATTGGTTTCAGAGAAAGAAAATAAAGCTGCTAAAATGGCCCAGCCAATCACCTGACTTGATTCCAATTGAAAATCTATGGAAAGAACTAAAGATCAGAGTTCATAGAAGAAGCCCACAGAACCTTATGATTTGAAGACTATTTGCGTTGAAGAATGGGGCAAAATCACACCGGAGCAATGCATGCAACTAGTTTCTCCATACAGGGGGCGTCTTGAAGCTGTCATTACCAACAAAGGCTTTTGTAAAAAGTAATAAATAAATTTCAAGAAGCTTGTTCAATTCTTCTTCCCTGTGTCATTTCACATTATTACACACAACTTAAATTATGGACATCTATGGTTTGATTTCTTTGTATGTGTGGATTGCTGCTAATACTTGGTGAAAATTTCATTACAATAGCCAAAATTTTATCAATCCCTGACATTAGTGCACAAGTGCGGACCATCATGTCCACCAGCTCTACATTAACTTATGTAGTGTTTACATACAACTATATATTTTGATTAACAATGCACACTTACATAAATAACTTGACATACCAAATAAACCAAACACTTTCCAGTTCACATAATGAGCATCACTAATATTGAAGGTAGCACTTCTAAAGGGATCCTTGACCCTGCTTCTCCTTGCTAAGTTTGTCAATATTCGAGTCATAATTTGTTACTTTTAGTTGTACATAGGCTTCCGAGTGATTCATTGTCAATCGGCTTCAGTATGGATTCAACACACTTTTCACATGAGAAAAGATTGCTTCCCATGTGTATGTTGAACCAAATGCTGAAAGCATTGCTAGAGCTATTTTCTTGCGGCAACTAAATTGTTCTGAGAGAGAAACCCAGCATTTTAGGAGAGCAGCACCTCGATTTTCACAGTTCCCTTCAAGTTTTTTTCTTAACTCTGTAAATTTAGTTATCCATAAATCTGAACTTTTGAATTCAATCAACTGCATCTCGAAATCGTCAACACCCATCCAGTCAAAAATGTTCAAATCCAACAACAGGTCCACATCAAAAACGTCAGGTTTTATCAAAATGAAAACATAGGTCCATACTTTTGGAAATCCTCACATCTTTCAAAAAACTCCTCTATCAAACCATCCATATAGTTACGCATTTTATTTACCATCATCTTAGAAGGGGTTGATAATTGTTTGCCGTTGTGAAAGTAACGATAGGTCTCTGAGCAAATGTCACAGAAAAATACCTTCAGTTTTTCAGTAAATGTCTTCCAACACTCATACAGATCGAAAACTGTTTGCCCTGCACCTTGAAGACAAAGATTCAAATCATTTACTTGAGAAGTGATGTCAGTTAGAAACATGAGCTTACATAAGCTTGTGATTTCCACTGCTATTTGATTTCAAGTGCTGAATGTTTAAAGTGTGGAGTTAGATCCAGTAAGGAGTTGAATCCAGGAAGGGGTTTAATCTGGTAAGTGGCTAGCAAAGGTTAGTACTCTCGAGTTCACTGTAGGCTATAAGAAGTTAGGTTGGCCATAGTAAGATGAGTGTAGCAGGCTTGATGATCTCACTCAATGCATATCTTGTCATGTGTTCCAAGGTTAATACCTCTGTGAGAAATGTGAGCAATTGGTCTCTTTGGAAGCCCAGGTAACTTATCTAAAGCAGACCATTGCAAAATTGAGAGAAATTGCCAACCTGGAGCAGAGTATACAGCTCACCGTTGATGCGTTAGCTGAGAAGGGGAGAGCAGAGACAGAGGACGATGCACAGATAGGCAGCTGGGTAACAGTTACTAGGGGTAGCAGAGGGAGGAAGAGGCAGGCCAGTTCTGAGCTAAGCAATCGCAGCAAATTTGCCAGATTGGATGAAGATAGTGTGGAAGGCAGTTCAGAATTGGTAGAGTTGGGTGACACTGCTTCCTCTAGCAACCAGGGGAATGGTCTCTCCAGCATAGAGGGGACCAAAGTTACTCAGAGACCCAGGCAGATTGTGGTGGTAGGGGATTCAATTATTAAGAAGGTAGATAGGGTAATCTGTTACCGGAACCGTGCATACCAAACAGTGTGTTGTATCCCGGGTGCTTGGGCTCGGCATATTGCGGTTTGGGTGGACAGATTGTTGGGAGGGGCTGGGAATGACCCAGTGGTTTTGGTGCATGTTGGCCCCAATGGCAGAGTTAGAGGAAGACGAGGTGTCCTAAAGAATGATTTCAGGGACATAGGTCGCAAACTTAAGGCAAGGATATCAAAGGTAGTATTTTCGGAAATACTACCTGTGCCACGCGGTAGTCCAGGGAGGCAGCGGGAGATTAGGGAGGTTAATGCGTGGCTAAAAGATTGGTGTAGGAAGGAGGGTTTTGGATTCCTAGAGCACTGGGCTGATTTTTCGGTCAGTTGCCATCTTTATTGTTGAGATGGATTGCACCTGAATGAGGAGGGGGCTGCAGTGCTAGGGGAGAGGATGGTTAGAAGGTTGGAGATTATAAACTAGGCTCCGGGGGGAGGGGCAAGCAAGTATTTATGGGATAGACAATGAGAGTAGCAAGGAGGAATTTAACAAGAGTCAAGGGGGTGGAGAGGGGGGAAAGGGAAGCATAGCCGATAAGGAGAGGCCCTTTTTAAAGCAAAAAGAAATACCTAAGGGAGGCAATAGACTTAAGTGTATGCTTGCAAATGCAAGAAGCCTGACAGGTAAAATGGGGAAGTTAGAACTAGTAGCAATGACTGAGCAGTATGATATTATAGGTATTACGGAGACCTGGTGGGATGATACACATGACTGGGCAGTCAACTTGGAAGGCTATTCTCTCTTCAGGAGGGAAAAGGTAAATAAAAGGGGAGGAGGAATATGTCTTTATATTAAGCCAGAAATAAAACCAAGTATTCAGGAAGTTATATACGAGAATATTGGTGATAATATAGAGGCATTGTGGGTGGAAATATCCAGCGGAGGAAAAAGTTCAGAGAAGTTGCTGATAGGGATATGCTATAAACCACCAGATATTAGTACGATTGAGGAAGCCCAACTTCTACAGCAAATGAGAAGGCTACACAACTAGGTCAAACTTTAATTATGGGGGATTTTAATTATCCGGACATTGATTGGAGTACTGAGACCTGTGGTACAGCTAGGAGAAATAGGTTTTTGAGCACGTTAAAAGACCATTAAATGTCCCAATTAATAGAGGAACCAACTAGGAACCGGACTATACTGGACCTAGTAATAACAAACAATGTAGACGTAATATCTAGGGATGTGCACCGGCCACTTTTGGGGTTTTGGGTTTTGGGTTCTGATTACCTTCAGGTTTTGGGTTCTAATGGGTTTTGCCAAGACACACCCCTCAAGGTTTTTTTTTTTTTTAAAAAAGCATACAAACTACTAAAATCCAGTTTTTTTGTTTGTTTTCACTCCTACGCTATTATTAACCTCAATAACATTCATTTTCACTCATTTCCAGTCTATTCAGAACACCTCACACCTCACAATATTGTTTTTAGGCTAAAAGGTTGCACCGAGGTAGCTGGATGTCTAAGCTAAGCGACACAAGTGGGCGGCACAAACACGTGGCCCATCTAGGAGTGGCACTGCAGTGGCAGACAGGATGGCAGTTTGCAAGAGTTTGCTAGAGGTGCAAGATGGAATTGTCCTTGGGCCCTCCCACTCACCCTTATGTTCGTGAAATAGGACATGCGCACTTTAACAAACCAATCATTTCAGCGACAGGGCCTACAAAACTGTCGCTGAAATGATTGGTTCGTTTAGACCCCCACAAAATGAGCTGGCAAAGAAAAAAAAGAGGTGCAAGATGGAATTGTCCTTGGGCCCTCCCACCCACCCTTATGTTGCGGAAAAAAGACATGCACACTTTAACAAACCAATCATTTCAGCGACAGGGTCTACCAAACTACTGTGGCTGAAATGATTGGTATGTTTGGGCCCCCACACCAAAAAAGCTATTCATCTCTCCCTGTACAAAGTAAACTGGCTCTACTGAGGCAAGATGTCATCCTCATCCTCATCCTCTGATTCCTCGCCCCCTTCAGTGTGTACTTCCTCATCCTCACACATTATCAATTCGTCCCCGCTGGACTCCACAATCACCGGTCCCTCTGTAGTCTCTGGAGGCCATTGCTGGTCTTGATTGAAGAATTGATAATTCATTTTTATGAACATCATCTTCTCAACATTTTGCAGAAGCAACCTCCTTCGCCGCTCACTGACCAGGTTCCCCGCTGCACTAAAAAATCTTTCGGAGTACACACTGGAGGAGGGACAACTCAGGTAAAATAGAGCCAGTTTGTACAGGGGCTTCCAAACTGCCTTTTTTTCCTGCCAGTAAAAGTAAGACTGTCTGACATGTCTACTTGGATGGTGTCAGCAAAGTAATCCTCCACCATTTTTTCAATGGTGACAGCATCCAATGCAGCGACAGTAGACATGTCAGCAATGGTTGGCAGGTCCTTCAGTCCGGACCAGGGGGTAAATGTATCAATCTGCGGGTTCTTCAACACCCGCGTGTTCAGCCTCTTCCGCGATTAAATTTCAAGCGGCGCTGCATTGTAAAGGGAAGTTAACCCTTTACAATGCAGCGCCGCTTGAAATTTAATCGCGGAAGAGGCTGAACACGCGGGTGTTGAAGAACCCGCAGATTGATACATTTACCCCCAGATGTTCTCTGCCTCCCTGCCAGCGGGTCGTTTAGAAAATCTCAGCTGTTTCCTTGCAGCCACAGGTGCGGAAGAAAATGAAGGAGGAGCTGTTGCCATGTCACGGTCCTCTTCAAACGACAATCTCCTGACCGGCAGGTCTTTGCACCGCTGTAGACTTGTGTCCGCCGGAAACAGAGACACAACATATGCTTTAAGCCAAGGATCGAGCACGGTGGCCAGAATGTATTCTTCTGGCTTTAAAAGAGTGACCACCCTCGGATCCTGGCAAAGCGTACAAAGGGCTTCATCCACAAGAGCTACATGCTTTGTGGAATTGCAATGGTTTACCAGCTCCTCCCTCACTTTCTCCAGCTGCTTCTGCAACAGCCTGATCAGGGGAATCACCTGACTCAAGCTGGCAGTGTCGGAACTGACTTCTCATGTGGCAAGTTCAAACGGCTGGAGAACCTTGCACAACACGGAAATCAGTCTCCACTGCGCTTGACTCAGGCGCATCCCCACTCCTTCGCCTATGTCGTAGGTGGCTGTGTAGGCTTGAATGGCCTTTTGCGGCTCCTCCATCCTCTGCAGCATATAGAGGGTGGAGTTCCAGCGCGTCACAACCTTTTTGTCACGGGCACTAGGAGTCTTTGCCCAGGATATCACCAGATGATGATCTTACCAGAGTAGTGTATACTACACAGTGGTCCTCTGGTAGCAGGGTGACTAGCGGAACAGGAGAATCAGCAGATGGTGAGAGGATGCCAATGGAAAGTCTATGACTAGCAGTAAACTGGTTATAGATTAGGCAGATATGAACACGAGGATCTTGATGGACGTGAAGACATGAGGAAAGTCAGTGGTCTGCGTACAGCAAGTTGTACCACTGCTATAGTGAGAGGACTTGTCCAGGAGTAGATAGGAGGTGGTGAAGTCAGTAGTCTGCGTACAGCAAGTTGTACCACTGCTTGTAGTGAGGGGACTGGTTCCAGGTGCAAGTAGGTAACGGGGAAGTCAGTGGTCTGCGTACAGCAAGTTGTACCACTGCTATAGGTGAGGATAGGCACAGGTGTCGATGAGTGGAAACATAGAATGTAGACATGGAGAGCACAAGGAACTTGATCCCAAACGATATACACAATTCAATAATAATATGACAAGCGCTGCTTGGCAGAGACAAAGTCACTACTGAAATCCAGGCCAATGGGAGAAAGTCAATTAGCATATGTATCTCATGGAGATAGAGGATTCCGTAGGTAAACAGATAACAGTCCAAGCGGATATGCAGTAAACGAATATAGTCAATAGAGGGTAAGCATACCGCGGTTCAGTTGAGCAGGCTGTCCACGAGAGAGTACAGGAATAGGAGAGCGGCTGAACGCCAGAACGAGTAGAGACCATAGGTGAGTGGTAGCGGTAATCAGCGTCTGGGTTAGAACACAGGCAGAGAACTTGAGACGAGTAGAACAACGATGATTAATGCAGGAATCACAGGAGACAGCAACACAAGTAGAACAGGGGAGTTAATAGCAGTCTGGAAGCCGCAGACGAGTAAGCAGGAATCAGCGGGGACTGAAGACACGATGAACACAGGAGAGTTGAAGCGGTCTGGAAACCGGCAGAGCGATGTACAGGAATCAGCTGGAACTGAAGACACGATGAACACAGGAGAGTTGAAGCGGTCTGGAAACCGGCAGAGCAATGATCAGGAATCAGCTGGAAACTGAAGACACGATGAACACAGGAGAGTTGAAGCGGTCTGGAAACCGGCAGAGCGATGATCAGGAATCAGCTGGAAACTGAAGACACGATGAACACAGGAGAGTTGAAGCGGTCTTCAAACTGGCAGAGCGATGATCAGGAATCAGCTGGAAACTGAAGACACGAGAAAGTACACAGGAACACCTTCAGAGACTCACAGGGAATGAGACTCCAAGATCAGGCAACGAGGTAATGAACACAGGTGCTTTAAATAGGGAGAGTTGCCTGATCAGCCAATTAACTAAAAGCAAAAGGTCTGAAGAGTTCATAGGGGCTGCGCATGCGCAGATCATCAGGATGGTGGACGGCCACGGTTCAGAATAGTTGGAGAAGAGGCACTCACGGTCCGGTGAGTGACACTCTTGTTTGAGGTGATGGCAGGGCAGGTTCAGGCTTTTCTGATGTTGCTCGAGTCTGCGGTAGGCAGTGGCAGAATGCCGAAAGTGTCCAGCAATTTTGCGGGCCACCGCAAGAATATCCTGTACACCCCTGTCATTTTTCAGGTAATGCTGCACCACCAAATTTATTGTGTGGGCAAAACATGGCACGTGCTGGAAATTGACCATATGTAATGCCCGCACAATGTTACTGGCGTTGTCCGACACCACAAATCCCCAGGAGAGTGTAAGTGGGGTAAGCCACTGCGAAATGATTTCCCTCAGTTTCTCTAAGAGGTTGTCAGCGTTGTGCCTCTTACTGAAACCGGTGATACACAACGTTGCCTGCCTTGGAACGAGCAGGCGTTTCGGAGATGCTGCTACTGATGCAGCTGCTGCTGTTGCTGCAGAAGGCGATGCATCTACCCAGTGGGCTGTCACAGTCATATAGTCCTTAGTTTGCCCTGAACCACTTGTCCACATGTCCGTGGTTAAGTGGACAGTGGGTACAACCCCATTTTTCAGAGCACTGAGGACACTTTTTCGTACTTCTCTGTACATCCCGGGTATCACCTGCCTAGTGAAGTGGAATCTAGACGGATTTGGTACCGGGTACACAATACCTCCATCAACCGTCTAAATCCCACTCCACTGATGGCGGACACCGGATGCACGTCTAACACCAACATAGCTGTCAAGGATGCAGTTATCCGCTTTGCTATAGGATGACTGCTGTCGTACTTCGTGCTCATGGCAAACGACTGTTGTACGGTCAATTGTTTAGTGAAAGACATAGCGGTCTTACGACTTCCCCACTGGGAAGATGACCGACTCCCAGCAGCAACAGCAGCAGCGGCAGTAGTAGGCGTACCGCTGCAGGATCCTCCGGAAGAATCCGGGATTGAAGAGTACTCAGTCATGCCGGTGACATGGCCTGCAGGACTATCTCTGATCGAGATCGTGGAGGAAATTGACGAAGAGGGTGTTGCTGGTGTGGATACAACAGGACCAAGGGATTTAGGTGTTCCTGGACTGTTGACGGTCCTAACCACAGTTCCTGAACTAAACACTGAATTATGAAGGGTCTTCAGGTGACGTAGAAGGGAGGATGTCCCTAGGTGGCCAAGATCCTTACTCCTGCTTATTGCAGCTTTACATAAACTAGATATGGCAATACAATTGCTGTCCGGATTGGGATAGAAATAATTCCAGACCAAAGAGGTGGATTTTTTGGTCTTCTGCCCAGACATGACGATGGGCTTTTTCATCCCATGGACAACAACTGTTTCCCCCCCTGGTGCCTCATTTAAGATAACCACATCAGCATCCTCCTCGTCAAGTTCCTCCTCAGCGCCAGCTACATCAATATCCTCCTCCCAGTGTACAACATTGACACCTTCATTATCCAAATCTGTAACTGCACTGTGGGTGATCCTTCCAGTATATGCAGAGGGCGTGCTGAAAATGGTGGAAGGAGCCACCTCTTTCCGTACAGTGATGGGAAGGTCAGGCTTCGCAATCACCAACACCCTTGGACTCGCCTTGGGGATTTGTGATGCCATCTCTTTAGAAGGCAGAGTTGTTTGCTGTGTTGTTGATGGCAGCTTTACTCTCTTAAATTTTTTAGAGGGGTGGGGAGGAGGAGGGCTTAGATCCTTGGGTGAAGCTGAACCACTAGTCATGAACACGGGCCAGGGCCTAAGCCGTTCCTTGCCACTCCGTGTCGTAAATGGCATATTGGCTAGTTTACATTTCTCCTCAGATGATTTTAATTTCTTTTTTTTGATCATTTTAGTGAACTTTGTCTTTTTGGATTTTACATGCCCTCTACTATGAAATTGGGCATCGGCCTTGGCAGACGACGTTGATGGCATTTCATTGTCTATGTCATGACTAGTGGCAGCAGCTTCAGCATTAGGAGGAAGTGGTTCTTGATCTTTCCCTACTTTATCCTCCAAATTTTGGTTCTCCATTATATGCAGCACAAGAGAGCATACCCCTAAACCACACACACTCGTCAAAGCCTTTAAAAATTATATGCGGCACAGGACAGTACCACTGGACTGGAGTTATACAGCAGTACCAATGGACTTATATACTGCAGGAACAGTGAACGTAGTTAGATTGCAGTACCAATGGACTTATATACTGCAGGAACAGTGAACGTAGTTAGATTGCAGTACCAATGGACTTATATACTGCAGGAACAGTGAACTTAGTTATATTGCAGTACCAATGGACTTATATACTGCAAGAACAGTGAACATAGTTATATTGCAGTACCAATGGACTTATATACTGCAGGAACAGTGAACGTAGTTATATTGCAGTACCAATGGACTTATATACTGCAGGAACAGTGAACGTAGTTAGATTGCAGTACCAATGGTCTTATTTACTGCAGGAACAGTGAACATGGCTATATTGCAGTACCAATGGACTTATATACTGCAGGAACAGTGAACGTAGTTATATTGCAGTACCAATGGACTTATATACTGCAGAAACAGTGAACGTAGTTATATTGCAGTACCAATGGACTTATATACTGCAGGAACAGTGAACGTAGTTAGATTGCAGTACCAATGTACTTATATACTGCAGGAACAGTGAACGTAGTTAGATTGCAGTACCAATGGACTTATATACTGCAGGAACAGTGAACGTAGTTAGATTGCAGTACCAATGGACTTATATACTGCAAGAACAGTGAACGTAGTTAGATTGCAGTACCAATGGACTTATATACTGCAGGAACAGTGAACTTAGTTATATTGCAGTACCAATGGACTTATATACTGCAAGAACAGTGAACATAGTTATATTGCAGTACCAATGGACTTATATACTGCAGGAACAGTGAACGTAGTTATATTGCAGTACCAATGGACTTATATACTGCAGGAACAGTGAACGTAGTTAGATTGCAGTACCAATGGTCTTATTTACTGCAGGAACAGGGAACATGGCTATATTGCAGTACCAATGGACTTATATACTGCAGGAACAGTGAACGTAGTTATATTGCAGTACCAATGGACTTATATACTGCAGAAACAGTGAACGTAGTTATATTGCAGTACCAATGGACTTATATACTGCAGGAACAGTGAACGTAGTTAGATTGCAGTACCAATGTACTTATATACTGCAGGAACAGTGAACGTAGTTAGATTGCAGTACCAATGGACTTATATACTGCAGGAACAGTGAACGTAGTTAGATTGCAGTACCAATGGACTTATATACTGCAAGAACAGTGAACGTAGTTAGATTGCAGTACCAATGGACTTATATACTGCAGGAACAGTGAACTTAGTTATATTGCAGTACCAATGGACTTATATACTGCAAGAACAGTGAACATAGTTATATTGCAGTACCAATGGACTTATATACTGCAGGAACAGTGAACGTAGTTAAATTGCAGTACCAATGGACTTATATACTGCAGGAACAGTGAACGTAGTTATATTGCAGTACCAATGGACTTATATACTGCAGGAACAGTGAACGTAGTTATATTGCAGTACCAATGGACTTATATACTGCAGGAACAGTGAACGTAGTTATATTGCAGTACCAATGGACTTATATACTGCAGGAACAGTGAACGTAGTTATATTGCAGTACCAATGGACTTATTTACTGCAGGAACAGTGAACGTAGTTAGATTGCAGTACCAATGGACTTATATACTGCAGGAACAGTGAACGTAGTTAGATTGCAGTACAACTGGACTTAGCAGGACAGAGCACAGGACACAGCACCAATGGACTGAGCAGGACAGAGCACAGGACACAGCACCACTGGACTCAGCAGGACAGAGCACAGGACACAGCACCACTGGACTCAGCAGGACAGAGCACAGGACACAGCACCACTGAACTCAGCAGGACACAGCACAGCACAGCACCACGAGAAAGAGCAGGACAGAGGACACCTGCCACACCCTTCCTCTTCCCTGATCAATGCCTGAGTGAAGATGGCGGCGGCAAGCGAGGAATACAAAGAATCCGGATCTCGGGAGATCCGACGGTGGGATCCTGATGTTAAGCCTCGTTTTCAGTTTTGCTCGGATCGGGCTCGGATCCGCACTGTTCGGGGGTGTTCGGATTGCGAGAATCCAAGCCCGCTCATCCCTAGTAATATCAAATATTCAAGTAAGGGACCACTTGGGAAACATTGATCACAATATGGTCTCATTTGAAATTAGTTTCCAGAAGCAACGGTATAAGGGATCAACTAGGACTTTAAACTTTAGAAAGGCAAATTTTAATATGCTAAAGGAGTTTATAAAGAGCATTAACTGGGAAAAAATTTGAAGGAAAAAATATGAAGAAAAGTGGGCTGTCTTTAAAATGTTGTTGGAAACATACACGTACAAGTTAATTCCTATGGGAAATAAATGTAAAAGAATTAAGATTAAACCAATGCGGCTAAATAAAAAAGTAAGGGAAGAAATGCAAAGGAAGAAGCGTGCATTTAAATTGTTTAAGTCTGAAGGGCCAGAGGAGTTCTTCCGTAGGTACAAGGAATGTAATAAAACATGCAAAAAGGAAATTAGATTGGCTAAATTAGAAAATGAAAGGCAAGCTGCAAAAGAAAGTAAGACAAACCCCAAAAAGTTTTTTAAGTATATAAATGGCAAAAGGATTAAAAAAGATAATATAGGACCCTTAAGAAGTGAGATGGGTGAATTGATAAATGATACTAAGGAAAAAGGAGAGGTATTAAACACTTTCTTTTCTTCAGTATTTACTAGAGAGGAACAAATGGTAAGAGTAATACATAAAAATGGAAATGAAACCATTAATTAATACTTGGTTGTCAGAGGAAGAAGTCCAAAGGCGACTTAAGAATATTAAGATAAATAAAGGTCCAGATGGCATACACCCAAGGGTTCTTATGGAGTTAAACTGGGAAATAGCTAGACCGCTATTCTTAATTTTCAGAGATTTAATCTCATCAGGCTCAGTACCAAGGGATTGGAAAATAGCAGATGTGGTGCCGGTGTTAAAAAGGAGACGAGATCATAACCAGTGAATTATAGAACTGTAAGCCTGACATCAATAGTGGGGAAACTACTGGAAGGTATTTTAAGGGATATTATTCAGGATTACTTGGTGCGCAATAAAATTATTAGTGGGAATCAACATGGATTTGTGAGGGATAGGTCATGTCAAACTAATCTAATTAGTTTCTATGAGAAAGTCAGTGGGAACTTAGACCAGGGCAGCATAGTAGATGTGGTCTACTAGGATTTTGCAAAGGCCTTTGATACAGTGCCACACAAGAGGTTGGTTTACAAAATAAGGGAACTGGGTCTAGGAATCAACATTGGTACTTGGATCGAAAACTTGTTAGAGAATAGGGAACAGAGAGTTGGGATAAATGGAACATTTTCTAATTGGTCAAAAGTTTTAAGTGGAGTACCTCAAGGTTCTGTGCTGGGGCCACTCCTTTTTAATATATTTATTAATGACCTTGGTGATGGTTTAGAAAGTAAAGTTTCTATTTTTGCAGATGACACTAAACTCTGTAAGGTAATAAAATCAGAGCAAGATGTAGATTCTTTACAGAGGGACTTAAATAAACTGGAGAATTGGGCGGCAAAATGGAATATGAGGTTTAACATTGATAAATGTAAGGTTATGCATTTAGGGATCAAAAACAAGAACGCAATCTATAAATTAAATGGAATTAATTTAGGAGAATCTATAATGGAAAAGGATTTGGGAGTGGTCGTAGACAATAGCAATAGTGCTCAATGTCAAGCAGCAGTTGCAAGGGCAAACAAAGTATTGGCATGCATAAAAAGGGGCATAGATGCAAGGGAAGATAGTGTAATTTTGCCACAGTATAAATTGTTGGTAAGACCTCATCTTGAATATGCAGTACAGTTCTGGGCACCACTCTATAAAAAAGATTTTCTGGAACTAGAAAGGGTTCAGAGAAGGGCGACAAAATTGATAAAGGGTATGGAGTCATTAAGGTATGAGGAAAGGTTAGCCAGTTTAGGCATGTTTACTTTAGAAAAGAGGTGTCTAAGGGGAGATATGATTACTATGTACAAATACATTAAGGGTCAATACAGAGAACTTTCATGGGAACTTTTTACCCCAAGGACTATACACAGGACACGTGGTCACTCCCTAAGTTTAGAGGAGAGGAAATTTCACAAACAGCAAAGGAAGGGGTTCTTTACAGTAAGGGCAGTAAAGATATGGAATTCATTGCCAGGGAAGGTTGTGATGGCAGATTCAATAAATATGTTTAAGAAAGGGTTAGATAAATTTTTAGCGGAAAAGTGTATCCAGGGATATGACCATTAATTAAAATGAAGAATAGTAGTGGATATAGGGTAAAAATAGGACTGCAATATTGAGTCTGGGGGGATTTTCACATTTGAAACAGATTGGCGGTTGCTTACTCTGGATCAATTTCAAATATAAGTGCAGGATCGCAGGAGATCCAAAATAGGTTGAACTTGATGGACTGGTGTCTTTTTTCAACCTCATCAACTATGTTACTATGTTACATACCATTCACTGTCAATCAGCTCGGGGACATTCTGATCTTTCTCAATCAGAAAAGTTTTAATCTCTTCAAAGTAGCTCACAAATCTAAGACTTTTCCTCGACTCAAGCACCTAACATTGCTGTGAAGCGGTATATCTTTGTAAGCATTATCTAATTCTTCCAACAGCAATTTAAACTGCATATGTGTTAATGAAAATCGAGCAATAATGAAATTGACAATTTTGACAACTGTATATACATTACACTGCTAAATTCCGAATTTGACATTTTGGCACAAAGACTCTCTTGATTACTCATGCAGTGAACTTTACTGTTGATCGTCAAATATAATCTTCAAGGAGCTTAACAAAACCTTTGTTTTTTTGCAACCATAGCCGGAGCACCATTAGTTGTAACACAGAATATTTTGTTTAGGTCGATTCCTTTTTCTTCAAAAAGGTTTATAGAGGCAGATGCAATATCTTCACCTTTAGCAGTACCTTGAAGTGGCTTCAGTGTACACAGTTCTTCATATATATTTTCATTGTTACAGTACCGAGCAACAATAGCTAAATGAGCTATGTCATTAACATCCACACTCTCATCAAGAGCAACACTGAACACCAATGTTTCCTTAAGTGCAATTTCTTGTTTTATTTTAATGTTTTCTGCCATTTCGGTGACACGTCTCTCAATTGTCCTTCCAGATGAAGGGATATCTTTTATTCTTGATAATATTGTGTCTTTGTTTGACAAATCACTGAATAATATTTCTCAGACCTTGATAAATGCGTCTTTAATATACTCTCCATCAGTAAACGGCTTCCCCTTTTTTTGTAATACACTGTGCAATTTTGCAACTACTTTCAGTTGCTTGGTTTTTTGTAAGTCAATCGATTGAAAGCATTATTTTGCTTTCTATATCCAGAAACAGATTTTCTGATGGCTTTCATTCGTCATCACGGTTAGGATACCTAACTTTGTGTTTTGTTTGAAAATGTCTCTAGACACTTGATGTACGACACACAATGCTTTCACAACAGAGCGCACAAACTGCTCAATCTTTTTCTTGAATGACTCCATAGTCATCAGTCCAAGAGGTTTGGAAAGCATGAACTTCAGTTTTTTGTTTTTTTAGAACAAGACATCTTATTTCAAGTTTTAGAACAGGAGGACTCCTGGGTACTTATGCATACAGAGTGGAGTGAGTGTAGCTTGCAATTTGATGTTGCTATATGCCCCTTGAGGTTGCAACTTGCCTGGGATCCTGACAAGGCAGACACAGGACGCTGGGCAGTGGAAAACCAAGCTGGGCTTTTCCTCAGCGCATCTGTCAGTGTCACGAATCACCCTACGAGTTGAGTTATCAGAACCTGTTGTTAACGGGAGCTTCACCTATAGCAACCCCCTTTCCCATAGAACCAGATATGTTCGGCGATACTCAGTTGTCCCCAGGACTTATTCTCGAGTAGTGATAACTCAAATCCAGTAGGTAGGCAACACAGAGGACTTGACAGTGGGATGCTGAGCAGAGATACTCCTGAACTAGATTAAGCAGGAACACTGAGTAGCAACAGAATGCACTACCAACCTCCACCAGTATAACAGATTGGCAGTGTGGAGTAGAGGTTGGTGTAGTACCAGCTGTGGCTGTGAGAGATGGAACTAGAGAGTGGCACAGTGTCAGGGAAAATGCCGGTGCAAGATAGAGCAGTAAAACTGAACTGTGAAACTGTTATGTTCTTGCCCTTAGATTTGCCCTCATTCAAGATGGCCGTGATTGCCTCATGAAGTTTCCATCTTGGATCTCTCTTATGAACTTGCCCTCACAATAGCCCTTATCCAAGATGGCCAGAACTGTCTCAGGAAGATTCCATCTTGGATCTCATTTCCTATTTGGGCCTGGAAAAGGCACTTCCTGTTATGCAGCCTTTGTTCGAGTATTGTGTCTGAACCAGATGCTTCCACAGAACCTTGCTCCTTTGTGATTTGGAATACAATTCCTGGATACCAGTACAATACATTTATCATGTTGATACTTTGGACTTTGCTTGCTGGACACTTGAGATTTATTTCTATATTATTATTATTATCATTTATTTGTTAGGCGCCACAAGGTTTCCGCAGCGCAGCGCCGTATATCAAAATAAATCCTGTTTACTACAGAACTACCTGGCTATTGGGTTCTGTTTGTAATACCAGAAGTGTGACAGGATACTCGAACCCAAAATGACAGACCCCGCCGGGACAGAACCAACTGCTTTACAGCAACTTTCAGATCTGAGTTTCCACATGCATTCTGCCTCAAGACAACTATAGGAATTTCATGCAAAATTTCAAGAACTTGAGACCCAGTGTACAAATAATTTTCAACTGCAAAACCAACAAGTAACTGAGTTGCAAATAAATGTTCATGAACTCAAAGATCAAATAGCGCTACAAAACGGAGCTATTACAGAACTACAGATACGGCTTCAAGAAGTTAATGCTGTAGCACCTTCAGCTGCAGTACATCAGCCCACACTCCCACTACCTCCGGCTCGATTCTCAGGTGATCGTAAAAAATACAGAGGTTTTATTAATCAATGTAATATGCAGTTTGATTTAAATTCTACTTATTTTTTGACTGATGTACAAAAAGTACGTTGTATTCTGTTATTGTTGAAAGATGATGCCTTGGCATGGGCTTCTCCTTTGATAGAAGCAAAAAGTCCAATATTACAAAATCTTTCTAATTTTATGGATGCAATGAATCAGATATATTTGATGATCCAAATCGAAGTGCTACTGCTGAGTCAGTTTTATTAAAGATGCGTCAGGGAAGACGTTCAGTGGCTGAATACACCTCTGATTTCCGAAGATGGATCTTAGACACAGATTGGAATTCGGCAGCTAAGCTGTCTGTTTATCGAAAGGGGTTATCTGAGTTTATTAAAGATGAATTATCTAGAGCTGATGCAGCTACTGAATTTGAAGCCTTTGTTAAACATTGTATTCGTATTGATGCTCGTCAAATGGAGAGGAAACAACATAGATGGGGTTCCATGTGGACTCGTCCTAATTATTCAGAACCAGCCATATCAAATTACTCTGGAACTCCTGCAACACAACAAATTAAGGAGTCTGAGCCAATGCAAATAGATACCATTCGCAAACAGATTTCTATTGAAAGAAGAGATCAATGACGACAAGAAAACCTCTGTTTGTATTGTGGTAAATCTGAACATTATGTATCTAATTGTTCCCAACGACCTCACAAGACAGTTGCTACATTGATTGAACCTAAAGATTCTGACCAGGAATCTATTATTTCATGCTGTTCACATCAACTGAATGCTATTATTGCTCAAATCTCTTCACTGTCTACATTTGAGAGAGAGAACAGAAGAATAAAGAATCATTTTTCAATTCCAATACAACTTAAGATAAACTCTGGACTTATTTCAACCATGGCAATGCTGGATTCAGGAGCCAATGGAAATTTCATGCATATAGATTTTGCTAAACAAAACCATATAGTATTTCAAGAAAGAAAGACTCCTGTATTGATGGAGACAGTTGATGGATCCCCTCTGAATTCTGGTCCCATCACACATGAGACAGAACTTATGTCCCTGATGATAGAACCCAATCACAAGGAGGAACTCACTTTTTTTCTCATCTCTTCTCCAAATTTTCCCATAATTTTGGGTCTCCCTTGGTTCATTAACAATAGCCCAGTGTCACGGGCACTAGGAGTCTTTACCCAGGGATCACCAGGTGATAGGCTTACCAGAGCAATATAGGTGGTATTATGGTACTCTGGTAGCAGGGTGATCACGGAACAGGAAATAGCAGATTATGAGATGCTCAGGAAAGTCTATGACTAGCAGCACTGGTAATATGGAGGTAATAATACACGAGGAACTGTATGGACAAACGACACGTGAAGGTAGTCAGTGGTCTGCGGTAGCAAGTTGTACCACTGCTATAGTGAGGAGGAATGTCCAACAGAAACGAGGAGGTGATGAGAGTCAGCGGTCTGCGGATAGCAAGTTGTACCGCTGTCTTGAGTGAAGGAATGGAATCCAAGTGAAGGTATCCGGGGAGTCAGTGGTCTGCGTTAGCAAGTTGTACCACTGCTATGTGAAAGGATACTGGAACAAGTGACACAGGGAACAGGGATCAGTGGTCTGCCTCTAGCAAGTTGTACCACTGAATATATATGTGAGGAGGAGCACGGGGAGAGACTGCAACACAGGAGATACACGGACACCTTAAACTTGATCCACAATAATATGCACAATATATAAATGACCGAACAGCACTGTAATAATAGAAAGTCTCTTGAGGTAATCCGGCACAAGATAACACAGTCAATGATGGCAGTAGACTCAGCGGATAGCAAACTCCAGAGAAGAACCAACACAGTCCAGCAATATAAGCAATACACCAGCACAGTCAATGAGAAGTATGCATACCGTGGTTCAGAAGCAGGCTGTCAGACAGGAGTGCAGAGATACCTGAACGGCAGGAGGCCGGCAGGAAGCGAAGTCCCTGGATGGGTGAAGCGGTAGTCAAGTAGGTGCAGCGCACAGGTAGGTAGACCAGCAGGGAAACGAATACACAGGAATCAGTAGAGTGTGGAACTGGACTCCTGGAGGACCCTGAAGAGTAGCGATGGTCTAGCGGGGAGGTAAGTAGTGAGACACGAATCCAATGCTGACAGGCGGGTAGAGACCAGCGGGAACACAGGAAAGCATGGAGAGTGGATCAGCAGTTGAAGGACAAGTAGAGATGAGGAGAAGCGGCAGCAGGACTCTGCGGACACACGGAGGTAGCCAATAGCAACCAGCAGGTGCAGTAACGATGGCACACGGGAGAGCAGAGTTGAGCTGGTACTGATGATCACGGAGAGTAGCGGATAGCAATAGTAGTGGCAGTCTCGAGGAAACACGGAAGAGTTGAGATGAGCTGAAGACTGAAGCGCACAGAGGCAGCGGATAGGAATCAGCCAACAGTCACGATGAAACACAGACGAGTTGCAGGTTGTAGACTGTAGTGCACGGAGGCAGCGGATAGGAATCAGCTAACAGTCCTGATGGAACACAGACGAGTTGCAGGTTGAAGACTGTAGTGCACGGAGGCAGCGGATAGGAATCAGCTAACAGTCACGATGATGCACGGGTGAGTAGATGTAGATTGAAGACTGTAGTGCACGGAGGCAGCGGATAGGAATCAGCTAACAGTCACGATGATATATGATAGAGTTGAAGTGGCTTGAAGACTGTAGTGCACGGAGGCAGCGGATAGGAATCAGCTAACAGTCACGATGATAAACAGGAAGGTAGAAGTGGTATGGGAACCACAGTAGTAGAAGTGGTTTGGAAACCACAGAGGTAGAAGTGGTTTGGAAACCACAGGAATCAGCAGCGCTGAATACACGAGGAAACACAGGAACACCTTCAGAGGCTCATGGGGAATGAGACTCCAAGATCAGGCAACGTGGTATTGACCACAGGTGCTTAATATAGGGAGTGTTGCCTGATCTGCCAATTAAGTTAAAGGAACATACACTGAAGGGTTAGAAAGGGCTGCGCATGCGCAGACCCTCAGGATGGCGGACGGCCACGGTTCCTAAATGTCCGGGAAGAAGCACTCACAGTCCGGTGAGTGACACCCAGCCATTAACTGGGAGTCTCAAACCCTAACGATTCAAGACACTATCAGTGTGGTCCCTCTTGTACAAAAAGAGAATTAGACCTCAGTGTCCCCCTCCTCTGTGGATGAACAACTGCCTGTTTAATATCAAGATTTTGCAGATATCTGTAACAAACAAAATGCTGACAAATTACCACCCCATCTACCATATGATTGTCCCATTGACCTATTACCTGGGGCTGCTATTCCTTTTGGTAGGATTTATTCATTAGCTGAACCTGAATTGAAGACACTAAAGACTTACCTCCTATTTTTTTGGTGAAAAATAAAGAAGGTTCTTTGCGTCCATGCATTGATTATAGAGATTTAAATAAAGTTACTATAAAGAACAGACATCCACTTCCTCTCATCCCAAAATTATTGGAAAGACTGCAGACAACAAGTATTTTCACAAAGCTTGATTTAAGAGGAGCGTACAACCTAATACGCATTCGACCAGGTGATGAATGGAATACGGCTTTTCGAAAAAAGTATGGACATTATGAGTACCTTTTGATGCCGTTGGGTTATGTAATGCCCCTACTACTTTCCAACATTTTATAAATGATGTCTTTCGAGATTTGCTTGATCTGTTCATTATTGTATATATCTTGAAGATATCCTTATCTTTTCTAATTCTTTACAAGAACATCAAGAACATGTTAGAATTGTTTTGCAACGGTTACACACAAACCAATTATACATTAAGTTGGATAAATGTGAATTCCATCGCACTCATATAAAATTTTTGGGTTACATTATATCTCCTCAAGGACTATGTATGGATCCCTGTAAAGTGCATGCTGTGGTAGATTGGCCCATACCTAAAAACGTCAAAGATGTACAACGATTTATGGGCTTTGCTAATTTTTATCGACGCTTTATAAAGAACTTTTCTGGAATTGCTGCCTCCATTTCTCAGCTCACAAAAAAAGGGTTCTTCCTTTTGGTGGTCACCAGCCGCTGATAAAGCTTTTTCCATTTTGAAAACAAAGTTCACATCAGCTCCTATATTAATTCATCTGGATCCTACACTCCCATTTGTTTTGGAAACTGATGCATTGGATTCAGCTATAGGAGCAGTAATTTCACAAAGAGTAGGAGAAAAGATGTTACTTCACCCCTGTGCTTTTTATTCAAGGCAAATGACTGCTCCTGAAAAGAACTATGATGTAGGAAATAAAAAACTTCTTGTCATTATATCTCCTTTTTCGGAATGGAGGCATCTTTTAGAAGGTGAAAAGCATCAAATAATAGTCCTCACCGATCATCGGAATTTGGAATTCCTTAAATCAGCAAAAAGATTATTTGCCCGACAAGCTCGATGGGCTCTCTTTTTAAGCCATTTTGATTTCCTCAATTCCTATAGACCTGGATTTAAGAATGGAAAAGCTGATGCTCTTTCAAGAGCCTATATGGAAGATACTCAACAGGTAGAGCCTGTTCAAACAATTATTCCTGATTCAAATTTTTTGGGGGGTTATTTGTTCAAGTGAGTTTTTAACAGAGATAAAGAAAGGATATGATACAGATTCTACCCTCATGAACCCTCCAAAAAATGTTAAATTAACGTATGACAACAGAGTCTGGCATATGGCACATCAACTATACTTTCCAGAAAAAGCACGGTTAACGGTCATGCAACTACTCCATAAATTAGCAGGCCATAAAGGACTCCAGAAAATTCATCCCCTTATCCAGGAACTCCTCTGCCATGCAGTCTCCAACCTCATTCTAGCTGCACTCCCAAATAGCTATGATGCACCATGCAGTGCCCCCCCCCCACCCTCAGTATGGGGGCTACTCCATGAGAATTTCTGCTATGCAAAGGCTTTCCATTCTTTCTCACACACTACACTGTGGTGCCAACCGCTGTCTGCTGTGTTGCTGTTACTTCGGGGGGTATCTCTAAAATTGAGGATCCCCCCCCCCTGGTTTCCTTACTGGAGGCCTTCAGTTAATGATGGGACTCCCCTACTCTTTCTTTACACTTGCCCTCATGGCAGCTGCCAAGCACCCATTCTCAATATGTTGAGGGCACCTCCGTCTCTGGGAAGTACACTTTTGGTGCCTCCTGATAAGGATCTGAGCACCCCATAATGGAGTCATCACCTTGCCTTCTGCAGCACCCACTTCGCACCCTCTTTTTTCTAATGAGTTCTTAATGGAGGTCTGGACTCCCCAACAATTTTGTGGCCCTGCGGAATCCATCGCGCACCCAGCTTACTCTGCCAGGACCAAGGACCACACAACTATCATCTCGGGTGCTGGCTTAAAATGGCAGCTTCACCCCGAAATGTCAGGGAAACCAGTCTCTATAGACTCTGATCCCCCACATGATGGCCCTAAATCCGGCACTTGCATTTCCACATCGTTGGCCACGCCCCCACCGATGGCATGGCTGTCCACTTAATTGCATAAGACACACATCACCGGCACACTCCTGAGTGAGCCACTGCCTCACTACACTGAACATCCCCCGGTGACCTCGTCTGCCATCACTGGGAGGTGACAACATAACGCTACTGGCATTACACCTAAACATTATGGCTCCACCTGTATAAACTCTCATTTGTCATGCTCCCCTGAATTAATTATTCCCATATTATGTTATTCCACATTGCACCGTAGAGCTCTTAATCTCCCTTTTGAGACTAAAAGCTCCATGGCAAATATTGTGCAAAGACAGACAGTGCAAGTAAATCTGAATGCTGCTGTCCATTCAAATTTGCGGCCAGTTTATCTATTCGGATAAGTTGTCATTTCTACATGGACTGCTGCAGGAAATAAGATTTTTAAAGTGGTACACAATGGATTTGGCCGTGGTTGTATTTCAAATTTTATGTGGAAAATGCATCTTTAACATTTATTAATTGCTATGAGCCGAGGGAGTGTCCATATCCGCCGCTGCTTGCTCCCCTCATTGTCTGGCGTCCCCGCCTTCTCCTTGATGACCAGGATGTCACTTCCAGTTCTTGGGCTGACTGTTACTAGGGCAGCGGCCGGATGCCAAGACTCTGAGCGCTGCGTCCCATCAATACAGGGCAGCCGGGCACGTGCACAGAAGTCAATACAGTGTGCGGGCTAATTAATTATGTAATTTAATTTATTAGGCAGTGCCTGGGGATAGTTCAGGGCAAGACCCTGATTGGCTACCTTCTGTATTTAAGGCCGGTAGGGCTTAGCCTCCTTGCCGGTTATAGTGTTCCAGTACTGTGCTGTGTTAACCTGTTGTTGGATTTCTATTTGCCTGATCTGTTGTGACCCTTACCTGTACCTTGGACCTTGCCTGTTTGCCCATGACACTGACCTTTTGGCTTTTATTCTGGACTTCGCTGTTTGCCTGTGACCCTGACGCTTTGGCTTGTATTCTGGACTTCGCTGTTTTGTTACGGACCTCTTACCTCAGCCTCTGACCACCCGCTCCAGTCTTGGCTAGCGTCCCCTATTCCATCTGCACTGAGGCCATCTTGGATGAGCTTTTACTATTGCAGCCAATGTAGGTGCACACCCTTTACCTTTATTATTATCTAGACTATAGAAGCTAAGATAAATAAATGGGGACTAACTCCTTTTCACTGGTGCGACAGAATTAGATCCCCCTTTTTTCTTTTTCTTACTACCTTTTCTGATAGTTTATTTACATATGAGCTTTTACTACTCTGAGCCAAAGACCTGGGGAATCTGAGTACCTGTGAGCACATAAAGCTCTCCGGGAAAGGCAGCTGCTAAAGGTAAAGATCTCTACACTACTATTCTAAAAGTTCATCCTGGTGGTCATAGGCCCTAACATTATAACCGGCCAGTGAAATTACTGGAGAGGATTGTTCATCGAAGCAAATGGGACGAACCACTCTCCAGCCCAAGTCTTAGCAAGGCAGATCCAAACCCTGTCCCAGATGGTCCAGGGACTATCGGACCATTTATCCGCACAAGAGGAAGCCTCTAGGACTTCGAAAGCCCAGCAAGGTCCCCTGGCACCTGCTCTTGAACCTAAGTTGAACCTGCCAGACCGTTTGTCTGGGGAGAAAGCCTTATTCCGCAATTTCAAAGAAAGCTATAAGCTTTATTTACGGCTAAAACCCTGTTCTTCAGGTTCAGAGCAGCTAAGAGTTGGTATTATTATATCCCTTCTCCAAGGTGATCCCCAGTCCTTGGTGTTCAGTCTGGCTCCTGCAAGCCCTTCATTACACTCTGTTGCTGCATTCTTTGATGCTTTAGGCCTGCTTTATGACGACCCAGATTGGGTGGCTTCAGCCGAGGCTCACCTTAGGACACTGAAACAAGGTTGGTGCTCTGCTGAGGAATACTGTGCTGAGTTCAGGCGGTGGTCTACTTACAGCGAATGAAATGATCCTGCGTTACGCAGTCAAATTTGCTTTGGTTTGTCGGAGCAGATCAAAGATGCTTTGGTATAGTACCCTTCGCCAACATCATTGGAGAGTCTTATGCAGCTCGCCATAAAAATCGACAGACGGATCAAAGAGTGGAAGGCGGAGAAAGAGGCACCGTCCTGTTCATCATCTGAGTTTGTTTCTGCGTCATTGGATACGGAAGAACCTATGCAATTAGGAGCCTACCGTCTCTCTGCAGAACAAAAAGCCAGAAGACAGACTCAAGGTGCCTTTACTGTGGCATCAAAGGACATTTTTCTAGTTCCTGCCCTAACAAGTCGGGAAAAGAGTTGGCCTAGGAGATAAAGAGGAGGTTCACCTAGGTCTGCAAATTATCTCCTCTAAAAGTGCAGTTTTGGTTCCTGCGCACATCACTTATGGTGCTCATTCTGTTGATATTTCAGCCTTTATTGATAGTGGTGCCGCTGGAAATTTTCTGGACATTGGATTCGCCAAATCTTCTGGAATTCCCTTCCAGAGTATCAGTATGGTTATTACTGTATGTGGTCTAGATTGAGGATCACTCCCAGGTGGCAAGTTCTTGTATGAAACTCCCCCTTTACACCTGACAGTGGAAGCCCTCCATTCAGAAACTCTGTCTTTCTACCTTATTAATTGCTCATCTGTACCAGTGGTATTGGGGCATCCCTGGCTGCGCCTTCATAACCATGTAATTGATTGGGCACAAGGGGAGATTACCCAGTGGAGTTCCTCGTGTTCTCAGACTTCTTTGAACTTGCCTCTTTGGATGCTGCAGCCTGCTTCTGAATTACTTCCCCCTAAGTACCATGAATTCAGAGATGTATTCTCTAAAAAAGCGGCTGACACTCTGCCTCCACATCATGTTTTTTGATTGTGTCATCAAAAATTATTTCAGGCTCTAAATTACCAAAAGGAAGACTGTGCTCACTCTCTGGTCCTGAAACCAAGGCCATGCAGGAATACGTTGAGGAAAATTTATAAAAAGGCCTTCAAAATCTCCAGTGGGAGCTAGCTGTTTCTTTGTCTCCAAGAAGGATGGTGGACTACGTCCCTGTATTGATTTCAGAGGTCTTAACAAAATCACTATTAAAAACACCTACCCACTTCCTCTCATCTTAGAGGTGCTACCATCTTCACCAAAATTGACCTTTGCAGTGCATACAATCTCATCCGCATTAGAGAAGGAGGTGAGTGGAAAACGGTTTTCAATACCCATTCCGGCCACTACAAGTATTTGGTTATGCCATTAGGTCTCTGTAACGCACCAGAGGTCTTCCAAGATCTCATTAATGGAGTTCTCCGGGAATTCCTTGATCAGCTCATTGTTGTGTACTTGAATGACATACTAATATATTCCCATTCGCTGTCTCAGCATCGGCTCCATGTTCAGCAAGTACTCCATAAACTACGGGACCATCATCTATTTGCCAAGCTTGAAAAATGCCAGTTTGAAGTTCGGAGTGTATCATTCCTTGGATATATAATATCCTCTACCGGTTTTTCTATGTATCACGCGCCGGGCGTTTGGGCCATATACCCGATCCCGGGCTTACTTACCTGCTCCTGCCGTCCGCTCGGTCCGGGCTGGGTGCGCAGACCCTATCTGTCAATTTCTCTGTCCCTCTCCCTATTGATTGGAGTTTTGGCTCCAAAGTTTAAAAGGTACCTCCTCCCTGTTCTCAGTGCCTGATCTTCATGTTACCTTCCATGGGTTTCTGGCTCCTATTCTATTCCTCATCATCATCATCATCATTTATTTATATAGCGCCAACATATTCCGTAGCGCTTTACAATTGGGGACAAACATAATAAACTAATAAACAAACTGGGTAAAACAGACAAAGAGGTGAGAAGGTACTGCTCGCAAGCTTACAATCTATGGGACAATGGGAGATTGACACATGAGGTTAAGTCTACATTTTGCATTTTGGCCCAGCCAGACTGCAAAGATAAAAGTGACTCATAAGCTAAATGATCCCGTCACATAACAATGTTGGTCAGGGGGTAGTTGTCTTGTGTGAAATTGTGTAACAGGCTAAAGGTAGCGAGGTAAAGAGGGTGGCTGAGGAATTTTATAAGCTTGTCTGAAGATGTAGGTTTTCAGAGAACGCTTGAAAGTTTGTAGACCAGAGGAGAGTCTTACTGTGCGAGGGAGAGAATTCCATAGAGTGGGTGCAGCCCGAAAAAAGTCCTGTAACCGGGAATGGAAGGATGTAATGAGGGTGGATGAGAGACGCAGATCTTGTGTAGAACGGAGTTGCCGAGTTGGCAAATATTTTGAGACAAGAGAGGAGATGTATGTTGGTGCAGCTTTGTTGATGGCCTTGTAGGTTAGTAAAAGTATTTTATATTGCATTCGGTACAAAACAGGAAGCCAGTGTAGAGACATACAGAGTGATTCAACAGAGGAATAACGATTTGCAAGGAAAATCAGTCTTTCCGCAGCGTGCAAAATAGATTGTAGGGGTTTGAGTCTGTTTTTGGGAAGACCAGTAAGGAGGGAATTGCAATAGTCAATGCGGGAGATGATAAGTGCATGAATTAAGGTTTTTGCAGTGTCTTGCGTGAGATATGTGCGAATTCTGGAAATGTTCTTTAGATGTATGTAGTAGGGATGAGCGCGCTCGGATTTCTGAAATCCGAGCCCACCCGAACGTTGCGGATCCGAGTCGGATCCGAGACAGATCCGGGTATTGGCGCCAAATTCAAAAGTGAAACTGAGGCTCTGACTCATAATCCCGTTGTCGGATCTCGCGATACTCGGATCCTATAAATTCCCCGCTAGTCGCCGCCATCTTCACTCGGGCATTGATCAGGGTAGAGGGAGGGTGTGTTAGGTGGTCCTCTGTGCTGTTTAGTTCTGTGCTGTTTAGTTCTGTGCTGTTTAGTGCTGTGCTGTTTAGTGCTGTGCTGTGCTGTGCTGTGCTGTGCTGTGCTGTGTTCTGCAGTATCAGTCCAGTGGTGCTGTGTGCTGTGCTCTGTCCTTCTGAGGTCAGTGGTGCTGCTGGGTCCTGTGCTGTGTCCTGTTCAGTCCAGTGGTGCTGTGTCCTGTGCTCTGTGCTTCTAAGGGCATAGTTATTTCCCCAATATTCCCCTGTGTTTAAAAAAATAAAAAAAAGTTTTTTTTATAAAATACCAAAAACTACTTTAATATTTTTTAATTACCACAAAATTTTCACAACCAATCCTGCAGTATAAGCCCATTGGTACTGCAATATTACCAAGTTCACACATTCAGCAGTAAAAGTCCAGTGGTACTGCAATATTACAAAGTTTACGCATTCTGCAGTATCAGTCCAGTGGTGCTGTGTCCTGTGCTCTGTCCTGCTGAGTTCCGTAGTGCTGCTGGGTCCTGTGCCGTGTCCTGTTCAGTCCAGTGGTGCTGTGTCCTGTGCTCTGTGCTTCTAAGGGCATAGTTATTTCCCCATTATTCCCAAGTTTGTAAAAAATAAAAAAAAAATAAAAAATTTAAAAAAAAAAAAAATATATAATAATTATAACCAAATTTGCAAAACCAATCCAGCATTATAAGTCCATTGGTACTGCAATATTACCAAGTTCACACATTCAGCAGTAAAAGTCCAGTGGTACTGCAATATTACAAAGTTTACACATTCTGCAGTATCAGTCCAGTGGTGCTGTGTCCTGTGCTCTGTCCTGCTGAGTTCCGTAGTGCTGCTGGGTCCTGTGCCGTGTCCTGTTCAGTCCAGTGGTGCTGTGTCCTGTGCTCTGTGCTTCTAAGGGCATAGTTATTTCCCCATTATTCCCAAGTTTGTAAAAAATAAAAAAAAAGTAAAAAAAAATAAAAAATTAAAAAAAAAAAAAAATATATAATAATTATAACCAAATTTGCAAAACCAATCCAGCATTATAAGTCCATTGGTACTGCAATATTACCAAGTTCACACATTCAGCAGTAAAAGTCCAGTGGTACTGCAATATTACAAAGTTTACACATTCTGCAGTATTAGTCCAGTGGTGCTGTGTCCTGTGCTCTGTCCTGCTGAGTTCCGTAGTGCTGCTGGGTCCTGTGCCGTGTCCTGTTCAGTCCAGTGGTGCTGTGTCCTGTGCTCTGTGCTTCTAAGGGCATAGTTATTTCCCCATTATTCCCAAGTTTGTAAAAAATAAATAAAAAGTAAAAAAAAATAAAAAATTAAAAAAAAAAAAAAAAATATAATAATTATAACCAAATTTGCAAAACCAATCCAGCATTATAAGTCCATTGGTACTGCAATATTACCAAGTTCACACATTCTGCAGTATCTTGTGCTACATATAATGGAGACCAAAAATTTGGAGGATAAAGTAGGGAAAGATCAAGACCCACTTCCTCCTAATGCTGAAGCTGCTGCCACTAGTCATGACATAGACGATGAAATGCCATCAACGTCGTCTTCCAAGCCCGATGCCCAATCTCGTAGTACCGGGCATGTAAAATCCAAAAAGCCCAAGTTAAGAAAAAGTAGCAAAAAGAGAAACTTAAAATCATCTGAGGAGAAACGTAAAGTTGCCAATATGCCATTTACGACACGGAGTGGCAAGGAACGGCTTAGGCCCTGGCCCGTGTTCATGACTAGTGGTTCAGCTTCACCCACGGATCTTAGCCCTCCTCCTCCTCCCCCCCCCTACAAAAAATTGAAGAGAGTTATGCTGTCAGCAACAAAACAGCAAACAACTCTGCCTTCTAAAGAGAAATTATCACAAATCCCCAAGGCGAGTCCAAGGGTGTTGGTGGTTGTCAAGCCTGACCTTCCCATCACTGTACGGGAAGAGGTGGCTCGGGAGGAGGCTATTGATGATGTAGCTGGCGCTGTGGAGGAACTTGATGATGAGGATGGTGATGTGGTTATTGTAAATGAGGCACCAGGGGGGGAAACAGCTGATGTCCATGGGATGAAAAAGCCCATCGTCATGCCTGGTCAGAAGACCAAAAAATGCACCTCTTCGGTCTGGAGTTATTTTTATCCAAATCCAGACAACCAATGTATGGCAATATGTAGCTTATGTAAAGCTCAAATAAGCAGGGGTAAGGATCTTGCCCACCTAGGAACATCCTCCCTTATACGTCACCTGAATAACCTTCATAGTTCAGTGGTTAGTTCAGGAACTGGGGCTAGGACCCTCATCGGTACAGGGACACCTAAATCCCGTGGTCCAGTTGGATACACACCAGCAACACCCTCCTCGTCAACTTCCTCCACAATCTCCATCAGATTCAGTCCTGCAGCCCAAGTCACCAGCCAGACTGAGTCCTCCTCAATACGGGATTCATCCGAGGAATCCTGCAGCGGTACGCCTACTACTGCCACTGCTGCTGTTGCTGCTGTTAGTCGGTCATCTTCCCAGAGGGGAAGTCGTAAGACCGCTAAGTCTTTCACCAAACAATTGACCGTCCAACAGTCGTTTGCCATGACCACCAAATACGATAGTAGTCACCCTATTGCAAAGCGTATAACTGCGGCTGTAACTGCAATGTTGGTGTTAGACGTGCGCCCGGTGTCCGCCATCAGTGGAGTGGGATTTAGAGGGTTGATGGAGGTATTGTGTCCCCGGTACCAAATCCCCTCGAGATTCCACTTCACTAGGCAGGCGATACCAAAAATGTACAGAGAAGTACGATCAAGTGTCCTCAGTGCTCTTAAAAATGCGGTTGTACCCACTGTCCACTTAACCACGGACATGTGGACAAGTGGTTCTGGGCAAACGAAGGACTATATGACTGTGACAGCCCACTGGGTAGATGCATCCCCTTCCGCAGCAACAGCAACAGCTGCATCAGTAGCAGCATCTACAAAATGGCTGCTCATGCAAAGGCAGGCAACATTGTGCATTACAGGCTTTAATAAGAGGCACAACGCTGCCAACATATTAGAGAAAATGAGGGAAATTATCTCCCAGTGGCTTACCCCACTTAGACTCTCATGGGGATTTGTGGTGTCAGACAATGCCAGTAACATTGTGCGGGCATTAAATATGGGCAATTTCCAGCACGTCCCATGTTTTGCCCACACCATTAATTTGGTGGTGCAGCATTACCTCAAGAGTGACAGGGGTGTGCAGGAGATGCTTGCGGTGGCCCGCAAAATTGCTGGACACTTTCGGCATTCAGCCAGTGCCTACCGCAGACTAGAGGCACATCAGAAAAGCTTGAACCTGCCCTGCCATCACCTCAAACAAGAGGTTGTGACGCGCTGGAACTCCACCCTCTATATGCTGCAGAGGATGGAGGAGCAGCAAAAGGCCATTCAGGCCTACACAGCCACCTACGACATAGGCAAAGGAGTGGGGATGCGCCTGAGTCAAGCGCAGTGGAGACTGATTTCCGTGTTGTGCAAGGTTCTGCAGCCATTTGAACTTGCCACACGAGAAGTCAGTTCCGACACTGCCAGCTTGAGTCAGGTCATTCCCCTGATCAGGCTGTTGCAGAAGCAGCTGGAGAAAGTGAGGGAGGAGCTGGTAAGCCATTGCGATTACAGCAAGCATGTAGCTCTTGTGGATGTAGCCCTTCGTACGCTTTGCCAGGATCCGAGGGTGGTCACTCTTTTAAAGTCAGAGGAATACATTCTGGCCACCGTGCTCGATCCTCGGTTTAAAGCGTATGTTGTGTCTCTGTTTCCGGCGGATACAAATCTACAGCGGTGCAAAGACCTGCTGGTCAGGAGATTGTCCTCTGAAGAGGACCGTGACATGCCAACAGCTCCACCCTCATTTTCTTCCACATCTATGGCTGCGAGGAAAAAGCTCAGTTTTCCCAAAAGAGGCACTGGCGGGGATGCTGATAACATCTGGTCCGGACTGAAGGACCTGCCAACCATTGCAGACATGTCTACTCTCGCTGCATTGGATGCTGTCACAATAGAAAAAATTGTGGATGATTACTTTGCTGACACCATCCAAGTAGACATGTCAGACAGTCCATATTGTTACTGGCAGGAAAAAAAGGCAGTTTGGAAGCCCCTGTACAAACTGGCTCTATTTTACCTGAGTTGTCCCCCCTCCAGTGTGTACTCGGAAAGAGTTTTTAGTGCAGCGGGGAACCTGGTCAGTGAGCGGCGAAGGAGGTTGCTTCCTCACAACGTTGAAAAAATGATGTTTATAAAAATGAATAATCAATTCCTCAATGAAGTACAGCACTGCCCTCCAGATACTACAGAGGGACCTGTGGTTGTGGAGTCCAGCGGGGACGAATTGATAATGTGTGATGAGGAGGAAGTACACACTGTAGGGGGAGAGGAATCAGAGGTTGAGGATGAGGACGACATCTTGCCTCAGTAGAGCCTGTTTAGTCTGTACAGGGAGAGATGAATAGCTTTTTTGGTGTGGGGGCCCAAACAAACCAATCATTTCAGTCAAAGTTGTTTGGTAGGCCCTGTCGCTGAAATGATTGGTTTGTTAAAGTGTGCATGTCCTATTTCAACAGCAGACCTCTCAACTGCAGCTCATCCCTCCTCTGCGGGGATAATGTCTCCTGTGCTCTGACACGTCACTCTGTGTACTCTCAGCCTCAGGATCTGACACTACAGCTACCATGCCTCTTGTAGCAGCCCTCACTCCAGGGCCTCTTCCATGTGCAGTGTCCCCCTCTCTCTTGGGTTCACTATAGTGGCATGGAGTTCTCCCCCTCATCCAGGGCACACATTCCTTGCCCTGGCTCAGTCACCACGCTCAGACTTCCAGGCAATGCTGGGGGAGCCTGGGAGCTTCCACCCCAGGTCCCCAGCTACAACTCTCCTCTCCTGTGTCTTCTCTCTCTTTCTGACACTTTAAAGATCGTGCCTTTAAATGAAAAAGTCAGTCTTGATTGCACGACTATGTGCAAGTGCAACAGGGACATTTTTTTGGGTTTACAAAGTCAAACAGTAACACTACGACCCTGTCTGTCTGGGGTCTGTCAATGACGAATTGTCTGGAGCATGTTTTGAGGAGGTATTGTGGCCCCGGTATCAAATTGGGTACCGGGGCCACCCCACTATGCAGTCCAGATACTTGTTTGGTGGAATTCAGACCAGTTGAGGGTTTTATTATTATATTGTGTGGACCACTCTATCTATACCACACTACAACTCTATACCACTCTATTTCCTACTTTAATTCTATTTAATTCTATTTCCTACTTTAATTCTATTACTAATTAATTACCATAAAGAGGAACCAAAAAAACCAATTTTACCAAAAGTATAATATGACTTAGACTTACAAACACTACACTTGAAAGATCGTGCCTTTAAATGAAAAAGTCAGTCTTGATTGCACGACTATGTGCAAGTGCAACAGGGACATTTTTTTGGGTTTACAAAGTCAAACAGTAACACTACGACCCTGTCTGTCTGGGGTCTGTCAATGACGAATTGTCTGGAGCATGTTTTGAGGAGGTATTGTGGCCCCGGTATCAAATTGGGTACCGGGGCCACCCCACTATGCAGTCCAGATACTTGTTTGGTGGAATTCCGACACGTGGAGGGTTTTTTAATTATATTGTGGCCTCGGTACCAAATTGTGTACCGGGGCCACCACACTACGCAGTCAAGATACTTGTTTGGTGGAATTCAGACCAGTTGAGGGTTTTATTATTATATTGTGTGGACCACTCTATCTATACCACACTACAACTCTATACCACTCTATTTCCTACTTTAATTCTATTTAATTCTATTTCCTACTTTAATTCTATTACTAATTAATTAACATAAAGAGGAACAAAAAAAACCAATTTTACCAAAAGTATAATATGACTTAGACTTACAAACACTACACTTGAAAGATCGTGCCTTTAAATGAAAAAGTCAGTCTTGATTGCACGACTATGTGCAACAGGGACAGTTTTTTTCTTTACAAAGTCAACTAATAACACTTGGACCCTGTCTGTCTTTAACATACTTAATGGGATCTCAATGACGAATTGTCTGTAGCATGTTTGGAGGAGGTATTGTGGCCCCGGTATCAAGTTGGGTACCGGGGCCACCCCACTACGCAGTCCAGATACTTGTTTGGTGGAATTCTGACACGTGGAGGGTGTATTTATTTTATTGTGGCCCCGGTATCAAGTTGGGTACCGGGGCCACCCCACTACGCAGTCCAGATACTTGTTTGGTGGAATTCTGACACGTGGAGGGTGTATTTATTTTATTGTGGCCCCGGTATCAAGTTGGGTACCGGGGCCACCCCACTACGCAGTCCAGATACTTGTTTGGTGGAATTCTGACACGTGGAGGGTGTATTTATTTTATTGTGGCCCCGGTACCAAATTGTGTACCGGGGCCACCACACTACGCAGTCAAGATAGATAGATGCGTATCATAGATAAAGTACATTCAGTGGTGTGGGGCAAATTGAAAAATATTCAAAATGCACTGACATTATCAAAAACAAGAGGTTGTCACACGCTAAAACTCCAACATGTATATGATGGAGAGGATGGAGGAGCAGCCGTATGTGTAGTGTAATGCAGACCTGTTGAAGGTTTTTTATATATTTTATTGTGGTGCCCAGTGCCCACTCCTCTACGCAGTCCAGGTACATTTATTGGTGCGAATCAAACAAGTTGATGGTTTTCTTATTATATATATTGTGGTGACCCACTCCTCTACGCAGTCCAGGTACATTTATTGGTGCGAATCAAACAAGTTGATGGTTTTCTTATTATATATATTGTGGTGACCCACTCCTCTACGCAGTCCAGGTACATTTATTGGTGCGAATCATAAAAGTTCTGGGTTTTTAATATATTGTGGTGACCCACTCCTCTACGCAGTCCAGGTACATTTATTGGTGCGATTCATAAAAGTTCAGGGTTTTTAATATATTGTGGTGACCCACTCCTCTACGCAGTCCAGGTACATTTATTGGTGCGAATCAAACAAGTTGATGGTTTTCTTATTATATATATTGTGGTGACCCACTCCTCTACGCAGTCCAGGTACATTTATTGGTGCGATTCATAAAAGTTCAGGGTTTTTAATATATTGTGGTGACCCACTCCTCTACGCAGTCCAGGTACATTTATTGGTGCGATTCATAAAAGTTCAGGGTTTTTAATATATTGTGGTGACCCACTCCTCTACGCAGTCCAGGTACATTTATTGGTGCGAATCAAACAAGTTGATGGTTTTCTTATTATATATATTGTGGTGACCCACTCCTCTACGCAGTCCAGGTACATTTATTGGTGCGATTCATAAAAGTTCAGGGTTTTTAATATATTGTGGTGACCCACTCCTCTACGCAGTCCAGGTACATTTATTGGTGTGATTCATAAAAGTTCAGGGTTTTTAATATATTGTGGTGACCCACTCCTCTACGCAGTCCAGGTACATTTATTGGTGCGAATCAAACCAGTTGATGGTTTTCTTATTATATATATTGTGGTGACCCACTCCTCTACGCAGTCCAGGTACATTTATTGGTGCGATTCATAAAAGTTCAGGGTTTTTAATATATTGTGGTGACCCACTCCTCTACGCAGTCCAGGTACAATTATTGGTGCGAATCATAAAAGTTCAGGGTTTTTAATATATATTGTGGTGACCCACTCCTCTACGCAGTCCAGAAAGATACCTTGTTGCAACGTTTTGGACTAATAACTATATTGTGAGGTGTTCAGATTCAGAATACACTGTAAATTAGTGGAAATGCTTGTTATTGAATGTTATTGAGGTTAATAATAGCCTAGGAGTGAAAATAAGCCCAAAAACTTGATTTTTAAACTTTTTATGTTTTTTTCAAAAAAAATCCGAATCCAATACCTTAAATCCGAACCGAGACCTTTCGTCAAGTGTTTTGCGAGACAAATCCGAACCTCAAAAATAACGAAAATCCGGATCCAAAACACAAAACACGAGACCTCAAAAGTCGCCGGTGCACATCCCTAGTATGTAGCAGGATTTAGATATAGAGTCAATGTGGGGAACAAAGGATAGGTGTGAGTCAAGGATTACACCTAGGCAGCGAGCTTGTGGGGTGGGATTTATGGTCATGTTATCAACAGAGATAGAAATGTCAGGTATGCTCTTGTTGGTGGGTGGGAATATTATTAACTCTGTTTTAGAAAGATTAAGTTTGAGTTGGCGAGAGGACATCCAAGATGATATGGCAGAAAGACAGTCAGTTACAACGCAGATGTCGAAAGATCAGGAGAGGATAGATAGATTTGGGTATCATCCGCATAGAGATGATACTGAAAGCCAAAGGAACTTATTAGATTTCCAAGAGAAGCGGTATAGATAGAGAACAGCAGAGGACCTAGCACTGAGCCTTGTGGTACTCCAACTGATAGGGGAAGCGGTGCAGAGGTGGCTCCAGAGAAATTAACAGTGAGAGCGATTAGAGAGGTAGGATGAGAACCAGGATAGAACAGTGTCTTGAAGACCTAGGGATTGCAGTGTTTGTATGAGAAGAGAGTGGTCAACGGTGTCAAATGCAGCCGAGAGATCCAGGAGAATTAGGAGAGAGTAATAGCGTTCAGTTTTAGCAGTGATCAGATCATTGACAACTTTGGTCAATGCAGTCTCTGTGGAGTGTTGAGAATGAAAGCCAGACTGAAGAGGATCCAACAGGTTGTTAGCGGAAAGAAAGCATGTGAGGCGAGTGTAGGCAAGTCTCTCTAGAAGTTTGGAGGGGCAAGGGAGCTGAGAGATGGGACGGTAATTTAAGAGATAGTTTGAGTCAGAGTTTTGTTTTTTTAAAATAGGAGTAATCACTGCGTGCTTGCATAGTGATGTAAAGATGCCAGTAGAGAGTGAGAGATTACAGATTTGAGTTAGAGGTGAAATGAGCACAAAAGACAGGGATCTACCAATTTGCGAGGGAATAGGATCAAGAGGACAGGAGTCAGAGTAGGAAGATAAGAAGAGCGTAGAAATTTCCTCTTCATTTGTGGGGTCAAATGAAGAGAGGGTGTCAGAGGGTAGTGGGAAGGAATTGAGCTGATTGCTTGTCGAGGAAGAGGATACCATTTCTAGTCTGATCTTGTCAATCTTGTCCTTGAAGTAGGAAGCAAGATCCTGAGCACTGATAGTAGATGGAGGGTTCGGGGTGGGAGGATTGAGAAGATATTTAAATGTATTGAAAAAGCGTTTGGGGTTAGAAGCCTGAGCATAGATAAGAGATTGGAAGTATGTTTGTTTTGCAGTGTCCAGAGCATTTCGATAGGAGTGGTAGACAGAAGTATATGTGAAGAAGTCATTAGAGGTGCAAGATTTACGCCAGTGACGTTCTGCTTTACGGTACAGTTTTTGAAGATTTCGTGTTACTTTAGTGTGCCACGGTTGACATCGAAGTCGACGTGTAGTATGTAGTGTCGCTGGAGCCACTTGATCAAGGGCCGTTGCTAAGGTTAGGTGAAAATCAGGTACTGCCATCTCATGGATGAGAATGTAGAGATAGGGGAGAGAAGGTGTTGGAGAGGGGTGGAAAATTGTTGAAGATTAATAGAATTCAGATTTCTGCGGGTATGAGGAGGCTTGGTAGAGTTAGACAGTAGAGAAGTTAGAGCAGTGGGGGTGAGTGAGTAGCTGATTAGATGATGATCCGAGAGAGGGAAGGGTGTGTTAAGAAAATTAGAAACTCAGCATAGTCTAGAGAAAACAAGATCAAGGCAGTGGCCATTCTTATGAGTAGATGATTCAATCCACTGGGAGAGGTCAAGTGAGGAGGTTAAAGAGAGTAGTTTGGAAGCAGCTTTGGAAGGTGGGTTATCAATGGGGATGTTGAAATCACCTCTGATGATGGTGGGGTTGTCTGAAGAGAAGAAGTGAGGGAGCCATGCAGAGAACTCCTCAATAAATTGTTGGTGTGCTCCAGGGGGATGATAGATCACCGCAACATGTAGAGAGAATGGATTAAAAATGCAAATAGCATGTACTTTAAAAGATGTGAACGTGAGTGACATTTGGTAGAAATGCAAACGTGCACTGTGGGGATAGAAGTAGTTCAACCCCACCTCCATGTCTGCCTTCAGGTCTGGAGGTGTGAGTGAGATGGAGGCCACCATGTGAAAGTGCTGCAGGTGAGGCAGTGTCTGATTGCATGAGCCATGTTTCTGTTATTGCCAGAAGGTTGAGGTTTCTTGAGAGGAAGAGATCATGAATGGAGGTAAGTTTGTTACAAACAGAGCGTGCATTCCAAAGGGCACATTTAAAGGACTTTGGAAGAGAGGGGAGACAGGTGATGTGTTTGAGGTTTGCTATAGAACGGTATTGCTTTGATGTATGTGTGTGTGAGGAGTGTGGGGGACCTGGATTAGGTGATATATCACCAGCTAATAGAAGCAGAGTGAGAGAAAGATAGGCAAGGGGATTGTAAGATGTGTGACTTTTTATTTTCTGGCGACATGTGGACGTTGTACTTGTTAGAGATAATAAATAGGACAGCAATTCATGGGTGTTGACTAGAGGTGAGTGGAGTAATGCAGGTGCAATATGAACAAATGTTTGTGTTGGTGGAGCGGTGAAAGATGACACAGTTCTAAAGATCATGCCATGAAAAGAGACCAAGAAAAGCAATTTGTTAAACATTGTGATAAAAGGAGTTAAAGCCAAAGAGTTAGGGGATTTTAAAGAATTGCCTCTTTGCAGTGTTCCATATAGATAGACAACTAATGCAGAAATAGGCTGTGGCAGATGTAGCTTATTGCTGGAAGTAAAATCAAGTCAAATGTAGTCCAATGTTTGTCCAACTGTGTTGTCTAACTGTGCATTTTCGTCCACTTTGTGAGAAAATCCCACATAGTGTAGAAATCACACACGTCTACCCCACATACGTCTCCCCATAGACACAGAGCTGACAATCTACTTGCTGTATTGCTTCTCCTCAATTCTTGAGTAACCTGCTGACTACTGAACTGTATTCCTGCCGCCATCCTAGTGGTAATCAGTCGTCCGCAGAGCTGACATTCTACAACGCTTCTTCTCTGTTCCTGCATAACCTGCTGGCTACACCCTGCAACATATCACTGCTATTTGTGAGGAACCTGCTTACTCTTGTGGCTTGTCTCCCTATTATCTCGACTGGCCACTTCCTATAAGGGCCGTGACCTGCAAGGAGGTGCAGCTAAGTCCAAACCGCCTTGCATCTGGTCCCTGGTGAATACTTCCTCCTTGTTAGACTCCGCGCCTTACTGGGAGTTGTATTAGTTTCAGGCTGGTTCCCGTTCCTTACCACTCCTGCTGCAGAATTGTGATACAGACCCGTGACACTATGGACCCAAGTAAAGTTCAAGCTATTCTAGATTGGGTGCGGCCTGTTAATCTGAAAGCTGTACAAATGGTTTTTGGGCTTCGCCAATTACTAACGAAGATTTATTCAAGGTTTTTCCGATTTGGTGGCTTCCACTGTTGACTTCACCCGAAAGGGGGCAGATCCCGGTAATTGGTTCTCAGAAGCTATTAATTCCTTTGAGGCTCTAAAATAGGCATTTATCTCCGCCCCTGTCTTAAGACATCCTAATCCTGAGCTGCCCTTTATTCTGGAGGTTGATGTCTCTGACGTTGGTGCAGGCGCTGTGCTCTCTCAAAAAGATCCTGGTAATCACGGATTGTTTTCTTGCGCCTTTTTCTCCCGCAAGTTTTCTGCTGCAGAGTCCAACTATGATGTTGGTAATCGGGAACGCTTAGCCATCAAATTGGCTTTTGAAGAATGGCGCCACTGGCTGTAAGGAGCCATCCATGTCATCTCAGTCATCACTGACACCAAACCCGTTGGACACTGTTGTTTACCCACTTCCGTTTTGTTATCTGTTATAGACCAGGATCTAAGAACACCAAGGCTAATGAGAAGTTTTGCCTCTCATCATGCACTAATTCCGAAACCGCTGCCAATTATACCACCTTCAATTATTCACACAGGTTTAGCCCAGAACTTGGGTATAACCCTTCGCAGGTTCCAAAAAGTTGGCTCCCTCTGAGACACCCGCAAACTGTTTATTTGTGCCAGTCCATCTTCAACAGGCTGTCCTCACTGAGGCCCAAACCATAAAACCGCCGGACATCCCGGTATCTGCAAAAGCACCGAAAATCTCTCACGCTCTGTTTGGTGGCCCACCATGTCTTCAGATGTTCGAGACTTTGTTATGTCCTGTGAAATTTATGCTAAAAACAAAACCCCTAGGAACTGCCCTTCTGGTCAGCTCATGCCATTATCTGTTCTTACAAGACCTTGGACACATTTGTCTGTGGATTTTATAGTGGAGCTCCCTTCTTCAGCAGGCCACAATTCTATCTGGGTAGTGGTTGACCGTTTCAGTAAAATGTCTAATTTCATACCTTTAACAAGACTTCCTAGTGCACAGACCTTGGCCTCACTTTTTGTCCAGCATATTTTTCGGCTCCATGGTTTACCTGTAGATATTGTTTCTGATCGTGGCTCTCAGTTTATTGCTCAATTGCTCAATTCTGGAAGTCCTTTTGTCCACTCCTTGGAACAAACATCAGCCTCTCTTCAGCATACCATCCACAATCGAATGGACAAACTGAAAGGGCTATCCAATCCCTGGAACAATTTCTTTGTTTGTACACTTCTGAATTCCACAATAACTGGTCAGCTTTGTTGCCTTGGGCAGAGTTTGCATACAAAACCTCTTGCCATTCTTCCACTTGTATCTCTCAGTTCTATTTCAATCTTGGTTAACATCCTAGATCTAACTCATTGGCTTCGCTTAACCCTTCTGATCTCCCTGGAATTCGCTCCATGGCTTCTAGTCTTAAGAATATCTGGAGGAAAGTTCACTCTGCCTTAAAGTGAGCCTCGTTTCAATCCAAAAAATTTGCATATCAACACCGTAGGAGCCTCTCTTTCAAAGTGGGTCAGAAGGTTTGTCTCTCCACCCATAATATCAGGCTCAGACAACCCTGTAAAAAACTCAGACCTAGATTCATTGGCCCCTTTTCCATCATCAAACAAGTCAATCCTGTGTTAAAGTTTCCCTGCTCTCTGAAAATCCATAACACATTTCACTGCTCCTTAAACCTGCCATTGTTTCTAGTAAATTTAAACGTGTTCAGTTTCGGAGGCCATATTCAGTTAATGTGGAAGGACACCGGGAATTTTTGATAGAGAAAATACTTGATTCCATGAGAGTCCAGGGGCAGATTCACTTTTTGGTCCAGTGGAAGGGCTCTGGTTTGGAGGAGCGTGCCTGGGTTCCACTGAAGCGTCTTCATGCTGATAAACTTATTAAAGACTTCTTCAAACAATTCCCCAGGAAGCCAGGGTGTCAAGGTTTCCTAATCCCTCCTCAAGGGGGAAGGGTACTGTTACGAGCCGCGGCGGTGTCCATAGTCGCCACGGCTCGCTCCCCTCACTGTCTGGCATCCAGGCCGTCTACTTGATGACCGGGACGTCACTTCCGGTTCTCGGGCCGACTGATGCTAGGGCAGCGGCCGGACGCCGAGACTCTGAGCACCGCGTCCCGGCAATACCGGGCAGCCGGGCACGTGTGCAGAAGTCAATACAGCCTGCGGGCTAATTAATTGAGTAATTTAATTTATTAGGCAGTGCCTGGGGATGGTTCAGAGTAAGGCCCTGATTGGTTACATTCTGTTTTTAAGGCAGGGAGGGCTTAGCCTCTCTGCCGGTTATAGCGTTCCAGTCCTGTGCTGTGCTGACCTGCTGTTGGATTTCTATTTGCCTGATCTGCTGTTGTGACTCTTGACTGTACCTTGGACCTTGCTTGTTTGCCCGTGACCCTGGCCTTTTGGCTTGTATTCTGGACTTCGCTGTTTGCCTGTGACTCTGACCTATTACCTTGTATTCTGGACTTCGCTGCTTTGCTATGGACCTCTGACCTCGGCATGCCTCTGACCACCCGTTTGTCATGAACTTACCTTCTCCTCATTCCACCACCGCTCTGTCCGTCCCGGAAGTCGCAATTCCGGGTTCGGCAGTCACATGACCGCAACTCGGGGCGGGGGTTTTGAAATCCCTGCAGGTACTTAATCTTCACTTTGACACTCGGTGAGTGTCAGAGCAACTTACCTGCTTTCTGGCTCCTGTTCTCCTCGAGAATCCTTGTGCCTGCTTCCTTGT